>NC_141689.1:1478931699-1479531699 GCF_964263255.1 Lissotriton vulgaris
AGCTGTATACATAGTAAACTTTCCTTACCTATAGAAACTTACATTCACAATATTCTTGTCCTCGATATTCTTGACACAATATTTAGTCCCACAATATTGTTAGTTCTGATATTCTGTCAAAACATCAACTAGATTCATTAGATGTGAATTTGTGCACTGAGTAGCCTTCAATTTCATGCAATCTAGTGGTTTCCAATGTAAGATGACAAAGGTTGTCATGCTTCCATTTTGTTGAATGGATGCTTCACATCTATGCTTTGCAATGGAAGCACCACTTTGATTGGCTCCTCTGACTGGTGCAATGGCAAAACTTCCTATATCATGTATGACAATTACAATCAATCAATGGCTGATCAATGTGAGTGACAAACATATAAATGACACTGACAGTAACCAATGGTTGACAGGGCTGTCCATTTGCCACTCTCTCTGTATAGATAGTGTACATTCCTGCATCTTTCTAGCCAGATCTAAAAAGTGATGGTTTTGCACAATTTTCTCAATACGGATAATGAGCTGGTAATGCTCATGCGCAAATTCTCAATATCATCTAAATACTAAATGAGCACTTTTCAGCTCTTGATGCTGGAAAATGAGCTCTCAAAATTGCATACACGTGTTCCCAACACTAACACTCAGACACTCAGCATCTCCATCTATACAATTAATGCTAACTCTCAAGCTTACCTTGTTAGCCCTCAGTAGCAGCATACAATATCTCAACACCAACAACAAGGCACACATTACTGATGCGTCAAATCTCATCATTGTCACCTTTGCTCGCACTGCTGACACAAGAACCCTCGATATTGATACCTGGGATCTCAGCTGCGAAATCTAGGCTATTTCTGTGATGCTTTGAGCTCTCAGCGCTGGCATCAGAGCAGCACATTTTGACATCCCAAAGCTGACACCTCAGCCATCAAAGTTGACAATTAAGTTATACATTTCAACCAATGTTGTTCAGTAATTTTAACAGTGACCTTCAATAACAGATGTCATACCCCAGAACACCAGGTTTCAGGATTGACACTGGCACTCTAAATCCTGGCATGCAAGGTCTCAATGCTATCCATCTTGTGTTAGCCCCCTTGTGTCTAAAAAGAAACGTAATCACATCGACCACCCTAAAGGGCAGCGATGAACAGGGTGGCGATGGGGTGTGGGTCATTATGAATTTAAACCTTTTTGGCAGCATTTTCAAAAAAATAATATTTGTGTCAGTTGTTTTTTTAAATGGATCCCCTAAAAAGTCCATCAACAATTACGCATTGAGGCATGCATTGGCGGGCCATCCTCCTATATGTATACTTACACAGAAATAAACTGAGCTGCTGGAAAATATAATTTTCATGCTTTTTTTGAGCCTCAATGTATCTTTGAAGTTGGAGTTTGCAAACAACAAACAGATGTTGATGGATGTGGTTTGTTACCAGGCAAGCTTCATCTTGCATTACAATAAATTCAATTATAGCCACAATCTACAAAAAGGGTATGTTTCAAGGTATCTACTTATAGTAAGTCAAAGGTAAGTGAAATCATCAGGCGAGCAAACGTGTGTGTGCCTGGTTATGATTGAAATACAGTGTAGAGGTGGCAGGATTGGGTGGGGAGACATTCTGGGATCGGAAAAGGTCTCTGACATTGATCACTAGTGGGCAATCAGAAATCCAATTAATATTATTTAAACATTTCTAAAATTGAAGTAGACAACAGTCTCATGCTTTCTGAACAATATAAAAAACGAAATCCCCCCATTAAATATTAGAAGGATAGCATTGTTTCATAATAACCATGGACTTTATGAAAACTTTGTCAGTCTATGATTTTTTGGGCTAATCATAAATGCGGTACTGCATTGTAGCTTTATTGATTATATCGCCGATTAAACATGCGCACACGGAGAACCAAAAATCATAAGTCTTCATCTCCTCGCGTAAAAATACAAGAAGTACTTGGAAATCAGTCATCGAAAGTATTATGTAAAACGTACCTTTATAGTAGAGAGAGTGAGAGACTAAGGTCAAGCTTGAAAAGAGCCCCTGAGCAAGGGCAAGTTAATGAACAGTGTACACATATGCAGAATTTTAGGGGCACATTTTTAAGATCGTTCTATCTGGGCTCTGCACCTGAATCTATTAGTCATGGGTGCAGTAATCATTGTCAACACAAGTGAGTAGTACCTGGGCCGGAGGTTGTGAGAGGTCCACTTCACCATGATTTGGGTGCCCAGTGGCCAATTTTCCTTGCCTACATTATGAGTCATGGTACCCTTTGTCCACCAGTATAGTTCGTGCATGAGCTGAAGACAGCACAGCTTGGAAAAATAGTACCAGGATGCTCAAAATGAGAAACACTCAAGTAGAATTTTTGGCTTACGGTTCTCATTATGAAGGTCTGATTAATTGAGATGTGTGCGGTAACTGCTATTACCCCACATATTGCAGTTATGAGAATTATGAGTTTTATGATAAATACTGGCAGGTCAAAATATACCAATATTTATCGGATGAAAAATGCAGGGTGTTTAATGAAACAACGTGGATTTTGATGCGGTAGGCACAGTATATGCATATTATTAACAATTCGCCATTGGATTGTATTTATCGTACCTGATATAATCTGACTTAAAGCGGCTGGATTTTATCAGGTGCGATAAATATACCAATTAATCAGCACCATTAACCCTCATTAGTAGTTGAAGGATAAACTATAATCCGGGACTGAAATTACGAGTTTTGTGACAATTATCCCACCCTTGTATTTTTTCCCTGAAAGATTTAGGCAGGTAAAACCTGAAGAATGCTTTTGAGGGGAAAACCCATATAACAGGCAAACCACGTGGAATGTGGTGTATTAAATACTGAGTCTTCATGCTTTGTAGGCCTGTGCAGAATTTCAAATACGTTGGAGTAAACAGAGTAATTTCGGTAATTCCACATTACCCTTTGATGCAAAATTACTGATGGTTACGCAATTACTTCTGATCAAATTAATTAAAAGAAATTTGGGGGAATAAACTCATGCCAGAGCACATTTTGTGTGCGCAAATGACTGCTTGCACTCACTATTCATGTTCTCTTGCATTTAGTGCTATTTCTGAGCGCAAAATGTATCCTCTCATCTATTATGGATAAGAGGCGGCAATTTTGAGCTAAGCAATACAGATAAATGCAAAGTCACTCTTCCCTCGTAATTCAAGCATAATCTTGTGGAATTCTTAGGTATTTCCTTGTAAATACACTACAGTGAACTATGGGAGTCACACCACCCCCTAACCACTTCCGTGCGGCAGGAATTTCAGCCCTGTACTTGACATTCCAATCGCGGGCGTGGTCGTGACGGAACCATTCCGTCATCAGCACAGCCCAACTGTGACTCATGACTGAATGGTTCCATCACGAGCATGGAAGGGGCTAATGTTATCATTTGCAAGGTAAATATTTTGAATAAGAGGAATTTACCACATATGGTAATTGCCTTATTCTGAGGAAATAGAATTTACCCCATGCGTAGTACAAAGTACAACAACACTCGAAAGCCAGAGTTCATTTAATGCATCTTTAATCTACATATACTACCTCCATTTATGTATCTATATAACTTGTATGCACTTATGGATCTATATATGTATTAATTTTCTTCTTATTCAGCATATACAATCCTCTACCCAATTTCTCACCCTCTACCTCTATCTATATATCCTCTACCTTCACTCTCTCATTTATCCCAAACCCCATACTACTAC
Source organism: Lissotriton vulgaris (assembly GCF_964263255.1). NCBI lineage: Eukaryota > Metazoa > Chordata > Amphibia > Caudata > Salamandridae > Lissotriton > Lissotriton vulgaris. The sequence goes on from NC_141689.1 coordinate 1,478,935,448, forward strand.
TGTGTATCTCAAAATAACTCTTTCTAGACTCTTCCCTTCTCTACCTCTCCTTACATCATGTCACACCTCTTTTACTATTCAGATCCTCAGAAACAAGCCTTTCTGAACCCTTGCCTCTGACTCTTCCCCCTCCACCTCCCTTTTACTCATCCAAAGCCTCCTCCTCCTTCTATGAGCTCCAAAACAAAAAAAACTAAAATCTAAATCTTTCCTTCTTCTATCCCTCCACTAACTTTTTCAATCCAAATAACAGACTAACTTGTCCACCATTCAAATTAATTTAATATTTCACTATACTAATTCCCCACTAATCCTTTATGGGTTCTGAAGTAGTGTGCTAGTTGCCGAAAAGGTGCTTCAACACCTCATCAAGGGTAGCAAGTGCTATATAAATGCAAACCTTTTTTCCTCTTCTATACATCCGCTATCCTTCTCAATCCATATAACTGACTAACATATCCACCACTCAGATTGTTTTCAAATTTCCCTACACTAATTCACCACTAATACTTTATGGGTTCCAGAGTAGCATGCTACTCGTCAAAAAAGTGCTTTAACACCCCATCAGCAGTAGCAAATACTATATAAATATAAACCTTTTTTACTCTTCTATCCCTCTGCAATCCTTCTCAATTCAAATAACTGTCTAACATATCCACCACTCAAATTGCTTTCATATTTCACTGTACTAATTTACTACTAAACATTTATGGGTTCCATAGTAGCATGCTTCTCTCCGAAAAAGTGCTTAAACACCCCATCCGGGGTAGCAAGCGCTATATAAATGCAAACCTTTTTCCCTCCTCTATCCTTCTCCATCCAAATAACTGACTAACATATCCACCACTCAAACTACTTTCCTATTTCGCTATACTAATTCATCACAAATCCTTTACGATTCCTGGAATAGCGTGCTACTTGCCAAAAAAGTGCTTTGACGCCTCGTCAGGGGTAGTAGGTTCTATATAAATGTATTTACAGTTCAACACAATGTGGTAAATATCGCACAGTATCTCGCTTAACTCTTAATGAGGGTCTAAGTGTATGAGCGGTAGGCAATCGCAGCTCATCATTAAAGGCTCTAGGGTTCCACCTCCTCCCATTTCCAAAGCATAATGAGTGTCTGTCAAGCTGAGCAAATTCAGCTTAACAGACATCATGTCACGATCTGGCAGCCTGGTGCAGTGCATGTGCTAATACACAGACACCTGACAGCCCGAGCCAAACTATGCTGGGCTGAATATATCAAAGCCCTGATGGAATTATCTCCCCAGCAATGAAAAGCCTTGTCAGGACTTCCTCCTTATGTGAGGGAGAGCTTCATGGATTGAGTCATCTAATCCCTGAAGTGTACAGGGATGACTGCCTATCAATGACGCCTCATCACAGGTTAATGTCACCCAAGTCTGTGATTAGGTAGGGAAGGTTCTCCTGTCATTGGCTGGCCCATGACAGGGCAGTCAATGAGAGGAGGTGACAGAATCTTCTGTGTGTCCCTTCCCTTCCCGAATCCTTCCGCAACTTCAGAGCCTCTGCCCTTCTCCCTTGTGCCACCCGCTAGTTCTACTGTCACCGCCTCAGCCCGTAAGTACTTTTTGAACGTTGGGTGCATGCGTATATGTATAAATATTTGTGTATTTGTGTGGATGTGCGTGAATGGTTGTGTGCGTGTGTATGTGAACTGCAGGTGTATGTGTGACTGTGCAAGCTTGTGAATGGATGGGTGTGAGTGAGCGTGCATGCAGATGTGTGTACTTATGAGCAGTGAGTGTGCGCTTGTTTGCGCGCCGCACTATTCCTCCACATTATGAACGCCCCACTGCAGTAGGCCATGCAATGTCCTTTTCTGTTAAACTCCCACTCCATTCATTCAGTGTCTGTTCACCCTGTTTAGGATAAGTAATAAAGTACACACTGTAACTAAAGTCACCCACACCTAAAAAAACGAATGCCAACGATAAGATTCTGTAAAAAAGAAACACAGCTCTAAAACCACGGGAAGGAGATGTCTAACAGTTTATTAAATCGAAGCTGGATCACCCCAAAAAATATTTTAAACATGTATTTTGTATTGTACAACTATTTCCAAGTAGCAATGCAAATCATTTTAGAGAAGAAATGTGTAGCTTGCATTAACTGCGTAAGGTTTTAAAATGCAGAGTTCCGTGTGTCCCTTCCAGGTGTAGGTGTGACTCGTGTGCCAGTCCCCTGTAGAAACAGAGCCCATAATCCTATCGATGCCCAGGCCGCTGGCGCAAACCGCCTCTTAGCTCCCATGTTGATCAGTTACCAAAATAAAGAGACGGGCGCTGGAAGCAGGAATCAAGAGCAGAGTTTATTTCTCATGAGGAGAGCATGTCATTTCGGACACGAAACACAGTGTCTTTCGGGAGGTGCTCTAACAAGTGAGCTGAGACTCTTGGTTTTATACCTTACAGAACACTCGATAACACAATCAGGGCTGTATGACGCAAGAGAAGAACATCCCTATGATCCCCGTGGTGATCCTACCCCACATGTGTTCACAATGGGGACCCTTGACCTGCTGATAAGAGGGGAGGGCAATCACGCAGCTGAGTGTTTTGTCAACTGTTTAGGATGTGTACGCCTGATCATAGCCCAGGGGGTGGGGTGGCTAGGATCAATAGTGGCATACAATAAGGGCAGTAAATGGTATCTCCTGACTCAGGCGATGGCCTCGGACATGTGTGGTCAGCCGGACTCGGGGGAAGGGGTCATCAAAGGAGTGGTATTCATGCCACGTGGACAATCGAGCGCGGAGGGAAGGCTCGTCAACAGAGGGGCATTCATGGAAGGAAAGGAGGTGTTGGTCAGGCGCGGCCGTGACTCCCAAGGACAGGGTCTTGCAGAGGAGGAAGGTTTATGACTTGTCCATGTGAGGGAGAAGGAGGGGGTCAGGGTGCGCGCAGGGTCAGAGTCGCACAGAGAGAGAGAGAGGTCTTATGACCCGTACATGAGAGAACAGGGGCAGTCAGATACAGCTGGGGGGCTATGTCGGCTGAGGCGAAGGATGCTTCTTCAAGAGGGAAATGGGGGGGGGGGTGCCTGGGTCAAGCAGGAGGGTTGCCTTTCATAGCAGGGTCGCGCGGAATGCTGGGTTTCATGGTCTATGCATGTGAGAGTGGGAGGGGGGGGGGTGCTCAAATGCGCGCAGGAGGGAAGCCAGTGATTCTAATGAGTGGGCGAGAGGCCAAGGTGCCTAAAATGGCTGTCATGTACACATGGGTACAGGCCTTTGCTGGCAGAGGGATACAGTCAATGCTTTACGGTATTCATGGTGTGCGCAGGGAGAGGAATGGGAAAAGGGAAATGAACGTTGCTTATGTACATCAATATTTCTAATTTTCTACAGTCGCCCCTTTTTACATAGCAAAAGTTCATTTTCGTGATCGATGATGGTACATATAAACAGGCACGGTCGCAGAATTAGCATTGTCAATATTAGCATATGGTATATAATCATGGACAGTTGATGTGTTTGGCAGAATGCAGCACATAGGAGATGGCATTTGTCAAGTTCCTATCATTTTTCAAAGCACAACATAGCATAAATGTTTCTGACTTAAAAATGTGACCAATGAACATTTTTGACCAGGTAGTTGAGAGCGGAATTCAGTTCAATATACAAAGTCTCTTCGTCACAGTGTCTTTTATCAGTGAGCCATCACTGGTAGGCTCTAGTCCGTGTCCTTTCGTTGGCGCTGTTGAGCACCGGCGGTGGAGCTATAGGTCCAGCTCGGTTCTATCCTTACGCGTTGCAGGGTGCGGTCAGTCCTCTGCTGTTAGACCACAGTCCTGTTCCCTAAACAATCCGTTTAGCGGCGCCTTATGCTCGGCACCTATATTTCCGTGGCAACACCCTATTCCCACCTGAATGCCTTTCTTCCTTTTGGCGTGAGGTCACATGGAAAAGAGGGTGTGTGTTGTTCAAACAGTCGATAGGAGAGAGGAGGAGTTGGGTCAGAGTTCCTGGGACACACAAAAGAGACCAAGGGAGCAAAGGATAACAAGCAGGCAGGCCCATCAATCGGGCCCAAAGAAGGGGGGGGGGACGGAGACTTCAGGCACACGTGGGTTAGCAGACGGAGGGCTTCAGGGCAGCCCGTCAAGTTTCATTTTCCACGTTTGAAATTGCTGTCTCGTCCCGCATCTTGTTGCTCTGCAGCTCCACCTTTGGTCGAGGTCACACGTGTCTCAAGATCTGCAGCCAGGCTGTACGTCACATCCGACCCCTCTCCTTCAATGATCGTGAATCTTTGAATAGGTACAAAACAAGTTTTAGAGAACTGGTCAGGAGAAGACCTTTATGCATGTGAATTCTTCCCTCAATCCAACGCACTTGGGAGATATGCTCATCGGTCACAGTCAGAGGTCTATTACCAAGCAGTGCATATGTCGGCATTCCTACTGAGTTCATGCCAAGTTTTATTCATCGTCCCATTTATAACTCAAGTGAGGATAAATAATATTCCCATTAACTGTGCATTTCATCATATTCAACATTTCGGAACATTTCCCTTCAAGGCTGGCTAACCTTTTCAAACAGGGCGGGGGCGCTATCATCGAGAGTCAGGTAAAACAGGGGTTTCTCGAGGGACGACAGTTACTCATGGTCATCAAGTTTATATCCGGGACAGCAGCTGGGGTCTATCAAATGGGGCGGGGATGCTTCGGGCGCTCGCGCTTGGGTGCAAAAAAAGGGGGGGGGTGGGGCAATCTGGGCATTGGGGGTCAATCTAGACGTTGGCGTTCGTCTCTGATGAACAGAAATAAGGTGCCATTGACATACAGTTCCCCTATGAATGGCCAGATTGGGGGACCTTAGTCGTCTTACCCGTCCTTTCCTTCTCAGCCAATTCAAGTTCATTCATTTTGCAGAAAGGAGAGGTAGTAATATGGCGAGATACAATCATTTTAGTTTCGGTCAATTTCGCTGAACACCTTTGCGTTCAATAACTTTCCAATCAGACTAGTGCCAGCGAGGCACAACTTTACCAATAAGAGGGAGAGAAAATAGAGAGACTCTCATAGAGAGTGAGAGTCGTCCGCAATCTAAACGAGCCATTTGGTACACGTATGACATGTAGAGAGAGAGAGAGATAAGGGGGTAGAGAGAGAGAGAGAGAGAGAGAGAGAGAGAGAGAGAGAGAGAGAGAGTGAGAGAGAGAGAGAGAGAGAGAGAGAGACGTGTACGAAAATAGGTCATTTAGTGCGCTCACAACACAGAACAGCAAAGGTCAGGTAACACGCAGATACGGACAGAGGGAAGACATAAATCCGTTCATTACACACACACAAACTCAGACAGGGAAGACGGCACATGTATTACACATATATAAGACATTCACGACAAGACAGGAAACAATTGTTAGCCAACAAGATCTGATTTATATGTTCTACGTATCTTTACTATCCTATTTATCTACGTGCTTAGTTCTTTCTACGCTTCCCTCCTTTTCATTTTCGCCAGTCATCCTGCGAGCGTTCTCAATTGCCAATACTTACACCTCGGTTGGTCGATCAGAAATTAACCTGGTCGTGCTATTTACCCATGGTTGGATCTTAATCCATTTTCAGTCCCTTCCTTTGGTGGGAAGTTCTCCAGGCTGAGGCAACGGCAAGTATTGATCGGGAGAACAGTCGGGCAGCTTGGCTATATCTATAAGAGTGTGAAAAAAAAGGGGGGGGCAGTGCATTTTGAACATCAGCAACATTTCTAACTTCCTAGACGGGTGGTGCCGTGGCAACCCTTACCCGTATAATTTTTCTTTGTCCTTTCCCTACCTAGTCAAACGTCCAGTTACATTATTTAACACGTCATTTCTAGTCAATTTTTCGTCTTTCAGTACCTGTCCAGTTTCTATGTCAGTCCATCCTCTCAGTCGCTATGTCCTAAGGAGGAACAGTCATGTTAAGCCTACGTCTTTTAAAAACTTATCGTTATAACGACTAAACACATATTCCCTTTTTCCCTTTTTCGTCGGTGGTCCAACCGTCTCTCTTCCACACTTCAGCCGACGTTCTGACGTGACCTGCAGAAGGGAGGAAAAGAAGGGGTGGGGGGGCAGCATTCAAAGCACATCATCATGCAGTAATCCGAAAATGTTTTTACCTACCACATACTCGCCCTATCTCCTCGTACTGCATTCCTTTGCCATCTCGGCGTTTAAGCCCAGAGGGACCAGTGGTGTCAGATAGATAATCATTGACGACCTGCGTACCTACATGAGCTACTTGGTCGTAACCCTCTTTATCGGGTGCAAGGGTGACGGTCAGGTGGCATTTCTGTGGTGTCATTTTAAGGGTGTCTGAAACACTTTTCCGGCTGCTTGTGACACATAATGTAGCTGCTAAATATCTGATCCCTTCTGATCTACATCCTTCATCATACTTATTCTTCGCTCACAGTAGTAAGGCATCCAAAACTCATTAATGCAACTGCTACAACCATGCTTTCTTCTTCAAAATACTTTTAATAAATGAAATTGGTGGCAGTTCATTGCATAAAGTGCAGCAGTGCAATAAAATCGTATTAAAATTTCCCTACAGAGCAAGCATGATGCATGTCAGTAATTCATCTTTAATAAATTCATAAATTCATTATCCAAGTTCATTCGTTACCTAAATTGCACCAATTCATTTTTCCATATTATAATCAGTACCCACTCTAAGTCAGTTCATTGTCCAAGCACATACTTAATAACCTTCATATCTACTTTCATTATCCAAAAACTGCGCATATATCTCGGGACAAAAGGCTGCGCAATCAGGGTGCAACAAAGTTTATTCAAAACGTTTCATTTTGTGTCGGCGCCATTTTTGGGTGGGGTCAGGCGAGTTCCAGCACAGTCAGAATGTCTCCAATGATTCGTGGTCGGACCGGGGCCTTCCGTTGGAAGTTCAAAAAGTTTTGAATCATGTGGTAACAGTCTAACGATAGTCAAAGAGTGAGGAGGGCGGCAACAATTTTCCTACCGGGTCATTCTGGTGTTCCTCCGGAACTGAACAAGTCTGTGCCGTGGCTGCACCTTAGCCATTTCCAAACTGAAGCTGGCGCTGGCAGGAGTGCGTCGATGTCGCGGTTCCCAGTGAGGGGGACGGGGGCGCCCATGCGGAGGGATCGGGGTGCCCCCCGGCTCTTATAGAATCTTCAAGGTTGAGGAGAAGAACAGACATGGGGCGTGCGCCCGTCCAGGGCAGAAGACCGCTTTTTGATGTTGACCCTCTTTAAGTAAGAGCATTGGGGTGTCGCTGGAAGCCTCCACCTGGAGGGAGGTGGGGGAGGCTCGTTCGCGTCACCTCCCCCTTCCAGCGACCCCGCGCCGTTCCTCGGCTCCGTCGCTTCGATATTGGCCGTGCCAGCCATTGAAGATGGGGGGGGGGTCGGTGGCTGCGGCAAGACATCCCCCCCTTTTCTCGTCGACATGTGGCGGGACTACCTGTAACTATGCAGGAATTTGACATGTGGCGGGACTACTTGCAAGCGCCGCCATTCCCGCTTTTGGCTTCGGCCTTCTTCGTGGGTCGGACCAGGCGGGAGACAGAAAGGGGGGGGGTGGTCGGTGGCTGAGGCAAGACAGCCCCCCCCCCTTGGCCCGCAGGGCAGCAGGAGAGAAGGAGAGGACTCTGCCATTCTTTGGACCGCCTGCCCAACATCATCTCCTCCTGACCGTGGCCAGGCGAGCCCCTCGTGCCTCAAGGCCTCGCCCTCCGGATGGGCGTAACCGCGGACCTGTTGCACTTCGGGAGCTTCCGGAATGGGGGTAGGTACCTATTGAATTGTTTCTATTTCATGTGACCGTTATTTGGGCGTGGTGGGCAATGAGGCAGACATGTTTGGAGCAGGAGTAGGCAACGGAACCTAGCTACCTCGTGGCTGCCTTGGTGTCAGGCTTGTCTTCCCTCGCCATTTTTATGTTTCTTATTGCGAGTTATTTCTAACATTTCTTATTTTATTTTTAGCGAAGTTGATAACTCATCAGTGGCCTACTGATTTCGCTCAATTCTTTTTCTTGTATTTTTATGCCATAACCTATTTATAAGCTATAGCGACTAGTCCACACTTAATGAACATGTCCTTATTAGGTGTACCCTCCAGTGGAGCTGGATGGTTCATCTCTAATAAGCGGTCCGGGCTAAACAGGCTACCAACCAGTGGGGAGAAGATAGGCATGACGGATCTGCATTACCTATCTTATCACAGCGGGCAAAGACTAGGCAGAATATTTCTATTCTCCGTTGTTTGGCGGCGGTGAATACCTCAAAAGAACCAATACCGAACAATCGGCCAATCAAACAATTCAGTGGGGAGAATAAGTGGGCACGAAAAGTTATCGCTACCTACTCTTTCTCTACCTGCAAAGAGAGAGACCTTGTTCTTCCCTGTTTGCAGACAAAGAATCTCCAGACAATAATCCACGAACGACAGTTCGGGAAACAGTGGGGGAGGAAGATAGGCACGACGGATTACAATGGGGACAAAAGTCTGCGTTACCTATCCTTCACTGCTTGCAAAGAGAGAGCCTGTTGTTTTCTCCGTTTGCAGACGGTGAATCTCCAGAGGTTTCAACAAAGCGTAATACTAGTATTATCCAAAACAATCATTTCACAATTTGTCGCATTTACGCGACCTTACCCGGACCGGACTGTGTGGGCAGTTCTTCGCCTTCCTCCTTCCAGCGCCCGATCGTTCTCTTACTCCATGATTTTACCGCAGCAGTCCTGTGGGATTCCAGTCAGGACAGTAGGTCACTCAAGAGAGGTCCGTTCAGAATAGGTGAAGTTCATTCAATCGGCAGCCGGACGAGGGCCCTCTCAAGGCAGGTATACTCCGATCATTTAGATGTTCACCTCATCGTCTGGATCTCTCTTACTGGACCTTATGTCACTGATGGACCCCGCGTTGGGACGCCAATTGTAGAAACAGAGCCCATAATCCTATCGATGCCCAGGCCGCTGGCGCAAACCGCCTCTTAGCTCCCATGTTGATCAGTTACCAAAATAAAGAGACGGGCGCTGGAAGCAGGAATCAAGAGCAGAGTTTATTTCTCATGAGGAGAGCATGTCATTTCGGACACGAAACACAGTGTCTTTCGGGAGGTGCTCTAACAAGTGAGCTGAGACTCTTGGTTTTATACCTTACAGAACACTCGATAACACAATCAGGGCTGTATGACGCAAGAGAAGAACATCCCTATGATCCCCGTGGTGATCCTACCCCACATGTGTTCACAATGGGGACCCTTGACCTGCTGATAAGAGGGGAGGGCAATCACGCAGCTGAGTGTTTTGTCAACTGTTTAGGATGTGTACGCCTGATCATAGCCCAGGGGGTGGGGTGGCTAGGATCAATAGTGGCATACAATAAGGGCAGTAAATGGTATCTCCTGACTCAGGCGATGGCCTCGGACATGTGTGGTCAGCCGGACTCGGGGGAAGGGGTCATCAAAGGAGTGGTATTCATGCCACGTGGACAATCGAGCGCGGAGGGAAGGCTCGTCAACAGAGGGGCATTCATGGAAGGAAAGGAGGTGTTGGTCAGGCGCGGCCGTGACTCCCAAGGACAGGGTCTTGCAGAGGAGGAAGGTTTATGACTTGTCCATGTGAGGGAGAAGGAGGGGGTCAGGGTGCGCGCAGGGTCAGAGTCGCACAGAGAGAGAGAGAGGTCTTATGACCCGTACATGAGAGAACAGGGGCAGTCAGATACAGCTGGGGGGCTATGTCGGCTGAGGCGAAGGATGCTTCTTCAAGAGGGAAATGGGGGGGGGGGGTGCCTGGGTCAAGCAGGAGGGTTGCCTTTCATAGCAGGGTCGCGCGGAATGCTGGGTTTCATGGTCTATGCATGTGAGAGTGGGAGGGGGGGGGTGCTCAAATGCGCGCAGGAGGGAAGCCAGTGATTCTAATGAGTGGGCGAGAGGCCAAGGTGCCTAAAATGGCTGTCATGTACACATGGGTACAGGCCTTTGCTGGCAGAGGGATACAGTCAATGCTTTACGGTATTCATGGTGTGCGCAGGGAGAGGAATGGGAAAAGGGAAATGAACGTTGCTTATGTACATCAATATTTCTAATTTTCTACACCCCCACCTCCGCCTCCTCAACTTATATGTGTGCCATCTATGACACCGGGAGCGTTACACGAACAGCTCATGCCTAAAGAAAACTGGTGGCAAAGGAAATGTTGATGGAAAAGGGAGTGCAATGCAGTTAATCGAACACTGATCACATCGTCGAACATAAGGCAGCTGATGATGCAACGGTTACTGCTGCATGCAATGCATTATAACCATCAAGCCCGTAAACAGTCTGATATTAATGTGGAGCAAAAGCCCGGTTTGGGGATGTTTGGCAACATAACCGAACAATCTATATAAAACGTAAAAGATTCATAAATGGAGCGAGCTCAAAAATCAATTAATCAAATTAAACGTGGTACACATTTCTATCAGAAAGCATAAAATCTGCTCAGGGCCAAATCGCCGGAATGTTACTTTGAAGTGTCCTGATTACATCAATGTAGCTGATCCGAGAGAATTCTGTTTATATCACTGTGGGGTTGTTTTGCCCACGTGGAATCCACAGCTAAAAATAGTTTTCACCAATGACAAACATCAGAATAGTTTTAAGGGGACTATGATATGTGTGACGTACTATAACATGTGCACACAGTGCAGCATGACCTAACTATGATAGTAAGTTTGGCAGCACGACCCCCCAATCCTCAACCCTTCTTCACTCCCAGCTCCTGGAGCCTTTGAGGGAACTAGCCAGTAACGCTGTGAATTAACAACATGAAGAAATCAAGATACACAAAAACTATTTGCTGCCATTAACGGTCTGTTGCAAGTGTAAAAGACCAACTTGTAGTTTACTTATTGTATTGTATTACATAAATGTTCTACTTTGGTAGGAGATCAAAAATGGCAGAAATTAAGTGACAAAACAGGGCAGTGAAAATGTACTCAAGATATTAGAAATATTTGACGTGTTCAGATTACAAATATCCCAAATGTGGGGGAAATGTGCTGGGTGTATTCTCTATAGTTGTGCGAAATTGATGAAATTGTCGTTGGTGTATTGGTGTGAAATTCCAGAGAGTTCATGAAAAATTATGCAAAATGCAAATCTAGCTTTTTGCACTATATTTTAGTGCAAAATCTATTCTTGTGTTAATTTTAGACATGAAGACACACTTCATGAAAAAAATAGCAGAAATATAATTGAATGTAAAGAGCATAACGCAAATTCTAGAAGTTATATGAATTACACATGTGTAATTGAAATTTTGCCTTAGCCAAGTATTTTCCGAAAATACCACAGAGCAAGAAAAGAGTAGCCTCTCGGCAATCGCATGGTTTACACTGTGGTCTAGCGCAGAGGTGATGCTACTTCATATGGTGGCCTGCCGGTCACACTTAATTCTCCAGTCAGTAGGATTACCTTTCTGATGCCATTGTGACCTCTGTAGGAACTAGTCGTAGCTCCTTTAATAGGAACATTGGCTTCGTCTGCCTTCAAAATGTTGTTATAGAATGCAGAGACGGGTGATCAGAAGAGTTTGTGTAATTAGGCCGATGTTCGTTCATCTCTATAGTTCCTTAAGTCTACACACATTCATAGTATAAAAAAAAACACTTACTTACTTAGGTAAAAAAATGAATTAGAGACTGATTTATGAACGTTCATAAAATTTCAACTGCATCACATAGCTTTGGTTCAAGGATTGATGATGCTCACATTTGGCATCTGAAGAGCAGAAATTAATCTTTTTTACCGAGTTTTATATAGTGCGAACTTGGCCCAAAGGTATCAGGGTGCTTTACACGAGCACCAGTTGTGTTACATGAGGGCACAATCATTTGGTTAGGCACAGGGAGATTAAGTGATTTGCCCAGAATCCCAGGATGTTGCGCGTGTTTGCCGAGACTCGAACCCGGTTCCCCAGATTTGAGGTTGACCGCCCTAGCCATTAGGCCAACTCCTCTCCCCATTGCACTAGCTCCACAGTACGATTTGTTTCTAGTTACCACATACTATTTTTAATCTTGCTTAACCCTTTTGATGCTGATGACGAGCTCAGCTCGTCATCACCCACGGGTGTCGTGTGCTGATGACGAGCTGAGCTCGTCATGGTGCCACTAAAATGGCAATTTCCAGCACAGGGGGGGGGAAACGCCCAGCAGCCATGTGGTTAACAACATTTCTACATGACATATGGTTACCATTTCATTAAAATATATAGTGGGCGTTGACGCCACTCAGAGGAGTAGTACTCTCTCACCTCCTGCTATTCGGTTTTTCGTATATCTTTCTGCCTCTAAGCAATGCTTGCTTTACAACCACAAGGGATTGTTTGAAATCCAACACACACCCCATCTTCACAAATTCAATTCTTAATTTTTATTTCTTACATGCATTTTATATAGAAAGCAAAACTGTATTATTGCATTTTTACTGCACTAAACGTTTTAAATGTGTTTGCAATGGGTGTGAGCCATTACGACCACCATTTAATTATTTTATTTCCATTAATTCAGTAGGTGCACATGTAATCTCAATTGTTTAAATTAATAAGCATTGGAAAAGTCAATAGGTCTCACGTTTCAGACCAATTGCATTGTCAATTGTTTTACGCTATGCTGTACAGCGCCCCCAATGCTATGCAGCATGGCTAAATAAAATAAAGCCTACATTGGATCAGTAGGTATAAATAAAAAAATTCAAGATTTTTCGAAGCTTTGTTGGAGAAGGCAATACAAAGGGTGCAGGTGGAGAGGGACTGATATGGTGGGTGAGGGTGGGGCAATATAGAAGGTTTAGCTGGGGAAAGCAATGTGGGAGGGGTGGGGAGGAGAAGCAACAGGTAACAGAGAAGGAGGGCGTGGGTGCAGGAAGCAACCCAAAAGAGATGGGTAGGCAAGAGAAGAAGTTGGTGAGGCAGAAAAATGGAGTGGGGATGGGAGAAGCACACAGTCAACAAAGCACCAAGGGCTGGTCACAAAAGTGAGCTCAAGATGGAGGTGGACGGGGAAATCATATGGCTAACAGAGCACAACACGGAACACAGCGGGAGATAGCTTGAAAACACATGCATTCTAATGGAGAGCTTAACCAAAAAGAAAAAAATTGTGTTTGAAAAGCAAACAATGGAAGCATAGAAGCCTGCCAATCAAAAGCGATGGTAAAGAGAGTTTACTCATGGGAGGGACAAACACAAGATGGCAAGCTGGCAAATGATAGTGATTGGTTTCCAAACAAATGTAAGCAATGTTTGAGCTCCAAGCCCCTGTATGCTCCTGTCAAGCACAAGCTTAATAGTGTCGACATAAAATGGATTTTTGTGTCGAGGTCTCAATATTCTGTAAAAAGTGTTGCAATAGTTAAAAACAATGCTGAGTTTGTTTTAGGTTATGCCACTACATTTAAAATGTCTAATTATACTTTAAATAGTTCAGAATTTCAACAGATAACTCATCCGTTTGTGCAACATTAATTAGGCATTGGCTAGCATCCAGATACATATTGCATGTGTCTTTAAATGCGTGGATCCATCCTGACTCATGCCGTATGAGTAATGTACATATATGTTAAATCAAATACGTATATGTTTGCTTCCCTACAACATTCTTAGTTGAAGGGAAATTCAGACTATAAAGCAACACACGAAACGTCTTAAAGTTCTGCACGACTGTTACTCAACCTTTTTTAATACAATAATGTTTATACAGCAAGATAAACAGGTGCAGCACAGTCTGTAATGTTTGACCATGTTAAACAAGCATACATAAGTAATTATAACGCAAAACAGGTTTTCAATATCTCAGATGAGTCTAAACCTAGGATTTAATGTTCAGACACTATAACTACACATCTTACAATAAAAAGTGAAAGTTTATTATGAAGAGGATTCACGCAAAACAGTAACAGACATTTAAAAAAAGACGTTAATATTACAAAGCAAGCTGAGGACACCGGCATGAAGATGGATGCAGGGCACTAGAAAGAATTGAAGCATAACATTAAAATAAATACATTCGACAACTCTTAATGCTATTTCACCGTATTTTAGTCAGCGCGAAAGTATTTCTAGTTACATTGGAGGATACATTTTTCAGGTCCATGTTTGAATTCTAGGTTTTGCTGAAGATTTACAGTCTCATAGGAAATGTTTCTATTCTGCCATTAAAATTCCATTAATCCTGAGAAGTTTATTTTTGCCTTTAAGGCAACAACAATATACCATCATTATGGAAAAGTGTTGCTTTCTCCGTTAGGTTTGCATCAATCCCTCTAGTGAGATGAATTTGCATTACAATTTCTACCCATAAATCTGATATTTTTAGCAACTCACGTGTTTTTGAATAAAATCCAGCTATCTGACTAAGTCATTGACAGAAGCTCACAGATTCGGGTATCCCGTTTTTAAAACTTCTATGAGCTTTTATAATACATAAAAAAGGGGTTCCTGCTCTTAGCTGTAATACTGTTTGAATGTTGACACATACACACTGGCAGAATTTCTGTCCATCAGTGCTCTCTTCAACCCACACATTCAAGAACACTTTCATTTTGTATATTATAAGAGGGTCACCCCACAAGGGAGATTTAGGTGGTATAAATGGTATAAATTCATGAATGTGCTTCTTCTTCTAGAGTAACATAAACGTGCCCTCCTGAAAGAAACAGTGTTCAACTACACAGAGGAAGATATAGGGGCAAATTTATCAAGAAATTACACAGCTCAGAAAGCCACCTTACTGCACTGTGTGAAAGGGTAGGAATACACGGTATTTAACATGATATGGAACACTCCTGTTTTTCCATGCGCTGGGCCACGATGTGCTGCCTAGTGCCAATGCAGGCATCCTTTCACCATGGTGAAAGGGTGCCTGCGTTGTAAGCAGGATTTGTTTTGTACAGGAAGGGATACCTTCCTGCAAAAAAAAACAATCCTCTGAGGCATTTTCCTCTCTCTATGGATGCTGCAGAATGCAGGAAAAGTGTGTAGAAATCCAGATATTTGTACTGGTTACGTCTGACCAGGGAAGGCATAGCATTTTGGTGCATTCCCAGTTCTATCAGTAAAGGTAAATATGGGAATGCGCCAAAAACCATCGGTGGATGTGTGGGAGCACACTCCACCCATGGAACGCCTCCCTGGTGCATAGTAATGCAACTCAGTGATATGTGCTGCATTAGTCTAGATTTATTGAGACATTCAGGGCCACACAAGGTGGCCTTGCACAGCTTGATAAATCTAACTTAGTAGTTGTGTAACTCTGTGCCCTCCTTGCATGATGCAAGGGCACACAACTGAATATTAAATATGCACCTTAGTTCTTCCTCAAACAAAAATGTCAAAATAGGACTCTCAGTCAGGAGAGAATGTTTCTTAATCAGACCCTCCAGGATTTCGCGATTTCGCGGTTTGCCGCAAAATCGGCACTTTTGTAAAAACGCTGTGATTTTTACAAAAGTGCCCGCGAAATTGGCACTTTTGTAAAAATTCCGCGATTTTTACAAAAGTGCCAAACATCTTTAGTATTGTTCATTCTCTTATGTCTTAAGTCTAGTGAAAAGTTGTTTGAAAGAAAACTAATTTTAGATTGCCACAATGGAAAATAAGCTTGTTAAAAATGTGTATATTTTTTAATTACATAGAAAAGCTATATTTAAATAAAAGGGATCAGTGATGGTGAAAAGTGGCAGAGCAAGGATTAGTAGTAAAATTTATAAAGTTAATGTTATGGTTTAGAGTTGTCAGGATTATTGTACAGGTTAGGTTTAGAGTTACAATTGTTGTAGTGTTAGGATTCAGTTAAATATACATTTAGAGGCAAGGTTAGCATTAGAGTAAGTGCAATTATTAGTTTTAGGGTTGTTTAAAGTCTCCATTAGGGTTTCTGTCTGTGAGTGTGAAGGTTATATGGATATTGAAAAATTGTATTTTCACTATAAATGATTTTTTTTCATAGCACTTTCTTTGTGTTCATGAGTCTTTCTATTGTTAACTAAAAACCTTTTGTTCAGGTTTTTATGCACAAGTATTCCTGCTAAGGCATTTCACTGGAAAGTTAGTTTTTAACAACATATTATATTATGCATCCCCTTAAAGCCCAATACTTCGGTTTTGCAACCACAATTAGGGATCTTGCCACAAGATTCCAAACAAAACGTAAAAAGGCCAAACACTTTTTCAGGACTGTCATTACATGTGTACAATTTATCTCAGAGGTGTGGGCACCTCATACCTGAGTGGGAATCTGACTAATGGTTAGTGATTATGAGTAAAATAAAGTGCAGCAAAAATGCCACTAAATTTCCATATTTGTGCCACTAAATTTCTATATTTGTGCCGCTAAATTTGCTAATCCATGCCGCTATATCCTGGGGGTATGACCAATGCCACAAGAGTAGGTATTAACTTAATACCTACTCTTGTGGAATAGGTAGAACAAACCATGGCCTTACTTGATAATGTACATGCCATGTGCTATTCCCTTCATGTTAAAGTTTACCTGTAACATGCAAATCCCCTTTGTATGCTTAGAATTAGGATGCAGTCATCCAGCATCCTAAATCTATTCAAAGTGTAGGAATACCATTAACCTCTTTTGAAAAGAGGCCTTCGGGATTAATTCTCAAAATTAATCATTATTTAGGGCTTTAACACTTGAATAAAGTAAATTTACCTTCAAATCTTCTGCAGAAAACATAACTAGTGCAGTCAAATTTTACATCCAACCCCAGAAAAATATGGCAATAAGGATGGGAGCTTCTAAACAGCATAATGTTTATAACTTGCTGCATATTATGTGTTCTTTTCTAACCTTTAATAAATCAGATTTGATTTTTATGCCTTAAATATATATTAAAGTGTTCAGTCTGTCAGCCCACAGTTTTGAGAATGTTTGCATCTAGGTCAATCAAAGAGACAATTATACAACTGGCATGATCAAGATATTTTTGTTTATAAGTAGAATTGAAAGAAGAGTTTTACATGGAAATGGGAAACACTGAGTGTTTGATGGCTTCGTAGTTACAAATGATTCCAAGGGCCTAGTTACAAATTCAGCAGTTCGACTGTCACACCACTGTGGTGGCGGTCTGAAGAAGACTGCATGGCAGCGGTCTCCCACCTGCTGTATTACAATGTGTCCGTTGGGCCGGCAGTGGTCTTTATGATGACGGTGAATGTTTTGTCAAATTTGTTACCATATGTGCCCAGTCCAGACAATGGGTAAATACTGCATAATGGACTTAACTAGAATTTGGCACCTAAAGTGTCATTTTCTTCTGGGTCAAGATGCTGCTGTGATGGAGGTGCCTGGAGGAAGGGATCCACTTTGGAGACTGAAGGGAAGAATAGGAAATGGGTGAGTATTTGCCCCAAATCCTTGTTTCTGATGACTCGAAGCAGGCGGTCCCACTGCCACCGCCGGCTTGTCAGAAAGCCAACTCGTAATTCAGATGGCAGAGAAACTTCTCTGCCACCCTATGGCAGCTGCTTTCCCCTAAGCAACACAGCAGTGGTTGGCGAACTATTGGCAGTTGGGGCGGTGCTCCAGTGGTCTTTCATTCTGAAAACCTACAACATCGTAATACAGCAGGCATCCAACTTAGTTGGCTGTGGTGAAGCCAAAACGACCACAGCGGTGGCTCGGCCAAACTTGTACTCAATCTCTGAAAGAAATTATTTGATGTGCAAGTCTGTTCGGTTAAGCCATCTAGTTACCTAAAGGATATGACTTGATGCAATATTTCCAATTATACAAATTCACTTTCCTAAGCTGTCAATGAAGAATTGAAAAAACAGTCTGAAAATGGATAAATCTCTTCCAATCCAATGTTTTTCTGCTTTTATCCTTTGGAATAATAACCTTAAAAATTTAAATAATGTTATCTTCATTGACAATTTTGGCACTATTTCCACCAGAATGTAAATACTACTAATCAACCACTCAAGGGCATTCCTAGTGACTTCACCAATTACACTATAGACGATCAAACATGTAGCAAAACTCATACCATTTGCTCTTTTTTCTCCCTACCTAAATTCTTCATAATTTTTCAATTATGTGTTTTTGACCATCAGCCGGCTCTGATTCCACGTACAATAAGAGCTCTTCTTTGACACATTCTCCTTCGGTTGACTCTACATTAGTGTCCTTAACGTAATATGTCAGCCTACGCCTATGCCTAACGGGAAATAAAGAGTTCATGCACAATCTTGAGAGACGCAGCACATATGGGAGCAAATTCTGTCTTTGCAGGCTTGTCAGGTATATCCGGTAGGAAAGACTAGAGTACGTTTTTCACAGCCATTTGGGTATGCAACTTTCAAAAGTTCCCGTATGAGGATTCATATAATTGGTGCGACAAGATCAATAAGATTCAAACCTCATTTGTCATGTTATTTGAGCAGGCTTTCTGAAATGTTAAATAGGGCGGAATTAGTACTTCGGTTGAACCCACACTGTCATCAACAGACCTCTTCAAGGTAGCAATTGATTAAGAGGATACCATTGCCTCTTACCCTTCAATACATTTAATCTGCAACTACTACACACCTAAACCAGATCAGATGTCAAACACTGTTTCCAGTACTCAGTTACAGTATGACTATTTATTGACCATCTGTGTGCCATTTAAGGCATTTCTGGCTCATTCAATGTGGTTGCATGGATTCCTAATATGATTATGGAGAATGTGGCCATACTATTTCTCAAGAGATTCTCCTGAGCCTGCAACTACCCCTCTGTCCTAGTGAAAATTTCCATGCCTTCTCACTGTCGCATGACATGTTTTTTAATAGTACCATAAATAAATGCATTTAAAAAATCATACCAGTTTAAGGTCTAGGTCAAGTTTAAATGGCCTACTAGGTGATTTTAGCCAAATTATATGACTTGGCCATTATTAAGATGTGTTCCAGGGAGGTGAGTGATGGAAGATAACTAGTCATAACATGATTTTCTTTAGACATTGTTCATGTCACCTGAGACCCTGCTCTTCAGATGTGCATATGTGTAGAGGAGTGAGGTTTTTGAGTGGTGAAGCATTCAAAATGGAGGTTGATATAAGTGTGCGCTGATGGTGTATGGGATCCCTCATTATAGTCATCTAGAGTGGCTTTGAATGAATTTGGAATGGTGGGATTTCTTCAGATTATGATTGAGGCATATAGACTTCTGTGTATTAGAATCTGAATTATCTACTAAGCCAACATTTCATTGTGGTAAAGCTTCAAACTATGGTGTTGTGACAAACATTAAAAAGGCTTTAAACAACTGACAAGCAAACTAAACAAAGGCCATCATGGAAAACTAAGAAAGCGTACTATCCTAGCTTCCATCAAGCTATGGTAATCCTGAACCCTTTGAAAGGGGTGTAAGATCTCTATAGATGACCCATGGGCAGCAGGGGCATATCTTCAGTTGGAGTCTTTGGGGTGTTATATTCCCCTAATAAATGGATGTTTTAGTAAATAGTTGGGCACAGGTGCTTTCCATCGGGTATGGTGAAGTGGCTGTAAGATTTCACCTAGTGTTTTTGCACACATAACCACACACACACACACACACACACACACACACACACGCACACACGCACGCACACACACACACACACACCCAACCACACACACACACACACACACTCCTCTCTGTTTTGAAGTTCTTAAAACTGTTGTTTTTTTACAGCATATTGTCTGGAAGTAACCATTGCAATCCACACTGCTCTCCCTTTCCACTGCCACTCAAGCCCCCTCATGCCCGGCTTCTCATATAATGTATTTTACCATATACCAGCATGATTGTTGGTAAGCTTAAAGCTCACACCCCTCAATGTTGAACCAAGCATTACCCGAAGAGGGAGCAAATAGAGAGAAAGAATGAAAAGGCATTATTGTGTTTTTTGGGAGTAAAAAAGAGCATTACAGCTGGCCCTCTAAAGATTCATCTGACGACAATGCATATGTTCAGTTGTCAGATGATTAATCATCCTCCCTTTATGGTTCCACTTAAAAATTTAGAGGGGAAGCATACAGACTAAAAATGCAAACTCCTCATACTACATCCTGCAAATGAGAAACACGCAAAGCCATGAAGCACAGCATTTAAAAAAATGGCACCACTGGCTACCATCACTCAAATGACAAGAAGGTATAGCTCAGTGAAAATGCGTCCTATGCATAACTAATTCAAATGGATAGGCCTTTGTAGTAAACACGTATTCAATCAATCAATCGGCATTTGCAGAGCATGGCACTGTCACCCCTGTGGTTATCTGGGCACTGGAGTGTGAGGTCTCCGTCGAAAAGCCAGGACTTGAGGAAACAGTGGAAAGAGGACATGAAAACAAACAGAAAATGCCAGATAGAGGGCAGAAAAACAAGAAAACAAGCAGAAAAGGCAAAACAGAGGGCAGAAAAATTAGCAGAAAGGCAAAACAGAGGGAAGAAAAATGAGCATAAAAAGCAAAACAGCAGAAGAGGGCAAAGCAGAGGGAAGAAAAATGAGAGGAAAAGGCCAGACAGAGGGCAGAAAAACAAGCAGAAAATGCAAAACAGAGGGCAAAAAAATAAGCCGAAAAGACAAAACAGAGGGCAATTAAACGAGCAGAAAAGGCAAAACTGAGTGCTGAAAAATGAGTAGAGAAGGCAAAACAGAGTAAGGAGCAAGCAGAGAAGGCACAGAAGGCAGTAGAGGGTAGTCTATGGGCAAGCTGGACAGGAGAACTATCGCAGGCGGAGCTGGCACGAGGCCCTGCTCAAATTTGTTGAACTGCTGCCTCCACTAAATAGCTCCTAGGGGAGGGTGGGACGCTGGGTAGTGGAAGGAGGGAAATAATGGGAGTAGGGAAACAGCAGAAAGAGGGAAGAAACGAGCAGAAAAAAGGCAAAACAGAGGGCAGAAAAATGAGAAGGAAAGGGAAAACAGAGCATAAACGCAGTGGGGCTCCGAAAGAGCACATTAGTCACCTGCATAGGCAAATGATCTCATTCGAAGTAGGCTGGGAGGGGGCACTTCTCATGCTAAATGATTGATAATATTGTGAGTTCACGCTTTAAATGGCGTTACTTTTTACGACATTCCTGTGGCGATAGGGGATTTGCCTTATTTGCAAGGCAGTGTTAAGCCACCTAATGTGGCTTAATGCGGCCTTGTAAATAAGGCCCACATTCATGCTATGCTTAGCGTAAAAGGGGAGGGCAATGGGTATTGCTGTGGGTGTTCCACTGCAACACCCATTGATTCTGACTCTGCCCACTATTTACAAGGGAGAAGTGAATAGGAGGCAGGGCCAGAATTAGGACCAGAGAAAACCTGGTCTTACCCTGGTGCAAGGAGCGGAAATGTTTTGTTTTTGCTGTTTTCATGGGTGCTGCATTGTGCAGCACACATGGAAACAGCAAAAGGCCAATGATTGGTTACGTACAGGAAGGTCCCCCTTTTTGCACATAAGCAATAATTTGTAAAAAAAAATGCTGTTTTGTAACTTCTATGTGTGCTGCTTAGTGCAGCACACATAGAAGTTACAAAACAGCATTTAAAGATTATTTATGTGCTGAAAGGGAGACCTTCCTGCACATAAACAATCTTCCCCTGCACGCAGACACCCTTACACTATGGTACAAAGGTGCCTGCATTAGTGCTAGGCAGCTAAGTATAGGGCCAGTGCAGGGGGAAACGCAGGGCTGCACCATATTCTTGTAAATATGATGCAGCCTTCTGTTTCTGAAGTTGCGGAGTGAGGCGTTAAGCCAGGAAGGCTCATGCCTCACTCCGCCACTTCCCTTGTGAATATGCCCCAAAATGCTTGAAAATGCTTGCCCTCGTTCCTGTAGACACTGGGTAATAGAATTTAAATATGATGACTTAATATTTGGGTGCACCTAGTAAAAGGATGTGGAATAGCACCATTTCCATAAGACATAATATAGGAATACCTTTACCCAGAGGCTTAACGAACAAGCGCAAGCAATTCCAAGCCTTTATTTTAGTTTTTTGTGGACTTTGCGATTAGAAAAGATATTCCACTAATGCTTACGCTCACTCCTTAAGCTTTTAGCTAATGGAATTCCTATATTAGGTTTTAAGGAAAAGGTGCAGTACCACAGGCTGTTACTAGGTGTCCGAGGCTGGACCCTCTCAGTCGTTAGGATGGCCTTTTCTTGTTACTTAGCATACCCAGTATTGTCATTGTCAGTATTGTCATTCCAACTACCAGGGTAAAAAAGAGTGTGTAGAACATGTACCGAGCCGCACTCAGAAGAAAGCAATCATATATATACATTTGCGATAACTATGCTTGAACGATCTAAAGAATCTCTTCTATGTTTGTTGTTGTATACAACCCGGGTAACCACGGTAACCACAAACCAATCACAGTGATGTAACTGTGTATGTGCTGAAATGTATATATTTTGCAATGTCATTCATGTAGATGAAGTGAGCAAGGCGGAGGCTTCCGCCGAAACGCGTCTTAAGCAGCTTAATGGAATAAACTGAACTTGAGTAGAATTCACGGTGTCAGTGCCATCCTTGATCGTGAGGAAATGCGGCTTGGTTGCGGCTGGCTTTGTGAATGAAATAAACAAGAACTCTTGCTGACTTGGTGGTCCGTATTTCCTTTTGTGGATGGCATGGAGGCTTTGACCACGTACGCAGATCCCGAAGAGGGGAAACTCGTGCTGATATATATATATATATATATATATATATATATATATATATATATATATATATATATTACCTACTGGCGTTCGCCAGTAGGTATATATAGTTAGGATAAATTCCCTATGGGACTTTTGAAAATTCTATGTCTAATAACTTTGGCGTTTGTGGATGGAATCGGCTGAAATTTTCAGGAAAATGGCACATTTTGTTTCTGAGCAGCTCCTGAAAATTTGGTGGGGTTTCGTCAAGGGGGGGCTGAGAAAAAAGGGGGGTCCCAAAACGCGTTTTTTGCATTGAGTTTTCCATAGGGCGGTTGGACTCACTTTTAGCTCGAACGGCTGAATGGATTTGCACGAAACTTGGCAAAATTGTAGGGACTGTTAGCCCGATGTGCCTTTGCTAGGTCTCAATATATGTGCTCCAGTAGTTTTTGAGAAATTAACGTTCAAACCAAGATATATATCTGTAACAGCGCTCTGGGCAGCGATCCGGTCCGCTTACTTTTCGCTTATCGGAACTTTGCGCGCAGAAAGCTGATTGGCTCTCCGGTGTCTGTCAACATTCTAAACAGTCCGGAGCGGACGCCATCTTGTCTCTCGGTAGGATCGAGAGAGAAGAAGAGGTGGAAAACGAAGGGGGAATTTAATGAAAGGGGGCAAGGTATCCCCCTCTTGACCCCCTAGGAATGTTGTTGGGGTTATTAAAGGGTCCCGTGGGGAAAATAAAAAAAAAATGATTTTTCACGGTAGAAGCGCGGCCGCGAACTGGTAGCGAAACGGGAATTCGCCATTTTGTGCTTCGTAAATTAAATTACTAGTTATAAGTGGGTGCGGGAGACGTATCCTAATCCCCTATGTTTCCTGAGGGTGGGTGAGGAGGCTGATATATGTTGATACATCTCTTCCAGCGGCTGTGCGTGAGCTTTTTTTTTTTTTTTGCTGCGTGACAGTCCGGAGCGGCCGCCATCTTGTCTCTCGGTAGGATCGAGAGAGAAGAAAAGGTGAAAAACTAAGGGGGAATTTAATGAAAGGGGGCAAGGTATCCCCCTCTTGACCCCCTAGGAATGTTGTTGGGGTTATTAAAGGGTCCCGTGGGGAAAATAAAAAAAAAATGATTTTTCACGGTAGAAGCGCTTCACGGGCCGCGAACTGGGCCGCAAACTGGTAGCGAAACGGGAATTCGCCATTTTGTGCTTCGTTAATTAAAGTACTAGGTATAAGGGGGTGCGGGAGACATATCCTAATCCCCTATGTTTCCTGAGGGTGGCTGAGGAGGCTGATATATGTTGATATATCTCTTCCAGCGGCTGCGCCATCTTGCCTTTTTTCGAATGCCACAATTTTGTCGTGCACGGCAGCCATTTTAGATGCCAGGCTGGTCCCAGGCTATCACCTACCCCTGCGGATGTAGTTTATGACCCCAGCTGTAGAGAATTCAGACATGCCAATCCTCCTGATTCAGGCGTGTGAGTACTGATTTCAGTGCTAGTCTCCCGCCTCCCGATTTCTGCAAGCAAAAACCCGGGGGCATATTACGAACAACTAGCGATAATTTTTGTCTATAACTTGTTTAGAGACAAAAATTATCGCCGCACATCGGCGATTTTTATCGCAGATAAACCTTGCTATTATCGCAGAAAAGTCAGCGATATTCATGTATTATCGAGCAAATGCTCTTAGCCATGTTATCCACCTCCCATTGGATAACATGGCTAAGAACTGCTCAGGGCAGGTGTTAGATTTTGGAGATATTCGCGCTTAGCGCGAATATCTCCAAAAGTTGGTAATAGAAGGTAGCGATGTTAGGGACTGTTTCCAGTCGCTAACATCTTGGCACGCCACTTTGCCTGTCATTAGTGATAAGTATCACTGACATGCAAAGCCGGGCCCAAGATGGTCGCTATCTCCTTTTAGGTGTCACTAACTGGTGTTAGCGACAGCTTGATAATAGGGAAATAATTTTATCTCCGCTTTCATGGTTTTTAAAGCCAAAAAAGCGGAGATAAACCCCCTTGATAATATGCCCCACGATTCCTTGGGGGTTTCAGCTGACAGGGCTTGGTATTGTGTTACATGGTAATTTTTCCATGAAATGTCAGAGGGTCGATGTAGGGGTTCTAGAAGAGGTGATAAACCATTTAAGCCTCATGAACAAGCGCATGGTCTTTTAAAGATTTGTGAAGTACTCGGGGCGGCGGTGTGTGTGTGCCCTCTTTCAGGAGCGGGCGGGGGGGCACTGCCAGCAACTTGCCAGGTCAGGTAGTGTTCAACACGTGCATCACCCTTTCTCTGCCTGCTATTGCGCTCCATGCTTCGGAAAGGTAAGAAAAAGAACGTGCATTTGAGTTTGAAATGTCCGATCCTGCAGCAGCACACTTCCAAAGCCCACACATGACAATAACCCGATTCAAGGCCCCATTCACCCGTTTTTCAAAAAATAGATAACACTCCAACAAATTAAGGTTATAAAACTTTATTAACTTTTAACGATAATGAACAGAACAAAAACTAAAAACATTTAAACATTTATTAACACAAAAAGCAACAATGGTTAGAAGCTGTCTTTTGTGCGAATAGTCCCAAGGCAGCACAACGTGCAGAGTTCTGGACGGCACCCAGGTGATGTCGCCTGGGTGCCGCACTGGTTTAGGGATCCTACAATGCTGCTCCGAAAATTTGCGTGGGGCGTCCCGGGTGGGGCGGGGGGAGGCCTCGTCAGTAGCGGTCTGCTGTGCGAATAGTCCCAAGGCAGCACAACGTGCAGAGTTCTGGACGGCACCCAGGTGATGTCGCCTGGGTGCCGCACTGGTTTAGGGATCCTACAATGCAGCACAGAAAAACAGCGTGGGGCGTCCCGGGTGGTGCGGGGGGAGGCCTCGTCAGTAGCGGTCTGTGTCCAGTGTCACATGGCTGACACAACATGTACGACAGGCACCCAGGTGATGTCCAGTAAACTGCCGCACTGGTTTTGGTATCCTACAATGCTGCTCCGAAAATTGGCGTGCGGCGGCCCGGGGGGGGGGGGGGGGAGGCGGCGTGAACGGGCCTCCCCAGGTGGCGGCCATCCAGCTGAGTTGCGCCCGCTCTTGCGGCTACAGCGTCTCGCTCACCATGTTGTTGAGTTGCTCCCACTCTTGCAGTGCAGCGATAGGCGGCTGCCACATGGCTGTCAAAATGGCGGACGGCTCTTCGGTTTTGGGCCTGGTCCACTGAAATGGCCCTGGGACACCTTGGAAGTCGGACGCTTGCCTGCTAGGGCTTGGGCTCCATTCTCGAAAAGCGTCCCCTCAGCCGTGAAGATTGTATAAAAGTCTTGGGGGCCCCCGACTCCCGCAGGCTTCCGGTGGGGAGCGGCTGCCATGATTGCTCGCGGAATGACCACGACGGAGCCACGAGATGGTGGTGCTCTCATGCTGACGCCAGCTTCAGTCTGAATGATCCAGAAACAAGGTGGGGCTTTCATCGTTTGGGAAAAAAAAATGTTCTAAACCAATGAAAAGTGTTATTTTTAGGTCATATGACCAAGCCTTCCATCTTTAGGAAACCAAAAGTAAAATGAACCAATGAAAAGTTTTATAAACAAGTCACATGACCTGTTATGCGACATAGGGCTACAAAAAGCGTAGAAAATCCGTTGGCACGTGAGGCGGCGTCAGTAGCGGACCGATGTGCGAATAGGCCGAAGGCAGCACAACGCGCCGAGATCCGGATGGCACCGAGGTGGTGTCCAGCAAATTGCCGCACTGGTGTGGCCATCCTACAATGCTGCGCCGAAAGACGGCGTGTCCAGCAGAATTGCGGTCACTGTTGCGGTACAGTGACTCGAACGCGCCGAGATCCGGATGGCGCCGAGGTGGTGTCCAGCAAATTGCCGTACTGGTGTGGCCATCCTACAATGCTGCGCCGAAAGACGGCGTGTTCAGCTGAGTTCCGGTTACTCTTCCGGCACAGTGACTCGAACGCGCTGAGATCCGGATGGCACCGAGGTGGTGTCCAGCAAGTGGCTGCACTGGTGTGGCCATCCTACAATGCTGCGCCGAAAGATGGCGTGGGGTGCCCCGTTGGCTTATGAGGTGATGTCAGTAGTGGACTGATGTGTGAATAGGTCGGAACCAGCACAAGGCGCCAAGATCCGAATGGCAAGTCCTGGATGTTGAGTGCCTCAGTTGAGATTTCTGAGCAGTGCTTGTAGAACTGTCTGAAGCTTATTTGCACCTGCTGCAGCTTCACTAGGTCCGGCGGAACTTGTTGCCTTTTCCTTTGTGCTTCTTTTCCTACAATGCGTTTCTTCTGAAGACACGACCAGGTCCCTGAATGTGTGCAGGGGGACGCTATTGAATGAATGAACGCGCCGAGATCTGGATGGCACCGAGGTGGTGTCCAGCAAATTGCCGCACTGGTGTGGCCATCCTACAATGCTGCGCCGAAAGTCGGCGTGGGGTGCCCCGTTGGTTTATGAGGTGATGTCAGTAGCGGACCGATGTGTGAATAGGTCGGAACCAGCACAAGGCGCCCTGCACTGTTGAGCCTTTTTCAATGTCTGTTTTTTGTTCTTTCCCCTCCATCAAAAACAAAACAAAAATACAAGGCGCCAAGATCCGAATGGCAAGTCCTGGATGTTGAGTGCCTCAGTTGAGAGTTCTGAGCAGTGCTTGTAAGACTGTCTGAAGCTTATTTGCACCTGCTGCAGCTTCACTAGGTCCGGCGGAACTTTTTTCCTTTTCCTTTCTGCATCTTTTCCTACAATGCGTTTCATCTGAAGACACGACCAGGTCCCTGAATGTGTGCAGGGGGACGCTATTGATTGAATGAAAATGGCGGCTTGACACAAAGCTGACTCAAGCGTTACTGTTGGTGCTATACAGACAAAAATTGGTTTTCTGTTTGTACATTCTTCAGGTTTTTTTTTCCATCCAAGTCTGATTGAGAGTTTGTAGAAAAATGGCTTCAGATTTTCCACATACTACTCTTCAACATTCTTCCTAAATGTAACAATGTGAAACTCACTAGGAGAACGGCTGTTTCTGTTTCCTTTCAAAATGCTGCCACCAATATTTTCTGAATGGAAGACACCATCTTGTAACATAAAGGGCCGAAAGGGGTTCTGGTCTGGCCGATGGTTGGTGGAGACATTTTGACTATATCTTGGACCTGCCCGGCCTCGCCCAAAATGGCGCCGGTATAAATGGGACTCGTAACTCTTTGCCCGCAAATGTATATCTAGAAAATGTTATTGTAAGTGGCCCTGTCGTATTTTAATTACAAAATGTACGTCCACCGATTCCGCAACTGTTAGACACCTTTGTTCTTGTCACCTAATGGCCCGCTCGTTACGTTCTTCTACAGTGTAAATGTCTCCTCATCATATACGATTTGAGTTTGCTCCGTGGCCGGCCCACGTGGTTATAGGCCCGTATTTGTATACTGACATTTTCACAATAAAGGTTTTTAAAACAAAACACGGTAGTAGTATTTTCATTTGTAAAGTTTTTACTTTTAGTGACTGTTTTCGAATCAGTAAAAGGCAAGTGAAATAAAGCAGTCCAATTACATGACGGATAAAAGGTATAATATGTAGGAACGCAGTAAAGATAAATGGTCAAGGGCAGTTGTGTTTTTCATGTCTGCAACATAAAGTGATCGATAAGAATCTGATAATCAGGCGTATCGGCGACTAAGACAGCAGGCCGAATCTCTTTTACTCAACGGCTCCGTCATGGAAGGAAGAAACGCCCTTTTTCTCGAAAAAGGAATATATTTTACTTGCAAGACAGTTGTAAATTTTCCGGGAAAGTACATTAGCTTGGAATATTATAACATATGTTTGAAAAAAAAATATTGTTCGAAAATAATAAAAAGCGTAATTTTTAGGTCATATGACCAAGCTTTTCATCATTAAATTAACAAAAGTAAAATGAACCAATGAAAAGTTTTATTAACAAGTCACATGACCTGTTATGCTTACGTTACGCGCTGCGCGCCGCGCCTCGGATCACTTCCGGGTGCGCTAACGCGGCGTGTCATAAAACGCATTACGCGACAACGTAGGTCAAGAATATAGTCTAAATGTCTCCACCAACCAGCGTTCAGAACACAACCCCTTTCAGCAGTCCAAAAAGTTCTGTTAAATGACAACAGAGGGGACAGGCAACAAGAACCATCAGTCAAAGAGGGGAGGGCAAGTTCTTCTCTTCCGGGTCATGTTGGGGCGCTACCGGAACTGATCGAATTGGTAGTCTACAGTGTTTCTGGATGTTTCAGACTAAAGCTGGCGTCAGCATGAGACCACTACCATTTCGTAGCTCCGTCGTGGCCATTCCACGAGCAATCATGGCAGCCGCTCCCCACCAGAAGCCTGCGGGAGTCGGAGGCCCCCAAGACTTTTGTAGAATCTTCACGGCTGAGGGGACGCTTTTCGAGAATGGGACCCAAGCCCTAGCAGACAAGCGTCCGAGTTCCAAGGTGTCCCAGGGCCATTTTAGTGGACCAGGCCCAAAACCGAAGAGACGGCCGCCATTTTGAGAGTCCTGTGGCAGCCGCCTATCGCTGCACCGCAAGAGCGGGCGCATCTCAACTACATGGTGAGCGAGACGCTGTAGTCGCAAGAGCGGGCGGAAAACAGCTGAATGGCGGAAGAGGCACAGTGTAGCAAAAGCGGGCGGAATGGCAACTAAAACGATAAAGGGGCGCCCCACTACAGCTTGTCTTCAGGTCAAACGGATTGTGGGACAAGGTCCAGAATTGAAGAGTCATCAAAAGGCAAAAAGTACCGCCGGACCCCGGGAGCCGGCCGCCTATGTCGGGGGCGATCTCAGGCTACACCAGTGCTATAAGACTTGGGGAGGGTGTCGGAGCCAAGCGTCTTCTCCGAGTCCATGGCCATCACAGCGCCCCTCAGGGGCCTCCGTCAAGCTGTTTAGGAAGGTAACATATCACATTGTTTTCTAATGCAGTCAGGTCCACAAACGACACTCACTTACTTTGAGAATAGTGAAGCTGCAGTAGGTGGAAATAAGCTTCAGACAGTGTTACAAGCGCTGCTCAGAACTCTTAACTATGGCACCCAACATCTAGAACTTATGCTATTTGAGAATGGTAGTGACATCGAAGCATCTCAGGGACCAAAACCATTAACGTACTTTCACGTATGAAAATCTTACTTGGGGAGGGGGCAGGAGCGAAGCGCCCCCTCCCAGTCAGCGCCACCACATCGTATGTTGAAAATCTGAAGCCATCGTTCTACAAAGTCAACCAAACTTGGATTGAAAAATCTAGAAAAATGTACAAACTGAAAACCAGTTTTGGTCTGCATAGCATCAGTAGCAACGCTTGAGTCAGCTTTGTGTCAAGCCGCCATTTTGATTCAACAAAGCACAGGCATTGAAAAAGGCTGAAATTCAGAACTCTAAACTATGGCACCCAACATCCAGGAGCTTGCTATCCGGATCTTGGAGCCTTGTGCTGTTTTCGATCTATTCACACATCGGTCCACTACTGACATCATCTTATAAACCAACGTTATGTAAATAGTTTTTTAATAAAATGTTTTACCCTGTTTCTTTGCTGGTGTGTTGTCTATATTTTTAATATTTGCATAGGGTTTGTCATTATTTTGTGCGGGATGGGTGATGGAGCCGAGCTGTCTTGCAGCCCTCATGGTGTGGAGCTCAGTTCATCTCACTATTTTCGTATTTCTCAAGAAGGGTTGTTCCTAATATTTCTATTTTAGCGAGGTCAAAAAGAGATCCAATTAGTGGCCTACTGATTTTGCTCGATTACTTTTATTTTTTTACACGATTTTTCACTATCTGCAAAGACTAAACAGAGTATTGCGACTTTGTGCTTGTTTGTAAATAGAGAATGATCCAAAGAGAACCAATTCTAAAACAGTAAATGCTTGGACAACAATCAATCAAATGGAGAGACAAGGAGGTACGACGGATTACAACGGGGGTAAAGGCCTGCGTTAACTACCCTTCTGTATCTGCAAAGAGAGAGTACTACTAAGGCAAAAGAGGGGAGGGGGGGGCAGCGTTCAAAGCACATCAGCGTGCATAAATACGAAAATGTTTTTATCTATCACGTACTTGACATTTTAAAGCTTTTCATATTTGCTATTAAAAAACCAATGAAATTCACAGAAAAAACCATAGGTTATAGTGGATATATAGTTAGGAATTTGCATTTACAAAACCTTGAAAATTCAATGAAAAAACCATAGGTTATAGGCCATATATAGTTAGGAATTAGCATTTACAAAACCTTATTTTACTCGCATAAAACCATTGAAATTCCATATATAGTTAGCTAACTATAAGCGCTAACTATATATCGCGCACCCGCAATCCACTGCTGATGATGTCACATATTACATCATTCATGACATGGTCAGTGACATCACTGATGACATCACTGATGACATCTCAAATGACATCACTGATGACAACTCAAATGATATCAATGATGACATCTCAAATGACATCACTGATGACAACTCAAATGACATCACTGATGACATCTCATTTGTCATCACTGATCACATCACTCATGTGATAATACAATGAACCTCTTCAGACTCTAATATAACCTTACATACACTCAGTATAAACAGACACTCACAGACTGTCACTCATCCATGGAGTTACTCACACACCTAGTCAGTCATGCAAAGAATCAATCACACCTCCATTTCCTCAACTATACAGTTATACACATCTTACTTATTCAAACATATAATAACACATATTTACTCTCTTATATAATCCCTGATACAAGCTCACAGTGATCGATACAGCCACTCACACATTCACTGGCTCTTATGTTCAGTTATTTATATATCTCAACTCTCACATGTATTGTGTTTTACATACGTACTTACTTGCACATGTAGCAATGAGAAATCCATTCACTCACCAACACACCCATGCACAGTCAACCGCCCATATAGCTGTTTCCACATGCACTCTTGAACTCATACTCCTAGTGAATCAACTGCTTACACATCTATGCACAGAGTCACGCACCTCCCAGCCACCCACACACACACTCAGCCTCCCATTCAAATATTTGGGCAACCAATCAATAACCCATATGGCCACTCTTATAGCTACTGATCAACACATGCAGCAGCTTACACAACATCAAACATACTGATGCACGAATTAAGACAGTTTAGTCACTAACCCATGTACTCAATGAGACACATTTAATCACTCACTCATACAGTCAGTCATGCACCTACTAAATTCTTCATCCAGACACTTATACATCCACTCATTCTTCAATATTTAAACTTTACAGACACATACAATCACTGGATGTTGTGATCAGTGATGTCATCAGTGATGTCACTGACCATGTCATGAATGATGTAATATGTGACATCATCAGCAGTGGATTGCGGGTGCGCGATATATAGTTAGCGCTTATAGTTAGCTAACTATATATGGAATTTCAATGGTTTTATGCGAGTAAAATAAGGTTTTGTAAATGCTAATTCCTAACTATATATGGCCTATAACCTATGGTTTTTTCATTGAATATATATATATATATATTTCCCATTACTACGTATGCATTAGGGTGCTGAATAGTGCATTTTACCAACAGCAAATATGAAGAACTTTTCAATACTTGCCCGCATGTCATGATGCATTCTGGGAGCTGGATGCCTTATCTGTCAGGTGACCAAAAAACATTATAAAACTGTAGGCACAGGCATTATGGCTGTTATCTCCTGCCTGTGATCAAGGCTAATTGTGCCGAAACTAGTTGGGACCACAGGATTGCTGTACCCCATGCCAGATTAAATGCTCTCTGACAACTGAAATGGGCCTCTTGTTTAGTGCTTCACTTTGTGGAATTTGCCATGAATCTCCGAGCCCAGTTTGAAGAGGCCGCCCTGCAGGGTCGGGGGCTCCCTAAAGGGAGGTGTTTTGGTGATGTTTAAATAAGGCACCATGACCCACATGCTGCCGCCAGACCTACGGAGGAAAAGCCAATGTGAAAAATTAACTGCAGCACTGCAAGGGATTTGGTTGGAGTGATTCCCCTTCCAATGTTCAGACGACGGAGGCATGTAAACCGAGCAGGACGTTATTTCAGCATTTTGCCTCCTATTAGGAGTTCTGCATGATTACCACTTTGATTAACATTTCCTATTACTACCTATACATCAGGATGCTGAATAGTGCATTTTACCAACAGCAAATATGACGAATTTTCCAATACTTACCCGCATGTCGTGATGCATTCTGGGAGCTGGATGCCTTATCTGTCAGGTGACCAAAAAACTTTATAAAACTGTAGGCACAGGCACTATGGATGTTATCTCCTGCCCGTGATCAAGGCTAATTGTGCCGAAACTAGTTGGGACAACAGGATTTCTGTGACTTATGCTCGATTAAATGCTTTCTGACAACTGAAATGGGCCTCTTGTTTGGTGCTTCATGTTGTGGAATTTGCCGGGAATCTCCGAGCCCGGTTTGAAGAGGCCACCCTGCAGGTCGGGGGCTTCCTAAACGGAGGTGTTTTGATGATGTTTAAATAAGGGAACATGACCCACATGCTGCCGCCAGACCTACTGAGGAAAAGCCAATGTGCAAAATGAACGGCAGCAGTGGAAGGGATTTGGTTGGGGATGATTCCCCTTCCAATTGTTCAGACGACGGAGGCATGTAAACCGAGCAGGATGGTATTTCAGCATTTTGCTTTTTATTAGGAATCCTGCATGATTACCGCTTGGAATAAAATTTCCCATTACTACGTTTGCATCACGGTACTGAATAGTGCATTTTACCAACAGCAAATTTACACCATTTAAGCAAAAGGGGGATCTGCGAACCGAACTCTACCTCTCTGCAAAATTTTGTGTAATTCCGTTCAGCCGTTCGGGCTGTAGCCGTGTCTAATCGTCCTATGGAAAATAACATTGGGAAAACACGTTTTGGGACCCCCCTTTTTTCTCAGTCCCCACTTGACGAATTCCCCCAAAACTTTCAGGGAAGGAGCGGAGTGGGCCATCTTCTTTGAGAAATTTGCAAAGATTCATCAACCCTCGCCAAAGTTATTCCCAATAGAATGTTGCGGATTTCCTATGGAAACTAGGTCCTAACTATATATACCTACTAGCAGCCCGCCCCGACGTTGTCCGGGGCAGAAGGGGGCTGGGGGCAGCACTGCTGCATGAGACGCGCAGCAGAGCAGCAGAGCGTACTCACCAGCATCCTGTGCCCAGGGTGTTGTTTCCTTGCCCCCGTTTTCTTGCTCCTGACCGCTTCTGGCCACGCTTGTTTCGTTGCTCCTTGCTGCTTCTGCCCATGCTCCTGTCCTGACTGCGGAGGCTGCCTGTCCGCCGCTCCTCTTCGCGCTCCTGTACGCCGCTCCTCCCCGCACTCCTGTCAGCACGCACGTCGCGGCCGGACTACTTTTTTTTATGGTAAATTTTTTAAAGAACGTATCTTTTTTTTTTGTTACATAGCCTATGTCCATCTGCTTACCGACGTTTCCTATGATGTATTGGGTGTTTTGATTGGCGCTGTGGTTCCCGAGTTTACCTGGCTCAAAGGTGTGTGTTCTCTCTTTCTAATAGTAGTAAAGAGTATAGATAGCACTCAAATGGTAATTCACTTTATAGTATCCTCTCACTTTGCAGTCAGTGAAAGAAAAATAAACACCAATCCCATGTTAAAAGAATAAGCAGCAATTGTCAGAAGACATAGCCTGACCTTTGACCCCTGTCTTCAAAGCAACTGTAAATCTGCCAAGATAAACACAGAATGAAAGGCATCTCTTTATTTCTTTATTGCTGGAACTTTCTGATCCCCCAAAAATCGTCTTGCAATGTTTGGGAAACGCTGCGTGAAACACCATGTCTGGTCATTTCCTTGCAGCATTAAGCACTTTTGTAGCAAAAACATCCGAGAAGACAGTTTTAAGGGCTCAAATCCGCCCTGGTTTTGTGTGTACAACAGCTTCGGACTTCTGATTTGTCAGAATTGATTTGATATTTAATTAGCACGCACACTGACGCCCGTAAGCACTCCTCCTGTAAAAGGATAAGTTCTGGGGTCCTCTTCACCAGCCCTGTTGCCAAGCCCCCCAGTTAAGCACCACAATACTAATGAGCCGAGGCATTATTCTCTTTAGGGGAGCAGTCCCTCGCGCCAGCTGCTCGGGGTTAAGCTTTCTATAGGAATGCCGCAGGCTTCCAGTGCGTCTTTGCAAGCTCCTACTGCGGCCCTAAGGTTTAAGCACCTGCTGCAGAGATGTGAACGCAGCTCGAGTTCTGAGTCTCAAACTCCAGAGGGGTTTATCAGCAGGTCATCCTTCTCAGTGCGACAACATGATGCGCACCACAGAACTCGGCAAGAACCAGCGCCTCGATCTTTCTTTCTTTCTTATTATTTCAACACTTCAGGGCCTAAGAACAGCCTGGGGAGCGTGCAGGCCGATGCTGTACAATATGTGGTATTCCATGGGATTTCTGTTTTATTTTCCTGCTCTTCGCGCCGGCCGCCTCCCGGAGCCAATAACAAATCTGAACCTTTACCTTTCTCTTTGAGGTGTCGTGGCATGCATGCTCTAATACAGCTACCGCGTCACGATTTCGTAAGCCAAACATTGGCAATGCTTTCATTTTTCCTGCGTGGAAGGAAAGCTTTAGCTTAAAGCTTTGTGTCCGTTGAGCCTGCTTGCAGCCCTTCCTCCTTTTAAAACAGCCCATCCGGACTGGATTCTTTGCTTCACGGCTTGGCTCCTCCCTGCGCTCCCGATGTCAGCAAGCACATCGCGGCCGGCGCTACTTCCAAGGGACTACTTTTTTTTATGGTAAATTTTTTAAAGAACGTATATTTTTTGTTTGTTATATAGCTTATGTCCATCTGCTTACCCTGACGTTTCCTATGATGTATTGGGTGTTTTGATTGGTGCTGTGGTTCCCGAGTTTACCTGGCTCAAAAGTGTGTGTTCTCTCTTTATAATAGTAGTATAGACTGGCAACCGCCAGTAGGTAATATATATATCTTCATGTACTCAAGTTGTCCTAGAGCTTTTTTTCTTTAGCCTGTGTTCACACTACGGGACCCTCGATTTATACTTGTTTTTGTTTCTTTGACCGCTGCTGGGATGCTACAACAAGCTATGTCCAGTTTTGACAGTGAGCGGTCATTGTGTGATATAATGAAGCCTTGCACAAATCCTTAGCCTTTCTATGGTCACTGTTCAATAGCCTTCAAAATTGTGTCTTGTAAAGGGGAACTAGCGCATGTTCTAATGTATTAATGTGCTACTCCAGAACCCAAGTGGTCAATCCAGTGGTTATTGATTATTGTTGATAATTAGGTTTAGTTTTGTGCTTCCACATAATTACTTCAGTTTCTTTGTGGTAGATTAGATTACTAGGAGTTTGGTATGATCATATGGAGACAACATGTACACGCATTGTATTGTACTTGCTGCTTAATGGAACACCTCATCGTATTTGGAGCATATGTATTATGTCTGCTTTTATTCCTGTACTCGCCATAAGCCAGTGAGAGAGATGAACCTTCCCCCTACCTTTCCTCCCCCATTTCTCCCCATGTATGATTTGTATGTGTTAGATTTGATGTTTGATTTTAAAGCGCATTTCACTGCTGCAGTTAATGTAATACATGTTCGATCCACCCTAAAGCTTATGCTTTGGAATATAGCTGTAATTGTTTTTGATATGGCATATGATAAAAAATCTCAATAAAAAAAAGACATTGTCATTTACAACATAAATAGCTCTAATTCAAGCAAATGCAAGACGTATTGCATTTCCAATGCTTCTTCTTTTAGGTACTGAATACAATAGGACACATTCACTTATATTAAAGAGGCAAGAGATAGCATATTTTTTCCATTACTAAAATAAACACTACACATCTTTTTGTTTTCTGGAGCACACTACCTCAAATTTGTTCCCAAAACTAATTAAAACGGTGCACATTCCTTTATGTTCCAGAACGGAAAGTGTGCCCATTTACTTTCATTATTCAAATAACACAGGGAGCTGGGTACTTCCATTGGGTGTACAGCTAGCTCTGCTGTTCCCCACTTAGCCTTTACCTCTTGGTCATTGCAGCTGACGACTGTGTAGCTGGTGCTGGTTTAAGATTTTCTTTGGTGGCAGCAGGATAGCTTCCTCCGAGCACTCTGGGGGCGGTCTTTTGGCTTGCCCCCTGAGCAGAGCTGTCCATTGCTCAGAGAGCGTCATGGGCAAATCCAAATTTGGCGTCCTCTTCCATTCTCCCTCCCTAAATGTCTGTTTGGTGAAATAAAGTGAGTGGTAGGGAGAACTTGAGAGGGGGCAAGGGAAAGCAGGGCCTTAAGAAGAAAAGCATTCAAAATGTATACATAGGCACCAGCAAACAGTGTTTTAATGCACCTTTCTTTGGAGCCACTTCAGAATGAGAATGCTCCCCTCTAAAGGTCGCACATGCTAGAGGCCAGTCCTACCCGAGTCTTCCTTCCCGCCGAAGTTTGATAATGCTGATCAGCGCCAACCCCCTCACCTACCCGCCCCCCCTGAATTGAGCAAGCTCTGTTTTCCAGAGAGTCTTGCCCTGATGACCGTTAAAAATTCTTAGATTGTTTTAAATACCGTTTTGCTCTCATTTATTTTTCATGTGATTGATGTGGGAGAGTCTATTGCATTTCATTTCATTTCATTTTGGAATTTTGTAAAGCGCTTGGTAACGCACACCGGCGTGTCCCCGCGCTGAAGAGAACCTGGAAGAGAGTCAGAGGATTATAACAATGCTAGGCGGAAGAGATAGGTTTTGAGGGTTTTGCGAAATTTAGTCTCAGAAGGTTCGAGACGCATTTCAGTGGGGAGCAAATTCCAATTCTTGGCTGCAAGGAGCCTGAAAGATCTACCTCCCATCCGAGATTTACGGATTTTGGGGACAACAGCCAGACCCATCCCAGAGGATCTGAGCAGCCGCTCAGGTCTGTAGGGAGTAATAAGGCTGTTCAGCGGGCCGGGTGCTTTGCCTCCAAAGATGCGATGGCACATGCAGAGAGCCTTGAAGGTAATCCTTTCCCGGATAGGAAGCCAGTGAAGGGACCTCAAGGCAGCTTTAGAGGGTGCTCTCCTGGGGAGTCTCAGTACCAGCCGGGCTGTGGCGTTTTGTAGAACTTGGAGACGGTTGAGACTTTTGGCCGTAATACCCAGATATAATAGGTTGGCATAGTCAAGTCTCGATGTGACCAAAGCATGCACAAGAGTTTGTCTGGCACCAATCGGTAATAGGTCAAGGACCTTGCGAAGGCTCTTCAGTATCCCGAAGCACATTCCAACCACCCGGTTAACCTGGGGAGCAAAGGATAGATCAGAGTCGAATAGAACCCCAAGATTTTTCGCCTGGTGGCTCGGCGTGGGGGTAGAGCCCAGAGAGTCAGGCCACCACGCTGAGGACCACACAGACGGGCCTCCCCCTACCACGAGCACTTCCGTTTTGGACCCATTCAACTTCAGGCAGTTGTTGGACATCCAGGAAGCAAGTTCCTGCATGCAGGCCCTGAAGTTGAGTGCCGCAGTATCGGGTGCCCGTGACAACGAGATGACCAGCTGTGTGTCGTCAGCGTACGACACCAGCTGGATGCCATGCCTTTCCACAATGGTGGCAACAGGGGAGGCGTAGAGGTTAAACAGGGTGGGGCTGAGGGCCGAGCCCAGGGGAACCCCTTGTTCGAGATTGAACACCCGAGAGTAGTGTTCCCCCTGCCTGACCTGAAAGCCCCTCTCAGACAGGAAGGACTGCATCCAGCTGAGTGCCATCCCGTTTACCCCGCCATTGTTCAGACACTGCAGCAAGGTGGAGTGTGCTACAGTGTCAAATGCGGCACTTAGGTCGAGTAAGATGAGAGCCATGGTATGCCCCTCATCTACACCCTGCCTAATGGTCTCAGTTGCCAGGAGCATCGCAGATTCCGTAGAGTGACGCGCCCGAAATCCAAACTGGGTCGGATGGAGAAGGTTGGCATCTTCCACAAAGGTCATCAATTGGAGATTGGCGATCTTCTCTGCCACTTTGGCCATATAGGGAAGGAGGGAGATAGGTCGAAGATTGTCTAGCCTATCCCAACTGAGGTTAGGTTTCTTTTGGAGCGGGAGCACAATCGCTTGCTTCCATTTTTTAGGTACGGTGCCGCTCATAAAAGAGAGATCCAAAACCTCTCTAATGTAAGGCGCAAGAGCTTCCATACTCCCTCCAAGGAGTTTAGGTGATGCCGGGTCGCGGGGGGAGCCTGACTTAATCGAGCAGCAGATTTGCTGAAGCTCATTAGGTGGTGGAGTAACGAATTTGCTTAGGTTATTTGCGCCTTCTTCTGATGGTAAATTTCCACTGAACTCTATTGCCTTCTCCTTACCCCCTGTGAAGGCGGAATAGATAGTAGCCACTTTCTCAAAGAAGTAAGTGGCGATGCGATTACAGGATTCCTCTGAGACCAAGGAAGGATCAACATGTCTATTGCAGACATTTTGAAGAGAAATTATGTTTATGTTTCATGCAACATCCATGAAAAATAGTTTATTTTAGATCAAAACAGGACCTCACATATGAGGAATGGGAGGGGGGTCTCACAGAGTTTATTTGCAGCAATTTTCAGTGTGCTGCTACTGTATTAGAATATAGAAAATACACGAACGTGCCCTTGTCCTGTCAGTAACGCTTAAATAAGTTTGGCCCAGGCTTCCCAAAAATCTGACACGACTCACTCCACACTGACATTCCAACATGGAGCTTTTCTTTCACCACAGCAGTAAGAACATGCATGCTACGAGAACTGAGGCAACCTTTCGAAGAGAGTGGTGTTCTTCAATAACTTAGATCATTTGCAGAAATCGGATCCTCCACCTAGCTCTCATGTGCCCATGCTAAATGTGCTGAATGTTTTGCATTCTAACATCGCAATGGACGTACTGCAGCAAGATGGAGGGAGCAGTAACCCCTTTTCTAAAACAATAGAGACATGTTGACAATTAAGAAAGGGTGCCCATCACTGTCTTGTGAGGTACTGCACTCTTCTAACCCATCCATTCAGGTGTGTTCACACAAAGCATTTATTCTCTCCTCAGTGATCCAATTTACCCTCTGAGTGAGGATGTGGTTTGCATTAGCAACCAGCCACTGCCGGTAGTAGGTGTATCTGCAGGGCGGTGATGGGGGGAGGGGGAGGTGCAGGGTGGGGGGGTAGTAATCTATGCATTACGGAGCTTTACAGGCAAATCAACATATACATAAATAAAACGAATTTCGTTACGTGCACTGCATCCCCAAATTAGATGCAGTGCGCGCAACAAAATTTGTTATATATATTTATATGTTTACTTACCTGGAAAGCTCCGTACTCCATAGATGACTACCCCCCACCCTGCCCCTCCCCCTCCCCACATCGCCGCCCTGCAGTTACACCTACTACCGACCGCGGCTGTTAGCAACACTCGTGATCGCAATCTGTGTGTCAACCTACTTTTTGGAGCAAGATTACATTCCACCCACTAGTTATTATGTCCCTCCATCGTTCCAACATTTCTGTCCTGATGAGACCCTGATGAGATCCTTGCATTACGCTCAAGGTCAAAACATACTTGAAATATATTTGAAAACACAACCTACAGTTTTATTTTTTAATGCAGATTTATATAGCTCGACCTCGACCCGAAGGTATTGGAGCGCTTTACATGAGCACAGGTTACATAACACAAAGACACATTCATGTATTGGGAGATTAAGTGATTTGCCCAGAATCACAGGATGTGGGCGCTACCCCGAGGATCGAACCTTGGCTTCCAGCACCAAAGTCGGCAATCTACCTGTCAGACCATATCCTCTCCCCTTGGTTGTTTGTTATGAACACACAAGTAGTTTGTATCACACTCACTTCTCTTTGCTAGTTTAGATTGTGGTTTTTCTTTCACTGGGGATACATCACACGTGTGCTGTTAGCTGAAAATTAGACACTGAATTTTGAATGGCAATCTTGGATAAAAAAGGTGGAAATAGGATGTTTTCTGGTCGTGTAGTTTACTGAGTTGGGTTGCATTAATTTCATACAGTCATTTTAGCTGGCTATTCAAATTGAATGTAATCGAAAGCCACTGTTCATGAGAAGCTGGAGGAAAGTATGGCGGGGAACAACAATTATCAAGGTAGGTGTGAGACAGAGCACGAACATCCCCAGCCTTCATATTATGCATATGATTAACATATGATTAATTTTTTCCATTGTCCACGATCTGGCGTTCTTTGATAGAACCTCTTTGAAACCTACCCCGACCCAACACTTGTGCGACTCCTTGAACAACTATTTTTTGGAGAAAATTGAGACCATCAAAACCAATATCCCCCTCCCGTCCCAGTCCTATGTAGACCCCTGTCCCCCCCTCCTGAGGCCCACCTGTCTTCTATTCCGCCCCTTACTGAAGATTCTTTTCTTGCCATCCTCCCCAAAGTCAAGTCAGGCTCCCCTGTTGACATCTGCCCTGCCCGCATTCTTCGTCAAATCTACT
Organism: Lissotriton vulgaris; assembly: GCF_964263255.1. Lineage (NCBI taxonomy): Eukaryota > Metazoa > Chordata > Amphibia > Caudata > Salamandridae > Lissotriton > Lissotriton vulgaris. The sequence goes on from NC_141689.1 coordinate 1,478,976,687, forward strand.
CTGCATGCACCCTGCCCCCTCTCTCCTTCCTGAACTGCTCCCTTGCGCAGGGAGTTGTCCCCCCTCTTTTGAAAGCAGCTACCATTGTTCCCATCTTGAAGAAGCCAGGGGCTGACCCCTCCTCCCTAACTAATTATCGCCCCATTTCTTTGCTACCTTTTCTGGGCAAGGTGCTGGAACGCCACGTCACCGCAGTTTTCAGCACATTTGTGGAGGAGAATGGGGGGCTAGCCCCCTGCCAAGCCGGCTTTCGGGCTAGACACTCCACTGAGGCTGTTGTGGTGTCAGTCTTGGATAATCTGAGAGAGGGCCTAGACTCTGACCAACCACAGGCGCTGATCCTCCTGGACCTATCCGCCGCCTTTGACACGGTGGATCATTCCATTCTTCTTTCCCGTGTCACGGCGGCGGGTATCGGGGGGACAGCCCTTGTCTGGCTCTCCTCTTTTTTGAGAGACCGCACCCAGGCAGTTCAGTTGGGAGATTTCTCCTCTACTCCTCTTCCGATCTCATGTGGGGTTCCCCAGGGTTCTTCTCTTTCCCCTCTTCTGTTTAATTTATATATCGCCCCTTTGATTTTTGCTCGTCAGAAGCTGGAGGTCACCGTCTATAATTATGCCGACGACCTCCAGCTCATCTTTAATCTTTCTTCTTCCTCTCACTCTGTCTCCAACTTTCACTCGGTGATGTCTTTTATCAGGGACTGGATGAATCATAATCATCTTAAACTGAACCCGGACAAGACCGAGCTAGTCTTGACGGGGGGTTCATCCAGCCCCTGGAATTCTTTGTTTAGGCCTCCTTCTTTAGGTTCCCCTCCCTCTCCTTCTTCCTCCGTTAAAACTCTGGGCTTAAAACTCAATGACCATCTCACTCTCCATTCTCAGATCGGGTCTGTTGTTTCCGCTTGTTTCCTAACTCTTCGCACTATCCACACTGTTTCCCGTTTCTTTTCCTTTTCTGCACGTAAACTTATCTTGTCCGCTCTGATCATCTCCCGTTTAGACTACGGGAATGCCCTCTATAACGGCATCCCGGCCTATAGTCTACGGAGATTGCAATTGGTACAAAACCAGGCGGCCCGTCTAGTCTACTCTCTCCCTAGATTTCACTGTGTCACTCCTCTGCTAAAGTAACTCCATTGGCTCCCGGTTCGTGAGCGAGCATTATTCAAACTGGGATGCATGACTTTCATGGCCCGTTTGGGTCTCGCTCCCGCCTTCATCTCCTAGGCGGTACAGCCATACGTGCCCTGCAGAGAATTGCGCTCATCTTCCCTTTGCTTACTCACGGTACCACGTTTCAAGCGCAAGAAATGGGGTGGAGCTAAATTCTCTTCCTTGGCCCCGGTGTTTTGGAACTCCCTTCCCATTCACCTTAGATCCTCCACCCAGTATCTTCCTTTTCGTAAGCTACTTAAAACCTTCCTCTTTTCTCAAGCCTTTCATTTGTAACTCCACTCCCATTTCAGCTTAGCGGTCCTTTTTATATGTTCCATCTATGCCTGTAAATATAAGCGCCAAGAAACCGCATGGTGTACGCTGCGCTATATTAATACTTTAAATTCAAAAAACTATATGTGTGCTTCAGCTAATGGCGTTCAGGCCAAAAATCTGAAGTGATTCCAATCCATTGAAGTCTGAGCTGAAATTTGCAATTGTGACCGTGTTCTAAATAAACCCTCAATAACCAACAGACTGTGGTCTTTCAATTACATTGATATAAACTCATCAGAAAGTGCAGCCTTCCAGAATAGTAATGGGTGACAGCACAGCTGACATGTGCAAGCCACATCGATCCACTGAAAAGCGAAACAGGATCCAGAAGGCATGCTGCTGGTGATAAGGCAAATAAAATAATCACGGTGCTGAACAGGCCTTAGAACACATTCCGCACTGAGATGGCAGTAAATCGTTCCATATATGTATTTATGTTGTTTATAAAACCCTTCAGTGTCACTGTCCGGTTACTTCGGAGTGCTTGGAATACAGCAGGAACTGGGAAGCTGAGAAAAGCAGTCAGGGTTCACTGGCTGGGAGAAATGGGCCTCTCTCGTGTATTTTAGGTCTACACTTAGCTTGTGCTGCTTTCACTTGAATGCTTCCCTGGAGAATCGTCATAACTTTGCTAAATCATAATGGGCTGGATTCTGCCTACAAATGAGTGGATAAGTTAATGCATATTATGGGCACAAGTATTCTACTGGATCTGACTTCATGTTTAAGCTTCTTGAAATCTCAGTGCTTAGCCAAATTAATGAAGAATCACTATAGGGATCCGGCCATGGTGTAAAGTGGAGCAAGATTCTCTAAACAACGAAGTACTTTGCGCAGTATGGGGGCATATTAGCAAGAACCCTGCGTAAAATTATCTCAATTTTATCGGCAGGAAACTGCCGCTAAAACTACGATAATGGGCTTGCTAATATGCGTTATAGAATTCCAATAGAAGCCCAGGTTAGATGTCCTGCACATCTAACCTGGGCTTCTATTGGATATCTATAACGCATATTAGCAAGCCCATTATCGCCGTTTTAGCAGCAGTTTTCTGCTGATAAAACTGCGATAATTTTACGCAGGGTTCTTGCTAATATGCCCCTATGTTTTATGGATTGTGCACATAATCTTGAAGTCGGGGTCGGATAGTGACAGAAAATAGGCCCGGGCACCAAAATAAAATTGACCTCTATAATTAAATTAGATAGCTAAGGAAAGTCGCCCATGTTTGACATTGGGACACTTCAGAGACACTGTTTATGTTTTTTTATTTGATTAGAGATTTATATAGCGCAAACTAGACCCAAGAAATCAGGTATCAGAGCGCTTTATATGAGCACCATTTTCAATACAGTAGAACACATTCATTTTTTGTTAGGCGCTGGGAGATTAAGGGCCCGATGTAAGTAATAGGGAAATACCGATTCCTAAATACCGAATTTTGCCGATTTGGTATTTAGGAATCGGTATTTCAGATGTAGGTAAGAATTTGGTAAAAAATATCGAATTCTTAATATACGGTATTACCGAATCGGTAATTGAGATTCGGTAATAACGAATACCTACCCATTCATTCCTATGGGATTGGAGACCCATAGGAATGAATGTGAAGACATTCGGTATTACCGATTCGGTATTACTGAATCGGTAATACGGGAAGATATTTCAAGGGTGCCAGGGTGTCCAAAGGACACCCTATTGCGCCCCTGAAATGTGCATGTGTGCACATGTGGCACAGATGCATGCCCTAAGGGCATGGATGTGTGCCACATGGCACATTTCAAAAAGCAAAAAAGTGCTTTTTGAAAGGAAATCGCTACTTACCACCAACTTGAAGTTTGTGGTAAATAGCGATTTCTTAAGGCTGAGGTGCACTGTTTTAAGTGCTACCCACATTGCATTTAAGGAATCGGTATTACCGATTCCTTAATTGCAAGGCCAATAAGGAATCGCTATTAAGGAATCGGTATTTACCGATGCTTCCCTACATCCCACATGGCTAAATACCGGTCCATAATGGTGAAATTTAATGAATTCACGGGTACTGACCGGTATTTGACCACCTACATCTGGCCCTAAGTGATATGCTCAGAATCACAGGATGTTGAGGGTCATTGCGGAGACTTGAACCTGGTCCCCCAGCTTCAAGGTCGACTCCTCTCCCGATATGTGTTTTTGAAAGGTATGGAAGATTGCATGGATTTGAGTTTGCTGAAGTGAATAGTTGTTTTAATATCACAGAATCAACAGTAGAAACCGGCCCAGCAGACTATTAAACAGGCCCACAAACAGAGCAAATGGGAGGTACCCTATAAGCCAATACAGGACAGGGTGAAAGACAGTAATCAAGAACGTCCTGATTATAAGATCTACAGTATCTCTACTCTGGTGTAACCGTCTGCTATAGTAACCATATAGGAGGCAGAAACAACCATCACCTATAGATAGGTAATACAACAAAAGTGAGGACACACATGAAGGGAACTCTGTGGTCGATACTACACACAGAGTCACAGTAAATATCGGAGGAGAACCCGTTACCTAATGATTATTCAAAAGAAGCAGTTATAACTTTAAAAACATCAAGTATTTATTAAAAATCCAGGCATAGCCCTGTACATAGTACAATAATAACACAATTTACACTTCATTAAAAATATATCAATACTTCGTATGCAATTCAATTTATTTTTTGAAAAACCAAATTAGGATTAGGATTGCGGAAGCCACCGCCGGCCCGGAGGATGCGGAATCACCGCAGCAGTGCCTCCAAAGACCCCCCCCCCCGCCAGATTAGGATGGCTGGGTGGTCATCGGCGGACGGGAAAACCGTCCACCGCTTTTCCGCCGCGGTCGCCTTCCGACCGTGGCGGAAAAGCTCTAATATGGTGGCGGTGTCTATCAGACACCGCCAGCCATATTAGGATGGTGCAGGACACATGCTTTTCCACTGCAGCTTTTCCGCCGTGGAAAAGCATGTGGTCTTTTCAGTTTGGGGGCCGTTGCGGGCCCCCAGGGTGTCAGAGGGTTCGGGGTGCACATGGGGGGGTACCTATGGTATCCCCCTGTATTTACATGAACAAAGCGGCAGGCACCGCGCGGTGCCTGCCGCTTTGTGCATGTAAATGCAATACATGCATTTTTAACCTTGCGGCAGGTGCTGCTCCAAGCCGCAAGGTTAAAGATACGGGATGTGACCGCCAGGGTGGCGGTCACATCCTAATTTGCATGGATGGACTGCCGCTGCCCATGCGGACGGTGCCTCTACCTCGGGGGTGGCGGACGGACGCAGGTCCGTCCGCCATCCTAATGACCCCCTCAGTTAGTAGTTGAAACCGATTCTGTATTTTTTACCTCATTTTCACGTAGAAATTGATGTATTCACACCACCTGCTAAACACTTAACATTTACATAGTAATATTTACCGGGTGAAGTAAATAACCCACATCATTCTGTCCAACTTGTAACGAGTGCCTATGAGTTCTTTGTAAGTGTAAAGACTGTAACTCATCCATTAGAAAATGGAACCTAATAAAACGAAGATCCAGTCCAAATGAATTAAGGTAGCTTTATTCAACCCATTGGAGAGGCATGTGGCCACAGTCAAACGGCAACTTTAACTGATCATAACTCGCCACAAACATATTCTCAATGATGACAGAATAACATTCTAAACAGGGAATGTTAGAATTAAAGGCAAAGATACAACACACCTCCCTTTTTATAATACATAAATAAAATAGAACAGAAAAATAAATAAACAATAAAATTTAAATAATTCTGTATAGATAAAAATAGAAAACATATTACTTAAGATGATAATCCTGCAAGTACAATGGAGGTCTTTTAACTCTGGGACCACAAGGAAAGGCACCGTGCGACAAATTGCTAAAACCTTTCGGCCTAACAACATCATTGAAACATTTCGTCTTAACATTAAGGGTGGGCGTAGTTTGCGAAGTAGCACTACGCGAAGCTACGCAAAGTGCATTTCGCACTACGCGAACTTCACGTAGCACTACGCAAGCTGCGTAGTAGCATGTTTGCACTGTGCAAGATGCGTTTTCAATGATTGCACAGTGCGATCAAGCATCCGGCACTGTGCAATCATTGAAAAAGGCATCTTTCACTGTGCGAGCTGTAGTTTTCTGCTGCTCGAGTGGATTTTTACTCTAGCGTCAGCTTTCTCAACGGGAACTGGTAGTTTCTCATCGCGAGCGGTTGCGAGCATGTGCAACCACTCACAAGGAGAAACCTGACCTCCCCGCGTTGAGAATCTCGCCGTGATGTCATTTTGCTTGCTCACGGTCGCGGACATGACGTTGAGGACCGCGAACAAGCAAAAAATGACCGCTGCACTACGCTACGCTATGCATGTTCGCACTGTGCTACGTGCAACTCGCGTAGTGCGAAGTTGCGCAAACTTTGCAAACTACGCGAGCGTAGCGTAGTGCTTCGCCCAGGGTTACTTAACACACCCATCCTCCCCCGTACATTTTCCCAAACGAGACATACTCCAAACATCACCACCAGAAAGCATGACTACATTATTCATGACTTTTATAATACGTTTGGGACCATAATATTTTGATTCACCTTTGGGTGACCATACTGCTTTCTTAACAAAAACATAATCACCCACTTTCCATAAAATTTTCTTTGCTCCCATTTTAGTGTCAAATCTTTGCTTGTAATTGTTTTGGTAATTCCTCACTCTCCAATTATTCACAAAACAACCTCTGTCTTTTACTTTTAACCATAAAGAATTCAATTTTAAACCAGCTGTTCTACCCTTTAATATCTTAAATGGAGAACAACCAGACACACTGTTGGGCGTGTTCCTATGTGCCCATAACTTTTCTCTGAGGATAAGCTTAAGCGGAACTTTCAATTCCAAAGCAGTTTGAGCAGAAGCCCTGATCAACCTATTCATGCTCTCTACTAAACCATTTGCCTGGGGGGGCATAAAGAGCAGTTTTTGATGAGTATTGGATTAGTCTTTTAAAAAATCAATCATCTCTTGTGAGGGGAACTGCACACCATTATCAAAAACCAGAAAATCAGGAATTCCTTCACAAGTAATAGCATCCTTAAGAAATTCAATTACATTTTTTGTTATGACAGAACTCATGCAAGAGGCAGAAACCCATTTTGATGTATAATCTACTAATACAACAACAAATGTCTCAGAAGGAGCCAAATTATCAAAAGGACCAACTATATCCACTGCCAGTTTTGACCAAGGGCGTTCTGGTATAGCCACAGGAGAAAGAGGAGTAGTCCTCCCCTTCTTTGATTTATCATTCCCAGCACAAATGATACAATCTTTGACAGTTTCTTCAACTTGACGGTCCACCTCTGGCCATCAGTAAGATTCTCTGACCCTGGCCTTTGTGAGACTACGCCCCAGGTGTCCCTCATGCGCAAGGTTTATTATCTTCTCACGCATCATCAAAGGGGGTATTAACCTGTCACCACAAAAAAGTTCACCCTGCACTATGTTTAGCACCTCCCTGACATTTCAATAACCTTTAGCAACATCAGGTACATCTTTCAAAAGAGGTCAACTATTAATAGTAAAATCCATGACGTCACTCACAAAACTGTCCTTCCATTCAAGTTCATTCAGTGCTGATTATTTCACCCATGAAACACTTTGACATTCCGAATCAACAGCCACAAACTTTTTCAAAGGTAGTCTTGAAAGAAAATCAACTGGAACATTCTTTAGACCAGGCAAATATTCCACACAAAAATTATATTCCATAAGTCCCTCAATCCACCTTTTTATCCTAGGAGTGGTGCACTCCACATTTCTGCAAGAAAACAATTGTACTAGAGGTTTATGGTCAGACCTGACCAAAAATGGCAAAACCCATAGATAGAATCTATAATGCTTGATGGCCCATGAACAGGCCAGAGCCTCACATTCGATCACTGAATAGCGTTTTTCAGCACTCTTCAGCGATCGAGAAGCAAAACCAATGACCTCCTCAGTGCCATCAACCATTTGGGAAAGAACTGCCCCCAACCCACGAACACTTGCATCAGTGATCAAAATCGTCTTCTTATGCACATCAAAATGACCTAAAGTTGGCATTTTTGCAATTTTCTGACTTCACAACATTAAAGGCATCAATACATTCTTGATTCCAATTGAAAACAGTGCCCTTCTTCAAAAGTAGTCTAATGGGTTGCATAACATTGGCAAAATTGTAAATGAACTTAGAATAGTATTCGGACAAACCCATAAATGATTTTACCTGGTCCTTGTTTGAAGGGGAGGGGGCTTGCAAAATGGTTTCAGCCAAATCCACTTTTGGACTGATCCCCTCCCCAGAAATGGAATGCCCAAGGTAGGATTCGGAATTCATCCTGAATTTACACTTTTGACATTTCAAAGTCAACCCAAATTTCTGCAGCCTGGACAAAACATCAAATAAAACCTCATCATGCTTAATATTGTCATAACCATGCACAAGAATGTCATCCTGAAAAAACAGCACAGAGTCAATTCCAGATAAAACATTTTTCCTGGCTTTTTGGAAACAAGCGGCAGCACTTGCTAGCCCGAAAGGCATTCTGATGAATCTGAAAGCCCCTATCGGGGTTACAAAAGAGGTTAGATGTCTTGAATCTTCATGAAGCATAATTTGATGATATGCTGCCGATAAATCCATTACACTAAACACACGTGACCCACCTAACTTAGACAACATTTCATTTATGTTCGGCAGGGGTTGTCTGTCAACCCAAATTGAACTGTTCAGACTTCTTAAGTCCACACACATCCTAATCTTGGTTCCTTTGTCTTTAGATGCCAAAACAATGGGCGCAAGCCATTCAGAAGACTGTATCTCCTCAGTTACTTCTAGTTTAAGTAGTCTGTCAATCTCTTCCTGAAGCGGTTTCAGCATGAGATTTGGAACCTTCCTTACTTTATGCACTACAGGCTTCGCACAGTCTTTCAAAATTATTTTATGTTTGAACCCACTCAAACGACCAAGTTTGTCAGTAAAAACTCCAGGAAATTTTCCCACAATATCTTGAACATTACTCTTGATAGAAATTAACGTGACTTGTTCAGGTGCATTTAGATTTAAAACAATCCCGAGATCCCTTTGGTGACGCCAACCAAGAAGATTATCTCCCCGCTTGGCAACATAGACTTTTCCAAACTTTTCTCTGTCTTTAAACAAGATGGTCTGAACAGAATAGCCCAACAAGTCAATCTTTTGACCGCCATACACAGCAGGATTGATGTCAGGTGCTAAAAGTTTTATTTTGTCAGTTTCAAAAGTTGAGAACCACGATTTGTCACTAATTAAAGTCCACAAAGACCCTGAGTCAACAAACACTGGAACAATCTCATCTCCAATGTATATTTCACATTTTGGCAGTTCCAGTATCAGAGTCTACAGATTTTACGTCATTCACAATCTCACGAGGTGTGTCGGTGATGCAATGAACAGCTTGTTGAACAAATTCTTCTTCTTCATCCATAAGGTTCACTTTGCTGTTCCTGCACATATGTGCATAGTGGCCTTTTTTTCCCACAATTCCTACAATTAGAAGTTCTTGCAAAACAATTTGGAAAGTTGGCCCTGTGGTTTTGACTACCACACCTGGTGCATCTAAACTTCCCATCTCTATTAAAAGTGAGTTTAGATCTCATCTTGTCAGGCTTTTGAAATGGCTTACCTTGCTTTACATTTACTTTAGCAACCGATGCAACCAACATTTCTTGTGAAGAAGTTTCCTGGGTCTCACAGTTGATATTAGAAACAAGGTCAGACTGACTTGGACCTTTGCATATTTCCTTGACCCAATTGGAAGTATGTTCAACACTCTCAACTATGGTTATAGCTTCTTTCAAATTTGGATTTTTAGATAACAGCTTTTCTTGAATCTTTTGATCATTAATACAGCGGACAAGCTGATCACCAATGAGAGAGTCAGTCAGCTATTCAAATTCACATGTCTGTGCAGGTGACTTAAGTGCTGCCACGTAATTTCCTACTCTTTCACCTTTGGCTTGCACGCGCATAAAAAATTTGTATCTTTCCATAACAACGTTTATACATGCACCAAAATGTCTTTGTAAGAGAAGAACACTCATTTCAAAAACATTGTTAGGTTCTCCTTGTTCACTTAAGAATTGGGAAGGTTGATTCATCCCACTTGCTGTCGACATCCTGCAAATCAAAATAACTTAATAAACTAAGAAAACAGATTAAAATAATAATTTAAAATAATAATCCAAATTAAGTCATTCAAAATAACATACTAACACAATAAGTTAAAATAAATAACTTAATTATTTAATTCCTTTTCACTCCTTAAGTATTCCATGAAATCGATGTCCTTCAATTTTTAGATGTTTTTTCTCAATGTTGCCTTATAATTCCTTTAAAATAGCTTCTCGCCGCTTTATTAATTGACTTCTTTTACATAAATATGTTACATCAGTCTCTATCCTTTTATATGTGCCACATTTGCCTCTGAACGAAAATGTCAACAGTGACTTTCAAGTGTACAATTTTTAAACTTTCCTTCTTAATATTGCTGATTATCTAGACTCCTTTCGCCAAAACACATCTTAAGCTGCCATTAACGTGGTATGTTTGAGCGTCTTACATGTCCGATGACATCTCATCTGACTGTGTTCAAATCACACACACTGTGGATTGTTTCCGTCTTGCGCTTCACGCCCCTCTCCTCGTGCTGTCTTTCCACGCTCTCCTCAGGAATTCAGTCACGTTCAGTACATTGTTTCCAGCCTGTGCCTCACGCGCCTCTGTTCGTGCTGCCTTCACACGCGCTCAATAGCATGTTACATGCTGCACATTGTTTCAGCTTCAGCTTCTCGCACCTCTGTCCGCGTTGCTTCCACACACGCAAAATAGGAATTTTAAAAAATGCCGACAGAGATACGCTACGCCAACAACAGTAAGCACTTCTCACTAATTACCTGTAACTCGCTAAAACAAAGTAAGTTAATCTTGCTTTACCGTTACTTCTTCTGTACTTCAGCTACACTGTCCAAAAATATTTAAATGAATCCTAAATGTCACGAAGTACACTGACTCACTTTCAATCCATGTAAAATCCAAAATGACTTCCTGCACGCCGGATTCTTTTCCGATGGGCGTCCACCGTCGCCAATCCAAAATGACTTCCTGCACGCCGGATTCTTTTCCGATGGGCGTCCACCATCGCCAGTAATAAAACGAAGATCTAGTCCAAATGAATTAAGGTAGCTTTATTCAACCCATCGGCGAGGCATGTGGCCATAGTCAAACGGCAACTTTAACTGATCATAACTCGCAACAAACACATTCTCAATGATGACAGAATAACATTCTAAACAGGGAATTTTAGAATTAAAGGCAAAGATACAACAGAACCCATGTCCATACCTTGCCCAGTTAGTAAATCATTGCATTTTGAAGCCTATTCAATGAACCTTGATCTGGTGGAAATGCTGTTGAACGTCGGAATTATGATCTCGCCTTTTGAGTCCTCCCATCTGTCTCATGCTGGCATCTTTGGTCGAGTGTAATTTAGAAATTAAATGCTTAGGTACGCCTGCAAATATAACTTGTGAAGGCCAGTCACGAGTTTAGCAAGAAGCAAACCACAATGTGATGAAGATCAACAGAGACAAAAGGAATGACCTTTCTCAACTTTTTGTTTGGCTTGGCTACATGGCAAACATTATAGATATAATTATCAAGGAGGATCCTAGGGTTTTTCGTTTTCTTTCTAGTTTGCTGGATTGGTCAGAAGAATCCAGGCAGTGTATTGATTTACCATGGATAGTCCTATTGAGTTTTTGTTTTCCAAACAGAATGAATTCTGCCTTGCCTATTGCCAATTTGCCTAGGTGTTAATCTTAGTCATCACCCTGACAGTCATATTGGGACCAAGATCTACTATTTCTAAGAGAATACAGTTGTCATCAACATAAGAGTGAAAATGCAGACCACACTGCTTGAGTATTATTAGTTATTCCACATTTATATTGACAAGGATAGGAAAAAGTGGATGCTCTATAGGACATCACAGCATGAGGTTGTGAAATTAGAATACAAACTTTTCCAGAAAATGAATACAGCACAGTCCTCTGAAAAGAATGTGAATGGCTTGAGTTCCGTGACGCCTACCCTGAGTGGCGGCCAGCATGGCTCGTGGGTGGGGAGGCGGGCGCGACGGGGAGGGGTTACACAGGAAGTCGCGATTGCGGAGGATTGGAGTAAAAAAATCACTTACCTTGCCGCCGCCAGGTCCCATGTCTCTGCTCCTGGTCTCCTGTTTCTGTTGCAGGGACAGAAAGCAGGCAGTCAAGCTCCCTCCCCTAAGTTAATCACAATGCTGCAATGCAGTGTTGTGATTGGCCTGAGCGCCATAACACCGCTCTCAGCCAGGGTCTGGAGGGGTGGACATGCTCTGCATGCAGGCTGTAATGCAGCCTGCATGAAGAAGGGGAATATGTGCATGACTGGTTTGGGAGACCCGAGAGGGATGACCAAACAGTCATTGCGCACTTAGGAATAGGGAAGCTACTACTCCTCTGCTCTGCTCGCAGAGCAACCTGCTCACCGGCAAAGCAGCACAAAACACATAAAATGATAATAACTGAAAGTTGTTATCATTTTATGTTTTTGCTTCTCACACTGCTTAAAAGCGGTGGGCGAGGCTCCTCCGCCATAGGGGAGGAGCCGCCACTGCCTACCATAGAATATTATAGTCTCTTAAGGAGGGCACAGCGGTCGTCCATATTGAATGCTGCTTTGAGATATCAGGACTACCAAGAGAGCGAGATGCAGTGATCAACAATAGGCAGCATTAAAATAAAATCATTTGAATTCAGTATGGCTCATTATGTTCACTGACACAGGCAAAAGGAAAATTCTGCAGGATTGTGAATATTTTTATTGTCTATGATTTCACTGGCCATCAGTAGCCCGGGAAATGTTCTATTGGTTCGGTGATCCTTAGGGTTACGTTTTGCCTTTTTAGGTATAGTGCTAGCCAAGTTTTTCTAAACTTTTTAAAAAATACATATGCAAATACACTTTCAAATATTTAAAATATACAGAAATTCATAGAAAAGCATTTAGTGAGTCCTGTCCATCTGTTTTACTGTCATTCGTTCTTTGATGCCTCCGTGTCACCTCAGAGTAAGTGGGGCACAGTGTGCTAGAAAAGTAGTTCCCATCAGTTGCCAGCGACTACTGGGCCAAGGTATCTTTGTTTAACAAAAACATGATTTTCCCCTTCAGTAAACGTTAACATTTTGTTTTCCTTTTCTGAAGGCCTTGAAGATCCGGGTCCACAGCAACTGCTTCCAGGCCCCTGCTGCCATTTGCAGTGCACCACCCATCATTAAATAACTTTACAATCATACCCACATAAAGCCGCCCATTATTGATGTTTTTTATACTGTACTAAATAACATTTAACAGTGGTCACTCTTACATGTGCATGCATGCACACACGGCCAGCTATCCTTGAATGAACTTAGTATAGTGTAACAGTGAGAAATCCAGGTCCAGCAGTCATAAGACAGGCTGAAGCTACTGGGTCCCAAATGTATCAACCGGAAGTCTTTCAGATCTGGTGTTCCGGGGCCTCTGTATATTGGATCTAGTACCTGTCTCTCAGGGTGGTGTGGCAGAGCAAGCCAAGACATACGCAGGAATGTGCTTTGATCCGGAGACTGTGAACTCAGTGGTGCAACAATAACACGCAATAACTTATCATTTTGTTTGATTTAAAAAAAAATGACTTTAATATGCACAAAAGTAAATGGTACATGTAGAGTTACAAAAATATACAATATGGCAGGTGGAAATACCAATGGATACAAACTGTAAAGGAGTTCATAAAGCATAGAGAGTTCACAACTAGGAAAGGTCACAAAGGTACGAATACCCCATGACACCCTAAAAATCAACTAGATCTTTTCACAACAAAACAAAAAAAGTACAACAACCTTTAACAGTTTGTGTGCCATTGCATCCTAACGCATAAAACTGCAACGCCCCCCCCCCCTCCCCGCCCGTGAATGTCTAAAAAAAACATGTGATATGCGCTGGCTTTTTCAACCGCAGAATATAGGCAAATCACAAATAATAGAGATTTCATTCACTGTGAAACTTTTCAGAAGATTATTACAAATATGTATTTATTTTGCTTTGCTCTGTCAATGTAGCTATCCTACATGCATTGCCATACAATTAATCGTAACACATACATAACAGAAAAGAGTTCAGTGATAGTCACATTTCTACCATTAGACAGGGCTGCCTTGCAGCCACAGATGACCCAAGAATTCAATTGGGTCATGAACATCAAACACTCATAACAAAAAAATTGTAATGATATCACTTGATATTGGAGAAAAGTGTCATGGATTCCATGTCCCAGGAGGCTTACTGTGCCTTTCTCAAAAAAAGGGATGTGTGGTTTCTCCTTTTGGGGGGGGAGGACCCAAGCACAACTAAGCGCTTCTGTTGGTGGCCCTGGTTCCGCTGGGATACCACAAAGATAAAAATGCACATTTCAAGTTCTTACAGGGGCTTATGCCCCCAGGCAATGCCTTTGCTACCAATGTGCCTATATTTCCGTTATCCTTTTGTTTTTGGTCAAAGTGCCTTCCAGAGCTAGTTTTACAAAGTAGGTGCCACTGCCCTTATGGGAGAAATAACACACGCAGGCCTCTATAAAGAACCAGGAGGTTGGAACGGTTAACACAAAACAACAAAATGCACACTGTCTGGAAGTTAAGAATGCTTTTTGAACCTCACACAATGTTGTATAGAATGCTTTGCTTCCTTATTACACTTTGCATTTTAATCAAAGAGATAAGGTCATTCTAATGCCACTTTCACTTTATTTGTGTATTATTGATTAATATAATCAAACAAAAAGCAGACGAAGGGTCTCATTATGTACTCAGGGCTAAATTCCCTCCCCTGCACAAACACATGTTTACACAGGGATCAGAATTACAAGTTGTGAGATAAATATTATTCTGTCATTACCATTGTGCCATGGGAGTCATGAGGCTCCCTTGTGTGGCTATGCCTTCATGGCAGTAGGTGGAGGGTGGGGGCCTCCTTGGGACTTCCCAGGGCTCATGTGTCTCCATTTTTCACTGCTTCCTCAAGAAGGCCTACAGGGCCACTTGGCAGAAGAGAGGTGTTTTCATTGACGTACTAATGCCCTATCTATGTATTCTAGGTCAATTGACACTGGTAGCATGATGGGGGATGATATGGTAGTGGGAATTAAGCTGGAGCGTGGGCAATATTTCCTCCCAGGTTTAAATCATACTTTAGATCTTTCGCATGCCCCACCAATGTATTTTGATGATCAACCATATTTCTTCATGGTCCGCCCTGAACTAGAATCGCAAGCCATGCATTGGTGTCATCAAGCCTCAAATATGTGACTACTCTTTTGGATTAGGCTTTCTTTGTAAAGAAAGTATAGGCTTTGCCATAGCATATGTTATCGAAGAAAGGTCAGCATTTGGTAGTGCAAGTATCTCAGTTTGCCCAAAGAAAGGGAGTTGACTCATGCCATTTTGTATGCTGAACTTGAGATGCCATGATAGAAATATTAACGACAAGTATCAGAACACATGTTACAATTCACAGCTTAGAGAGCGCTGGTATTTCAGTGTAACCCATATACATGTATTCACTACTCTAGTGCATTCCAGCTATGTTCACGCAAGTACACACGCATACACTCATACATATATTGATATGACACTGTACCTGAAGCACATGAATTCCTAAAATGGTGGCTACATATCACTGATGTCTTCTTCATCAAATATTATAAGTTGTAACAGGGCTCGTAATAGTAAGCCCCCACAACCCCCGCGGTGCGGGGGGCCCCAGCCTCTGGGGGTCCAGCAGGTAGGGGGACCCTCAACAATCGCACTCAGCCTGTGTGACAAAGTATGCAAAGTAATTGAGAAGAGTCTCAGATTGTTACTCTGCATACAGCACAGGTCGTCCCTGAAGAGTGAGCACAAAGCTTTCGAAGCAATGTTGCCAAACACTTGTTGCCAGCTTAGAGGCATCCCGACCTCTGTGCCTCTGCCATTTGGCAGGTGAGCAGAGAGGAAAATACATCAGAGGCAGAGAGGACAGGAAGAGGCAAATGTTGTCCTGTCATTGATATTACTCGATGCCAGTCCACTTCACTGTGAGTTGTGATATAGCCTGTTGGAAACCATGTAATATTCATGTGGTATTACCACATGTTAATGCACATTTAGCTCCATATTTGTGATAATGTTTAAATTCAGTGGGATCACTAAATCCTTTCAATATAATTATTTTAGATGGAGTTAGCACTAGATTGGAAATGAGAGATGTCATTGGGTATTAGTATTATCGATCATGGAAGGATGACCAACTGAGCCAGTCCTGCCAGAATACAAACCTGTGGCCTTTGGGTTACATGTAGATCTCTGAGCAGGCACTCAATCTACTGACTATTTTTGGAAGGATCAAGCCCCAACTTCTTTGAAACACCACATGAAGCAAGAGGACTTCCTTAGCGTTGATAGCACCTTGAAAAGGGTAACGGCTGCAAAAGACACCACAGCGCTCATGCCTCATGGGCTGAAACTTGATGCTCCCAAACAGGCCTGGGGTGTAATGCAGGTGCCTGCAGCTCCAGCAGGGGCACACGCCTTCAGGGGCCTTCGGGGCCCCCCAAAGCTTCATGGCTGCCCCCCATTCACCCCAAGGGCAATTAATAGCTCCGAGATAAGATTTGATTTGATTTGTCAACTTGTAGAGCGCGCGAATGCCCGTGGGCGTCTTGGCGCTATGACAGATCCTCATCTCATAGGAACGGTTTCTAGAGTTATGCAGAGAATAGCCAGGTTTTTACTTCCTTTCTGAAGGATTTCAGAGATGGGCAAGTTTTTATGGCCTGAGGCGACTGATTCCAGGTTCGTGCTGCATGTACAAGGAAGCTTCTTCCACCCCAGTTAGCTCGCCTGAATCTGGGGACACTAATTAGCTTTAATTGGCCGGATCTGAGATGTCTCGTTGGTTCATATATTTTTAAAAGAGATCTTAAAAATTGTGATCCTGTTCCCTGAAGTGCCTTGTAGGTCAGGCAGAGTGATTTAAATTTCACCCTTTTTTCAATTGGCAACCAATGCAGGGTTTTTAGTTTGTGACTGATTGGTTCAAACTTAGGTATGCCTAAAACCAATCTGGCTGCTGCGTTTTGTAGGCGTTGTAGTTTAGCTATGATTTTTTTCATAGCTCCGGCATATAAACCATTTCCGTAATCCAGTCTTGACAGAGCTAAGGCTGTCACTACTGTCTTACGCGAATCAGGTGGTAAATAAGGCAGTATCTTTTTTATCATTTTTAAAATATACCAGAGTGTTGATGACAGCTTGCTGGCTTGGGCTTCAAAATATAGATTGGTGTCAAGGGTGACGCCCAGATTCTTCACTTTTTCTGATGAGCTTGGGCATCTACCCAAGTCATTAGGCCACCAAGTGGGCGACCAGATGTTTGTGTCACCCCCTAATATCATCACCTCACTTTTGTCTCCATTAAGCTTCAGACAATTTTTTTCCATCCATTGGCTCACCTGTATCATACATAATTGAAATTTTTCTGCTGTGTCCTCCACATCCTTGCTGATGGACACCACAATTTGGGTGTCGTCAGCATAGGATATTGGAGTCGAACCACAGCTACTTATGATTTCTGCAAGCGGGGCCACGTACAGGTTAAAAAGGGTGGGACTCAGCGAGGACCCTGGTGGGACCCTGCATGGTGAATTAAAGGATTTAGATTTTGCTTCTCCTACTTCTACCGAAAAAGTTCTGTTTACTAGGTAGGATGCGATGAGGGTGCATGCTGAATAGTGTATTTTTGCATTTTTCAAACGAGTTAGGAGAATCTCGTGACTGACCGTGTCGAAGGCCGCCGATAGGTTGTGTAATATCAAGGCGGCCTTCGTTCCATTATCCTAAGCTCTTCCACAGCTGTAATTAAGGCAGTTTCTGTTCCATGTCGTTCACGGAGATTCAGGGGCTACTCTTCACATTCTGCAAGGGTGAGGGGGCCATCATTTGGTGTTACAGCATCAAGAATGTGTATAGACTTACCATATCAAGTTTAACAGGAGAGTAAGGGAAACACGCATTTGCAATGTAATACATCTCGCAATTGAGAGATTTTGAGCTATTGGCATTGTAAATGACAATGCCTTTTATGTGTGTTTAAAAAACAACACATAAATAAAAGGCATTATCATTTACAATACCAATAGATCAAAGTTTCTAAAATATGAGACCTATTGCATTGCAAATGCTTGTTGTTTACGAGAGCACCATGCTGCGCTTTCATGTTAATAGAGGGCACGCTCCTTTCTTTAGACGAGCCATGTCTAAAGAAAGTCCGTGGCCACTATTAAGGTGAAAGTGCGGTATGGGGTGCTTTTACCAGCAAAATCATGTGTTCGTCAAGTTGACAAACAAATGCTTCTTTTTGTAAAAGTGCTCTGTGGAAGCGAGCATGGCACGCTGAATGCGCTGAATGCACTAAATGTTGCAAGGAAGCATGTTGTGCCTGCAGTAGGAGAAACACGTTAAAGAAAATAGTGCTTAAAGACTAAATAAGACGTACCGTGTAACAACCAAAGTAAAAGGGCCAGTCTTAATGGGAATGAAGACAAGGCGGTACTAAGGAGGGACTAACAAGCCCATTAACGAATCAGAAGCCAGCATTTACGAATGACAATGACCCAAGCCAATGACAAATATGGGCGGAGAGTGGACGGGGCTTCAATTCAATACTCCATTACAGCATATCATGTAGCACATGCACTGCCCAGGCTCGACCTAAAAGCAGACTACTCAAAGGTTTCAGCAGCAGGTGTTAGTTTTACTAGTATCTCGCTGTTTCAAATGAAAATGACAATAAATAAAGGATGGGTCAGTGGCTGAGAGTTAGCAGACTTAGGAATGTCTAGATAAGGAGGTACAGGTGCTAAGCAAAAGAAAGGTGTCTGAACCCACCAGCGTTGTAGACTAATTCTGTCGCCCTCAATAGGTCCTCTTAAGCCCCAAGCCTTGTTTACATAGGTAATAAAGTTGCATGGCTTGGAAGAACACTCCAGAGGTCTCACCTAATGTTCTTGTGGACTAGTCACCATGCAGACACGGTACAGAGAACAATAGACCCGTCAGAAACATGTGTGATTATTTTACATTGGCCCTGGTAGGATCTGACAGACATAGATTATGTATTAAAATCTTTGTATTTATAAGTCTTCTTTGGTCACCAAGGGCCAAGTGTATCAATATTTCACGCAATTTAATGCAGCAGGCATCTTTCTGCACTATGTGAATGGGCAGGAATATACCATATTTACCAATAATTGATGCATTCTTGCTCTCTATATGCTTATGATACTCCCCAGTCATTTGTGTTGAAATGCATTGAATTAGCATTGACCAGGAATTTTTTCGAGTACCAGAACCAATTATATCTGCAGGTTTCTGGTACTTCGATGGGGGCCACATTTGCCCCTAGTCTGGCCTGCATTTATGTAGGCCAGTTTGAAGAGAATGTCATTTACCATCCTGATAATCCCTTCAGGAAATCTTCAACTGGATGTCAACTAACCAGTTGAAGCTAAACGGGGATAAAACGGAGGTTCTTCTTCTTGGAAGAAATAAAGAGCTCTGGAGCCCCTTACACTGGCCAGCAGAGATGGGTAATCTTCCCATCCCAGCCACTCAAGTAAGGAACCTAGGAGTCATTATCGACAATACTTTGTCAATGAAGCAGCAGGCAAATAAAGTCGCTGGCCTCTGCTTCACCATAATAAAATGGCTAAAGAAAATTATTTGGATGTTGCCCCAAAACACCCAAAAGACCGTAGTCAATGCACTAATAACATCACGCATTGACTACGGTAACATTCTTTACTTGGGCTCAAATCTTGCAGTGATAAAACGACTCCAAATGATCCAAAACGCGGCTGCACGACTCCTGTGTCAGATCCCAAAGTTTGAGAGAATATCTAAACATCTGAATGACCTACATTGGCTCAGGATAGAACATCGGATCAGCTTTAAAACCCTGACATATATGTTTAAAATTAAAACCAGAACTGCACCCGCCTACCTACAAACCCTGGCTTGTCCCTACCTTCCAACAAGAAATCTCCGATCTCTAACAGCAGCAAATTTTGCTATTCCTAGATTTAAACTCCAAAAAACGGGAGGGCGTTCTTTTGCTGTGAGAGGGCCCACTCTATGGAACTCACTTCCCCCTCAGATCCGGAAAGAAGAGAGCTATACGAAATTCCGGAAATATGTAAAAACCTGGCTGTTCCAGAAACAACTGCAGTAATACTACAATTTGGCAACTTTCCTTCTATCTGATCAAATGACTCAGGCGCCGGGAAACCCTTTTTGGGTAGCTGTAGCGCCATACAAATTTAAAAAATAAATAAATAAATTCAGAGAGAATATTTCTCTCTGGAGGCGATATATCGATGACATTCTCTGTATTTGGACGGGGTCAGAAGAGAGACTTAAAGAATTTTTTTCCTGGCTCAATCAGTCCGATGAAAGTCTACGGTTTACGTGGACTTACAGCAACTCCATCGCCGTGTATTTGGACATTGATATTACAGCTATTGAGGGCTTTTTGGCCACCAATGTGCATCAGAAGCCAAGTGACAGGAACTCTCTGTTGCACTACCATTCTTTTCATCCCAGAGCCCTCCGGGATAATCTTCCTGTGGGGCAGTTTTTGCGTTATCGACGGAACTGCTCCACGACAGAGAAGTTCGTTGAACAATCCAATGAGCTTGTGGGTAAGCTGCAAATAAGGGGCTACCTGGGTAAAACTATTAGACAGGCAAGGAAACGAGCGCTGAATACACCACGTGAAGTTTTGCTTCAACGCAATGTTAAAACAAAGTCTGATTGCCTACCAGTGGTAACTACGTTCGACCCGTTGGCAACTAAGGTCAGACAAATAGTCAGGAAACACTGGTCAATCCTTAGTACTCCTACTAGTAAAATGCCTCCACCCCGTTTTGCTTTTAAGCGAGCGCCGAGCCTGAAGGATAAGTTGGTGCACACACGTTTATCAAACTTACCTGCCACTTCTACTTTACCTTCCGGGCATCATCCTTGTGGTGGTTGTTCCATCTGTGCCCTTACGAAGGCCACTAAAAGTGTGATTCTGACAAGTGGACGTGAGTGGTTCCTCACGAGATTTAGTAACTGTAATTCCACCAATGTTATTTACAGATTGACATGTAGTTGTGGCCTTCACTACATAGGACTTACATCTAGGAAGGCCAAAGTGCGGATACAGGAACATCTCAGCACTCTAAAAGCTAAGAAACTGACAACCAGGTTGGTTCAGCATTTTTCTGAGAAACAGCATGATCCCAGAGACCTCCGATGGACAGTCCTTGAGAGGGTCCTTGGGGATACACACAATATTGAACAGATTCTGGCGAAGAAAGAGGCTAGATGGATTTTTTCCGAAAAAACTGATAAAGTGGGACTTAATGACCTTATAGAGTGGAATAAGGTCAGTAGCCGTTAAATTTGTCTCCACGGGTGTCTAGACCATTGCGATCCATCATGTCCACAGTAGGAGATATATGTTTTTTATCCTGGATGAGTACTCTGGGACATACGGGTGTTTGGGACAATTGTTGTGTGAAGCCCCGCAATTTTGAACCCCATCAGGATGTTATTCCTGTACTTGTTGCTGGTGTTGAGCACGTACCACCGCTCCTGTGTATGCAAAACTTAAATGCTCACTATTGACTTTGTAAAAGTGTGAGAGTACCACTAGAATTTTCTGGGGCAATGTTAATGGTGAGTGATTGTCAAATAAACACCATTTCATCCGAAAGAATGAGACTTATCCTAACCTACCATTCTTTTGCGCCGGTTATTTTAATAACACATTTAAAATCGGGGGATTGGTATTAAGACTAATCTCTTTCCCTATCAAAGATGGCGACTACAGTGAACGAGTCGGATTGCGGTCACGTGTCCGACGTGCTCGCGCAACGGTGCGTGATACGTCAGACGTTGTTTAACACGGACCCGATCGCTGAGACCGGGGCCGGACGATTGATTGCGCACCGAGCCCGAGGTCACGGTAAGAACTTGGATGTGACGTTGGGAAGTGAGTACAATACTGCGCAAATGTGTAAGTCTTTAGGCGCGTCCCCCTAATAGACCGAATGCGTTGTAAAGCTGAAAGCGCAGTCTTCATAGGAATGACAATAGGGTCTGAGACTCATTTTTTATGTAATGAATGGATGTGACTTTTTCATGGTAAAAGGGATGTGAGAGTCCATTTAAATGACGATTTTGGAATACGGGTAGTGATGGAGTTGCTCTGCCTTCGAAATATGACCGTAGGTACATTTGACCACAGGTGTTACAGACCCGTGGGCATTCAGTAGGAGGACGCAATCAGACGACGCGGTATTCTCCGTGGGGTTGCCGGTATGCAGCAGTCACGCAACTAGAAGGTATGATGGTCAAATTACCTTGAAATACTGATGTGGAGAACTACAGTACCTTGGGATAAGTT
This sequence comes from Lissotriton vulgaris, assembly GCF_964263255.1. Taxonomy (NCBI): domain Eukaryota; kingdom Metazoa; phylum Chordata; class Amphibia; order Caudata; family Salamandridae; genus Lissotriton; species Lissotriton vulgaris. The sequence continues at coordinate 1,478,998,826 of NC_141689.1, forward strand.
TTAAACGAGATTGCAATTATAATCAGTTTTAATCCTGTCTGTTTTATTTTAATCACCACCACAGGTTCTGATATAAATCCCTATTGAAAACAATGATCTGGATCCCTAGCCATGACGAAGTTGCTTCAAACTGAGTATAGCAACGAAACATGTTGGCTAGTTATGCTTAATGTTTGACTTGATAGGAGTCAATTTTAACTTGGAAAGGCTTACAGCTAAAGAATAAAGTTTATGGGTGGCAAGTAAGCTTTACCAATTTTTATTGGTGAGAACTACGTCTTTGGTTCTCACGGGATCCTTTGAACACATGCACGATTTCTGCACATATAGGAAGTACATTCACATTTAGGTTGTTTACTTCTTATCTCTCATTTTTGTTTTCATTGGGTTGTGGATTTGTTGCACTATATATGCACATTTTTCCATTGGAAAGAAGGTAACCGATGATGAGAAGTGGGTCACTGGCGAGTACCAGTCAGTGTTGTCGCCCTTGGTGTTGCTACCGTGAGGTGCCTTCTTTCCTTCTCACACTTTTTCTTTGTGATGAAAGGTCTGTGGTGGTGGTTTATTTCTTTTTACAAGTAGGATACACTGCGGTTTGATGACCAATTAAGTTCATCGGTTTATATAAAATGATGTCTTAAATTGACTTTACACGTTTTAGACTGCTAATTATAAACTTGTTTTGTGTATCCCTGTTGGGACAGCTAATTATTGATATTAAAGCATTCTTGCTCTCTGCCTGCACTGGTGCACAATCGGCAGCCTAGCGCCAATGCAGGCACCCTTGCACCTCAATGTAATTGTGCCTGCATTGTAGGCATGATTTTTTTGTGCAGGAAGACAAAGTTTCCTTCACAAAAATAACCTTAGTGGCTTTTTCCTCTTTCTAAGTGTGTTACGGAATGCAGCACACTAAGAAAGAGGAAACAAAGAGAAAAATAAAATCCTCATTGCGCCTGCCTTGGGAGGAGTAGCCTTTTGATGCATCCCCAGGTTTACCACTGTTGGTAAATCTGAGAATGAACAAAATCCATGGGTGAATGTGTGGGAACATCGAGGCTCCACTCATGGAACACCTTCCCAGGACAGAGTATGCTTTTTACCATTGTAGGAGGAGCAATCCCAAACATTAAAAAAGGAGAAAGATAATGCACATATCACGGTGAAAGGCATTCTTCTAATACATTAAGCTGTAATGATCAAATACTACTTTAACAATGAAAAAAAGAAACGTTTCCAGCCCCCATCTACCCCTGAACCATGTGCTTATACCTAGCACTGCTATCCGGAACTGTTGCATCTGTCAGGTTTCTGGTATGTATCTATCTGTGATGGCAGAAGCAGGCGTGTAGTCGTGTCTGGTTCAACAGCACTCGTTATGGGCTGTATATGCACTTTTAAAAATACATCTTGGCCTATTAATCAAAAAAAAATTTTTGTAAAATAAATTAAAAATATGCATGCGCTCCTATGTAGAAAATATTCTGAAACATTGTAAAAATACAAAATGTACAAATCTCTTCCCAGGCCAGAAGAGGTCAGAACAAGATATATTTTCTCTAATAACTTTTGCACATTTGCGAGCTAATCAACATGCACTCATTATGACTAAATTGTAACATTGAATACATTGGTTGGTGGAGCTAATAGATAAACCTGCCTGCCACAACATTAAACTGAGGCCGAGACTGTGATAATTATAAATCAATCTCTAGTCGCACGGGCACATCACGTTTCCATAACTCTAAAACAAAACACTTCAATTAAGAAAAACGTAAAACATTTTGGCGAATGAAATCATAAGAAAAGGTCGAATCTTAGAATGTGAGCATCAATCAATTCACAAGTGATCAGGCGTATTGCTGCTCTGGTCAGTGGCGCTCAAACCGGATGGATTATCCAACGAAAGTAATACACATAGGGGTTTTCACAGTAATGATGCACAAAGGAATGAGGATGGAGCACATCACTCAAATGTTTCTTGGTTAGTGCATCCAATAAACCTAAAAATAATAACTGGAAAAAAAATAGCATGTATTAGCTACACAAATTAGAGCGGATCACATGCCATGTATTACTCTTTAAACTGAACATTGAATACGGGAGAAAAGCATCTCTGAGTCCCATAGCTCTTGGTCTTGGACTCCAATTGTATACAAAAAACCAAATCGGTATAATTTAGAAGTGGCTGAGGAACGGAATGCCATTTGAGTCCCTGGAGGGTCCAGCAATGTTGTGCGGTATCATGACGGTTGTATGTCAGTACAACGCATGCTTTTACCCCGCATGCCATTACAACGCGGGGATTACAACGCAAGTCGTTACAACGACTTGCGTTGGGGGGCGCTGGATAGTGGAATAGATTAATTTTCTATTCCAACTCCAGTCCCCGTGGATAGTAGGGAAGGTGTTGGATAGAAAATTAAACTATTCCCTATCCAACAGCGCACTCCAGCGAAAGTCATTGTAATGACTTTCGTTGTAATCCCTGCGTTGTAATGGTAGTGCGGGGTAATAGTTGCGTCGTAAAGGATGTTCCCCATCATGGCTATGGAGCTGGTCTGCAGGAAGTGGAAGTAAATCATTCTTCATTGTATTCACTGCAGAAGTAGTCATTTTTGAGAGAATTGCTCTTTCTTGTAAGCGTATTTCTGGTGTTATGGTTGACAGTGAATTTTTCCTGATTGTTTCTGTCAATTTCCTTGACAATGTGAAGTCCAGGTTGAAAAAACAGCTGTCACAGTAGCTGTTGTCACTTTTCATTTTCCTTTAATAGGAGTGGCAGGGAATGTTAAAATGTGTCTGTCCTTGTGGGGGGTATAAGCCCCTGCGTTAATACATTTGATAGTGTGTCTTTGCCCTCATTTGGCAATACTTACCTACACTGTATGTGACCACAGTGACAGAAATAGATGTGGTATCAGGTATAGTAGTAAGAGAACACGTTTGGCTACTAATTGCTTAACTTAATTTGGCAACTGTTCCCAGCCAATAACCAGCTCGCAAAGTGAGTAAAGTTCTTCTGGGGCACCAGGTAAGTTTAAAGCTTGACTGAGAGGAAGATCCCAAACATTTTGTATAATTGTCCTGCTGGATGTGATTATAAATTTCATGAATATCTTTAGGCAGAGGGTTAAAACAAAGACAACAGTGAGAGGCATAAAACACACATTTGTTACTGTAAGTGTCAACATGTGGGTCTTTGTCATCAAGTGAAGTTTAGGTATCATCAATTGTTTCATAGCATCAACGTCCAACAAACTGGTATATGGTTCTTTTTGGAGGACATCATCAAAGTTCAAATAAAAAATCCAGGAGTCTGAACAGTCTCAGTGGGTCCCATTATTTAAACGTTTATATTGGCCTAGTGACTGCATCTGAAAATGTGTTAGATGTTATATTCACATATGATGTACTTTTTAGTACCCCAAAATTATTTTGCACCTTCAAATTGATGGTAGTATCATCGTGTTGAAAATGAAATTGATACCAGTTTATTCATTTGTTGGAAATATGATAAATCACATGAGGGAAGCAATTTTAAAGAAGGTAGACTTGCATAAGTTCATGATGGATGAATATATCTTCAAATGTTACATTTAAAGGTTAACAATGTGGTGAGGTATCTATGACTGTATGGAATTAGCACAGCTACAACATCTGGATCAAGGGAAGCTACTGAATCTCTGTGAGAGTAACATTTGAATGAAGTTGAGTTAAGGCTGGCTGAAGAGAGATGGCCACTTATGTTGCACTTTCATTGAGTTGATAGATATCTTCAAATTCTTCTTTGAATCTGATAGGGGTGGCTGGGTAACAACACTGTTACCTGTGCTATCACACACTTGTATATGTGGTCAATGTTCTGGGCTGAATTGATACTTCTCATTGATATTTTCTTGAACTAGATCACCTGGTTTAAGTATCCATCCCACACTTCAAGGGCAGCCTCAGTAGAGTGTTGCTCATCTGTCAAATGTTCTCTGCTCTTTAGTGGATGCCGCAAAACATCAAGATGCATCTTTGCTGACACGTAAACCCCCCCCCCACCGGGAGATCTGATGTGTATGTCAGACTGTTAAGTGCACACTGACTCGTTAATTGGTTTTCAAACCACAATCCTGAAGTACTTAAAACCCAGTATATGAACGCTTGCTTCAGCATTCCATTTGCTGTCTCCACCAATATCTTCATATGTGAACAAACAGGATATAAGAGCTACAACAGCCCCCCACTGTAGCCAAACAATCTACCAAAGCATTTGAAGCACAGGTTGGTCCATTATCCATGTTAAATGTGGCACCTGATTACAGCTGCAACTCTGCAGTTTGTAACTATCGTCTTTTCAGCTTCATAAGCTACAGAGTTTGCTTTAGCATGAATTCATTCATTCTAATGTGCCACTGTATGCTACACATGTTCCAGAGGTAGAATGATTTGAAGTTTAGCCATCTTTTTCTTATTAGTTTAGCCCCACTCAATGTATTTCTTTGAGTCTTTATAATCATTCTGCTTTCAAAACTTGAGATTTACATTTGTAGGCCTGTGCTCACAAGGCTGAGTCAGACGCTGTTGGTAACGAAACCTGAGTATTTGCCATTTGAATTGCCCATATTTCTGTTATTTAATCAGTCGAGCAAACCAGTTCTTTGGTGCTGCTCTAAAGCACTTTGAATTCAGAATCTTGTGCATCAGGGCATCTATGCTTTGTCATTTTTGCGATCAATCAGTATAAAATATTCTATTATTGTTATTGAAACTTGATATATATTACCAATGGAGTATAGGCTCATTGAATCCATGTGATGTGCATGACCAAATCTGCCCATTTGGGCAGTTACAATGTGGGTGTAGTGTTCACCAAAATTGTCTGCTTCCCCTAATCTATTGCCCATTCTTTCATTAGTGCAGTCTGCACTTTATTGAGGATCTTTTATTGTATTGCATACTTTTCCTCATTGGCTGAATATAAGTGTGACTTACATGTAATAGTTATAATAGTTGCTCGGTCTTGTTTATAGAGATTTGGTTTCCACCATATCAACTTGTAATTCCTTCAATAATACTGTGCATTCCTAAGCTCTTTTGTTTTCTGAAGTTGTTGGGTCATCCATTGATAATGGAGGTAGACACCTTTGCCTGTGATGTGGCAGATAAGTATATCGAAAACTTAAAAATCGTATTAGAGATTGCAGTTTACGAAGTGTATTGGAGAGTGCAAAAGTTTCATTACGTGAAGGTGATCTTGTGTTGATCCTGGTTCTTTGACTGCCTATATTTTGCATAACTTCCTGTTTGTCTTATGCTTTTTCCACCCAAATAGCATTGCTCTGAGAATTTGTTGGAGAAGCAATGTATCATGGGAAGAGTAAACAAGATATATTTTGCATGGGCTGCGTTGATCTATCAACCTTCACTGTGTGACTTACAGAAAACATATGGATGTGTCGTTTATACTTGCAGCGCTGTCTAATTTAGCAAAATTCATATTTGGGAAAATTAACACAAGGAGAGTAAAAATGTGGATCTTGCAAATGAAAAACAGTGCAAAAGTCCAGCTTTTCATGCAGAAGCCTAGCTGTGCATTGGTCTTGTAATAACTTTAGTTCTCATGAGAATTACATATACTTTGAGGCAAAACAAATATGCAACTTCGCAGAACTGTAGTTTCTTTCGGACGTTTGGTGCTAACTCTTTTCCTTCCCTTGATGGCTTGTATGCCAAAAATATGACAATGGCATAAACTAGCTTGGATTGTTCCAAATTGAGATCATATACTCCCTTTTCAAGGTCCACCGTGCAAAGCCGGCCTTCCAAATTACCATCAGTAACGCATTTGTCATCTGTATGAGCCAAAGAGTTTCTTCCCACAAGTAGAAAACATATTCTATAAGTTCTTAACCTCCTTCCATGACTGTGAAAGAGACAACACTTGCCCTCAAGGCCATTTACTTGGCATGCACTGTAAAGATAATCAACTGTTCTTTGTTAGCAGTTTGCTCACTGCAGTCAAAGAATGATTTTTCTAAACAAAAACTAATATATGAATTTCATTTCAAGTGTTCAGAAAAGCAATTTATGCTATTCTTAAACAATAATGTGTATATATACTGAATCTACATCGCAAGGCCATAACAACAAACTTGAAGTTTCAGGAACTGGCAGAGATCTTGAGCTGCTCATTGCCAGTGTTGGGAACTACATGACGGTTGTGACTCTACAGGTTGCTAGACGGAACCAAGTGAGTGAAACACAACTGTAGCTTAGTCAGCATAAGCAGCACTTGCAGAGAGATTTAGAAAAGAATTATTAACAGCAATCAACCTTTACGAATGCACAAAAACCATATAAGAGACCCCATCAAGGGAGAGTCAAAAAGTCTGAAGAGGGCCTACATAACATAAATAACATGTATGAGCTAATTTTCAAGGCAAACATGCCTATTCTAATGCACATTTTATGACAACTTGTCAAGAAAATACATGCAGGTAAACTTTGGAAGAAACATCTGGGGTCCCGGTGGGTAAAGTCTTCAAAGTGAATTGCATGATATTTAAAGAAAAAGCGGTGCATGGGATGAATGAATGAAGAATAACTGCAACTGAGAATCATCCTCTAAGAAACTCTGTTAAATATACTGAAACCATAGTCTGCTCTGGAAGGGTTATGGAAATAATTTAATTAAAAATTAAAAACACTTAAGGACTGCTTTAACTTTCACAGAATGAATTAATGGGATAGATGTTAGATGCTTGAGTAACCAAGATGTTTGAGGCTAAAGTTACCTGTGAGTAAAGTTCTCCCTATTTGTACATGTGGATGCTGAATGCCAATATTTTACTGCATCCCTATATTTTGATCAATCCCAAATTTCTCATTGGTGTCTCGGCTCCTGCACCCCTGATCTTGCACTAAAAAGTTGCCATCCTACCCGAAAACAGGCCCAACAAATTAGTAGAGTGATAACAATAGTAACTGGGAGCACTCAATAACTGTATTCTAGATCAATGAAAAGCTAAAGGATTTTAGCACAAAATCTCAAAATAGGCAATATAGGGAAAATGCAAAATATCTGCCAAGAAGGCGCAGAAAACAGAATTACTCAAAGTCCAACTAAGCCATAAAATCATAAGTGGAAAGGACAACATCTCTAGAGGAAAATAGAAAAGGTCTCAATAATCAGAGTCCTCAGAGGAAAAAAAAAAGTCTCTATGTTCTAACTGTCCAATTCACAAGAAACACCATCAGCATCTTTAAGGGAATAGGAATAGTCTCTTACTCACGCCCCAAACCAATGGGTTTTATGCACATTTTTATTAATAACTAATAAGCAAAAACTGCAAAATCAACACGCATGACTCGTGAGCAATTCAGAAGAAAGATCGTCATAAGCAAAATTATAACACTAACCCATTTCTAAGGAAAATGAAAACTCCATTAGCTTTCTTCAGAAACAGAGTGATTCAGAGGTGCACAACACAATATGACATATTTTCAAACAAAGACTCATAATAGTAAATTCAAGCAGGCCTACAGCGGAACTTCCAATGGAAGTGTCCTTGAGAACGATACATTCTGTACACAAAGAAAGTTAAATTCACAATACATTTTCTCTAACTAAAATAACCAATAGTGTCACAGTGTCCTGTGCTCTGCGAAGACTGTGGGGAGAAGACACACAGGGGGACATTAATTGGGAGGGGTAATGAGCAGAAGCTAGATGAATAGAACACTAAAACAGCATCCAAATTAATAAAATTGTGTCATTGCAAAAATGGGGCACAACTAAACACATTAAAAACACACTTCTTAACACTTAATAAAAAGTATTTAAAGTGCAGCATTTATAATTGATAGGTTATGACTATATTCATCATAAAAATCATTAGTACTCAAACATAAATTGTCACCTGATTTTGCACATTTAGAAAAAAAATACTATATACATGCTAAATGTTAGACATTGATGACAAAAATACTAACTATTGCTCTATTAGATGTAGATTTTCTATTCACATGATATTTTTGTAGACAATATTTAGGGCTATTTTTGTCTATGTATATTTAGGCCTTTACACTCTGTTGCCATACCCTTGCACAAAGTCAAACGTGTACAGGTTTAGGTTGAGAAATATGCATTGTAATATCAATAGTGTTATTTAACATCTACGTCAGGGTCACTAGGGGGAAAAGATCGAGAGTTTTAGCGGCTCTCGAAGACCTCCTTGATATGCAACCTGATGTTTCCAAGGTGAAAATAGCGGGAGACTTTAATACATCATTTGAACCCCTTACCGTGGAAGATGGACACTGGACTGAGGTAGATGATTGCAAGTGGGGTGTTCCACGGCTAGAGCTAAAGCCTATTGGAAAATGGTCAGATGTGGCCATTCAATTAAATAACATCTGCATGGAACAGGGCTTTCGGGCTCTAAATGGGCGCACCAAATCAGATAGGCAAGGAGCGAATACTTTTAACAATGGCTTTCACGCAAGTAGAATAGACTATGTCTTGGTAAGCCTGTGCCTATGGCATTTGGTGGCGGACATGAAGGTCATTGATAGGCTTGAAAGTGACCATAACCCACTGTGTTTTTCCCTGTATTTGAATTGTCAAATGGCATATACACACCTTAGAGATAGGCATCACTTAGGTGAGGCTGTTTCCACCAACGACCAAGTGGGTACAGATAAGAGAGTCGCTAGTCTTATTAGATAATATCGCACAGAGCTTAGATCTCGTTAATAAAGAACTTGAGGCTTGTGTACATCAAAAAAGAGATCATGCTAATATATTAAGTACTCACTCCGCCTTTTTTAAACTCTTGCACTCCTACTTCGTAAAGCAGGGAAAGAAGCCCAAAGTATCTGCCCCGAAAGAGGGGCTTTAGTATAACGGTGACTGTCGGGAGGCGTGCCTGGCCCTAGGAAAAGCCGTAAAAGGGGGTGACCCAATAAAGGTTCGCAAAGCGAGGACACTCTACAAGTTCATGCAAACAAAAGCAAAGAAAGCCTAGGACAACAAAAGGTGGCTGGAATTAAGGGACCCTTGTGCCATGAATAATCCAAAGCAATTCTGGCACGTTTACAAATGGTCTACCGGGAGACCAGCTGAGCGCCTTCAAACCCATGTCTCCGTATCTGACTGGGTAAACTACTTTAAACCCTAATATGCTTCAACCCCATATTCGGGTGACAATGAGCTCATAAGTGTGTTGTACTTGTAGGAAACTTTCACCAAGGCTGAAGTAGAGTCTGCACTGAAATCAATATTGCCGGGAAAAGAACCAGGGTCTGATGGCATCCCTGGCGATATTTTCCTACATGATAAAGCCAGATGGTGCTGATATATCCTCTTGCTATCAAATGCAATTGCACAAGTTGCCCCGATACCCGTCTCTTGGAAAAGCGCGGAAATCATCCCTGTCTATTAGAAAGGGGACAAAGCAAGCCCGGGGAACTATTGGCCTATTAGCCTAATCGACTGCCTCCAGAAAATAGTTGGAAGGATGGTACTAAATAGATTACAGGGTTGGATTGAGGCGTCCGGAGTTTTATCCCCATTGCAGACTGGATTCCGAGGGTTATTAAGCACCATCGACCAGGTGTTTAGATTTATCTTAATACACTGGAAGATTGTCATGATAGGCAAGGGTAGTCTTTATGCCGCCTTTGTAGATCTTTAAGGCGGCATTCGACCTAGTTCCCCGTTGGAAGATATGGCTAGTTCTGAAATAGCTTGGGCTCCCTTTAAACCTCTTGACTCTGATTAGAAGGCTCCATGAAGGCAACAGTGCCCAAATTAAATGGGGGAGGGGCAGGGGGAAGTCACCGAATTGTTCCCTATAGAACGTGGCATGAGACAGGGATGTGTGATTGCCCCCACACTATTCTCGTTATACATTAACAGGATCGTTGAGTGTATGAGTGCAACACCAACTGATGCCCCCACACTGGCAGGAGAAAAAACACTGATACTGATGTTTGCCGACGACACATTGATCTTGTCCAAGACCCCTAGTGGGCTCCAGAAAGCCCTCAAAATATTTGAGGACTTTTACTCACAGCGGGGCTTGGAGGTCAATGTGTCCAAGACAAAGTTAATGGCATTCAACGCGCGTAAGGCTAACTTGAGGGGTATCAGTATGAAGGATGGACCGCTAGAATCAGTTAAAGAGTTCACCTATCTAGGGGTGAACTTTCAAGGAAACATGAAATGGGATCGCCAAATCGAAGTAGCATCTCTTAAACTCAGGCAGATTTCAGGGATTCTTTGTCAGGAACGCAATCTTTCTCACTCTAAGCCCATTAGCCCAGCCCTAGAAATGTACCACCTGAAAGCTGTTAGTTCAGCACTATATGGCAGGGAAGTCTGAGGGAAAAGGGGAGTGGGAAGAAAAGAGAAAAACGCCACGTCTTGCTTCACTGGACAGGCTGCTGCAATTCTTGTTATTTTCTTCCTGTAAAGAGAGCACAATCTAGCAATTCCCACTAAACTGTGCTGCCAATTTAGTATACAAAAACACTTGTTATCATACCTGTCCCAATGTTGTGGCTAACTTATCTCTTATTATGCATCTACAAGGTGACAGCTTCTAAGTAGACTTTCTTGCTTGCTGAAATAGAAAACATGTACTTAATAGGGTGCCTACTATCTAGCAATTTACTCGAAACCCTAGACTTCTCTTTCTTTACCTTTTGTGCACCTAGTAGTCTCATATATATATATATATATATATATATATATATATATATATATATATATATATATATATATATATATCACAAAAGTTCCAATATCGTACGCTCTCAGGAATCAAACCACAATCCAAAAGTGAAATAGAACCTTGGTTTATTCACACAACGCGTTTCGGCGACTTGCCTTGATCACGTGTGACAAAGTATGTGAGAAAAGTGTGCCATTTTCAATAAAGTTACGTCAAAACAAAAGTAAGACTATGCACAAGTATACATTTAGCGTCGGCCATTTTGGAATGGTGTTGTATACAAAGGAGCATCCAATACAAATAACACTGAAAATGCATCATTATACAACAGTAATTGATCATGAGTGGTCCGTGATATTAATGAGTCAAAGGGGAATAAAATTCACCAAATGAACACAATTCATCATAACATACTAATACTATGCCGATGTGTAATTATATGATAATTGTCCAACAAGTACTGGGTGTTGTGGTGTGACCCCCATCCGCAGAGCATACCCACATTACTCATGGAGTGGTGATGGCTTCGTATTGACAAGTGTCCATACGTATAAAAGAATGTCAAAACAAAAGTAGGACTATGAACAAGTATACATTTGGCGTCGGCCATATTAGAATGGTGTTGTATACAAAAGAGCATCCAATACAAGTAGCATTGAAAATCTTGTTCCCCTTTGACTCATTAATATCACGGATGTGTTGGCCCCTTCCGCTGCAAGGGGCCAACACAGCTTAGCGCCAAAAACTTGTTTGGAATATATATATATATATATATATATATATATATATCTGAGCAAAGCCCTGGAGCTTTAGAGGAGCACTCGATGCTGTCCCTGGCTTGAATCAGCCTGTGTTCGCCTCGCTGTTGTTTGCTTCCTGCGCATCTTCCCTCATCAATTAAAACCCTTTTCCGACGCGTTTCGAGGCTGGAACGCCCCGTAATCATGGAGTGGGTCACAAAGTCGTCAGACTGCAGCGCTGTATTTAAACCTTTTATTTGGTCGAATGTATCCTCCCTCAATGGGCGTGGCACATTCTGGAAGCATTGGATGCTGGAAGTTGAAGTCCAATGCAGCGCTGCTCAGTGTTTGCCTTAAGTAGGTTCTGACTGTTCGTGACAGTGTTGCACATTTTCGTTTATACCTTGAGTAGGCGGGGTTGTCCAGGCATGCAAACGTTTAGCTCCCTAGAGACAGCATGCTGATGCTGACAGGAAAGGTTCCTATCCATCGCCGTTTTCATTTTGACCTTGGGTGATCTCGATGAAACTGGTGCCGCCTCTCACGGCCAGGAACCGTGTAAAATATATCTGAGCAAAGCCCTGGAGCTTTAGAGGAGCACTCGATGCTGTCCCTGGCTTGAATCAGCCTGTGTTCGCCTCGCTGTTGTTTGCTTCCTGCGCATCTTCCCTCATCAATTAAAACCCTTTTCCGACGCGTTTCGAGGCTGGAACGCCCCGTAATCATGGAGTGGGTCACAAAGTCGTCAGACTGCAGCGCTGTATTTAAACCTTTTATTTGGTCGAATGTATCCTCCCTCAATGGGCGTGGCACATTCTGGAAGCATTGGATGCTGGAAGTTGAAGTCCAATGCAGCGCTGCTCAGTGTTTGCCTTAAGTAGGTTCTGACTGTTCGTGACAGTGTTGCACATTTTCGTTTATACCTTGAGTAGGCGGGGTTGTCCAGGCATGCAAACGTTTAGCTCCCTAGAGACAGCATGCTGATGCTGACAGGAAAGGTTCCTATCCATCGCCGTTTTCATTTTGACCTTGGGTGATCTCGATGAAACTGGTGCCGCCTCTCACGGCCAGGAACCGTGTAAAATATATCTGAGCAAAGCCCTGGAGCTTTAGAGGAGCACTCGATGCTGTCCCTGGCTTGAATCAGCCTGTGTTCGCCTCGCTGTTGTTTGCTTCCTGCGCATCTTCCCTCATCAATTAAAACCCTTTTCCGACGCGTTTCGAGGCTGGAACGCCCCGTAATCATGGAGTGGGTCACAAAGTCGTCAGACTGCAGCGCTGTATTTAAACCTTTTATTTGGTCGAATGTATCCTCCCTCAATGGGCGTGGCACATTCTGGAAGCATTGGATGCTGGAAGTTGAAGTCCAATGCAGCGCTGCTCAGTGTTTGCCTTAAGTAGGTTCTGACTGTTCGTGACAGTGTTGCACATTTTCGTTTATACCTTGAGTAGGCGGGGTTGTCCAGGCATGCAAACGTTTAGCTCCCTAGAGACAGCATGCTGATGCTGACAGGAAAGGTTCCTATCCATCGCCGTTTTCATTTTGACCTTGGGTGATCTCGATGAAACTGGTGCCGCCTCTCACGGCCAGGAACCGTGTAAAATATATCTGAGCAAAGCCCTGGAGCTTTAGAGGAGCACTCGATGCTGTCCCTGGCTTGAATCAGCCTGTGTTCGCCTCGCTGTTGTTTGCTTCCTGCGCATCTTCCCTCATCAATTAAAACCCTTTTCCGACGCGTTTCGAGGCTGGAACGCCCCGTAATCATGGAGTGGGTCACAAAGTCGTCAGACTGCAGCGCTGTATTTAAACCTTTTATTTGGTCGAATGTATCCTCCCTCAATGGGCGTGGCACAACCCCGCCTACTCAAGGTATAAACGAAAATGTGCAACACTGTCACGAACAGTCAGAACCTACTTAAGGCAAACACTGAGCAGCGCTGCATTGGACTTCAACTTCCAGCATCCAATGCTTCCAGAATGTGCCACGCCCATTGAGGGAGGATACATTCGACCAAATAAAAGGTTTAAATACAGCGCTGCAGTCTGACGACTTTGTGACCCACTCCATGATTACGGGGCGTTCCAGCCTCGAAACGCGTCGGAAAAGGGTTTTAATTGATGAGGGAAGATGCGCAGGAAGCAAACAACAGCGAGGCGAACACAGGCTGTTTCAAGCCAGGGACAGCATCGAGTGCTCCTCTAAAGCTCCAGGGCTTTGCTCAGATATATTTTACACGGTTCCTGGCCGTGAGAGGCGGCACCAGTTTCATCGAGATCACCCAAGGTCAAAATGAAAACGGCGATGGATAGGAACCTTTCCTGTCAGCATCAGCATGCTGTCTCTAGGGAGCTAAACGTTTGCATGCCTGGACAACCCCGCCTACTCAAGGTATAAACGAAAATGTGCAACACTGTCACGAACAGTCAGAACCTACTTAAGGCAAACACTGAGCAGCGCTGCATTGGACTTCAACTTCCAGCATCCAATGCTTCCAGAATGTGCCACGCCCATTGAGGGAGGATACATTCGACCAAATAAAAGGTTTAAATACAGCGCTGCAGTCTGACGACTTTGTGACCCACTCCATGATTACGGGGCGTTCCAGCCTCGAAACGCGTCGGAAAAGGGTTTTAATTGATGAGGGAAGATGCGCAGGAAGCAAACAACAGCGAGGCGAACACAGGCTGTTTCAAGCCAGGGACAGCATCGAGTGCTCCTCTAAAGCTCCAGGGCTTTGCTCAGATATATTTTACACGGTTCCTGGCCGTGAGAGGCGGCACCAGTTTCATCGAGATCACCCAAGGTCAAAATGAAAACGGCGATGGATAGGAACCTTTCCTGTCAGCATCAGCATGCTGTCTCTAGGGAGCTAAACGTTTGCATGCCTGGACAACCCCGCCTACTCAAGGTATAAACGAAAATGTGCAACACTGTCACGAACAGTCAGAACCTACTTAAGGCAAACACTGAGCAGCGCTGCATTGGACTTCAACTTCCAGCATCCAATGCTTCCAGAATGTGCCACGCCCATTGAGGGAGGATACATTCGACCAAATAAAAGGTTTAAATACAGCGCTGCAGTCTGACGACTTTGTGACCCACTCCATGATTACGGGGCGTTCCAGCCTCGAAACGCGTCGGAAAAGGGTTTTAATTGATGAGGGAAGATGCGCAGGAAGCAAACAACAGCGAGGCGAACACAGGCTGTTTCAAGCCAGGGACAGCATCGAGTGCTCCTCTAAAGCTCCAGGGCTTTGCTCAGATATATATATATATATATATATATATATATATATATATATATATATATATATATATATATATATATATATATATATATATATATATATATATATAAATATATATATATATATTCGGTCTTGTTAGTTGATGAAGGTGGAATGAATATGCAGCTCTTCAGACCTCTTTTCTTCTGAGAACTTCTTCTTAAAGCTGGTAAGTATTTTATATATATATATAAACACACATTCTATACTCTAGAGTTAAATACCAATGTATTTGCTTCTCAAAGTCTCTTAAATTTCTATCTGTGACATGTAATTCCAACAGCATAAATGCATCTCTTGTAAATGCTGGTTGTCAGGCTACACCCTAGAATTACTTCATACTGGATGTTCGAAAAAAGGTAAAAAAATTCTCTTGGCCAGTAGAAGCTCTCTCCTGCATGAGCGCAGTATATACTAAGCAAATAAATTGGTAACTGCACTGGTTGAATGGCTCAGGAGGTAAAAGTTCAGGAAAGTACTCTTCCTTGCATAACTGAAATAATTGTCAAAAACTTACTGCAACCGCGTTTTAAAAGAATGCTTCAATACTGCCCCAAAATTACTCACGAAACAGGAACAACAGAGTAAAGAACGCCGCAATGAAAGAAGCAACCGTTCTCCTCAAGAAGTCAGTTGAAGTGCGCAGCTGAATTCGCGAAGAGCCGCGAACACAGGTGCGCTGTCAAACGAACAAAAAAGGCTAGACCGGCAACCCTTGAATTGAGCACGGCCGCCATCTTGGAGTTCTGGAACAAACGAACCAAATGTATCAGTAAGCCTAATGACCAATGCTTGGGATGATAGTTCTTTAAACTGCCTAAATGGATCAAGAAGCGTTTAGTTGATGAAGGGAAAGACAAGAAGACTGAACTAAGTGGCGCCTGACCGGCCCTGACACAGAGTACCCCAATGAACCCAATATTAAATGATCTTGGCAAAAAACCTATCGCAGCTGTTGACAAACTGCGTCCCCTCCTGTATTGGAGGAGACTATGGATTGCATCAGAACTTGCAGGCTATGCGAAAGGTTTCACAGAACTAATAAGGGCCGATACCTTACATCGTATCAAATGGTTATGGGCGGTTAGAAATCTTTTGGCGGATTTATGCCTGATCTCGTTGTGGGAAGATCCTGTAAACTCACATTTTCCAACAAAAGAGGTGCTTAAGGCTAAGTATTGGGAGTGGTTCCAGGCGAAAACCACCTGGCAATTGGTGTCATCTTCCCTCATTTGCTGCTTCTTGGACCATAAAGCCGTCCCGAAGCTGGAATCTTACTGGGACGTTATCACTTAACCACTGGACCTTAAGTTGTACTTCTAGTTCAGGGTGGGAACGCTCCTGGTGAGATCTTTTACAGTTAAATGGTCAGATCAAGTTACATCCAAGTGCCCGGGGTGCTGATCCTGCAGCAAATCCCTGGCCCATATCCTTTTTGCCTGTGTTGCTTATGCTGCCCCGCGCCGGGCCTGGCTGTTCCCAATTGGTAGGCTTTTGGGCACAAGGCGGGTAGCGGAAGCAGAACACATTCTGTGGACTGACACATCACCGCCCATCGTAATAGCTATGGCAACATTTCTAGGGTGGTCATGGTCTTTGAGGGCTCGCCTAATAACCCAGAGTGAGTGTAACAACTGAGGCGACCCAAAGTAAGGCTCGTATCTTCGAGCTCCTCATGGGGGGGCAGAGTTTTTATTTCGTACTCTAATGAGTTTTTAATTGTTTTTTATTCATGAACTATACATATTGGGGATGCGAAGTAGTTTTATTTATATGATCTATATATGTCTTCCTAGTGCTTCATGTTTTTGTATAATTATTTCCATTTGTATTTTTGTGAATCGCTTTTATGACTAAATCATCTAATAAAGCTGTTGAAATGTCATTATAATACCGTTACAAAGGCCTCATGCCCTGATCAGTCTAAGTAATGTCACTTCAGTCTAATTTGTTTTGATATTTTAAACCATATAAAGCAATTAAAATATTGGGAGCAAACATTTCCCTGAAAGGGTTACATGAATATCGAGAGGATGCGCCTAACACAAGTCTAATAGCCTAGTCCAAAGTAGTATTGGAGAATGATCAAAACAATGGAAACTACTTCAATAGAAAAGGTGAAAATATGATTTAATGAAGTAAAAGAATGTGTGGGCGTGAAAAAAAACATATAGTAATTTGTGTAATATACGGAAAGAGCTAATTCAACCTGATTTAATAAACAGAGTCAACACAATTGCTTCAACAAAAGTGGCATTAGAGGCACATCATATATTCTATTATCTGACAGTCAGCCTCAGAGCAAACAAAATAGCTGATGAGAGGCCTATACGCCTTTGGGAAAGATAAAAAAATCATTAAACAGTATAAACATTTTACTGCTGGATTATAGCTACTACATTTTGAACAAGTTTATAGACTCACATTACTTATGCGCAGATTAACTTTCTAATTTCTAGGGGCAAATATGATCTGTGGTTAGATAGTCTCTGAATAAAAAGATCAATCAAAATGAAATGCTATTTTAATTAGTCAAAGACCTAGGATGAGAGTAATTAAATAAGTATGTGATTTAAAGTTGCAAAAGGCCAATGCCAATTCATATTTCACCATGGCATGATTATAATAGCCTAAACCAAGATAATGATAAATCTGGTTACACAGGATCTAATGTTTTCTCAGCATGTATAGCCACAATAGATGCTGCTTTGTCGAAATTAAGGATAAAAATTTATTGTGGAATCCATATATAATAGATTAAGATAAGGACCCAACATTTATGTTATGTTAAAAAAAATTTGAGCTCACGTACACCGATTGATTTCTTGGCGCTAGTATCGGAGTAGCTGAGCCCTGGTAAGTCTATTTATATGCCTGAACAAAGAGCCATATCTTGAGAAGTCTCCTGAATACAGGTAAGTCTGTGCAGGATCTAATTTCATGGGGAAGGGCATTCCAGAAGTGGGGAGCAACACTGCGAACCCGCTGCCCCCTAGTGTCTTACATTTATAAGGAGGAATGACCAGTAAATTCATGTGGGCAAATCTCAGATTGTAAGTGGGTGCACATTCTGTCGATGCTTAAAGATAAGGTACCCAATTTTACCAGCACAGCGTTGTGGTATTAGGAGCCAGTGTAGCTTGGGCTGTATTGTATCCCCTCAGAATTTTTTGTAGGCTGGATTGTATCCCCTCAGAATTTTTGTAGTGTTCTTAAATCAAAATCAAAAAAATTCTGGTGGGCTTAATCATACATATAGTTAAAGGGGGTTTGCCACCGAAGTCCTGGTCCCGGGCAGGGCAAAAATATTTATCTTTCTCCCAAAAAAAACCCCCGGAACAGCTTGGCTCATATCGCCCTATTACTCTGATTAATTCAGACTCGAAAATGTACGCAGAAATCCTGGCAAACAGAATTGCCCCTTTAATGCACAAAATCGTCTCACCGAGTCAACATGGCTTTATACCAAGGAGATCGACCATTAATCATATCCATCGGGTAATTACCTTGTTTGATGGGATGGAGGTGGCAGAGGACCCTATGGCGCTGGTCTTGCTCGACGCGGAAAAAGCGTTTGATAGGGTCTCCTGGCACTTCCTATGGGAAGTGCCACAAAGTACCAGCCCACAGAGCACTCGGTCTGAGGAGGCCACAGTTCTTTAGTGAAAATGCTGCTCAGGGTCAGGATTACATGTGGCCCAATGCACAAGCTCTGGAATTGCCTTGGGGAGGGTCAGGACAGAGGGGAGGTTAATCCCATTTCCTTTGTCTAGAGCAGGAGCCAACGGCTCCCAGAACTGGTTTGAACTGGACGATGCACAGGGACACCAAATGTGCCCCAGTTGCAGACTTTCAGGCACTTTGGAAGTGCACCCACCTAGCCCCAATACACTAAATCCTGTCTGGGAGGTGGTCACACCTCCCTGTGATAGGATGCCTATTGTCCTGCCTGCCCCTGCTCAAGCTTGGCTCAGCAGCAGGAGGACAGAAATGTGTCTCTGGTTGACAGCAACCATTTTGTGTTGCCCGGGTCGAGAAGGCTCGCACTGGAAATACCAGAGACCCTGCAAAGCATACTTTAAAATGATGAAATCATACCACCCACTCCGCTAACCAGTGTGGAGGTATGATTCCAATGTGTTTGATACCAAACACAACATGTTTTGTTTCAGCCGTTTTCGAGATAGCATTTATCACAAGGTTATAATGCACATCTACCTATATGTCTGGCTGAGTCACAGACAACCCGAGAAAATGGTCCTCGAAGGCTGCAGAGGGGCTCTTCTCATGCTCTTCTCATGCAGGGGCACCCTCTCACATAAAGCCCAGCACCCTGCCTTCAGGATTGTTAAGATCTGCTATAGGGGTGACTTATAGTTTTAAGTGTAGTGACCTATAGATCCAGTTAACCTATCTCGAAAGTAAGTGGTGCAAGCACCAGCTTACACAGGCTGTAATAGCAGGCATGTAGTTCCATTTTGCATGGCCTCTCATGGGTGGTATAATACATGCTTCAGCCCATGGGAGGCCTATGGGGTACCTATGCCCTGGGTGCATGTGTACCATATACTCGGGACTTATAAGGGTACCACAGAATCCAATCTGGAGTGTACCAAAGTACATGGCATACCATTTTAAGGAGAAAGCAATAGACTGGGGTCCTGATTAGCAGGATCCCAGTCAGACTCGTCAAAAACAGTGTAACATCGAGCAAAAAGTGAGGGTAACCATGAGAAGCAGATCCTACTTTCCTACAGCAGGGATTTACAGAAACTCCCATTTCCCTACAGGAGTGTGTCCTGTGGCCAGTGTCTGAATGCTGTACAAGCTCCCATAGAGAAATGGGAGTTTGTGACCACACCATATATGGTTGCATTATAATAGCGGTTTCAGCACCGTGAACTGGAGGCCGGTCAGTTCCGCAACTGCAGAGATGTTGGTCGTAGACAAGTCCGACTGACGCGATAATGAAGCCCTTAGTGGTACTAGTCACTGCAATTGCTTCAGAAACTGCATCCATATAACAGAGAAAGTAGGATAGATTCATGCTAAATCAAATTTGGGCAATCAAATACAAAATATAGTTTGCAGTTGATTTTCTCAGAAAACTTGATGAGCATTGCATCTTTCTACCAGTCTTCACTACTTGAAGTTGATAGGTGAAATGTAGAGAGTCTAAGGCCGACAAAGTTTAACGGTTTTACTCGGTCTTTTATATTTTAAAGTTTATTACCTATTTGATACATTTCAACAGTGTGGTAATTTCTGTCTAGTCTATGTCAATAAAGCTGATAATTTCATTCAGGTACTGACCATCACAGAGAAATCAAGGTGTATAATAAACTGTATTTAATTGAAGCTAAATGGTCTAGCCTCAAGTATGTGAAGTGATATAAAATAAGAGTCATGCTGTTTTGACCTGAATCCGTTCTTGATAATTTGCTCTATTATTGCCAACACAAAATATTTCATGCTGTGAAGCCACCTTAATTAGAACACATGCTTTACAAAGATATGTTTTAAAATTAATCTTTCACTAGACATGTGTACCAAAAAAAGAAGGCTGCCCCATCTTCCTTTTATATTTTGCAAATATATGTAAACAATTTCTTTTTTTACTATATTTACAACTGATTTAATGGTTCTTTCTGCAACTTTTGCCTTCCTTCCCTTCATGGTACTCTCACAATCTCTTTCAGAAATGCAACTTGTACTATTCACTTCTGATTATGATATCATCTTATCCATTAAGTGGAGTGAAAACATTTCAGCAGCTAACTTACAGCCCTATCTTCCCTTGAAGGAAAGTGGCACCTCTGACTGCCTATGCCTTGTTTTCCCATAATTAACTCAAATACTAAAACTCCTGGATACACAAGACAAAATGAAGTTCCCCAACTCAGTGAATGAATATTTCAAAGAGGATGGAACTTTCATTGTGTACATCTCTCAAGATCTTCAGCTATTATCATTTCCTTTTTAAAAAATGTTTTTATTGAAATTTATGTCAGCAGACAGACACATGATAAATAAATCATAAAAACAGAAAATATCTTCAAAATGTAGTTAGGTTACAAAACAATTGTGCAAATTAAATGCAGCTTAAAGCATTTATCGCTATTACATTAATATATAGCATTTTGTTCCTATAGGAGGAAAGATCATAGAGTACATTAATTTAAATCCATAGTTTACTTCAAATTACGAGCCTATCCACATTGCAATGGGATGCCACAATTTACTCCCCTGTGTTTTCCTTCTAATACCCTTGGTTCTATACAACGCCATCTCAAGATGATATGTGAAAAGCAGTTTAGCTTGCCAGTTAATAAAGATTGGTGCTGCAGTATCGAGCCATTGAGAGGTGATACATAAACGGAAGATCCATACAGATAAATGCAAATCCCTGCTCAGCGGCCAAGCAATCATTCGATACATTTTCTTGACACCCGAACATCACCAACGTTGGTGATACTTGTATTGGTATGCCCAGACTGACCGTAATAAAAACCTTAACATCTTTAATAAATTAAGAAAGCTTAAGACAGGAGAAAAACATGTGGGGGGCATCAGCCGCATACACACCACACCGATTACAGCTAGTCCCCCTACCAGAATTCCATTTGGCCAATTTCCCAGGTGTATAATATAGTCCAAAAATTGACATAAAATGCTGATTCTTTAAGGATCCGTTAAGAAAAACATTAGTTGCAAGCTCAATACTTCTTATAAGGTTAACCCCCTCCATCCCTTTATTAATCCATTTTAGCTCACAAGCTTCTAGGTCATCCTCCATTTTAGCCATGAATAACTGATAAAGGAAACCCATTTTAACCCTTAGTCTAAGTGCTTCCATAATCTCAATTTTATTTAGTATAATCGCCTTCTTATTTAATTTCTGTTCGCAAAAACTGCGGACCTGAAGATATTTAAAAAAATCCCTTTGTGCTAAATTATGATTCTTCTGTAGAAATTCAAATGATACAAAATGAGTCCCCTGAAATAAATCCCCAAGATGACGAATCCCCAAATTATACCATCTTGCCATTACATGATCACCAAAAATCTCAGGTAGCAAAGAACAATTTTGAAGGGGGGGTATAGACACTCAAATTCGGGCCTATACCTAATTTCGTCTTTGTTTTCCTCCATATTACATACGCAGCAGTAACAGCCTTAAATTTAGTTTTTTTTATAATAGCTTTGCTCAATAATATGATTTAAGCACTGCTTTGCTTCTGATCCCAAAAGCATATCATAAATTGAGGGGGCAGCAAAATATGGTGTTGGATCTTCCGGCAAAATTAGCACCCCCATATGTTGCAATATAGCAATCCAATGGTATAATTGAAAATCAGGGACCGCCCAGCCTCCACTCTCTTTAGGTAAAATACACCTTTTCAAAGCTCGTCTGGCATGGTGATAACCCCAGAGGAACCTTGAGCACATTCTCTCATTTCGAGAAAAAAAAACGGCAGGTATTAAGAATGGGATGGCACGAAATACATACAAAAATGTAGGGAAGATAAGCATTTTTAGGACGTTACTGCGGCCGAAAAGTGAAAGGTGTAGATTGTTAATCCTTTCTAATGTTTTATTAGATGAGACAATAATGGGATCAAGATTTCTAGAAATAATATCTTCGACCTTCGATGTGATCTTAATACCAAGATAAATTGCCTCGGTCTCGAAGGTCATATTTTCAGGGCAGCCTGTCTGTGAGTGAATCAGTCGAGTTTTAGTAACGTTTAGTTTGTAACCAGAAAGCTTCCCAAAGACTCCTGCATCCTCAATTATACGGGGTAAAGCATCAGCAATATTTGACGTTACCACAGCGATATCATCTGCATACGCAAATACTTTGAAGGATCCGGTGTTTAACTGTACGGGTTTTATTATTCTATCTCTCTCTAAGGTACCTCTAAAGGGGTCAATATATAAAGCAAACAGCAAGGGGGAACAGGGACAACCTTGTCTCGTCCCCCTTGCTATCGCAACCTCACCAGAAACATCCCCACTTACACGAATTACGGCTGATGGATGAAAATACAGAGTTTGTATAGCTGTAATAAACTCTGACGGAAATCCCTTCCAGGCCAAGACTGCCCACAGGAACCGCCACAAGACCCTGTCGAATGCCTTTTCGGCATCCAACAGTGCCACGCCCACGGGAGATTTACTACTCTGTGACCAGTCCAGTATGGAGACAATCCTTTTTATATGGTCAGTGGTGTCTCTGCGCTGAATAAACCCTTGCTGCCTTAATGAGACTAACCCAGGAATCAAGTCATTCATCCTGTTAGCCAGAATTTTAAAATAAATCTTACTGTATGTATTCAGTAACGAAATTGGCCTATATGAACCCAATTCTGTTTCTGTTTTCCCTTTCTTTTTGGAAACTACTATCGTTGCTTTAGACCATGAATCTGGTGCCTTGCCTAGAAAAACCTGTTGACATACTTCCACCAATTCAATCTTTAATACGTTCCAAAACGTGCGATAAAATTCTAAAGGGATGCTATCAGGTCCCATAGCCTTACTCTGTGCCAAACCTAAAAGTGCTGATTCTACCTCAGTGCAATCCAGAGGAATAGATAATGTTGTTTTACAGTGATCTGACAATGTCTCAGAAGTCAGCTCAGAGAGATACTCCTGCTCAACCCCAGCGCCCATTCCAAGCCCGGGATTACTATATAATGTTTGGTAAAATCCTTGAAACGCCTCGAAAACCCCCGCCTTGGTTTCCTGGATTGTCCCTTGTAAATCCATAATTTTTGGGATGTCATTATAAACTGCCCTCTCCCTTAGCCTCTTCGCCAATAATCTACCGTTGTTTTCACTATATTCATACGCCTCTTCTTTGTGCTTTGTAAATTTTTCGGCAATCTGATCAGCAATATTGGCATATGCAGACGATCTAGCGATAGTAAGATCCTGTTGAACCTTTTGAAGTAGAGCTGACTCCAAACCAAGGCGTATTGAATCAGCTAAATTACTTTTAGCAATAGTGACCCGTACAAAATCTTGTTGATGCTTACTCAAGACCTTCCTGCGTTTAAATTTGGAGAAGCTAAGGGTTTCTCCTCTAACAACTGATTTGAACGTGTCCCAGACTATCTCCTGTGAGGCCGTACCTTTATTTATAATAAAAAATTCCTGAATAATCTTACACATAAATTGACAATACTCCTTATCAACTAATAATTTCCTGTCAAAAGTCCAGGGTCGTGGGCCTAATTGAAACCCTGAGTCCAGCGCCAGCTCTAAAACCACCGGATTATGGTCAGAGACCAATTTGGGCTAAATGGAGAGGCAAGATGGCGGCCGTGGCATGGGCTGTATAGGCAGCTTTAACCTCTCTCTCCTGGCTTTCCGAGAAGGTAAGGGAATTGTTATTATGGCTCTACCTGTTTTTTTCGGCTTGTGAAGAAGAGCGCCTCAAAAGAAACGTTTCAATATTGCAATATCCGCGGCGTTCATCAGGCAGACGCTGTGGCAACAAAGTGTTGAGATGTATCAACTCTCGTTCAAACGCTGAGAAGCTGAGTCGAGCTGAATTGAGCCGCGACGGAGCACTGGAATGCTGCTTCGTATCATTTGAACACACCTGCGCAAGCTCTGTATTTTTTACCTCAGAGACCGCGGGCAGGAGGCAGTAGTTGGAAGAGCGAGTTCTTTCTCGAGTGTGAGACGGGCAGATGCTGGGCGGTTTGTTTCTCAGTCACCGCTGAGCTTTTCTTTGGCGGTTTCCAGCACTGTTGCTGGGATTTCAATTCCGTGTTGTGCTCGGCCGAGGAGGTGCCGTGGCGCGCAAGAAAATGCCGCCTAAAACACTTACGAAGATCTCTACACGGAGCGACAAAGCCGGGAATCAACCTGCTGTGGCGGAGGCGCTGGAGATCGCCGGTGGAGGTGTTGAAAGTAATGCAGCCGGTGGAAGTGAGAATACCCAATCCACTTCCCTTATCAGTGTACAGAAAGGTGCTATCTTGTCAGTTAAAAGTGTTGCAGTCCCGCGTTTGCCACAGCAAGGCACACACAATTTGTTGACAATGTTTGAGCGCCAGAACTCGAGAAATATGGGAGTCCAACCAGCTTTATTAGACGCAGTAACATCAATTACATCAACTACATCAGTTATAGCAGTTTCGGACAATATCGTACCGGATGGTAGTGGTGTCCCGGTAGCTCTACCCAGCGAACTTGTTATTCCTAGCACATTAGGCACTCTTACATTTATAGACTCTCAGGCTAGGTCTGACCAGGAAAATGCTATGCCCTTAGAAGTAATGGAAAATCAGTCAAGCCTGAATTCAAGTTTGAGGCGTGATGAGAACTGTATTATGGGGGATGGAGTTTGTCACAGAACTGCTGGCATAACTAAACAGAGCTTGATTGGCAGTAAGGACAATTTGACAATTGCTACAGAGACTGATTTGGCCGTTTTTTCCGAAGGGGTGCAGAGTACAAGGCCAACACACAAGACTGGTGAAAAATTCTATTCTATGTCAGATCCATCCTCTGATGAGAGTGCAAATGTTAGTCGAGATTGGGTGGATGATAGTGAGGATAGTACCTTAACGGAGAATTTAAGATTAAGTGTAGCTTCACCAAGTCCCAGCATTGCAACGGTCAAGAAACGTAAAAAGAGAGCGTTGCAGTTGCAGGGTATTAGAGCTGATGGGGCAATAGAATTGAATTAGGATGGGGTCACACCTGGTGCGGATATAGTGGCTTTGGACAAGGAAAAATCTACTCCCCAGGAGATCACTTTGTCCACTATCTATGACACAATGATGAGTCATAGAGCAGAGAGTAAAGCAGAGAATTTACGTACTCAAGCTACCTGCTGTAAAGTCAAGAATGCTCTTCGACGGGCAATTAAAATATGTGCGGAAACAGCTGATAGAGTTACGGAAACTGAGGCCAGAATTTCCGTATTGGAAGATGAGGCTGTCGCTCAGAAGTCAGAGTTAGAGCGGGTCAAAGCCCAACGGGATGACTTTAGTCACAAATTAACGGAGTTGGAAAATCATAGCCGAAGAAATAATCTACGTTTTCTGGGGATACCGGAATACAAGGAGGGTTCTGACATACGGAAGTTTGTAGTTGAACTATTGCAAGAACCTTTTCCTGAGCTGACAACATGGGATTGGTCAAGGGAAATTCAATGGGCGCACCGCTTCCCTTTTAAAAAGAAAGAGCCACGTTTAGGAGAAGAGGACCTTCCAAGGGCAATCCTAGTCTGCTTTAATAATTTCCTAGGTCGGGAAGATATTTTTTTGCGAGCATGACCTGATAAGAAAGCACTCGCTAAGGACTGCAGCTTCTTTATTAGACCAGACTTTTGTCAGGCCACTGTGTCTAAACGATGGCATCTGCGCCAATTGATATCCGAATTTGAACAAAAAGGGGCAGAGGTGTATTTGCAGAACCCGGCTAAACTCAAAGTCATGTTTAAGGGGCAAACAAAATTCTTTCTGTCTGAAGTTAAGGCCAAAGAAAATCTTGATGGTATAAAATAGAGCAAGGGGTGGGGAAATTTTTGAAATAGTTTATTTCCAGGTTTGTATTTCTCTTTCTGTTGGTTCTTTTTCCGCCCTTTATGGTGTTTAAACTTATCTTCACATTTCCCTTTTTGGAGAGACCCGGAAGGGGGGGACACAGCATTCCATATTCTACAGGGTCTGATGAACCCTGGGCCTCATGTGTTGGGTAGGGTGCTAGGGGGGGAGGGTGGCTGAGAAGGGTGGGAGTGGGGGAAGGGGTCGGGTTGGGGGGGTAGGTGGTGGGTGGGTGAAAAATCAGCAGCAGAACAAAAGTATGTGGTGGTAAATGATGCAAGGAGGAGTAATGTCCGCCCTGAGAGTTCCGTAGTCCTATCGGCGAGGTAGCCGTATGTGAGTTGGTTAAGTTGTTTTTTGATGATAATGGGTAGGAAAATTTGTACGCTGAACATATGGGATCTCAACGATTATAAAAAATGGCAGGTATTGGCGAAAATTATACAAATATTACATATTGACATATTATGTTTACAAGAGACCCATGTTGCCTGGGCTAATAGGGGATATTTGAAGAATTTGGGTATGGAGTTGGCAGTATGTTCTAAACAAACAGGGGTGAAAGAGGGGTAGCTATATTGATAAAATGAGGAGTAGGTAACTGTATTAAGGGAGCAGCAGATAGATGGGGTCGCTGGGCTATTGGAGAGTTTAAGATCGGGCAACATACATTTACCAATATCTATGGTCCTAATTTGGATGATGCTGAATTATTGGATTTTATTAATGTTGAAATAGCCCAATGGCCACAACCTGTGGTAATGTGCGGTGATTTCAATATAAATATTGCTGCTGGTTTCAATGTCCGATCAACCCGTGTTTATACAGGCAGAAAGAAGTTAATGTATTCTGCATTACGGGGTCTAATGATAGAACATGGCCTGCATGATGTCTGGAACGTATTGCTCCCTGAGAATCTTGGTTTTACCTTTTTTTCTGCTCCACATTCCAAATTTGTTCGATTAGACTATTTCTTTATCGCTGCAGCTCTGTTATCTAAAGTTAATAGCTATTATCATTTCCATTGGTAGATTGTACATATCTCCTGAGTCTACATAAATCATTCCTTTATTTTTCATTTTACTTTTTTGTCAACATATCATATCGGCTCGACTAGCTCTACAACAAAATATATCATTTAAAATGTTCTTGAATTTTTGTTTGCTTAAATGTTTTCACTCCACTTAATGGATAAGATGATATCACAATGGTCCTGATGCAAGGGATACAGGATGCTGAAGATGCTGAAGGATGCTAATTTGGTAAGGGGGGTGGGGCAACCTACGTTCCACAAACACTTTGGGGCAACTTTGGCCATAGGAGCTGATGTCCCTAGAAGTGTAGTTGAAGTCCAGCCAACATTTCCTCTCAATTGTAGCATCTAGCTGTCCCAGAATGGAATTTTCTGCCCACTCCCAAGATGGCAGAGGGCCTCTCTGTGTGTGTGTATCTTGTTAGCCCACCCTAGAAGCTCTAGCTACCTAAGGGCTGCATGTCCATGTATTAAATGATTGGGCAACTGTCCACAATGCTAACCTGTCTAACAGAACAAAAGAACAGTTCCTCTTGTGTGTGTGCACCATATGCTCATCAAAAGCAGCTCCCCCTCTGAAGCACACTTTTGGGCTCACAACCTGTTTGGTATCCCTTCCAGGAAGAGCTAACACCTCTGCGAGCACAGCAGTATGGTAGACCTAAAGGCGGCCTTGCCGTCTACATCTCCACAGCACTAAAAATGTCCTCAGTCCAGCTGTCAATAACTACATCCACTATGTCAATAAAAATGGAGTTGTGTCCATATCTAGGGGTTAGCACCTTAATTTTTTATCAAAATCTACTCATTCCTGAAACAAAAGATTAAAAAAGACCAATTTACAAAACTCATCAACACCATCACAGAAATCCAGTTTGAACAACCATCCCGAGAAATAATCCTAACAGGAGATTTCAAGTCACATCTATTGTACACTCCAGAATAAGATGACAATATCACTGCAGCAAAAGCAACTTGGGCAGTACAAACACTGTCTTCTGCCATCACAAAACGAGCTGACAAATTAGGATAGCAGCTGCTAACAGACCTCGAACATCTAGGGCTGCGTTTACTAAATGGCAGAACAAAACAGGATATCCCTGCGGCCTGTACATATCAATGCCCTTCACTCGAGTTCAGTCTTAGATTATACAAGAGTAACTCTCTTAGGGCAAACCACCGAGAGTGATCACTCGAGTCAGCATTTCAAACTAAAAACGACATTTCCAAGACATATAGAGGCCCCAACGGTGGAGGGGTCCACACAAACAATAAACCTGAAACAACTGCGATGGACAAATAGCACACTACCGCACATAGCTTTGAGGACAAAAGACTGATGGTGACCCTTGAATTACACAAAATTTGACAATTGAAACATGGATTACTTTCCTGGCAAGTCTTTCGCAGTCAGGGACATCGATGAAACTGACAAGTAAAAAGAAGACAAATCTTAACAGATACCTTAGTCAAAATGCCAGAACTATAAGGAAATAATGGAGAAGGGCAGTTAGGTTGACACTGCAACAAAGCCTATCCTCCATTATATGGGATCAAGTATGCCAATTAAAGAAAAAATATAAAAAACAAATCTGGGAAGACAAAAAACCACAGCATAATAACTTTTGGACAGCATTATTATATATTGCAAAGCAATTAAATGCCAGAGCTTTCTGGGATCAAGTAAATTCTCTAACCAAAACGTTGAAAGTCTTAAATGTGACTTGTGTCACAGAGCCTGCTTGGGTACAACATCTAATTGCCATGTTCTCAGTGTCGAATGGGGATGGGGCAAACTCCCTTGAAATCACATTTAAGGTAGAGCAAACAGCTTCGCTGACCCTAAACAAGGACAGTAGAAGGGTGGCTAAGTTCTCCAAAAACACCAAAACAACAGGAAATGGCATACCGCAGGATGGGGAAACACAACAGCCAAACCTACCCTATTCCGAAGAAGAAATCTCAAAAGTCATAGTAAAAAGTAGGCTCGCCGGGGCCCTGGACCCGAATGAAGTACCCCAAGCTTTCTCTAAACAAGATCCCAATTTTTGGGCAACAAAGATGTATTGCTTTTTCGTCTGGTAGGTATGTCCAGCCGCCTCCCGGAAAGCTGGAGAGCCTCAATAATTAATCCAGTATTTAAAGGAGGAGAAGGCTCAAACTTAACAAACTATCGACTAATCGCGTTAATAGATGCCGAGGACAAATACTATGCATCCTTAATGTTAGCAGACTTGCCAAGTTGGTCTGACGCAAATAAAAAAATTCCCATCAACCAGTCGGGCTTCTGCAGGGGCACAGGTACAATGACAAATGCCCTAGTGCTAGGGCTAATCGCTATAAAAGCCTACAGCAGTGACAAAAACGACATCTTTGTTTTGTGGATTTTAAGGCAGCGTTTGACCGTGTCGGTAGACGCATTCTGTGGGCCAGATTGAAGCAACGGGGTCTACCAGAATCAATCTTGAAACCAATGATGGATCTATATACCAACACCTGGATGCAGGTAAAAATCGCAGATGGCCAGAGGCTCACCAGGAATATCTACACCAGTGAGCGTTTAAAGCAAAGTTGTGTCTTGGCCCCACACTTGTTCAATCTATTTATGGCTGACTTAACTCCTAGGCTAGACATGGTTAACTCGCATCCTCCGCATCTGGGTACACTGCCATTAACACACTTGTCCTACGCCGATGACGTCGTCCTCCTAAGCCACGCACAAATTGTCTTGCAAAGAGCAATTGGCGAGCTAGCTGGCTTCTCCAAAATAAACTTGATAGAAATAAACACTACAAAAACAAAAGACATGATCATAACTCATAGTCTTCATAATCAAATGATGTAGACAATCAATAAAGCGAGGTTAGAAGTGGTGAGTAGTTATAAATATGTTGGGATACATTTGGATCGAAGACTCTCCTTTCCAAAGCAAAACGAGGCTGTACAAAACAAGGCCAATGCCCTAACATTTGCATTCTGTAGTTCATCAAAAACCCTGAAAGGCCCATTATTGACCCCACTACTAGCAGTTATCAAATCCAAACTGCTTCCAACTATTTCATACTGAAGCGTTGTTCTGCATGGAAAACATTTTGCAATCCTGGACACCATTCAAACACAAGTGTACAAAAGGGTATTTTCCTTGCCTCCTCATCAGCCCAGGTTCGATTAGAGTTTGGGCTGCAACAACAACTATACAGAAGGTATGAGGCAATTAAAACATGGTATAAAATCTGCTTAATCATGGGCTTGAGATCAATAACCCACTTTTGGATGCCCTGCAAGGTGCCCCTCAGTCTGCCTACGTAGAGTATTTAGAGGCTTCGCTACAAATCACAGGATCGGCTGACCTTTGGCAGCGGAAACTACCTGGGGCCTTGTTTCAGCAAATTATGAAAAAGGCTGTAAAAATGCACTCGCTACTCAAAGACAAAGCCAGTTAAGTCGACAAGCTCATTGATGGTATTGCATTCCCATACAAAACCTGAGCCAGCAGTATATCTGGGTCTTTCATTTTCCCCTTACTTAAAAACCAAGGGCCTCATTTATAAGTAATGACGCATCGCTGCGTGAAAGCAGCGATGCGTCACTTCTCAGTGCGCACTCCTTGCGACATACCTGATGCGTCATATTTAATGTATGACGCATCATATCGCAAGGAGTTACAGACATGTCAGTAGTTCTGATGTATCTGTAAGCGCAAAAGTGACGCATTGGTGAAGTGTGTCACAAAAGTGACGCAACTCCAGCAATGCGTCCTTTCATATGGGGCAAGCCCCATGTGAAATGGCCTGAATCAGTCTTATGCCTGCTGTAAGGCAGGCGCAAGATTTTGATGCAACGGCATCCTAGAAGTGACGCAGTGAAATCTCATAGATTTCACTGCGTCACGTCTACAAGGCTTTTTGCGGGGGAACGCCCCCCCTGCATATATTATACCTGACGCAGGTATAATGTATCTCAGGGGTTTAGAAAGTGACACATCTGCTTAGAGGCGTGTCTTTGTAAATAGTGCCCAACAGGAGGCATGTTTTACGCCGCCAATGCGTCACAAAAAGTGACGCATCGGGAGCGCAAAACGGACGCAAGGCTTCAGAAATGAGGTTGGGGCCCCAAGTTTTTAGAGCTATGTATGGGGAAGTTGCCCTCTAATGCAGACCTTCCCAGCAGGCAACATCAGGGCCCAAAAGCATGCACTCTCTGTGGGTCATCAATACAGGAATTTATACATCTAATATGCATTTGCCAGCCCTAGGTTCTCATCGCCTTCATCTTTTGAGGAGACAGTTCAACGAAAGAGGCATCCACTCCTGTAGAACAGCCAGATTAAAATGCCTTAACTCTAATGATCTGTAACTCATTTGCCACTTAATAAAAATTGTAATCTGTTGTAAGTCATGACATAATGAAATTGGTCACATAGTGGCTCAGTGGTCACCGTCTGCCTTTTAAGATCAATAAAACTGTAAATAGAAACAATCAATGAATTGTATCGTACTAAACAAAAATAGTGGCGTATCGCCCGTTCACATAAATGTTAACCTTCTTGATAATATGTTTAAAGCAATGGAGGTAATTATAAGTTTTAACATGTTTATCTGTCCATGTGTTTTAACGGCACAATGCATTTGATGTTTTGGAACATTGTTCTGGTTTTAACTAACAAGCATTAAAAAATATTCAATTCAATTAAAAATAAAAGAAAAAGGAAACCTCTGCAAGCGGTAGGCCCTTTGTGCTCCTTCCTGAGAGTCATTCACACCTCCCTCCAGGAAGGTAGATGGTTGTCTCATTGTCTTTAACCATATATGTCACTAGAAAACCAGGACAACATAGTAGTAATGTTCTAAAGTTGCCATTTACTTAAACAGAACCAATTTGGATCTAATTTAACCTTTATTTTGATACCTTGAAGTACTAAGTTTTGTAGCCCCATTCAGAAATTAGCACTGCTTAGGTGTCCGCATGTAACCCTGTATTTGCCAGTGCGGCTACTTGCCTTTCCACAGCAAAAACAACAGCTTGGGGGTTTTACAGTTAGGAAATATAAAAACATGTTTCACTATTTAATATACAGCACCGTGCCTTAGAGTTTGATAGGCCTGCCTGGGGGAGACTTAAATATATTAAAATGAAAAGCCTGGACGTTGTGGTTAGTTTAAGTGTCAACGTCGAATTAGCAGTTTAAAACTGATCTACCTGTCTGCAGTGGCAGGGTCAGAAACATGCTTTATTTGTCACACTTGGGGGTGGCACAATAAGTGAAGCAGTCTACGAGGGCCATTTAACATACAGGCCCTGGGTCCCCCAGGCATAATATACTAGGGACTTATAGTAAGTTAACCTATGCCGATTGGGTATAAGACAATGAAACATACACTTTTCAGGGCCAGAGCAATTACACTGAGACCTGGTCAGCAAGGGTAAGGGTAAGGGTCCAGTAAATCACAGTACACCAGTACCTAACATTCAAAAAGTGGTGTAAAAAGTGGGAGAGAACTTTCAAAAAGCCATCTCGTCACACACGTAATGGGATTTTGAGTATTCTGAGTAAATAGTTACTTTACTAAAGTTAAAACTACTTGTTCTGTCTGTTTGCTTATTAATTCGCGTTCAAGAATTCAAGTATTAAGGTACGGACTTGAATTGGTTAATGGCATATGTTCCAGAAATAAAAAATAATCTGATATATAACATATGTTCGGTTACAGTCATTGCATTGCTAATATCACATGTGATTCTCAATCTCCAAATCACAGAGGCTCTTGTGCCAGACAGACCAGCTTCACCATCAAAAGAATCCGAGAAACAAACCACATGCTGTTTTCAACACTTTATTGTAGCAGTAATTTATGATCTGGTGTCTGGGCTAGAAATATGAAGTAGGGGTGTGGATGGCATGTCAAGTTTGTGAGGACGGGAGAAGAGACATGAGATGGTGGGCAATTATACATTTCACAAAAGGTCATACTTTTATCACGCAAAGGAAAAGGCTTAGAAATGGTTTCCAGGCAGTATGAAAATATGTATCCTCTGTTTTGATTTGGAAATACATAGAAGAAATATTTGCAATCCACTTCTTTGCCCTTTATATTGCTGTTCGTTTTTTTCCATACATCTACTTTAGAAATGGTGATGGTTAGCAGTTAAACATATTAAGACTATTAAACCATTTAGAACGTACTCTTTGTTGACAGGTATAATCCGATCTGTTGCAAATTCATCTGGATTTAATTGAGTAAGTAGGAAGTAAGGGGCATATTTACAAGCCCCTATCTCCACAGGAACGCCACATTTACCAATGTTCGTATGGCCATAGGGGCTTTGCTTTATTTACAAGGGGGCGGTAAACCGTTTAACCCGCCTTGTAAATAGGGCATCCTTTCACGCTACACTCAGCTTGAAAGGGGGGCAATGGGTCTTGCGGTTGCCATTTTGCTGCAACACCCATTGATTTTAATGCTGCCCCCTACTTTCAAGGGTGACGTATATAGGTGGGAGCACCAAAATTAAGACTAGTGAAAATCTGATATGAACATTGCAAATCGAGGGGAAATGCTTTATTTCTCCTTGTTTTTGCTGTTTCTATTTGTTCCTAGAAAGAGCAAAATGCCATGAGTGATTGTTTATGTGCAGGAAGGTGTCCCTGTCTGCAGATAAACAATCATAGAAAATGACGATTTGCAACTTCTATGTGTGCTGCACAACGTTTACCACAAATCTTTCTCCCCGCAGGGAATCACAATGCAGTCGTTACAACGACCGCATTGTGATTCTGCATACCATTACTCTGCAAGTCGGAACAACGACTTATGGAAGTGGGGCGGGGGGAAGGTGTTGGATTTAAAATACAACACCTTCCCTAATGTCCGCATAGACTGGAGTTGGAATAGTAAATTATACTATTCCAACATTAAGCACCCCTCCTCCGCAAGTCGTTGTTCCGACTTGCGGAGTAATGGTATGCAGAATCACAACGCGGTCGTTGTAACGACCGCGTTGTGATTCCCTGCGGGGAGAAATACAACGGGATAATAACATACATTCGATATAGTTACTCCAATACAAGGGGAGAGTTCACCAGTCTATGTCCTGGTTTTAGTTGATTATTTCTCCAGGTGGCCAGAGATTACATTAGTAAATAACCTTGAGACTAGGATGGTAATTGATTTTCTTAATGAGATTTTTGTAAGTGTTGATGTTCCTTGTAGTTTACTTGCAGATAATGGCTATCGCCTAATTTTTGTGGCATGGAGAGGTTCTTGGAGTTCAGGGAAATTGATCACAAGATATGTGCTGTGTATTATCCCTAGTGGTTTGGTTCATTTGTTGTGCTCAACAAGATTCTTACAGAGGCAATTCAGCTTGCCAAAAGTAGAGGAAAGTAGTAAAGAGATGTGATGAAATGGTTGTTGGTGCAGTGGATGACCAAATATGCCACAACAGTAAAAATTCCCTTCGAGATTTTGAAAGGAAAGAAAGTAAATAAATGTTGTCACCATGATGGATGAAGGAGAAATGTGTGTAATGGGACATGGGGAAGTAAGGAACCATAAGGAAGAGTGACAGATTTAGAGCAAATTGCTTAATAATTGCACGAAACCTTTCTGTAAACCCTGTTTGAAAGTGGATGTTTGTGGTTAATTTATCTTGACAAACTGTCAAAACTGAGAATGGGCGCATCTGGAATATAAGTGGTGTGTCAGTGATTTATGGCAACTTGTGATCTCTTGTAATCTATTTGTCTCTTATCTGTTTTAATATTATACTATTTTTACCCACATAGTTTTATTTCTTTGTGAGCTAAAGGAGATGAGGGAAGAGGAACTGTAAAACACACAAGGTGATGGACGGAATGTTGCACATTGGCAAAACATTCACCCCCAGTCACAGATCTGGGTTTAATCTATCGTTATTTTGCTCACCATGCCACCCCAGTTCAGACATGGCGATATGCAAATCAGTCTTGACCCTGTGCCTCATGGGAACAGTCCCGACCGAACTGCCAAGCCATGTCTTCCCTGGACCGTAATCAAGCATCCTAGGACCGGTTTCTGGCTATCAGCCGTCTTCAGCGAGGATAGCTTGACTCCAGTGGCGTAGTGAGCCCGGGACCCATGTCTGGGCATACCCTTCCCACATAGGGTGAACAGCAAAACACACAAGATGATGGACGGAATGTTGCACATTGGCAAAACATTCACCCCCAGTCACAGATCTGGTTTTAATCCATCGTTATTTTGCTCACCACGCCACCCCAGTTCAGACACGGCCATATGCAAATCAGTCTTGACCCTGTTCCTCATGGGAACAGTCCCGACCGAACTGCCAAGCCATGTCTTCCCTGGACCGGAATCAAGCATCCTAGGACCGGTTTCTAGCTATCAGCCATCTTCAGCCAGGATAGCTTGACTCCAGTGGCGTAGTGAGCACGGGACCCACGTCTGGGTATACCCTTTCCACATAAGGTGAACAACAAAACACACAAGGTGATGGATGGAATGTTGTACATTGGCAACAGATTCACCTCCAGTCACAGATCTGGTTTTAATCAATCGTTATTTTGCTCACCACGCCACCCCAGTTCAGACATGGCCATATGCAAATCAGTCTTGACCCTGTGCCTCATGGGAACAGTCCAGACCGAACTGCCAAGCCATGTCTTTCCTGGACCGGAATTGAGCATCCTAGGACCGGTTTCTGGCTATCAGCCGTCTTCAGCCAGTATAGCTTGACTCCAGTGGCGTAGTGAGCATGGGACCCACGTCTGGGCATACCCTTCCCACATAGAGAGAACAGCAAAACACACAAGGTGATGGACGGAATGTTGCACATTGGCTAAACATTCACCCCCAGTCACAGATCTGGTTTTAATCCATCGTTATTTTGCTCACCACGCCACCCGAGTTGAGACATGACCATATGCAAATCAGTCTTTACCCTGTGCCTCATGGGAACAGTCCCGACCGAACTGCCAAGCCATGTCTTCCCTGGACCAGAATCAAGCATCCTAGGACCAGTTTCTGGCTATCAGCCGTCTTCAGCCAGGATAGCTTGACTCCAGTGGTGTAGTGAGAAGGGGACCCACGTCTGGGCATACCCTTCCCACATAGGGTGAATAGCAAAACAGACAAGGTGATGGACGGAATGTTGCACATTGGCAAAACATTCACCCCCAGTCACAGATCTGGGTTTAATCCATCGTTATTTTGCTCACCACGCCACCCCAGTTCAGACATGGCCATATGCAAATCAGTCTTGACCCTGTGCCTCATGGGAACAGTCCCGACTGAACTGCCAAGCCATGTCTTCCCTGGACCGGAATCAAGCATCCTAGGACTGGTTTCTGGCTATCAGACATCTTCATCCAGGATAGCTTGACTCCAGTGGCGTAGTGAGCACGGGACCCACGTCTGGGCATACCCTTCCCACATACGGTGAACGGCAAAACACACAAGGTGATGGACGGAGTGTTGTACATTGACAAAACATTCACCCCCAGTCACAGATCTGGGTTTAATCCATTGTTATTTTGCTCACCACGCCACCCCAGTTCAGACATGGCCATATGCAAACCAGTCTTGACCCTGTGCCTCATGGGAACAGTCCCGACCGAACTGCCAAGCCATGAAACTGTAGCAATTGGTTTTATCCATCTTCATTTTTTTTTGTTTTTTTCATTTGTTTAACAGGGGATGTATATAGCATCCTGCTTTGAGCTGTTGCTGGGGAATTTCGTTCTGGGTTCATGGCATTCTTTTGAATATATCTTTTGTTCCAGGTTCTATGGTGGTTTGCTGTGGTTTGAAAAATAGATGTTGACCAAATATATGTGGATGAGGTGCTTAACAAAGAAGCAACTGGACCCTTACCTTGAAAAAGTGTGCTAAATACTTTAGTTTCTACAACTTAAAAACATTTGTGCCTTATTGTGAGGCAGAATGGGACCTTTTCTGTAAACTGAATGATATTTCGTTCTACCTCTACCATACTTGCAGTCTTTATGACTCATTTTGAGTTGAAATACTGCTGTGTTTAGGAGAGCAACACTTCAGCTGTGTCCGTCGTTAGTAACCCTTTTCTGCTGGTCCATTCACCATAAGTACAACAACTTTATAATACCAGAAAGACAGACCAATTTAGGGTGGACCTTCAGATGCTGATTATTTCCTAATGCAGTCTGCCATGTGACGTGATGGCTCGGGCTGTAAAAATCAGCTATAATGCCATTGGTATTTTGTTTCACAGACAGACTGCAACTTGGATAAGATTGTTTTTCAAAATAAAAAACAATGCACAATGGGTCATCATGACTAGAAAGCCCACCTGACATTGACATTTCTGTTGACGGTGTGCCTCCTGCCGTGTGAGTAGGAACACTTTAAGAGAAAACTACCTGTCACTGTAGTGAGGAGCCGTAAATATGGTGTCTAGGCTGGTGTGGGGTCCATAAAATGTAAAAAAAACTCCTTAGGTTTTGACAATGAAATCAGCCCTGGAAAACTCACAAACATGTTTTCCAAAATATGCACAATCAATCAATCAGGGATTTATAGAGTGTGGCAAATCACCCTTTGTTGGTCTCAAGGTGCTGGAGTAGCTAACTGCTTCATAGAGATTTGTTCATTTGAATAGACAGGTCTTGAGTCCTTTCCTGAACTCCTGAAATGATGGGGCAGTCCGGAGTTTCAGAGGAAAGGTCATTCCAAGCTTTGGCTGCCAGGTGTGAGAAGGACTGTCCTCTGCTGTTTCTTTGGCAGATCTGGGGGGAGTCTATAAGGAAGAAGGATACGGATCATTGATGTCTGGTTGGTTGGTGGAAGGCCATTCATTCGTTGATGTATGCAGGTCCTTAGTTGTGCAGGGCTTTGTATGCGAGATTCAACATGTTGAACTGGCATCTCTTCTGGATCAGGAGCCAGTGCAGTTTCTTGAGGTGTGGTGTGATATGGATCTGTCTGAGGAGGTCAAGGATTAGTCTTACTACAGAGTTTTAAATTGTATGTAGTCTCTTCAGGAGGCATGCAGTGATTCCTGTGTAGAGTCTGTTCCCGTAGTACACCCTGCTGGTGACGAAGGCCTGCATGACAGTCTCTCTGGTGTTGACTGGGAACCACCTAAAGATCTTGAGGAGCATGCACAGGGTGTGGAAGTAGGCAACTGAAACTGTTTGCCGGTTTCTTCATAGTTAGCTTGTTGTAAAAAATGTTTTAGAGTTTGCGAGCTTGCGAGCTTGGTCTGTCGGGCCGGGGATTGGCCATGTTCAGCAGGCCAACTTTCATTGTTCCATGGCGAGGTGTGTGTTGAGCTTGGTATAGTTGTGCTTCATCCAGTTGGCGACGTTCATCATACACATGTGGAAGTTGGATCTGGTGGTGGGAGCATCTTCAGACAGATAGAGGATGAGCTGGGTATTTTCAGCGTAGGAGATTATATTGAGTCTGTGTGTTATGACGGTGTTGGCCAGGGGGTCATGTATGTGGTGAAGAGGGTAGATGTGAGGGACAATGCTTTGAGAATTTCCCAGATGATCTTCTTGGGTTCTGTGGTGAACAGTGGGAGACAGATTATCTAGGTTCTGAGGGTGAGGTATGAGGCGATCCAATTGAGGGTTTCTCCTGGAATTTCAATGTGGTGGAGTCTATTGATCAAGTTGTGAGGGAGATGGTGTTGAAGGCAGCTGACAGGTCCAGGAGAATAAGAGCTGCCATTTTGCCATGGTCCAGGATGGCCCTGGTGTCATCAGTGGCTGCGATACAGGCTGTCTCAGTGCTGTGGTTTGCTCTGAAAGTAGCTTGAGAGGGGTCCAGGAGGTTTTTGTGTTCCAGTTCTTCAGTGAGTTGTTGGGTGTTGCCTTCTCGAGAATCTTTGCTGGAAAGAGGAGCAAGGAGACAGACCTGTAGATCTTCAGTTCTGCTGGGTCACAGATGGTTTATTCAGGAGGGGTCTCACTTTTGTGTGTTCCCGTCCTCAGGGAAGGAGGCCAAGGTGATGGAGGATTGAGGACTTTCTTGAGCTCATCGACAATTGTCTTGCTCCCCAGGATGAAAATGCAGTGGGGACAGGCATCTGTAAATGCTCCAGAGCACACTTAGTTCATTATGGAGATTGTGGCTTGAGTAGTGAGAGGAACCCAGTGGGAGGGCAGGTTTTTCGGATTTGTGTTAATTGGTGTGAACCGTTTAATGTTGTCGATGACGGGGGATTGAGTTTTGAAGTTTTCATAGATGTCAGAGATCTTGGCAGCACTGTAACCTTGGGCATAGTTCGTGTAGTGCGGTAGGGAAATGCAGTTCGCAATGATTGCACAGTGCTTGATGCTTGTCCGCACTGTGCAATCATTGCGAACAGCATCATTCAC
Organism: Lissotriton vulgaris; assembly: GCF_964263255.1. Taxonomy (NCBI): domain Eukaryota; kingdom Metazoa; phylum Chordata; class Amphibia; order Caudata; family Salamandridae; genus Lissotriton; species Lissotriton vulgaris. The sequence goes on from NC_141689.1 coordinate 1,479,038,543, forward strand.
AGTGCAAGCGGTCATTTTCTGCCGCTTGAGTAGATTTTTACTCGAGCGGCAGCTTTCTCAACGCGGACTGGTAGTTTCTCATTCCGAGCGATCGCGAGCATACGCGACCCACGAGAATGTATCACACATCATTTAATGTCCTTGTTCTACTAGAGAATGAGGCAAGTAGGATCGGCGCAAATAGGATCTATAATAAAAGTTTGTATCGGTTAACCTCAACGCCAATGAAAGAAGTACAGAAACCCTTCCAATAAGTTGTTACATCAATTAACCTAACATTGTAACTGAGATCAGAACTACTTCTCTCTTTGAGCAAATGGATACATTCAAGTATACCAAAAGTACTTACAATAAGTTCTAAAACATGTATGCCACCCCAGAAGGTCAACATTGCATGCAAAAATTAATTATGAATGTAATTCAGAAGCTCTCCAAGCAAAAGAACTAACCCTCTTCTGTGGGGACGGCAGGTCAACATTGGGTTGGTAAAAATAGGACTACCAGTACTATTTGGCATCAAGAAAGGAAAATATATATTTTTTAGCACATGTCTTAATGATAATCCTTAAACAGTAGAGTTTTTTATAGCACGAAGAGCAGGTCTCACTGGAGTTTCACTTTGGCTGTCATCACAGGTGGCAGATTCTTGGCACAAATGGGCCAGTTCGCAGTCAGAAGTAGCCCAAACTTAAAGATTTTCCCCTTTCTTGTAGAAGAGTACTCTCAGGTGCCATCCAAGTGTCTGGGGAGGCACCTCTTGAGGATCAGGAACTCACTCAAATAGAGGCCAGCTGGGCTCAAGCAGGTCCAGTTGTAGGCCCAGGCAGGTCTGTCGGAGGTGACGAATGGCAGGCAGGCCTTTTGTCAGATTCATATATATATGTGTATGTGTGTCTGTGTCTGTGTGTGTGGGGGGGCAGAGTCCTTTGAGGTGTGAGTGGGCCTGGGCACAGCTCTTCCCTCTCATCCTGCCAATATGGTCCATCCTACCACCTTAGAGAGCACTATGTGCTACTGTCTGTCAGAAAGACACAAACCCTAATAGCAGAACCTTTCACAGTCATGTGACCCAGGGCACTACCATACATTTTATGACAAGAAAATGCCAACATTCTAAAAGTGGCATTTTCAGAACTGTGACTTAAAATCCGACTTTACCTTTAAAGAGGATTTTAAATTACAATTCATTTCAGTATACACTGCATTCCTTTATCTGCTTCCAATCCAAAATTTCTATTATTAAATGTAAATCAGTAACCCAGTGTTAGTTATTGGAAGAGATAGAACTTACAACCATGAAAAAGGACTTCAGGAGTTTTTCACTGCCAGGACATGCTAAACTTATACACACATATGCTATCTTTTAGATACAATGCATCTTGCCCTGAGAGCCTAGCTTAAGGGTAACTTATAAGTAATACAAAAGAAGGTTAAAACCTGACAAAAGGTTTCCCTTGCTCACTTTGCCACTGGATTCAGACTAGCCTGGCTGATGAAGGGTGCTACCCAGAAACCAGTCCCAGGATGCTTGTTTCCCGTTCAGGGAAGACCTGGCTTGGCAGTTCGGGCTGTACTGTTCCCATGAGGCACAGGGTCAAGTCTGATTTGCATATGGCTGTGTCTGAACTGAGGTGGCAAAGTGAGCTAAAAAATGATGATGGATTCAACCCAGATCTGTGACTGGGGGTAAGTGTCTGAAAAGTTTCAGCGCTCCGTCCATCATCTTCTTGTGTTTGCCGAAAAGTTTTATTTTGCCAGATCAAAATAGCAGTTTAAACCTGCACTACAGGGTTCGATGCCTGAAACATGTTTAAAAGGCTTCTTTAGTGGGTGGCACAATAAATGCTATAGGTCCACTACGTACATCTGGTACCATTCACTTAGGACTTACATGTAAATTAAATATGTCAATTTGGTGCAAGCCAATTTTACCATGTTTGAAGGAGATAACACAAGCTCTTTAGCACTGATTAGCAGTGGCAAAGTGGATGGAGTCCTAATGCCAACTAAAACAAAACACAGCAAAATAAAACTGAAAGTACAACGTTTTAGGGGAATACCACACCACGGATGACAGGTCTAACAACTGGCTTGCAGCTTTCGCTCCTATTCACTGATTCCTATCTGTGCAATGTCAGCATTATTATCATCTACCTCTTTATATTTGTTAGGATTTTTTTGTGTATACTGATCTTGGTAGTCCATCAAAATTAAGGGGCCTATTAGGATGACGGGTGGACTTTGTCCGCCCGTCATCCTACCGGGGTTTGGGACCGCCAGCCATAAGGGCGGGGGTCCCATGGGGGGTATTAGGATGGGCCTGCCACAGTGACGGGCACATCCTACATTTTTAGCATTGTGGCGGGCGGTGCTCTCAGCACCACCCGCCACAATGCTAAAAATGCATTAATGCATTTGCATAGACAAAGCGGCAGGCACTGCGCGGTGCCTGCCACTTTGTTTATGCAAATGCAGGGGGGTACCACAGGTGTCCCCCCGTGTGCACCCCCACCTCTCCTTCACTCTGGGGGCCCGCAGGGGGCCCCAGAGTGAAGACTGCATGCCTTTCCGTGGCGGCATCGCCGCCGCGGACAGGCATCTAAACAAGCCCACCATATTATGGCAGGCGGTGCCTATTAGACACTGCCACCATATTACACCATAAGGCGACCGGGCGGAAAAGCGGCGGACGGTCTTTCCGTCCGCCGCAGTCCCCCCGCCATCCTAATATGGCGGGGGGGATTTAGGTGCATATGGCGGGCGGATTGCCCCCGCCAGGCTGGCGGTGGCTACCGCCAGCCTGGCAGGGGCAATCCGCCCGCCATCCTAATGGGCCCCATAGTATGTTATCTGTCAGCTTGTGATATTTTGACTTTATTTTTCCCTTCTCAAATTTTCCTGAGACTCAATCTACTACATAAATTCATGTTCTCTTTTTCTATGATGTCTGAAGTTCTATATATAAATCACTAATTTTTGGTTGTCCCTGTGCTTCTTTCATTGTATTTATTCTCTGCACATAACAATTCAACCATTTCTTCCTTTGTTTTAGATACAGTGAATATTTTTCAAGTCTTTCCTGTGTTTCATTCCTTTTTTAAAAAAAACATGTATTTACTCATTTCTATTTTTTCTCACTTTTATTTTTCATATCAGGTGATATCAAATTATAGCAATCCTCTTTATTATTTGGCCTCCTCCTTCTGACTGATCAATTTAACAGCATATAGAGCACACACACACACACACACACACATACTCACACAAACACCATGGTACATCGCTCACTTACCAGTCTCAACCTGCTAATAGGTAACTATTTAGTCATCAACATTTTAAAAACTCTCAAAGTACATATTATTCTACATCTGAAGACCAACAAAGGCCACCTCCTGGCCCAGAGGGAAATTATCAGTTTGCATTTTAGGAAATAATACTGTTCCTAAATGTGTTCATTCAAATGGCTTCATGGTTTTATCTACACATGTGAGTACAGGGATAACTGGTATTTGTAGATCGCAAACAATAAATCACAAGGGAAAAGAACATTTGCAACAATGTATTCTGACCAGAGTGAAGAGGCTGCTGCATTTCTCCACCAATGATATTGGTACAATTAACACAGCAGTGGTGGAGGAGTGTGGCCCACCTGCTCAGAGCCAGCAGCAGAAAAATAAAACGATATTTCATTATTGTTTTATTTTTCAGCTGCTGGCTGAGACAGCGTGTTTAGGGAATGGCTGGGCTGGACCATGGGAGGGAGGAGGAATGGATTGGTATGTTTACTTCTAAGTGGATGTCTGTTTCGACAGCCATCTTGGCCTGGCCATACAAACATGTACAGTTACGTTTCCCCAACCCAGCTGTATTGCACAGCCAGGTTGAAGAAACACCACAGACTCCCTGTGCCTGAGTGAGCGTTAAACATGCCCACCTAGGCCAATCCCCACACTGCTCTCATGCTTGGTAATAGCATGAGAGCAGCGTGGGGATTGCACAGGAGACTCTGATGCTGTCCCATTGTCTACTGGGACCAGGCAGCAAAGGAACACCGATGTAGGAGGTGGCTTGCAGATTCTGGTAAGTCTTATTTATTTTATTTTAAACCCCCCATGGCCCCTCCTGTCCTCCCCCGCCCCACCTCTAACCACGCCACCACTTTTTGTTTGTGTCTGCCACCACTGTAAAACAGGTGAGGTATAAAGAAGTGCTTTGGAACTTGATCCGTGAATGTGTTTGTGAATGAGTCATTCCAAAATTATCAGTCTTAGCTTTAGTCTTTAAAGTGAAGTACCCTGAGAGATAGAAAACCGTGCAATTCAACAACATATGTCTGCAAAGTAGCATTCTCAACAGTTCTAATCATGTTCAACAATTCTGCAAACACTTTTGGCCAAATGTTCTCTGCCAAACACTCATTTTACTTCAATTTTCACATGTGGACCTAATTTAAATATTAGGCTTCCCATAGAGATCAACCAAAAATCTTTCTTGTGAACCCATGCTTATATAAAGATGGTGGGTGGGAAATTGGGTTCCCTACAGGGAAAAAGTATTTTCTCTCTAAAGAGGAAGGAACAATTTATACGTGAAAATGCAAATGTGTTCTTCGTTCTGAATTCGTCACCTTGTGATTTTCATCTTGCTTACATTTGGCACATTGAGCTCCTCCTAAAAATACCTGTGACTGTTATAAAGTTCCTTAAGTACTCTTGCAACTCTTTGTGAATTTCAAATTGTACGAAATGTACTCCTAATGATGCAGCAGTCATTGAGAAATTGATTAATTACTTTGGCCCTTATTTAGAGTTTGGCAGATGGGATACTCAGTCAAAATGGTATTGACATCCTGTTCACTGTGGTAAGCAGTCAAAAGATCGAAAATTAAATATCAACTTACATTAATATTGAGGTGACAATATGGAAGGGACATAATATCGATGTTAAGAATATCGATGGACAGAATATCGACCCTAAGGTAAGTAATATTGATATGTTTTTTATATCGATGTAAGTAATATAGAATTTAGTAATATTGATATCAAATATATCGATGTTACTAATATCGATATATATATTATTGTTATGTATTTTATTATGTATGTGTTATATGTGTTCTGTTAAGTGTTCTACTTGTTTTAAAATATATGTATCCAATTTTTATATGTTAATACTGTTTTTTTAAGATATTTATGTTTTTCAGTACCGTAGCGGGTTGTGGGTTTATAGGGAAATAGGGTTGGAAGTAATTTAACTATACTAAATTAATTGTTGATTTTTAGGAATTATAAATTAATTTTACTTATTTTTTGTGTTTAAGTTCTGTAGTGGATTGTGGGTTTATATGGGAATAGACTGGGAAGTAATTTAATTGTAATTCAGTAATAATTTATTTTAATTAATTGGTTGGAAATTAATTTTTGTTTATTGATTAATTGATAATGATGTTAAGTGTATTATTTTATTATTGGAGTGTGTTGTGCGTTCATAGGGGAATAGTGTTGGAAGTAATTGAGATCTAATTAAGTAATTATAACATTTATTGTTGGGTATTGATAATTAATGTATTTGACATTAATTATTAATTGGTAATTATTTTCAATTATAATGTTTTGGTTATGAAAATTAATTTATTGTTGTTTTTATCATTAATGGACAATTACATATTAATAAATATTATTTATTGATAAATGTAATTAATGTATTAAGTAAATATTAATTGGTCATTAATGTTTAATAATTATTATTTTTTGTATAAAAATCATTTAATTGTTCAATATTTGTTAATTGGTAATTACGTTTTAATAATTAATATGTTTGTTGGTATTAACAATATTTTATTGTTCAATATTTATTATTTGGTGATTAATATTTATGAATTTTTATGTATTGGTATTTATTATTAATTTATTGTTAATTAATTATTCATTGGTAATTATGTTTTTAATCATTACATATTGGTATTTGTAATGAGTTTAGAGTTATTTAATAATTAATTAATTATTTAAAAAAAATATTTTATTCATACATATGTTATTTTTAACTTCTACGCTATCCAACGCTTTATCTACTGTTGCACTCTCTGGACTTGGAATAGTAATTTTTACCCCTACGCTATCCAACACTTTCCCTACTGTTGCACTCTCTGGAATGGTAATAGTAATGTATACCCCTATGCTATCCAACGCTTTCCCTACTGTTGCACTCCCTGGAGTGGGAATAGCAATTTTTACCCCTATGCTATCCAACGCTTTCTCTACTGTTGCACTCTCTGGAGGGGGAATAGTAAATGTAAGCCCTACTCTATCCAACGCTTTCCCTACTGTTGCACTCCCTGGAGTGGAACAGTAATTTTTACCCCTATGCTATCCAACGCTTTCTCTACTGTTGCACTCTCTGGAGTGGGAATAGTAATTTTAAGCCCTACGCTATCCAACATTTTCCTTACTGTTGTTTTTTTGGAGTTGGAATAGTAGTTTTATTCCCTCCACTATTTAATATTTTTTGCATTATTTTAGTTCATGTAGCATATAATTAATTTTAAAAATATTAAAAGTAAATTTAATTTTATTAATTTGTTATACGTAATTATTTAATTTTTCTCTATGTTATTGTTTTATGTGTATAGATGTATTTGTAATTTATAATATTGTTTAATAATTTATAAGTTATTAAACTATTTATTAAAATTGATAATTAGGTAAGTATATATATTATACATGATATGTATATGTTTAATTAATGTTTTATTAAATTATATATTACTTATAAATTTTAAACATTGTAAAATATTTTTAACTATGTTTATTTTATTTATAAGTATTATTTAGTTTATTTTACATATTTTTTTAAGTAAAAAAAAACTATTTTTACTAACAATATTTTTGCACTTACCATGTTGTAGATAGGATATTGATATTCTTGACATCGATATTATTGCTCGGATATTTTTTAGGTCGATGTTTTGACCTTCAATGTTTTGTTAGTGATCCCGTCTGCTGTATGAGTGCCATGGACTATAACGCACTTGAAATACAGTAGAGGGGACACTCACCACATATGTGATGGAGTAGCCAGTTTATATATCTTATTTATTCATTTATAAAGTTTTATATCGCGCGAACTTGATCCCAAAGGATATCAGAGCGCTTTACAAATTGAGGGAATGAGGTAACATCAGTACGAAAGTCAAATAGGAAATATACATAGGCAATGCAAAAATTGTGCACAAGAAAAGACCAATATAGGCCTTGGCTAGGCGTATAATGTGCTAGGCATTGAAAACATAATGGCAAGGGGGGCAAATACAATAGAAAAATACCGGAGTGACATCCATTCTTGAAGTGTGTCCGAAGCGCTAAGAGCTGACAATCGCTCTTCTTATGAAGGTAGAAGTTTGTTCATGAGGAATCTTTTTGCATCTAGTTTGAAAGCAACCTTGGAGGATATTCTCCGGATTTCCGGTGGAAGAGAGTTCTACATTTTAGGAGCAGATCCCGAGATTGCTCGTTGACAAGTTCTCTTTTTGCGGAAAATCTGGGGTTTCAGGAGGAAGGAATTAGCACTCCTTGATGGTCTCCCCCCTCCGGATAGTTTTTACTTTTGAGCCAGGTTATTGGGGGTTTTGAAGTGGAGGGCTTTGTGCGATAAGCCTGCAATCTTTAGTGGAATTCTAGTTTCGTAGGGCAGCCAGTTTGGAGATTTTAGGACCGGGCAGATGTGGGCATTTCGCTTGATGCCGGTAATCAGTTTGGCTGCAGACTGATTATTATGAATAAGATCCTTTTTTCTCCTGGATCTAATAAGCTATCAAGTTTCAGAGACAGAAAATACTGATGAACTGGAGGATGTTCAGACCTTAATTGAGTACACATTAAATATAGGCTGTTTTGTTTCTTTCGGTTAGATTCGTGGTATATATAAATATCACACATGCATACATACATTCCTTATGCCAATTTAAAAAACTTGGGGCCCGATTCACAAAGTCATTTATGGGTGCAAATCTATTTTTACATCCATAAGTGGCTCCATCTATGCCTAAAAGGTATCTATAACAAGATTCATTTCAGGTGTAAACATTTAGGCCCCCATTAGGATGGCGGGCGGACTTTGCCCGCCCGCCATCCTCACGGTACAAGGGACCGCCCGCCATAAGGGCGGGGGTCCCATGGGGGCAATTAGGATGCGCCCGCCACAGTGGCGGACGCATCCCGTATTCTTAACATTGTGGCGGGCGGTGCAATGTAAAAATACATCTTGTACATTTCAAAGCACAACATGACAGGTTCCGCCGTCACGGAAAGGCATCGAATACAGCACATTGTAATATGACTGGCGGTGTCACACAGACACTGCCACCATATTGCAGCCTTTTCCACACTGGTCGCAAGGCTACCCGCCCGTCATCCTAATGGGGCCCTTAGTTTACTGTGTAATAAACCCTACACCAGTGTGGGTAGTGGAAGGAACACGGCGGGGGTTTGCCATATCAGTTTGTGACTGCCCATATGCGATTGTGAGTATTTACACACTCCTATTTGTCCCTCTCCCATCATTGATACGCTCAAAGTTTTACATCAATAAATTGCCTGGAGAAAAAAGGAAAATATAAATAATGTGCATTTTCAGGTCAGGCTGCCTTTCAACAACATGAAATTGTACTTGGCGTAGCTTTCCAGGCATGCTGTTGGGAATGTTTGTGAATTGCCCAAAAATTCGAAAGGAAGTTCAAAGTGATGTGTAAATCTCTGAATGCATTTTTATTCATTTTTAGTCAATCAGGCGCCCTTTCGATTTACTCCACCTGGATCTACCAGCTAGGCCACCATATTTGTGATACTATTTAAATGTCATTTGCCAGAATGCAAAACTGTTGGATGTCGCTTTTCTTTTCTGCTTCATACTGCCTCCATCCTTAGTGCAGCTTTACTTTTCTAATCAACTTTTTGATGCTTGCACAGCACAAGGCCAAGATATGTGTGCTGTTTTATACATTTTTGTCTTACTACTTTGGTGTTATGTTCTCTTTTAGAAAATCCTATCCATTTATAACCTAAGAAACTGTTGTTTCTTCAACTTGCCAGACAGATTGAAAAAGAGTTTAGCCTTGATTTAATTATGGAGCATTACAGGGCATGATGATTTGTTGACTAATTAAACAAATGAACAATCAGTAAAATAATTAAAGGGTGTCCTTAGGCTAGAAGTGAACTTGACTGTCAATAAAGTAACAGCTGCAGAACATCTCCATCTGAAAAATATGTCTCAGAGCTTAGCAGCTTTGTTTAAACAGACCTTTCGCTAATGTAGAAATGGATTTGACGATCAGAAGCAGATGATGCTAAATAATTAAATATTTATTCATTAGACCTATTATTTATACAAAAGAAATTAGTGTAACAAAACAGCACTGGAAGTCTGACTGTATGTAAATACCAGAAGTAAAGTTATTTCAGTTTTACAACAATCCAGTGGGGTATTGCTCCGAACTTGTAAATATTAAAATTCAAAATCATTGTTGTCTAATAGATCATTTGTTTGAAGTAGGGGTAATGTGATACGGAGGATGGGACATAATGCTGGTACAAGATATATATTTGGCTATTTGGGACTGTTTATTTCTTTTTCACATTCCAACTGGATTCCACTCTTCAGGCATTACAAAGTGCATATTTTTCCATTCTTGTTATTGCCACTTCAGGGGCAGTATTTGGAATCAACACCTTAGTCACTGCACAGACCCTTGAGAGGTCAGACAATTTACAAAGCCATTTTCAAAGGCATTTATAAAGCCATCCCAACCAGCACGCCTGCCTATCTTGCAGACAAGCTCACCAGCTTTCGTGGTTCTGAGCACACTCTCAGCCAAGACACTAGCAGCCTGCAAAGTAGGAAGTGTAAAAATAGAACAAACAAGTCAACCTGCCTTTTCCATCCAATTACCCAGTATGTGGAATAACATCCTCAAATCCATCAAGATTGCCCCAGCACAGATACAATTTAGAAATTAGTTGAATACTCACCCCTATAAAGAACACTACATCACAATACATTATCCACCCACATCTCAAATTCCTCTCCTATTAGTCACTGACTTTAGGCTTACTTTTGAGCATGTACAGCACTCCGCTGCCTTTTGGCTAAGTTCATTGCTAGACCTGTCATTATTAGGGTGGTCTTCGCCCACATATTCTGTCTGCTTATCTCCTATGTTTGCAGATTCTGTTTATTGTACTTAGGACTCTGAGCCCTTTACCACTGCTGACCAGTGCTAAAATGCATGTGCTTCTACCCTGAACATGGTAACATTGGTGTAACACTATTGGCATATTTAGTGTACTTATATGTCCCTTGTAAAGTGGTATACCCTATACCCAGGGCCTGTAAATTAATTGCTATTAGTGGGCCTACAGCACTGATTCTAACACCCACACAAGTAGCCTTTCAGATCTGTCCCAGGCCTGTCATTGCACAACCTGTGTGTGCAGTATACTTCTATTTCGACTTGGCTCATAAAACTACTTGCCAAGCCTTAAACTCCTCTTTTACTACACATACGTCTGCCCTAAGGTAGGACCTAGGTACCCCATAGGGCAGGGTCATATGTAAGTAAAAGGTATGACATGTACTGTTAGATTTTGCATGGCCTGGTTGTGACAAATACACTACAGTGAGGCCTACTCTCTACATTCAGAATTCCTTAAAACACATTCAAGCTGTAATTTCTGATCAGAAAGGAGTGACTTCATCATGTTTTATATCTTTGGTAATGATAAATTCTGTTTACTGATAAATTTGGATTTAACATTACTATTTTAGAAATGCCACTTTTAGTGGGCATTTCTCTGCTGTTACAGCTTTGTGTGCCTGCAGCCTGTCTACAATACACATCTGCGGTGAGTGAGAGCAACCCTTTGTGCATTCCCTCTAGACAGCCACGAACAAAGGACTGCATTCATCTTCACTCTGACAGCTCACCCAGGGCAGGAAGAGAGGAGGAGCTGATACTTACACTTGAGTAAGCAGTGTCCTGTTTCCCACAACAAGGGCAATGGCTGATGACCTCCTACTGATAGTCAGGAGTCGTCGCTGGGAAAAAGGACCTATGTGCACTTCATAGGCCCTTCTTTGAAATCACCCCTACTTCATAAGCACAGATGGGTATAAGTACTGGGACTTTGATCCTTCCATAACAGTACACTACTGGACCTGTGAAGAACTCTGCCAGGAAGAAGCACTACTGTGCTGAAACAAGGACTGCCACTTCGAAGGATTGCTGCTCTGAAAGAACTGGTTTTCTGCTCTGATGTGCTGCCTGTTGCTACCCTCTTCCCTGCTTAGAAAAAGGACTGGACCCCTCTCACTTCAACCCAGAGTGACCCCAAGAGTGTGCTGGCTTACCCCTTGTTCTGAAGTCTCAGGGCCATCACAGACTTCCTGACACCCTGCAACAGCACCTGAAATCTACAGTTTGTGATTCCTGCCTTGCCAAGTGGTGACAAACAAGTCCTGGGCCCTTGGAAGTGCTTGTTTCTATGCTGACCAGGCAGAATCCACAAATCGATGACTTTGCACCAATTGAAACCAATGCATTTCCCTTCAATGTCAATGCAGCGTCTGCCTGACAACATCCCTTTGACGGACTGCACGGCTCGATAATGATGATGAACTGCGCAGCTTGGCAATGATGCATCACCTTCATTGCCAAGTTGTCTGTTGACAAAGTCTTGCTGACTAAGTGGATCTGAACCAACTCATCGCCTCCATCGATGGGATTGATGATGACGCAACTCCTCGCATAAGTCTTCCTCTACCAAAGTGCCCCAGGAGTGCATAAAGTGGGGGCAAACACCAGTTGCACTCCTTGAGCGCTTGTGTAATATGGCCCCAGGTCCATCCATTTGCATTGTACTCTTTCCCCTTTGTGATTGTTAAGCTCTCCATGGAGTATTTCGGCTGACAAGTCATAGGATTCACCTTTATGCTTTGGAGTCGTACTTTTCCTGAGAGGGTAAAAGCAGCAATTACAAGCCACCCCGAATACCCACCCTCTATTTTCTGCTAATGCAAGGCATGAACGTAGAAACACATGTCCAGATATGCAAGCATTGGCAGCACCACAAACAGACGTATTGGTACGTTACACATCTGTTTACTTGTTAAGGCATAAGTTATAGCCATTGCACTGCTAAATGGAACCTTTGTGCACAGCCATTGTCGTGTGCACACCGCCTGGAGTCAGAGCCCTCACACACAAGCATTGTGGGTAGACGCACGAACAACAGAGTAATCGTCTTGTGTATTAAGCACGCACAGTGCTGGTTTCATTGGTGTCCGTCTCAGCAATCTCCGTGCACAGCCCTGGTTTAATTCAAGGTATCCATTCTGGAGGGGGCTATAGAGTGTGATTTGTACAGTGCTCGTACTTCGGGACAGGAGCACTAACAAGGATGAAAAAGAACTGATAAAAATAAATAAAATCACCCTTACGTCAGAAAGAGTTTATACATGTAGAGATCTCCAGGTTTTTGGCACCTTGCTGTTGAGGGTGTAGAAACACTTTCTGGTAAGAAGGCGAATCAAAGGAAATACCTTTACATTGCTAGGATGGAAAGGGGCTTTGGGAAACACTACCAGGTCAAGAAAAGGTGTTTAGAGAATAGATCCTTAAAATTCTGTAATAGCTTGCAGGCTGTATGGTTAATCTTGGTTGACAGTGTGACAATATTGTCCATTTACAGTAATTGTCTGAGCAACTCTTTCACCTTTCCGGTTATACATGGTATTTACACATGTTTATTTTAAGAACAACATCTCATAATGTATGTTTCATCACTAACACCGCCACCTCCATTTTCTGACTCAAGAAGGAGAACCACTTATTGAATGGGAGGAATGGTTGAATGCATTCCATAATTACCTTGAGGTATTAGACAATCGGGATTTTTGTCTAAACTGTAAAAAGTTAATGTTACTGAATGACCTGAGGAAGGAAGGTCAGCATATCTTTAAGTACTTACCTGTGATGCCAGTCCAGGAAGGCCATTCTGATATGTATGTGTATAGTGAAACACGGAAAACATTGTAGTTGAGGTAAATGCAAACATGTTCTGCTGTGGGTTGTATTTAATATGAACTACAATAATCAGAATACATTTGGGAAAATTGGTGAGGGTATGCCTGCAGTGTGCCCCGCCCCCCCCCCTTATGTGTTTGGTAGGCCCACTCCTCAAGTCTAGTGATTTACAAGTCAATAGAGCAATGCTTTATGGTGGTACTTTACTCAGAAGCCTGTAAGAAGCATTTCAAGAATCCCCCTAACCTGCTGCCTAATCTCTGCTGATGAATGGCTGTGACCAAGAAATATGTGTCCCTAGATGCAAGCACTGAGTCTGCTAACACTGATGGGGAAGTCTCTTCTGGTGAGTATTTGTAACTACTCTGATCTACAATAACGAAAGATAATTTGTTATTGCAGTTTTCAGGCAGCGGGGGCACTCTACCAATAAATTGAAAGTTTCTTACCCATTTGACTGGACTTGAAGATATGCCCAGCTCCTCTGGCCAAAACACTGAGGACTTAAGTACTACATGGTGCCTTACAATCCTGACCTCTTTCTTGGCTGTCAGAAGAGAACACTTTTTAGAGCACTTACTAGAGCTACTCAAATTCTTTGTGGGATAATGCTATAATCAGACTGAATTACAATTCATCATTAAAAATGTGAGCCTGCGGATAAGGAAAATGAGTTAAATTAGCTCCACATGACAAAAAAAATAATTTTAACTTTGTTGGTGGATAATAAACCCAAGTTACAGTGTTCTTGGTTAATTGGTCAAAATTATTAAATGTTGAGATATTTTAAGTTGCTGTTTTTTTGTTTCAGTTTGCAAAAATATAAGTGACAACGCCATTCCACATGCAGATGGAGGTCGAACAAATCTAAAAATTAGTTATTTCCCCTGTTGGATTTTTAGGATACCTATTTAGGATTGTTCAACTGTTCTCTATTGTTTGCATGTGTCTTCAGGCATATAGGGTCTTATAATAAAGGTGTAAGAGTATGTAAGTTTCAATCATACTTTAATGAACTTGTATTGTACTGTAAGCATTTATTATTTAAAAACAAGAAATATCTCAGTAGTAACATTTTTTAGGAAAATAGATAAATAACAAATATATTACCCGTTTCTGCTGTTTTATGCAACAAGATATAGAAATATAGATTGATAACATTGAATTATGCTGGTGTTTTTCACAGTGCATTTAGTGTGACATCAAATATACAACAAGAGTGAAGCTCAAATTGTCCATTATGCCACTCTGAACTCTGCAGTCAAAATCATCCCTGTAATTCACTTTTACTCAACGATAACATTATATTAAGTATGACTTCCAACAATACATGGCCTTTCCTCAATGATCTAAATGTGAGAAACACACACATTACCTGCTGTCCTTAACTGGCCTACACCATCTTCCCTGTTTTTCTTCCCCCCTCCAGCAGGTCTGCTTTCTGCTTTCAGTTAAAGGAGACAAACAGTGCTGCTCTGACAGGCTCCCTGAGAGCCCTGACAGCCTGGCTTGAGAGGCCTTTGTAACGTAGCAACATTAAGTAATGACGTTTTTGTCAACTTTTGACATGTCATTGCAATGAGTAACCAAATTTAGAACCTGATGTAAACGCGAGCCATACATAAAAAACAATTCTTTGTGACCCAGTTTTCAAATTCTTAGGTAGAAAACCAAACAACAAAACAAAGGCAACAGACAATATCAACTCCGGCAACCAGGGACCTTAATGGCAGAATGGTGCCTGGACTTTCAGTACTCCAAGCTAATGTATGTTTAACAAACACTTGTGTTCTTTTGCCATTTAAGAATCAATTTAACATTTGTAAGTAATTTACTGCCACTACCACATGGTACTCTAAGTTTGCTGCCTTATTGATCCTTATGTAAGTATCACTTCTGATTTTCGAATGTTTATTCCTTAAGTAGATAGAATAATCCAGTGATTCTTACTGCTATATATAGGCTGAGTGGAAAACTACCTGGTGAATCAAGGAGTGGGTGTTTGTTAGTCTGCTGAAAAGTAGATCATTGAGCGGTTAACTTTTAGTTATTGGTGATTGAAAGTTAAAGCTTCTAATACAGTGCTTTCAAAATGTGTTCTGTAAGTAAATGTGCAACGATATCAGCAGCCCGTTGCTATCTCTCCATGAAACAGCATTACACAAATTGTTAAATGTTTGAACACTGGAACAATTTATGCAGTTTCATATAGATATGTTTTAGTGCCGTAAACAAGACAATAAAATGTGACAGAAATTATATATTATATATATATATATATATATATTACCTACTGGCGTCTCGCCAGTAGGTATATATAGTTAGGATTATTTGTCTATGGAACTTTTGAAAATTCTATGTCTAATAACTTTGGCGTTTGTGGACAGAATCGGCTGAAATTTTCAGGAAAATGGCACATTTTGTTTCTGAGCAGCCCCCGAAATTTGGGGGGTTTCGTCAAGGGGGGGCCGAGAAAAAAGGGGGGTCCCAAAACGCGTTTTTCCCATGTTAATTTCCATAGGGCCTTTGGCCTCACTTTTAGCTCGAACGGCTGAATGGATTTGCACGAAACTTGGCAAAATTGTAGGGACTGTTAGCCCGATGTGCCTTTGCT
The DNA here is from genome assembly GCF_964263255.1 of Lissotriton vulgaris. NCBI lineage: Eukaryota > Metazoa > Chordata > Amphibia > Caudata > Salamandridae > Lissotriton > Lissotriton vulgaris. The sequence goes on from NC_141689.1 coordinate 1,479,054,235, forward strand.
AGGTCTCAATATATGTGCTCCAGTGGATTTTGAGAAATTAACGTTCAAAACAAGATATATATCTGTAACAGCGCTCCGAGCTGCGCTCCGGTTCGCTTACTTTTCGCGAAACGGAACTTTGCGCGCAGAAAGCTGATTGGCTCTCCGGTGTCTGTCAACATTCTAAACAGTCCGGAGCGGCCGCCATCTTATCTCTCGGTAGGATCGAGAGAGAAGAAGAGGTGAAAAACGAAGGGGGAATTTAATGAAAGGGGGCAAGGTATACCTCTCTTGACCCTCTAGGAATGATGTTGGGGTTATTAAAGGGTCCCGTGGGGAAAATAAAAAAATATATATTTTTCACGGTAGAAGCGCTTCCCGGGCCGCGAACTGGGCCGCAAACTGGTAGCGAAACGGGAATTCGCCATTTTGTGTTTCGTTTTAATTAAATTACTAGGTATAAGGGGGTGCGGGAGACGTATACTGACCCCTTATGTTTTCTGAGGGTGGCTGAGGAGGCTCATATATGTTGATACATGTGTTCCAGCAGCTGTGCGTGAGCTTTTTTTTTTTTTTGCTGCGTGACGTCTGTTAACGTTCGATTCGATGGAAATCAGGAAGTGTTGACCACCATTTTGTCACTGCGAGTAAATATTTTGTTATAAATGAATCCTTATTGATAAACATTGTCTGCGCCATCTTGCCTTTTTGTCCAATGCCACAATTTTGTCGTGCACGGCAGCCATTTTAGATGCCTTGACCAGACCCACTCTCTGCACGCCGTCGATTCTTAGCACGGCTCCCCACCCTCGCAAGCATCTCCCCCACGCACTGGTCACCCCCGCTCTCTCTCTCATGCATGGGCCATATACTTCCCCCCATCTGCGCTGCTCTTCCCTGAGAATCACACCCTGTGCCCGCCCGACACCTCCCTTTCACCCTATTCACTACCGCACCCTCTGACACTCCTCTTCCTCTGTGTCCGATTGTCCAGGCCGGACCCAGGCTATCACCTAGCCCTGCGGATGTAGTTTATGGCCCCAGCTGTAGAGAATCCAGACATACCAATCCTCCCGATTCAGGCGTGAGACTACTGATTTCAGTGCTAGTCTTCCGCCTCCCGATTCCTGCAAGGAAAAACCCGGGGGCATATTACCAACAACTAGCGATAATTTTTGTCTCTAACTTGTTTAGAGACAAAAATTATCGCCGCACATCGGCGAATTTTATCGCAGATAAACCTTGCTATTAGCAAGGTTTATCGCAAATGCGATAAAAAACGGCCGCAATGCATGAATATCGCTGAAAAGTCAGCGATATTCATGCATTATCCAGCAAATGCTCTTAGCCATGTTATCCACCTTCCATTGGATAACATGGCTAAAAACTGCTCAGGGCAGGTGTTAGCTTTTGGAGATATTCGCGCTTAGCGCGAATATCTCCAAAAGTTGGTAATAGGAGATAGCGATGGTTAGGGACTGTTTCCAGTCGCTAACATCTTGGCACGCCCACTTTGCATGTCATTAGTGATAAATATCACTGACATGCAAAGCGGGGCCCAATGAATCCTTATTGATAAACATTGTCTGCGCCATCTTGCCTTTTTGTCCAATGCCACAATTTTGTCGTGCACGGCAGCCATTTTAGATGCCTTGACCAGACCCTCTCTCTGCACGCCGTCGATTCTCAGCACGGTTCCCCACCCTCGCAAGCATCTCCCCCACGCACTGGTCACCCCCGCTCTCTCTCTCATGCATGGGCCATATACTTCCCCCCATCTGCGCTGCTCTTCCCTGAGAATCACACCCTGTGCCCGCCCGACACCTCCCTTTCACCCTATTCACTACCTCACACTCTGACACTCCTCTTCCTCTGTGTCCGATTGTCCAGGCCGGACCCAGGCTATCACCTAGCCCTGCGGATGTAGTTTATGGCCCCAGCTGTAGAGAATCCAGACATATCAATCCTCCCGATTCAGGCGTGAGACTACTGATTTCAGTGCTAGTCTTCCGCCTCCCGATTCCTGCAAGGAAAAACCCGGGGGCATATTACCAACAACTAGCGATAATTTTTGTCTCTAACTTGTTTAGAGACAAAAATTATCGCCGCACATCGGCGAATTTTATCGCAGATAAACCTTGCTATTAGCAAGGTTTATCGCAAATGCGATAAAAAACGGCCGCAATGCATGAATATCGCTGAAAAGTCAGCGATATTCATGCATTATCCAGCAAATGCTCTTAGCCATGTTATCCACCTTCCATTGGATAACATGGCTAAAAACTGCTCAGGGCAGGTGTTAGCTTTTGGAGATATTCGCGCTTAGCGCGAATATCTCCAAAAGTTGGTAATAGGAGATAGCGATGGTTAGGGACTGTTTCCAGTCGCTAACATCTTGGCACGCCCACTTTGCATGTCATTAGTGATAAATATCACTGACATGCAAAGCGGGGCCCAAGATGGTCGCTATCTCCTTTTAGCTGTCACTAACTGGTGTTAGCGACAGCTTGGTAATAGGGAGATAATTTTATCTCCTTTTTTTTGGCTTTTAAAGCCAAAAAAGCGGAAATAAACCCCCTTGATAATATGCCCCACGATTCCTCGGGGGTTTCAGCTGACAGGGCTTGGTATTGTGTTACGTGCTAATTCTTCCAGGAAACGTCAGAGGGTCGATGTAGGGGTTCTAGAAGGGGTGACAAACCATTTAAGCCTCATGAACAAGCGCATGGTCTTTTAAAGATTTGTGAAGTACTCGGGGCGGCGGTGTGTGTGTGCCCTCTTTCAGGAGCGGGCGGGGGGGCACTGCCAGCAACTTGCCAGGCCAGGCAGTGTTCAACACGTGCATCACCCTTTCTCTGCCTGCTATTGCGCTCCATGCTTCGGAAAGGTAAGAAAAAGAACGTGCATTTGAGTTTGAAATGTCCGATCCTGTAGCAGTACACTTGCAAAGCCCACACATGACAATAACCCTATTCAAGGCCCCATTCACCCGATTTTTAAAAAAAATATAGTACTCCAAGAAAGTTGGATTATAAAACTTTATTAACTTTTAAATATAACGAACGCAACAAAAACTGTAAATATATTTAAACATTTTTTGATAAAAAAAAACAACAATGGTCAGAAGCTGTCTTTTGTGCGAATAGTCCCAAGGCAGCACAACGTGCTGAGTTGTGGAAGGCACCCAGGTGAAGAACCATCCCTTCTTTAAACCCCATGGTGACCAACTATAGTTTCAATGAGTGCTATGTCCCAGGTTTTACATAAAGTAGTGTTTACCTAGAGTGGTGCTGTGTAGGACACTCTGAATGGAAATTAACCAGAACTATAACGATAACAACAACAACAATAATATAACTTTTATGCCCAAATTACGCAAACATTTAGCTAATCTGCTAAAGGGGGGAGTCGCCATTTCTTTACAATAATCAATAATGAAAAATCAACATCAATAGGGTTGTCCGTATTCCCGATGCAGCACTATAGTGCAACATACACAGCACCTGGGGTGTCAAGAGTGAACAGGTCCTAGCTGCTTAACCAATGACTGACAAATGCTATATTAAACACTTACTATGTATAATACTTGCGTTCACAATAGTTTTACTTTACAAAACAGAACAATAGATGTCCCCTGTAAGTAAACCCATATTAGCTGTTTCAGTTATTGAACATCCTAAGGTTTTATGACATGGGGAACAGTGGTGATATCCTGGGCCACCCATCCGTAGCCTCTCTAATCTCCATTACAATGTGTTTCTTGCTAAAATTAGCCAGAACTATAACCATAACAACAACAACAACAATAATATAACTTTAACGTCCAAATTACGCAAAGATTTAGCTAATCTGGTAAAGGGGGGGAGTCGCCATTTCTTTGGATAATTTATTCATCCATCCGTAACCTCTCTAATCTCCATTACAATATGTTTCTTGCTGTCGCTAGCTGATGAAAAAACTAAAGTGATAACTTCCTCATCCTTATTTTGTCTTTCTTTGTTCCTTAAGATGTTATCTGTGTCAACCTCTTCCGAGAATGCTGATGCGTTAGGGATTTCCTTGTGTTTCTTAATAGCATTGGTGTCTGCACACTTCTTTGTCAATTCTGTGAACATGATAACTGCTTCATAAACAGACGATATCCTTGTTAAGTCATTAGTGTGAAGTGTGTCTGAATCTACAGTGCCCTTCTGTTTTTCTTTCTTCAGGCTCTACAGAGTTTTGTGTGTTGTTCTTTTGAGCGACAATTATTCCAGAGGTTTCAGGTTCACTTGTTTTGTCCTGCAGTGAGTTAACAGCTTTAGAGACTTCATGTTTATTTGCTATGTCCTGCTGTGCGTCAACTGCTTCAGAGACGTCAGCCTCATTTGTTATGTTTGACTAGATCCTGGACCTGCCCGGCCGCGCCCAAAATGGCGCCGGTGTAAATGGGACTCGTAACTGCTTGTTGTGTACTGGTTGCCCAACCTTGATATCACGAGATACGTATGCAGTTTTGAAGCACATAGCGGAGGCTCGTCTGCTGTAGTGGGGCGCCCCTTTATCGTTTCAGTCGCCATTCTGCCCGCTTTTGCTACACTGTGCCTTTTCCGCCATTCAGCTGTTTACCGCCCGCTCTTACGGCTACAGCGTCTCGCTCACCATGCACACGATCTTCAGGCACTCTCCACTGCACGTCTGAGTCTCACCTCTCCTCCTGTTGCACATAAGGTACCAGGCGCTCTCCACTAACGCCCTGGCTGCACCACCACACACCGACCCGCGTGTCGGAGACTGACTCCTTCTTAGTGCCCACGATGTCCCAGCGCTCTTCACTAGTGCCAGGACTGCACTGCGACATGCACTCCCTGTGTGTCCTGAATCTCGTCTCTCTTCCACGATGCCCACAGTCCACAGGCACTCCAGCACCTGTAGCCGCTCCAAGACATGCACCCTGCACGTCAGAGTCTTGATTCGCTCCGAGTGCACACGATCACCTTAGGCACCCCTTCAGAGGTCTCAGGCTGCCATGACACGGTCCCACCACTGCGCCACTTGAGACTTCCTGGAAACTATTATGTTCCCGTGTTTCCGAACAGGGAGCCAGCTCTCCTCGGGCCCTTGGGGTACAGGACGCAGCAGACAGCAAAGTTCTGCTCAGGAAGAAGGGGTGACATGGCCCACTGCAGCCCCCCTTCAGTCTCGCCTCGGTCAAGAGCTACAAACTGCCCACAAGCTCCAGATCATGAAGCAAGGGTCAAGTGTCTCCCGCAGCCTATTCAGCAACTCTTCCTGAGGCAGAGGTTTTCTTTCCGATCGCAGACAGGTCAAAGCCGCCAGAGACTTGAACAGTGTCTTCAAAGCGCTCCCAGCACTTCTCTGAACGAAACAGAGACCGTTCTTGATGATATCATCAACATAACCAAAGTCTTGGGGTTACAGTTCTATCAGTTATACCCCTCATTGTCTTTGAAGTTTCCTTGTGCTCAAGGGTCCCCGATCCCTCCCTAAATCAGTCTTGCGTATCTCCCCCCTGGATCTTTAATCACTCAGAGGAAGATGGGTCATTGTTTTATGGCTCTGACCCAGGCCTCTTCACCTCGGAAAGCCTCTCCTTCTCCCCGCTCCGGGTGCAGAGAAGCCTGGCACCGTCTCCACCCCTCCCCTAGGACACGACCTCCCTCAGCCTTTCTCACCTCTCCCAGATCCAGGCAGGCAATTCACATTCTGCTGAGACACACGAAAAGGTCTAAAGCACAAATCCGGCCATTTTCTCCAACAGTGACAAAACCATCAACCCAAAAAGATGTGTTATGATGCTGTGAGTTCAGACATACCAAACTTCACTGTTCCATTTCCAATTCTTGGGAAACTAAGCTAACAATACCACACCCAGCCTCCCCGATTCTGTCCTATGGGCAGGATGGCCTTTCACCAGGGAAAATGAAATGGAGTATTTTCAACGGTCAGGGCCTAGCACCCACATGGCACCGGTCCTGCCTTTTACCTACACTGCACCCTGCCTAGTGGTTACCCAGGACGTCCTACAGGGGTGCCCATGTGTATGCAAAAGGGAAAGTCAGGCATGACATGGGGTAGCACTTGTCTGGACAACATGCTAATTTATCGTATTGTGCGCAGGCCCTACACTGAAGACCTATAATTCCTCTCTGCGCATTTCTTTAGTACTAGCCCGGGCTAACACAGTGCACATCACTTAGGGATCTTGCTAGCAAGGCAAACATACCAACCAGAGACAACCAATTACCTCTACAATTTATACAGGGAACATCTGTACTTGCACACTGATTAGCAGTGGCAAGTACCTAGAGCATCTAACTTCACAACTCTCTGTCAGGAAAACGGTCTAGGGAAAAAGCAAAAGGTTTAAGTTAACTTTAACCAACAAGGCCAAGTCCAACAAGGGGGCAATATCAGGCTCAGTAAATGCTCTATACTGACTGTTAGTTCAAATCAAAAACTATGGCTGCTACCTTTGTTTACTGTTAGAGGCAAGTATAAAAGTCTTCTGTCCCATTGAGACCCCCTGGCTTTTTGCTGTCTAATTCCAGTATGTACCTTGTTTCTAGCTTTTTCCCTGTTGCCTTCTCTCTTGTTGGGTGGCACAGAGTCAATTAAAAAATATGTGAGATCTTTTGGATCCCCTTTGTGTGACTCCTCGAAGTGGCGTGCCACCTGGTAGACCTGGTCATTGTTTTAAAAGGCTCTTATATGCTGGAGTATCCTCTTGTGGCCCTGAAGAATAGTACTTCCAACATATTGTAGGCCACAAGGACACTTCAGCACATAAATTACATATTCAGACTTGCATGTCAAATTTCTGTAAATGGACTTCTCCTGGTCACTGAAAGGTGTTCCATAGGAGGATTTGTTAATCCCATATTGACACGCTTTGCAGGATCCGCATTTTACGAAAGCCCTTTTGTTGGGAAAGCCATGCAGTTTTAGTACAGTTCCAAGGATCATTGTGGACTAACTTGTCTCTCATTGAGGGGGCTCTCTTGTAAGTTATTGTTGCCCTAGTGGGTAGCAGATGGCCAATAGTTGGATCGCTCAAAATAAGGGGCCAGTTTTTCTTTATGATGTTATTGATGGCCCTTGCTTGTTTGCAGTAGCCAATTATAAATCTGAAGGTTTCTGAGTTCTCCGAGTTTTCCTGGGGATTATTTACTCTACTAGGTCTAGTTCTATTTGACCCTGACTGTGATTTTAATAGAGTTTCTCTACTAATTGCATTGCTTTTTTCTATGGCAATTGCAATTGTTTTCTTCGAGTAACCTCTTTCAAAAAACCTTCACTGACTGGCTATCTGGGCCAACTGCAAGTCATCATCATTGCTGATTATGTGTTTTAGTCGGAGCATCTCACCATACAGTATGCTTTGTATTAGATGTTGTGGGTGAGAACTCCTAGCATGTAAAACTGCATTTCCAGCAGTTGTCTTGTGATGTAATCTTCTGGCTATTTTCCTTTCTCTGATATAAACCTGTACATCCAGGAATTCAACCACTTGATCACTAATATTGGCCGTGAACTCGAAATTGAGGTTATTGATATTGAGGTCTCTGATGAATCTTTCCTCCTCTGGTCGGGTCCCCTGACAGATGATAAAAAGATAAGTGATATACATTAGCCAAACCCTGATGTTTGTGGTGACTGTGGGGCCGATTCACAGAACTAATCTGAGACAAAATCCTAAACTTACTACTTTTGGTATTCACAGAAGGCGTTTAGTCGGAGTAAAGTTTGTATTTTGTCTTAAGTTAGTATTTTTTCTTAAATTTGTATTTTGTCTTAAGTTAGGATTTTGTCTTAAGTTAGTATGTTATCTTAAGTTAATATTTTGTCTTAAGTTAGTATTTTGTCTTAAGTTAGGATTTTGTCCTAAGTTTTGTTAAGACGAAATACTATTTTAAGACAAAATGCTAACTTAAGACAAAATACTAATTTAAGACAAAATACTAACTTAAGACAGAATACTAACTTTACTACTACTAAATGCCTTCTGTGAATACCAAAAGTAGTAAGTTTAGGATTTTGTCTCGGATTAGTTCTGTGAATCGGCCCCTGTGTTCTCATGTTCTTTGATGAGGACCAGCTCCTCCCACCAACCCATGTGCAGACTTGCATAGCTGGGGGAGAAACTGGCCCCTATAGCTACACCTCGTAATTGCTGGTATAACGTATTCTGGAAAATAAAGATGTTATTATTTAAACAAAATTTGTTCATATCGCTGAGCATTTTGCTATGATGTGAAAACTCTGGTAATCTCTGATCCAAGTAGTATTTTAAAGCCCTCATGCCATGCTGGTGATTAATAGATAAATAATGTGAGGAAACATCTAATGTGATTAGTAGATAGTCTTTGTCCCACTCACAATTTTCTATTTTAGATCAAAAGTCTCCAGTATCACTGATATATGACGGCAAATGTTGCACAAAATCTTGGAGGATATACTCCACATATATTGATGTTCATTCCAAGAGACTATTCCTTGCCGAAATAATAGGTCTGTTCCGTATACTCCTGTAGATATCCATACGAATCGATGCATAATTTAAAGAGCTTTCAGAACAAAATGAAAGTCCTAATGTTAACATTTGCTCTTCTGCTTTAGTTAAATCAATATTTGCCAAATTTATTACAGTTGGACTCATTATTGAGTCTGTCGTCTCCAAATTCGGTGTGTTTGATGTCCTCTTTTCTTGCGGGCGCTTTCGTTTTGCTGCTCTCCTCTCTTGGTGTTTTGTGGTTGATTTTTTGTTTGAGATTTAATTTGGTTTCTGGGGCGCAGGGTTTGCCTGCACTCCCAGCATAAAAAATCAACATCTTCCACCAGTGAGATCATTACAGGTATTTGTTGTGCGGTGTGATTTCTAGGGTCTTGTTCTGCCTCACTTTCCATCGCGGAGCTGAGGTCTGAAGAAGAGGCCAATTTGAGCTCCTCCACCTGCCACATTTGATTTTGATCCCTGGAGTACGCCATATTTGGATGCCTTAATTGAGTCAAACTTTTTCGCAAATGTGAAAATACGACTGCATTATTAATCCATACGGTCTCTATAGAATTTAAAAGGTTTCCTTTCACAGATAATGTCCTCCTCCTTTTTCAATCTTTTAGTCATCTCCTCTTTGAGTTTGCTTAATTAATCATTTTGCCCCATTTCAGTTAGCTCAACATTGAGTGTATCAATTTCATCTTGTATTTTTAACAATCCTTTTCCGCTTATTTTTCTAAAATGGTTACCAACTTTCTGGACGAGTCCAAATTCGTTTCAGCCCACTCCCTCATCATTTCGGGGTCTGAGTTCTCGTAGCTGGGGGATGTTAAAATAAGTAACCCTCTTGGTATTCTCCCTACATCAAGGTAACATTGTCATGATTTCACCTCCCCCATTTACTCTGTTCAGATTTTCTTTTCTTTTCTAGTTGCTTTACTTTCTCCTTGAGGCTGATATTTCTTGTCCCCCCTGATGGATTGTGGGAAATTGAGTGTATAGTGGGTGTTTTTAGATCCTTAAACATATCGGCTGCCACTGCCTCCCTGTCCCTTAGCACGTCTATATATATAAAGTACCTACTGGCGGTCGCCAGTAGGTAGTTATAGTTAGGGCCTAGTTTCCATAGAAAAAGTGTTTTTTGTTTTCCCAGTAACTAGTGTGGTGCTCCTGTCATCTCTTGTTTTTAAAGTTTTGGGGTAATTCGCCAAGCGGGGCGGAGAAACAAGGGGGTCCCAAAACACGTTTTCCCGATGTAATTTTCCATGGGAAACTTCAGACAAAGCGACAGCCCCAACTGCTGAATGGAATTACACCACATTTGGCAAAAATGTAGCCCTTGGATGAGAAAAGCCCTTTTTGTTAAATGGTGTAAATTTGAAAACGAAAAATATTCGATATCTATGGCTGTGGTGGGTTTGCAAACACTCCCGAGCACAAGCTTCACTCTGATTGGCTGCCAACACTCCAAAACAGGAAGTTTTGGCAGCCATCTTGTGACTCGGCAGAACTGAGTCACAAGAAAACAGTAAAACAAAGTGAAAAAGGGGCAGGGTAGAAACACCCTGACTCTCTAGGACTGCTCAGGGGGTCCCACAAGGATCCGCAGGTCCCAAAAAAGCATTAAAAAAAACAATCAGCCGAATTCCCACTGGGGTCGTTAATCCGGCTGAGAAAATTAACAAAAAATGAAGCTCGGGCCCTGAAAAAAATGCGTGGGGGGTCCCAATCCCCTTCACGCTGCCCCGTGAGCCGTCACCTCCGTGGGGATCTTTATTTATTTTTAAACAAATGTGTTGGAAGAGCAAGAGCCCCACAACACGCCCCGGGGATTACCATCTCTGTGGGGATCTTTATTTATTTTTGAACAAATGTGTGGGGATGGCACGAGCCCCCCACACGCCCCGGGTCCACCACCTCCCCGGGGCACTGTATATCTAAAATTGGGGGTCTATTTCGGTTTTAAGTTGGGGGATTAAGTCCCCTTGAATCCTGAGGGTCCCTAGGGGCCAACTAGCCCACCAGGTACGTCCAGTAGGCGCCACAAAGTTGCTTTGCAGGGAGGGGTAAAAAGGGGCATGGCCTCAGACCACCTCTCTGCAACGCAGCTCTATGGCGCTTACTGGAGATACCTGGTGGGCTAGTTGGCCCCCAGGGAACCTAAGGATTCAAGAGGAACTAATTCTCCAACTTAAAACCCGCAAGGGGGCGCGTTTGCACAGTGGTGAAGGGAGGAGTGGGGCCTGATGTGACATGTGTGTGTTTATGCAATCATTCCACCAAAACCCAAGCACTTTCCTTCGAGGACTCTAATTATCCAGTCACTATCCATGCACTCATGCAAAGACCCATGCACTAACCCATGCACTGCTACAATACTCTGAGCACTACCCATGCAGTTCAGCCATCTCCCTGTTACTGCGTATGCACTCCTCCACTCACCCAGTAACCACCATGTACTTATCCAATCACTCTGCCAAAACCCACGCCCTTATAAATTCACCATGCACTCTCCTTGTAGTACTCTAATCATCCAATCAGCTCCCATGTACTCATGCAATGACCCAGACACTAACATATGCACTGCGACAATACCCTGAGCACTACCCATGCAGCTAGCCATCGCCCTGTCAGTACCCATGCACTCCTTCAATCACTCAGCCAGCACCATGTACTTATCCAATCACTTGACCAAAACTCAAGCACTTATAAATTCACCATGCACTCTCCTTACAATACTCTAACCTTCCAATCAGTACCCATGTACTCATGGAATGCCCCATCACTAACACATGCACTGGTACAATGCCCTTAAACCACTAAAAAGAGAACTGCATGACAGGCAAAAGAGCCATCACAGATAACACCAGTATCAGTGTCTGAATGTACTGAAGACACTGTCACCCCTGTCTAAAAATGTGATACAGGCTAAGAGCTTGGCAATGTTGAAGTGACACATACAGCATGGTGCACAGGCAACCAACTGCACACACTAAAATAACTTTAATCAGCAAGGACACTGACAAAACACACCACAGGAGTAACTGCCTTTATTCACATGTTGCACAGATGTGACAGTAGAACAACAGTAGACAAGAGCAAGGCACAAAATGCTGATCCATTGCAAGATAATCTGCACAGGCAAACTACAAACAGGAAGGCCAGTGTCCATGGCACAGGTGAGAGCCCAACACAGCAGAGCAACAGGGCCAGTGTCCATGGCACAGGGGAGAGCCCAACACAGCAGAGCAACAGGGCCAGTGTCCAGGGCACAGGGGAGAGCCCAACACAGCAGAGCAACAGGGCCAGTGTCCATGGTACAGGGGAGAGCCAAACACAACAGACCAACAGGCCAGTGTTCAGGGCAGGTGGCACAGCAAGTACATGAGAGGCTGCACAGTTGAGAGCACAACACAGCAGAGCAAAGGGCCAGTGTCCAGTTCAGGGTGCACATCAACTACATGAGAGGCTGCACAGAATGAATGAATGAATTCTTTATTTGTGTGCTTACTTAAAACCCTTGCAAGAATACGGTTTATGTAAAAACAGTATAAAGTCTAAAAAATCTTTGAAAAGCAAGTGTATATACGATACAGTGTAAGATTCTCTTTACTTAATTGGTTAAAAACAGCCAATTGTTGATCAGTCTTTTATGTTAAATCGGTCTTTTGTATTAAATCAGTCTATTTTAAGGAGGGGGCCGAACGGCAGCCAGAGCAGTGCCTGCCTAGCAGCCTAGGGTGAAGTGCCTATCAGTTTTAGGCGAGTGAGGTGGACAAATTTGACAAAGTTGGCCATGTGCTTCACTGTGTCCAACGTGTAAAGGCGAAGGACTGCCTCCTGTGCAGTGCGAGTGCCCAGTTGGAGTAGGATTGGTCTAAGGTTGAGTCTGCGGGCTAGACACAAGGCCGGGCAGCAGAGTAGAATGTGTCCCAAAGACTCGCGTTTGTAGTTACAAAGGCGGCACTCCGTAATGGCTGACCTTACTTTCCCAGTTGGATATAGATCTTTAAGAGGGAGGGGATGTAGTCTTGCAGCTAGAATTCTATTTAGGGCTGCTCTCCCCACAGCCTGCGTAAGATGGAGTTTGAAGCTGGGCAATGTGTGGGGGAGACTTTGGGTCTCATGAAAACCTCTTGCTACTAAGGATTCCATATCCAAGGTCCGAGACCGTAGACGTACTTGCATTTTTTTTGTTTTTTTGATACTGGAGTATTTGATGATGCCTGGGTCCCATTTCCCTGTTGCAAGTTGCAGCTGATCTTTAGCAGAGGCGAGACAAGAGGACCAAGGATTACAAGGTTGTTGAAAGATGTACTTTATGACGGCTTTCATTGAGTTCTCCGGGGCTGCCGTTGTTAAGTATGAGTATTTACTCAGAGCCGCCATCTCTTCCAGTTTTTGTTGGTTGAGGTTAAACTCTTGATGGATTAAGTTGTTCCTGGTGCAAGCTGGTAGGCGAAATAGCTTTTTGTAGGCAGTACAGTGTATTTTTTTTCTAGGTCATTCCCAAATTTCCCTGGAAAGGCCTGGTGGGCATAATTGATAGATGGTAGTAGTTTCGCCCTCAGTACTCTTTGAATGGCGGTTGTTGTTGGGCTATCTAGGGTGGCGTGTAATTTGCATAGAGCGTATGTGACCCTTTTCCCTTTCTCCTGTAGTTTGTTAAGATGAATCCGTGGGTGGCCCGTTTCGCTAAGCCATGCCCCTAGATAGTTATAATGTTGTACACAGTCCAAGGTCAACGGACCAAGTGTCCACATGGCCCCTTTTTTCAGATAGTGGCCAAAAATCACTATTTTAGATTTGGTTGGGTTAGCAACCAACTTGTTTTTGGCATTATAGACTGCGGGGCTGTAAGCGCTTTTTGTAATCCAATTTTGGTGTGATCCAAAAGAACCAGGTAGTCCGCGTATTGCATCAGTTGGATCTTTGTGTGCCCGATCCTGGGGGTGGCTAAAGTGGCTCCATGCAGGGCTTGACCCATGTCGGCTGTATATAAATTGAATAGCATCGGTGCCAGGACACAGCCCTGTTTTAGCCCCCGATCTGTGGAGATTTTCTCTGTGGCGAACTCAGTCGAGAGTTTGCCTCTAACCCAAGTTTGTGAATACAGTGATCTAATTGCTTGTAGTAAAGGCGGGCTGATATTCCAACGTGCCAATTTCTGCCAGAGGATGGTACGATCTACCCCGTCGAAGGCTGCTGAATAGTTGATGAAGCAGGCAAAGAGAGGCAGGGTTCGATGGGTCACCGCTTGTTTGGATAGATATGACAGGGCAATGATGTTATCCACAGTGGAGCCCTCAGGTCTGAACCCGGTCTGAAAGAAGGGCAGAAGGCCTTTATTGCCAGTCCGGTCTGCTAGTTCCGTACATGAGAGGCTGCACAGGGAAGAGTCCAACACACCAGAAGAACAGGGCCAGTGTCCATGGCACAGGGGAGAGCCCAACACAGCAGAGCAACAGGGCCAGTGTCCATGGCACAGGGGAGAGCCCAACGCAGCAGAGCAACAGGGCCAGTGTCCATGGCACAGGGGAGAACCCAACGCAGCAGAGCAACAAGGCCAGTGTCCAGGGCAGGTGGCACAGCAAGTACATGGGAGGCTGCACAGGCAAGGGGATAGCAGCAGTGAATGACAAGACCAGTAGCCAGGGAAAAGTGCAGAGTCAGGACATGAGAATCTGCACAGACAAGGCCAGAATAGCAGTGAACGACAAGGCCAGTGGCCAGGGAGAAGTGCAGAGTCAGGACATGAGAAGCTGCACAGTGAGTGTGATTGACTATACCCTTCCAGGGCCAGCAACACACCCAGGTGGCAAACAATGGTCAGGACTAGCACACCTGTATGAGAGACAGGTGTATGAGGGGTAATGCCGCTCACAATTGGCCGTCAGGCGGACTTGGAGCTGGCTGTGTGTCCGGGACAGCAGGCCCACTTGACTGGGGAGACAGAGGCCCAGGTGATGTAGGGTTATCAGTGGCTTGGCAAGCTGGAGGGCTGTTTGGACCAGGTGGTGTAGTGGCATATGGAGGTGGAGTCATGCAGACCTGTGCCACAGTGTGTGTGGGAGAGGTTTAAGGGGTGTCCCTCCACTTTTTGGGAATTCAACATGGCTTCCCTGTACTGTGGTGATGGGAACTGGTGATGACACAACAGGCACACACATCAACTGTCCCGCATCAGGTGCAGACACTGGCACTCCCTCTGGTGACGTGCTGGATCCTGCGGAACGCTTTGTCTGGCTACGCCTCTGGACCACCTTCCCCTGTTTGCCAGGTGTCCCCCCCTTCAGTGCCCTCCTTTGCCTCTTTGACAGGGATGGCCCCTTAAGTGCCCTCCTTTGCATGTTTGCCAGGGGTATCCCCTACAGTGCTTCCTTTGCCTGTTTGCCTGGGGTAGCCCCTACAGTGCCCTCTTCCACCGGCTTCTCTAGGCTTGGAATTGGAGTTGATGTGGCAGAGAAATGTGGCCCTGTGCCCTTTCTAGGTGTACCCTTCCCATACAACACCTCCTCAGTGGGCATAGACACTGCACGCCTAGCTCTGCATGAAGTTTTAGAGACATTAGAGTCCTTCGCTGGTGATGCCTCTGAGGCACGGGAGCCTGATGTCTGCCTCATTGCTATTTCGGCCTTGCTCTTCCCTGACAGGATCTTGTCTTTGCATTGGGTGGCTCTGCTCTTCTGTGGGGATGGTGTCTGTGGGCGGGACCGCTTGGGTTGTGTCTGCTGGGTGCTTCTTGTGCTATACCGTGACTGTGACGCATGGGAACCGTGGTCACTATCATCCAATGTGGCCACTGACTGGGGGGTGGATTAAGGTACCTGAGCAGGAATGGGAGTATGTGCTTGTTGAAGGGCAGACGTCACTGCGGATGACAAAGCCTGGACTGTACGGTGTAGCCCACTCACGTCAGAGTGTATACCCTCCATGTAGGCAACTACCTGGCCTAATTTTTCATCATTGTCACTGAAGGCATTGAGCAGGGCTGTCTGGCCCACACAAAGCTAGCGCAGGAGCTCTACAGACTCAGCACTGAGGGCAGCAGGGGGGACAGGTGCAGGCTCAGCGGTGCCAGATGTGAATGTAACAGATCCCCTCTTACTGACACGGACACGGGCAGCACCAGAGGAAGTGGATGGGAGGGTGGCCAGACGATGATGCAGAGTCCCCATTCCCTGTGCCTGCCAACATGGATGCATCACCGCTGGCATCAGATGATGTTGTACTCTGTGTCTCAGGCACGGATTCCTCCTGCATACTCCGGTCCCCCTCAGATTCGCTGGTGAGCTCTGTGTCATTGGCCTCCGGTGCAGCTGAAGTGCTTCTCTCGCCACAACTGGTTTCTGGATCCTGGTTCCTCCGTGTCCACTGGCGATTCTGCATGAGAGAGATACAGGGTTGTGTTAGTGCCATCAGCAGGACAAAGCAATCCAATCAGTGCAGTACAGGAGATGCCCAAATAAACATGGTGACCACCACACCCTGCAATCACATTGCAACAACACACTACATAGACCACAACAGTGCCTGAAAACCTGAATCTCTGCCATTACAGAGCCATGTTGAGCCCACACAGCACAGCCCCCTGCCCGTGCATGAAGTGTACCAGACACACAGCTTGCCATGCCCACACCTAGGGACATGATGTGGGGACAACACTTATGACCACTGACAGACCCTGAGGGAACAGGAGGGGACAGCACACACCCCCATTAGGATATGACAGTCCACAATGGCAAGTAGCCCAACCAAGCACCATGTGGTACTCTGGGGCACCTTGTTGTCAGATGTGAGGGCCTCACAGGTCACGGTGCATGCAAAGTAGGCAAACATGAGGTCACACTCAGAAAGTGGACACTGCTGTTCACCCACTAAAAGATTCACCACACTATCCCAATGCTGAATGACCATGTAGATCCTAACACATCTGGCCTAGGGAAAGCACAGCAGGGAGGATCACCTTTGTAAGGCCAATTCGGAACAATGCATGACACTGGCACCCATTCCAGCAGCCACTCACATGACACAGCACAGCACCACCCCACGAACATTACATTGCCCACCACTTCCACTGGCCCTGTACACATGCATCCGCTCCCAGCCAAAGTCACCCTCCCCAAATACTCACCCCTGCCTTGCTGCCGATGCTCCTTCAGACGTGCATCCAGCTCAGGATGAGTCACTGCCAATATGCGGCCCATCAGTGGTGTCATGTTGCGCAGTGCTAAACGCCCAGTGCATGGTAGCAGCCCCAATGTCATCTCTGCCACGTTTCATTGCCAGCCTGCTTATGTCGATCCCACGTCTTGTAGCAGTGGGTGCATCGTTAGTTGGATACCCCCAGGGCTCGCACCTTTGCTGCAATGGCCCTCCACACAGCTTTACACTGGTGTACCTTGAGCTGCAGTTATGTGAGAAAAGAAGGGGAAATGATCAGTGACACAGTGTCATGTGCCAACATGTATCAGTACAGTAGCAAGACACAGACTCATGACCAATTGTAATCTCCATCCATCCCAAACTGGGGGACACCTCACAAGGGCACAATGCATGGGCCAAACAGATGTGATTGCATGCATTCATGAGTGCATACAGGGTCCCTGATAATCTCACACACATGCAGGATGACTGCACTGAACCCCCTCAGTGACTTGTACACATCTCCTGACCCGTGCATGTCTGGCCACTACATACATCACATATCTACTTGTGTCTGTGTGTAGAATCACTGTGTGCATGACTGGTCAGCATTCAATGAGCATGTCCTGTGAACATATGTGTTTGTAATGTGTGTGTCCTTGGGGAACATGGACTCACTGACAAAATAGCCATCTACACAAGTGTGGTCGTGTGCAACTAAACATGCCTGAGATGATGCATATCTTCATTTTGGTGTGAATGAACAAGAGGAAGGCCCCAGTAAGTGCAGTGATGTGATCTCTTCTTGGTAGTGTCTAGGTTCACACTGAGTCGGACAACAGGGGCACACAGAGACAATCAACCAAGCAAATACTGTCCTGACACCTGCATGCCCAACATCCTGTGCCTCTGTACGGCTGACAATGTAACACACTCCACTCAGGGAGTGGCAAGATGGCTGCAGAGTGAGATCCACAATCACTCACCTCCACCGCGCTCCGCGCTCGGCAGCACCATCCACGCCGTCCTGGGTAAAAGAATAGGTTCCCGAAGAGGGATATTTCCCCCGAGATAAGGCGATCAAATCCGGCTGCCAAGGGCCCCCTGCAAAGCATCTGTGAGGCATTCCAGCAACCGACAAGAGAAATACATTGACCTGGAGAGATAGAGCTGGACACAGCTGGACCCTCGAGAGATGCGGAACTCAGGATCATCTGCTTGGTTTTGGAGGCTGGTCATACGGTGCTGCACCCGCCGAGGTTTCCACAAGTTAGCCAGCCACTCGCATTGGCAATCCATCACTTGGCATCTACTGTCAGCCGGCCGGCGAAGGATTGACTTGAGCAGCAGGCTAGGGTTGCCTAGCAATGGCAAGACAGCAGTGAATCCCTGCACAGCGGTAATGGCTGCAAGAGGAGGACGCGGCAGGACAAGAGGGAATACATCTTCAGATCCTCTGAGGGGAATGGACATTAAGGACAGCAACAAGGGCATCCAGGAGGCCAGACCTCAGCCTAAACTATTGGATAATCGGGCTGGGAAAGGAGCCAAGGTGGAGAAGGGGAGGGAAAAAACAGACCTGGTTAAGGGCACCAAAAAGAGTGAAAAGAGCGAGCCTAAAGGTATGTTGCAAAGTGGACTGGGGGGCTAGGGGAGAAAAAAACAATTACCAATTACAAGTTTGTTTTCACCCCATGAGGCTAATAAGTGACTCGGGGTTCAGGAGACTGCAGGGCCCAGCGAGCTCCCAAATCTCACTGGACCCTCCCCAGGACAAACGCTGGAAGGAAGTCCCTCCTGGGGGTCTTGCAATGAAAAGACTATGATAGAAACCCCGGAAGCTCCCCTTACTGACCCCCAAACTGACACCCAGGCTTTCCCGGATAAGGAAGAATCAGAGGCGAACTCAGGAGCCCTAGAGACTCACGGCAAAGTACCAGATGCAACCACACAGTCTGGTAGGGAAATGGAAGAAGCAATCCCCCAAAAAAGGACCCACGACGCAGGGTATCTATCCTCTGACTCTATGGAACATTTTTACTCCTTGAATGAGGACTCGGCCGGCTCTGGGTCGGAGCTCTCTACCAACAGTGAAGAATTGGAGGATGGTAACACATCCACAAGTAATTGCAGTCACCAGGAAGAGAAGAGAACACAAAAAAGAACTAAGAAAGGGTCAGATCAGAGAGGGGGAAAAACAAAAGCAGGAGAAACATAGATGAGCCAGACAACGAAGATGAACTGGGCTGGGACTACTCGGCCACACAGCTTGTGGGTTCCGGGGGTCAAAACCCAGCAGGCAGAACACCCTAAATCCATCAAGGGGGTCAGGAAGAACCAAGGAAACCCCACGAGTAGCACTCAGAGCCCTCCCTGGCTATGATATTCCAATCATTAAAAATCATCCAGGATTACATCAAAAGTGAAAATCGACAAACCAGACAGGCCACAAAAAAACTTCAGGGCACCATGCGGAAAATAGGCAAAACCTGCACAGAAATTGCGGATAGATTAGGCATGGTGGAGAAACGCATGGAGGACTTAGAGACCACAGTGGACACACTAAAAGAGCAAGCATCCTCCCAAGACAACACTCTAAAGGACATCATGTGGAAGCTGGAGGAGGCAGAAAATAGGCAAACGTGGAACAACCTAAGACTGCTCGGAATCCCAGAGAACATCGAGGGAGACAACATAAGGAAGTTCTCACTAAATCTCCTGAAAAAACGGAATTAACACACTGGGACTGGGATAAGGAAGTGCAACGGGTACACAGATTCCCTCTCTCAATGCCAAAGCGACAAACAAATACACTAAGATACCCGCTGGTTGTGTTAATCTATTTTGGGAACTTCCTGCTCTGACAGGCCGTCTATGTTCTGGCCAGACCCAACATGAAAAGAAAAGGCAAAAACTTTACGTAATCTAAATTCCTGGTAACCAGGTCTAGAGTAGGCGCACTGCCGTTAGTCAGGGTGAAGTAATGGGAAATACACCTATCTGTAACAGTGCATCAAAAGGGTAGGAAAAGGGGTCTGCTACCAGACAACCCCACAGGGGCTCACTTAGTGAGTACCTAAACAATATTATTGGACTCCTCCCTGAGTGTCACTTTGACCATCCAACAGGGCCCAATACTGCAGAGGCGATGCTGATCCCTATCCCCTACCCTCGCACTAGCAGAGCGCACTGATGTAATACACAGAGCACTAACTACCAGAACGCTGGAAGAGGGAGGGGGGAAGAAAAAACAAGGGAGCCTTTGGACTCTCGGAGAGGCTGATCCCGTCAGACTAATGCACGCACCTGTAGATCCCTCTCCAGATGCAGTATAGGAGTAGGTGTGGTTAGCTTCCCTACACGCCTCGAATCCAAGGAAACAACAAGGTAGGATTCTGAAAAAAGGGGAAAAAGTCAACGGACATAAAAAAAAAACTTAAAAAGTTCAACAATTGTTCATGAAATAAGCACAAAGTCCAGAGTTGTAGGCCTCCCCCTCACCTAAACTAACTAACTAAGGAGAAACGCTACTTCCATGACCAGATTTCCAAAATGTTCATGAAAGGGACCAAAAAAGGACAAAACGAAAGAAACAGGCTGCAACAAACCCTGGAAGACTCCGCACAATGGTCCGTACACAGCCGGGTACAGCAATGAAGTCCGGGCAAAAAGCTGAAGGAGTCCCAAGGGCTAGCGAAGTCACTGAGGTCGGGGAAAAGTCACAGGTAACCTTCGCTAAAAGAGCAAAAATAGGACACAAGGTCCTGAAAGGGCGGGGACTAACAAACACAAACCGGCAGCCGCCGGCCCGCGTGGCAAGGCTTCTCAATATCCCCATGGAAGGCAGAGCTTGATCCGAAGAGCCGATCCAATCCAAACAGAGCAGGTCCAAAACAACAGGAACACAAAACCAAGCAATGAGACATGAGTAGGAAGTCCTTTTATACAGAAGCCCCCCCCCCCCCACTCGATAGCAGGTGATCTACCTGTACATGGCCAAAGAAAGAGGACTGGATCCTTACACTGAGCACTCTAGCTATAATGTCAATGTTGACCTTAAAACAGTTTCCAGCATTCAATTAATATGATAGATACAGCTAAATATAATTTACAGTAAATACGTGCATTGAGTAAATTACATCAACACATAATATTTCTCAACAGTCTATATCAACTAAAGTCCAAAATATGATCATCCACTTGGTTCTTCAAGTAAAGGTCCAACTCAAAAGTCTTGCAATATATTTATTCCAGTTCACATGTCTCCAAAAGCAGCCAACACGTATTTCACCATGCACTCATTTGTGCCAAGTGACTTCATCAGGACTGCAACCCAAACAGTAATAATACATTTATCAATAAAGTACACATATTGTCAATAACAAAACATAAAGAGATATTTAGACAGCTTTTTATACTATACTCAATCCAAAAGAAACATCCAATTCAGAAATATGTGTGTTTGAAAGGGTAATCACAAAATATCACCAAGATCAAGTTCAGTAAGATAAGAGAGAAAATACACCAAGTCACCAAGTCACTTAAGTCACCATATTGCTCACTTCCACCAAGTAGAAAAAGTCAAAAGCCAATTCAATGCGAATGTTAATCACCTAATTTGGCTAAATCTCCATAATCAGCTACATTAAGTATTCTAAGAATCAAAAGAAATCTATATTTTCGATGATCACTGTAAAAAATAAAAGATATAAGTTGTACATAATAAAATACTTCATTCTTCAACATGGACTCTAGCTCTGCTTACACAGATAATAGTTCCTATTTTAGGGGACCCACTTATAGTTCCTATGCCATGCCATCTAAATTAACTCCGAAAGGTTACCTAGAGAATACACTGGTGCTTTTGTTAGATAAATATTACTATATCATAAGTTCTCAACACTCTTCACATGTAGTAATCACTAGACTATCTATCAATTTCGCCTCGAATATATGAAAGTGCTAACCTATTTTGGTAAATCAGTCTATAATTTTGAGTAGTAACAGGTATAGCTCACCATTTTCGGTTTGTTACTAATGTGAATAAGTCAGGTGCCTATTCAAATTCTTTAACTACAATTCTCCTAAGAAAAGATTATAGATGAATACCAGTATTGATCCCCGATCTCCTTGCCTATATTGTCTACCCAAGATACATAAGAACAAACAAAAACCGCCAGTGAGACCAATTATTTCGGGTATTGGGGGCCCAACTGAGAAGATTTCACAGTTTATTGACATTTATCTGAGACCGTATGTACAGAATCTGCCCTCAAACATAGAGGATACTAAGCATATTTTAAATCTGATGAATGACATAACATGGGAACCAGGGATGATACTTGCTACATTAGATGTAGTATCATTATAAACTAATATAGATCATGATTTGGGACTAACCGTTTTGGAAAGCTTCTTGAATAAAAGACCGGCGGAACTTTACAGACACACTAAAATGATATTAGAGATGACGAAAATGGTATTAGAAAATAAAATTTTTCTCTTTGAGGATAAATGGTATAGACAAAAACTTGGTACCACAATGGGTTCCAGATTCGCTCCGTCTCTTGCCAACTTCTTTATGGGGTGGTTTGAGGCGGAGTGGATCTGGGGCCCTAAAGGCAGTAATGGATAGACCACATCTATTACTGGGTTCGATTTATAGATGACTGTCTTTTGTTATGGAGAGGTACAGTGGATGAGATCAAATTATTCTTTGAATATTTGAATACTAATCCAGTTAATATAAAATTTACTACAGTATATGATTTGGAACATCTTTCCTTTTTAGATGTTGAACTATTTGTGGAGGGGGGCAGATTGTGCAGCAGAATGTTCCGTAAGGATACAAGTTGTAATGGGATTTTACACGCAAGTAGTTGTCACCCCAAATGTCAGATTAACGCTATCCCCTATGGGGAAATGTTCCAAGCACGGAGAAACTGTTCTGAACAAAGAGACGTTGAAACGAATTTAGAGGATATGACAATGAGATTTAAAGCCCGAGGGTACCAGGAAAAGGTCATCTGTAAGGCAAAGACCAGGGCATACAGATTGAAGAGAGAGGAAACCTTTAAAACCAGGATTAGATCCTCTTTAATAAAATACAAGCAAGATATTGTTAGACTGGTGACTAATTATGGTGAAGGCAACCATAAATTATATGGGTTGCTTTGTAAATACTGGCATTTTCTGAGGAGTGATGGGGATATCTCACCATACTTGAATGATAAACCAAATATTACCTTCAGGAAAGGGGTTACCTTATCCAATATATTAAGTCACAGCTATCCGAAAGTAGTTAAGAACACCAATTGGTAGAGTAACAAATTGAAAGGTTTTTACTACTGCAGTAAGTGTAGCTTTTGCAGATGGGCTGTCAGGAAAATTGAGTAATTCAGTAATAATTATACAGGGAACTACAAGATAAACACTTTTATTAACTGTGACACTAATTTTGTTGTATATGTAATTGTATGTACATGTACTAGAATCTATGTGGGGAGCACCATCCGCAGATTGAAAGATCGGATGGCAGAGCATTTTCGAGCACTTAAGAATGGTGACACGAGGTACCCAATTGCGGCACATTTGATTCAAAACTGTGATGAGCAACATGCTCACAAATTTAGCTTCCATGGTATAGATCATATTAAATTGGATAGAAGGGGTGGAAATAGGATACTACAATTAAGGCGCAGAGAAGCTATGTGGATAATGAAATTGAAGGCCGTGGAAATGGGATTGAACCTTGATTCAGAATTACAATATTTTTTGGGACAATAGAATATTGGATATGTTTTATGTGCAGGCATATGTGGATTGACTAGTTATGACTCACAGATAAAATCAATATATTTTGTACTATTATATTGGTAACAATATGTAAGGTGTAGTTTACCGGTATCATGATATACTAAATGTAGTAATGGACCATAATGACTAAAATTGCTAAAGAATATTATGTATGTAATTTGTACATGTTCATATAATAATTTACTATGTGTAATGCTTAAACCTTTGCCCAGATGAAAAATACATATTCATCATGTAAATACTATTGATCAATATGGATTTTGTAAAAAATAATTTCTGCATCTTCTTCTATTCTGATAATAGCATATTCTTCCCCAAGGACTCGAAGCTTTGCTAACTTGATTACATTTTTGGGAAAGATTGTGTTAATGCATGAAGTTAGTGTAGCTCAAAGCATACACAAAGGTTTTGGGAGCCCGGAGACTAGGGTTCAAAACCACCTCACTTGTTAGAAAATAATCTATTTTGATCCAACTGGCAGATTAATTCACGAACAATGTACTATTTAGTTGAGGTATCTTTATTAATTTTTGTTAATTTAAGAAATAGTATTCTCTAATTGATCTAAATATAAACTATTGAGTCTCTTATGTATTAAATGTAATACGCAGGATTGCAACCAATACCGAAAGGAACGTTTGTGACCCAAATATACGTGATGTGGGCGTTTTCTCACTAATGTTAGTTTAGACTAGAACTCTATTAAGATATATAGCGTTAAATACGTAAATAAACATGAATAAGTGCAGCTATAACGTTTGTTAGTAACAAAATTACTCTTCAAAGATAGCGCTCATGAAAATAATGCCTAAATAACAGTGTAGACATGGCGCCCATGCAGTACGCAAGATTACTTATTAGGAGACGGACACGTCGGAATTGGTGACAGTGACTTTTCTTTTTCACTTTAAAATTTTTTGTATAATAGGGTAAATAAGGAACCGTGAATTTATGTGGGGCTCTTTCTATTTTAGGTTACTTACCGAGTACTAAATGACGAGATAATTTGGGTAAGAACAGCTTTTGTTTATATTGCTTAATGTGAAGCGGTATTCTAGATCCTAACATATCGCAGTAGTAAATAATTCATTGTAACAGGTCATGTATCTTCACAAGTGGAAATAGAGGTGAGAGGCCACGAACTGGTAATGTTCTCTGTGTGTTTATTAAAAGCGGTTTTTGAATAAATTAATATTGGTATTCATCTATCATCTTTTCTTACGAGAATTGGAGTTAAAGAATTTGAATAGGCACCTGACTTATTCACATTAGTAACAAACCAAAAACGGTGAGCTATACCCGTTACTACTCAAAATTATAGACTGATTTACCATAATAGGTTAGCCCTTTCGTATATTCGAGGCGAAATTGATAGATAGTCTAGTGATTACTACATGTGAAGAGTGTTGAGAACTTATGATATAGTAATATGTATCTAACAAAAGCGCCAGTGACTTCTCTAGGTAACCTTTCGGAGTTAATTTAGATGGCATGGCATAGGAACTATAATTGGGTCCCCTAAAATAGGAACTATTATCTGTGTAAGCGGAGTTAGCGTCCATGTTGAAGAATGAAGTATTTTATTATGTACAACTTATATTTTTTATTTTTTACAGTTATCATCGAAAATATAGATTTCTTTTGATTCTTACAATACTTAATGTAGCCGATTATGGAGACTTAGCCAATTTAGGTGATTAGCATTCGCATTGAATTGGCTTTTGACTTTTTCTACTTGGTGGAAGTGAGCACTATTGTGACTTCAGTGACTTGGTTTATTTTCTCTCTTATCTTACTGAACACGATCTTGGTGATATTCTGTGATTACCCTTTCAAACATACATATTTCTGATTGGATGTTTCTTTTGGATTGAGTATAGTATAAAAAGCTGTCTAAATATCTCTTTATGTTTTGTTATTGACAATATATGTACTTTATTGATAAATGTATTATTACTGTTTGGGTTGCAGCCCTGATGAAGTCACTTGGCACAAATGAGTGCATGGTGAAATACGTGTTGGCTGCTTTTGGAGACATGTGAACTGGAATAAATATATTTCAAGACTTTTGAGCTGGAACTTTACTTGAAGAACCAAGTGGATGATCATATTTTGGACTTTAGTTGATATAGACTGTTGAGATATATTATGTGTTGATGTAATTTACTCAATGCATGTATTTACTGTATTTATATTTAGCTGTATCTATCATATTAATTGAATGTTGGAAACTGTTTTAAGGTCAACATTGACATTATAGCTAGAGTGTTCAGGGAGGAGTCGGAAAACTTTACGTGCTTTGCCAAGCCGGACTTTGCGCATGCAACAGTCGAAAGCAGGTGGAGGCTCAGGCAACTCATCACCCCCTTCCAAAAAGCCGGGGCAGCGGCTTATCTACAAAACCCCGCTAAACTGAACATCTATCAGGGGCGGACTTTGTACTTTACTTCAGAAATACAAGCCCAGAAACTGCTCGACAAAATTCTAGCAGGAGGGAATAAACCCAGCTAGACTTTTAGCCCTGGGAAATATGCCCCATCTATGACGGTGGGTGGGAGAATAGGGGTGACTTCTGGATCTGGACAAATCAAAGAGTCTAGTAATCTCACCTAATGGTTAGAATGATTAACGGTAATATCAGAACGAGAGTGTTGCTGGTAACCAAGGACGTTATACTGTGTACCGATAACTATATTTTTGATAATGACAACAACGACCTGATCTTTCTATTTCCTAATAATGATTCTATATTTTTTTCTTTTCTTCTCCTTTTCACTGTGTATTTCTGTGTATTCAAAAATTCACCAGGGGGTCTGGAAACAGGATGGGGGGTTGGGACGGCAGGGGGGGTGGGGCGCGGGGGTGGCGGATGGAGAGCGGATGATCCAGACGCTGTCACACAGGCTCAGGATTGAGCCTGAATGCTATAGCAGGGAGGGGGTGGGCATACAGGCACGGAATCAGGACAGAAGCAATAGTCACGGCCAAAATTTTGAATTATAACCACGCAACGGATGGGACATTCAAAAAAGGAAGGTCTATCGGAATTTGTAAAGCACTAAAAACAAGTGGGGTAGGATCTAACCCCCTGAATGGCTAAGTTAAGAATATTAACCATTAATATTTGTGGCCTCAACTGTTGTGTGCTTATCTAGGATCCTGATCGATACTGTGACCTTATGCCCCTATTCGGCTATAAATCCATTTATTCCCTATATTGGCATAACCGTTCAAAGTGCGATATTCAGAAACTCATCTCTGGCCTCACACTAACAGAGCCACATTCCAGAATAGCTTTCTCTGCCACTTCCTTTGCAACCAATTAGTGCAATGACAGAGCAGAAGTCACTATCTGAGATTCCTAGATTAACACTCTGAGTTCTTCAACAAGATAAAAACTCAGCAAACCTGGAAATCCCGCTTACTGTGTTTTGATTAGTAATAGAACTCTAATGAGCACTGATAGACGATCACTTCCGAGTGACATCTATATTGACGTCTTATGTCCAGCAAACGTACGTCAAACAAGGCACCTTTCAGGTATAAATATTACCAACGTTGCCTTAAGCAAACGCTGCTGCTGTCTCGTTGCTGTTGGTGAAGCAACTCCTGTTGCCCGTCGCCTGAAGCTGCTGTTATGCTGAAGATATCATAGCTGCTATCGCTACTGCTATCGCTGCTAACTAGCGAACGATGGTGTGGTGAACCTAGGAGCTGAACAGCCGTCCCCCTGCAAGAGCCCAGCAGATGCAAGCTGCCCGCGGACGCTGTCCCGCCTCCTTCTCCTCCTCGACGCGCTGAAGAAGAGATGCTGTCTTTCTCCTGCCGAGAAATCCAGCTCCAGCGTTTCTGGTCTACCCTTGCGGGTGACTGGGATATCGAGCCCTGAGGGAGATACCAGACCTCCATCATTCTATTCCAGAGGTATGGTGTTGACTAAACCCTTGAGAGAGAATTCTTGAAGCAAACCTTGGCAAAACAAACTTAACTTAAAGCTACTTACTTACTCCCCTCCCAAGTATTAGGCTTAGGTCAGGTACACTGGGGTAGGCGTAGTTAGAAGCAACAGTTGAGTATGTTAGCCTAATGTATATATGAATGTATATATGTTTTATTCCTTTTAAACCATTGAGTGGCTAAGAAACCATATCAATGCTTTTACAGTATTATTTTGCAATACTTATCTTACTGTACGTACTTTTTATAATAACAAGTCTTGCAATTGTGGCAATACATTTCTCTTGTACGAGAAGAAAGACTGTTCAATAAATGTTAACCCTTTATTGACAAACGCCCGTCTCTCTATTCTCTACATATTGTGAAAGTAAACTGCACCAACCTGACTGAGTAAAATAACTGTCTATTGTTTCACACGACCCTAGAGATTGACTCTTGATCTGAGGAGCAAAGTTGTCATGTTGCACGGTTGTTGGAAAACTGAATCCCTTCTTGTCTGTGCCAGGGAAGCTGATCACTTCCTATTCAGTCAAGAAAGTTTCCAGTGACCTCTGAGCTAGTTGGTAACAAACTCAATTAAGTTTAGCATAGTCAGTAGAGGCCTGGAAGATCCACACTTCTACGTCGATACTACTGTTTATGTTATTCCAATGCGCATGGCCTATTGGGAAAATAGGAACTACGCTACATGGCGCCCAACGTTTGGTAAGGCGATAAACTAACGCAAGACGTTAGAGTAACTCAGTCGTGCATATTTCACACAGACCCCTTTCTCCCGTAAATACTCCAATAGACGTCTGGAGTGGGTGAAAGGTTAAAATCCGCCCGAACTCAGTAGGAAGAGATTCCTATGTAAAGCTCTGGTTTATTCAACGTTGAAGGATACAGTGTTCCAAAATATTGTGCACTTAATCTTTGTCTCCTTGGAGACCTACTCTGCAAAAACCTTCCTGGCAATAAAATGTCAGACAGTGAGGAAGAAAGGGAAGCAGCTAGACTGGCAACCCTACTAATAGAGGAAGACACGAGTCTCCTACAGATAGACCCGGATGCTATCGACATCCCGGTACATTTAAGAAAATCTATAACTTTAAAACTTATAGAAAACGGACTGACACCTCAAGGTGGTACAGTAATTTTCGTGATAGAGGCACTCGAATATCGGCAGACAGAGGTATTTTATTCATGGATAAACTTTCCAGCGGCAAACGCTAGAACAAAAGAGTTTCACTATTACAAAATAGAGAAACCTCCGGAAGAGTACGCTCCTTTCGAGGAGACTGAAAGCCCACTAAAATTCTAAGAGCACCTGCTCTGGTTTAATGGCGCCCTAAAACATAATGATCATATTACCAGGCTCGGTCCACTAGGTAGACCAGGAGCAACGTGGCCGGTTCTAGCCAGCTACACACCACATCCGGACATTGCAAAAATGTCAAAGGAAGAGCTGTTAGTACAGCTAAAAACATTAATAAAAATACATAGGCAATTAGTCCAATATGTAATGCGGACTGCAACAGTCCAACCAGCTGTTAATGTACCACAGCTGACCCCTCATCAGGGGAACACTAATAAAATTACACCACAGAACATACAGTCATGTCTTGGTAAAACACCCGTAAAACGGGAACAAATTCCTTTCTGGTTAGCACAGAAAATCACTCAAATAGAGGCAGTATTTCCTGATACTACCCCTATTGAGAAACACAGAATCTTGGCCATCTGCCTTCCTATGGGAATCGCACCACACGTGGAGGACTGTGACACTTGGGGTACAGTCTTTGCTTCCATTTACACAAAAACACATGGTGTTCCGTCTATGGCGGTAATACCAGAAGTGCTAAAACAGATTCAAAATGAATACGGTCCAGAGCCCGCTTTAAATCTTGGTATGAAATTACTGAAAGACTTTAAGCAGGTCTCGGCTATATTATTAGCCAACATAAAAGGAGAAGCAGCATCTGTGGCGATCCACCAGAAGTTGAAGGAAACAGATATAACAGATCAGCCAGTTGAGCTTGCCAGAATCATAGAGAAATGCTATGAAGAATTAGGTAGAGACAGCTTGGGTGGGAAACCAGTAAAGCCCCAACTGCTCGAAAACCCTGAAAAATTATTTATTAAAAATAATTCAAACACTCCTAAAAAGAGCTGGGATGGAAATAAACAATCCACTCCCAAGGAAAACGTTTTCCAGTCCAGGGGAAGGTCTCCTCGACGGAGGGAAAGAACTCCGACTCGAGAACACCAGTCTCCCCAGAGGGAGCCCTCTGAGAAAAGATACAACCTTAGAAATAGGGATAATCTGAAAAAACCTGATAGATATCAAAGTATTGATACACGTCCCTGTCGATCTTTTTCGCAGAAATCGGAAAGAAGAGGACGGTCAGACCCAGGAGAGCACACCAAGTCCAAAGACAAGGAACCTGCTCAGAGTAAAAAATCTCAATTTCCAAAAAAGAAGGTAGCCAGTATTAGAGTAATCAACCATGCCGAGAATACTGAGGACACAGTTCAAAAACGGGGAGTGGGCATTGACAATGTTGGACAGCGCAGCAGAAATCAGTATAGCCCGCAAGATCCTGATGAGTCATCTGGAGACAGTGGACACGAATGAATACATTCAGGTTGAAACTGCCGACACCAGACTTAGCGAGCCCCATAAAATATACGAAACAACATTGCGTATAGAGGGTGATAAGACTAGGAAAATAAAGGGTCTATTTTGGGATAAACTCTCAAAAGGCTATGATATTCTGTTAGCTGAAAAAGATTGGCCCCCAGAGTTTGTCAGGGAGTGCCCTCGTGGCGAAGAAATGATTATGCCTGCCTTCTCGAATCACATTCCGATTCACAAAAAATATACATATGCAAGGAAATGGGCAGTAGCCCAGGCACCGGCATTATATAAAAATCATGTTGGATGGGATGAGGACTCACCTCCCCACAAAATCCAGTTAAAAAATGAACCAACTGCCCAACGGCAGTATCCCATTAAGCAAGAAGCTAAAAAACAAGTCAGGGAGATCTTAGATCAACTTGAATACCAGGGGGTGATTGAAACATGCACCTCTCAAATGAACAATCCTTTGTTTCCTGTCTCCAAGCCAGACAATTCATATCGTCTAGTTTTGGACTACAGACATCTTAATGCATGTTGTAAAACATTTGCAGTACAAAACTTGCATAGTGCAGCCCTAATGAATAACATAGTTAGGAAAAAATATAAAACGACATTAGACATATCTAATGGTTTCTTTTGTCAAAACATTGCACCAGAAAGCAGATATTTGACTGCTTTCTCAGCATTTGGGTCGCAGAAAAATTCTGTCGACTCCCACAGGGGTTCAAGAACAGCCCAGGACTATTCTCAGCTAGAGTAACAGAGTTACTACAAATATATGATGATGAGGCATTATCTTACGTAGATGATATCTATCTCACAGACGACGACTTGGATACTCACTTGAAAAGAGTGAACACCATTATACTTGGGTTGGCAGCAGAGGGTTACAAATTCAACTTTAAAAAGTCTCGAATTGCCCATCTGACAGTACTATTCTTAGGGTACGAATTATCAAGTGAAGGAAAAAGCCTAGCGGACAACTTCTTAGAGAAGTGCGCTGTACTCCAAGCTCCAAAAACGCTGAAGAATTTACAATCCATACTAGGTTTTCTGAATTTCGGAAGAACATACATTCTAAATTACGCAGAGAGGGTTAAACCTCTCTACGAACTAATTAAACCTGATTTTAAACAAATCAATTGGACTCAAAAACACACAGAAATTTTGAGATCACTGCAAACAGACATGTTAGCTAAAACAAAATTAGATACACGTGACAACACACGTGATCTTGTAATCCGAGTCATCCCAGGAAGATGCGGATTCACGTACCTGACCTCTAATGAGGGAGAAAATGTACCAATTTCAATTAAATCTCACTTGTACACACAAGCAGAAAAAGCATTCAGTCTCACAGAAAGAACTGTGAAAGCAGTGCAAATCGCATTAGCAAATGAACGAGAATTAGCACACGGCAAACGGATTAATATCCTCACAGCGGAATCCGCCTTCGAGGCGCTATTCAGCCCAGTAAACCTGCCTACAGTGTCACTGGATCTGAAATGGATACAGTGTGTAGATTCTCTAGGAGCGGAAGATGTGAAATACTATTTCGCTCCACAATTTGAAGAACTGAATGATTTAGAATATGAAGAAGAATATCCTCTGCCAATCGAACTTCTGCCTCTCCCACAATACGCCTGTATAATCTATACAGATAGATTTGTACAGCATTTCAACGTAGAGAGCAAATCCTACGATGCAGCCTGTGCGATTGTTAAAGGTCGTTGGCTGTGCGGTAAATTCAGACGGAAAGTATCAAAAACTGAATCATTGAAAAACTGTTCGGCTCGAAGAGCTGAAATAAGATGTTTAAAGATGGCGCTCAAAAATGCAGAACGTGAATTCCCGACACTTATCGTGTGCGATTCTCATTTTTGCGTCAACTCTTACAATAATAAACTGCAGAGGTGGATTGAAAACGATTACAAAGATGACACAGGTGCCACAATAAAGCATAAATTGCTCTGGAAACAGGTAGCTCTTTTTCAGAAAGAACTACAAAAGACTCACGTGATACACGCACAGAGTCTTCAACGTGATGGCGTTCACGTTGCAGGGAATTCATTGGCTAATACAGCCACAGCGGAAGCAACTAAACCGGCTTCCGTAGCCACAAAAAAGTGTACAGAAAAATACATAGACGGGGAACCATGCTGGCAGTAAAAACGACCATAAAGGGCGACTGTGCAGCACTACCCGTGAACTATCCACTCAATTATGCATACGTAATCGATGCAAACTCCGTTCCTTTTGCTCGAATCCCTGGAGTGGGGGATAGGGTAATTCCAAACATGAACAGGAGAATATTATTAATAGCAGACGCTCACATGGGTGAAGGTCCAAGGCACATTCAGATGAGGGAATCTCTGACTGAATTGCAATCAGTATACTGGTGGCCGGGGATGAGCGTGCAACATCAGATATATGTAAAGAACTGTCCGGACTGTGATAGGGATCGCAGTAATGAACCGGTCCTGCCTGTTGCACAGTTACCATTTATAGAAAGGGTAATGATGTCCGCAAGCCATTCAGCATCCTATTAATCAGTTAAGGCTAAACACACTTAAAAAATGTGGCCTCCAGCGCTCGGCTGACGCTAGAACTGTTATAAGAGAGATCTGCGAGTCTTTATCGGCACATACGCAATTACCACGTTCCATTCTGACCAGGGTCCTGCTTTCAGCTCTCGAGCTTATAAGGAGGCCATGGCCAGCATGGGAATTGGGTTGCGGTATTCTTGTCCGTTGCACCCCGAAGGGAATAGTGTGGTAGAAAGAAAAAACCGGGACATAAAGCGATCTATAACAGCGAAGGCATTAGGTTCAGGCGCTGGGTGGGTCAAACATTTAATAAGTGTCCAGTCCAGTCTTAACAATTTGCCAAGAAAATCTCTAAAAGGTTTCAGCCCATACGAACTATTGTTCGGAATTAGAATGAGAATTCAGGACTTAGATAGTCAGGTGTCAGTGGTACAAGAAAAAACAACAGACTTTGACATCAAAGATCGTTTGGCTGTTTTACAGGAACTGAATGAAACAAGAAAATCCTTAAGCAACATAAAGTTAAAGCAACAGCCAGATACCACTGACGAGGCACCACAAGCAACAGCCCCAGCAAGGCTTGTCTGGATTCCAAAGATTGGGGATCTAGTCTGAGAAAGAATCGCGGTGAAGAAGGAATTTGGGCCTTCTTACGGAAAAGCAGTACCTGTCTTGGCAGTCACCGGAACAAGATCAGTAGTACTACCGCCCCTTGCTGGTAAAAAGGAGAACAGAGTCGTGTCTATCGACCTGGTAAAACCACAACCATGTGGCCTATAATCAACAGTAGGCCCAGTGGACTCCCGAGAAACAACAGAATACCCAAACTTGCAACAATCCAAGAGGTTCAAACTGAAAGACTAATCACATTCGATCAGCCTGCAGTGCACAGAGAAGGACTATGCAATAATGCCATGGAACTCGTGCCTCTTGAGACACAGATTGAAACAGTTCGTCAAGAAACAACACCAGTCTACAACAATGTGGCATCAGAAAGTGCTACCGAGAGACAGATTGAAAGAACAATCCCATCAATTGACAGAACTGCCTCTGGTTATTTCATCAACTTCGACAACTTCTCTGAAGATCAAAACGACCCCGAAGTGATGCCAGAAACAAAAAAGTATTCAAAAGAAAATACAACAGGACTCCTTCAACAAATCAAAGAATTATATCTGGATACACCGTTGATTGAGCATTGGATTATTTCAGGGGTACTCATACTCCTACTATGCCTAATTTTAGTTTAATGTTAGGAAAGTTTATTACAATTGAATGGACACAGAAAGTCAGAACATCAACCTAGTCCTCAAACCACACAGATCATCACACGTGAAGAAAAGAGAACTGTCAACAGTAAATGTCACAGCAATTCCAATACCTGGTGGGGTAGTATGGGAGAAAACTGACTATGAGATATATGGTCCGGTCGAGATCCTGAAGTATCCTCATCAACTGAAGGTTTCCTTAAGTGACTTTGTAAAAGCTAGTACATTCTCTGATGATTGGGACTTTAACAGTATTAATGACATGATGTCTGATTTAGTAATGTCAGCTAGATTTACAGAACATGATTATTTACAAGGTTTATCTAGTTATGAGCAATTATTCTGCTACACACATTATGGCGATCATTATTTGCATAAATCTGCACAGCCTAGAAATGTTTTTAAGTATAATCAATGGGAACATTGTGCTACACCACCTAAAAGCAGTTCTAAAGCTTTTTTTGAGAAATTCAAATACTTCTCAGGGTTTAACACCAGTGATGCAGAAACGTTTTATTACAAACTGTGAGATAAAACAGGAATGAAAACAATGCTGACAAATTCTAAATTGATATTTTCAGAAGCATTTTATGACAAAATGATGACATTTGGTTTTGATTATTGGAAAAATAACATTGAAACGAAAACCATTTGGGGTACAAAAGATTGGCAGGTACAAGGCCTTGAAGCACTATTCAGAACCTGCATGATACCAGAACAAATGATGTTTTTAAATGACACAATACACCAAACATTCTGTCTTGGCCTAGCTAGGATCAAAGACCTAAACAAACCGTCTATTCCGAAGCCAATACCTGATAATGCAACAACAGATATTGAGATAGACGTATCTAAAAAAATTTACATTTTAACAGAACACATCCTGATTGGAAAAAGTGGTTAATCTGGCCTACAGACACAAACAACTGTCAAGATAGATTCCTGAACAAAACACAGGGGTTAAAAATGACCAGACAAGACCCTAGATACTCCCAGAGACAACATCCAGGGATAGTAACAACATACAGTGTAGGGAAACTCTGCCTTGAATGGCTAGGAACATCCACACTGGCTGAAATTAAGCAACAGTTGTCTTTACTAAAAGGTGCTGATTTGCGCGATTTCATTCTTGGACCACGCAAACAGCGTCAAAAGCGTTTCATAGCGACCAGTATCTATGCTGCGTACAACGAGGCATGGAAAGTCACACAAATTGAAACAGCTGAAAAAATACGAGAAATTGATCGTATTAATTTGGAGAAATCACTTTCTGTAGTGGACAATGGGTTAATGACTCTGTCATCCAGAATATATTCGTTGGACAATATTGTATCTTCTGCCTTTGACATAATAGACAGAGACTAGCTAATGTTACAGCATGGCCAATCTCAATTACGTTCTATTGTACAATTAGGCTGGACGCTGCAAAATCTTCGTTCAGGCTATGTGCCTTGGCGTTTAATCAACACAACGTCATTATTTTCCATTTTTAACCTTACTGATAAACAAATCAGTTTGGCACAGAATGGAGCAGACTATACAATCCTGAGCATCGAAAAACTTGAGAGATTACCATTGACAATGTCAGAGAGTCCTGTCATTGAATGGATAATACACGGAATTATCACTATTCCGATAACAACTTTCCGATTTAAAAAGTGCCTTGAATACATACCTACTGGCCAGTATGAACGATTGGGTAAAGGATATGTAAAATCAGAATGGAAATTACCATACACACATTCTTGCTACAGTGACAGCGACAAAAATGTATTTCTTAGTGGTGAAAACTGTAAACATTCACTAAGCGGTATACTTTTGTGCCAGGGTATTAATTTACACGGCGCCTGTGAAGGTAATTCTAACAACCTTTCATGCCACCAGCTAATCACACCTGCAACTCAGATAGAGCCCTTCTTTATGCAACTTGCTAACGGGAGTTACATTCTTAGAACGGATCACAGATGTTGCGGCCTTGTGCCAGGGAAAAGGTATCTAGTAAGTGTAACATCCATGGTCAAATGCTGTATGCAAGCATTGTTCCCGAGCGGGCTTGTAGACACAGAGACTCCCATCTGGCCTCGTCTGAATCTCTATTCTATACGAATTGATACTTTAAGCAAAATTAAGTCTGTGCTGTTACAGACAACAGTGCCCATAACGTCATCAAAAGAGACGTATGATCTTCTAGTTGCAAGGACAGCTACGGAGGTTCATGACCTTTTATCAACAAATTGCCCCGTGCATTTCGTAGAACTGCTTAGCCAACTCCTTAACATGTCTAGTGCCACAGGCATCCCAGGCATATTTAAGACGATTTTTACGGGACTGCTAACACCATTTCAAGCAATTCTGGGAATCGTTCCAAATTTTGTCCACTCTGTTTTTGGCAACATACCCCTATTTTTGGGACTTGTAGCAGGGATTTTATTTTTGACCCTCCTGCTTCGTTATGGCAAGCCAAAGCTCAGACATAGCTCCCATGGGAATGGAAGAGACAATCCTAGCAATGCGCTACCGGGACAGAATAACTAGAGTCCTTGGATTGGCCAGGCTGAGAGATCTAAACATGGCCTGGTTCCTTTCATTCAGACCTATATGGCAGAACTGTATCTTACCGGTACTTCGATGTATGCTATGCAGAGATGAGTGCGTGTTGGCCATCTGTCTTTCACTTCCATCAGCAGTACCAATGGACGTCGATACTTTGCTAAGTCCGATAACGGCTCACGCATTGTGTTGTCCCCAGCGGCTACCAATCCTGATGACGGCATTCGTTGAGACTCCTGTGCTACGACTAGGTGGTAACAGTGGAGCGAGTGACAAAAGCAACATCACCCAGGTACGACCTTCTGTGAGCATTGCTGATCCCGACCATGATGACAGCAATCATTCTCACACCTGCCAAGTTACAGCACTATCGAATTTGGTTGAACTGTCACCTGATTTTGTAGACCAATTCTTTGAGAGCCTGTCTGATATGATGTTCTCACCCGAACAGAAATAATAACTTTGGAGAAGCATTCCGACACACAGCGTTCCCATGAACTCTGAATTCGGCCTTCAGTTTTGAACAACAAAAACTGATAAAAGCGTTGGAACTCTAATTTCCCCGTTCAAGCATTAATTCTTTTGAATTGAACACTTTTTCAAATTCACACTTTTTTGGCACGAAAAATTATTTGCTTAAAGTAAAAACTATTCTTAGAGAACAGAAGCTTCAAACTTCTATTTCTAAACACATCTAGAGACATAACAATTTTACACCAGCCTCTAGCACATTTATTACAATGCATTTATATGTGATGATTTATCTCGCCCTTCTTCTGTTTCAGAGATATTTCATGTGTAATTCTTTTTGCATAATCGTTCATTGATTTCATATGCTATAATTTTTGAATGATTTCTATGCTTCAAAAACGTACAGTACCTAAATTTCACGTATTACAATATACTCCTATTTCAAATGCATTTATGTATTTTGGGGTGGGCAATGTTACACATGCATCATATTGCTCTAGTTTAGTAATTTGATGGACATGAATTCGTGGAGTGGGTGTTGCGTGCTTATCTAGGATCCTGATCGATACTGTGACCTTATGCCCCTATTCGGCTATAAATCCATTTATTCCCTATATTGGCATAACCGCTCAAAGTGCGATATTCAGAAACTCATCTCTGGCCTCACACGAACAGAGCCACATTCCAGATTAGCTTTCTCTGCCACTTCCTTTGCAACCAATTAGTGCAATGACAGAGCAGAAGTCACTATCTGAGATTCCTAGATTAACACTCTGAGTTCTTCAACAAGATAAAAACTCAGCAAACCTGGAAATACCCGCTTGCTGTGTTTTGATTAGTAATAGAACTCTAATGAGCACTGATAGACGATCACTTCCTAGTGACATCTATATTGACGTCTTATGTCCAGCAAACTTACGTCAAACAAGGCACCTTTCAGGTATAAATATTACCAACGTTGCCTTAAGCAAACGCTGCTGCTGTCTCGTTGCTGTTGGTGAAGCAACTCCTGTTGCCCATCGCCTGAAGTTGCTGTTATGCTGAAGATATCATAGCTGCTATCGCTACTGCTATCGCTGCTAACTAGCGAACGATGGTGTGGTGAACCTAGGAGCTGAACAGCCGTCCCCCTGCAAGAGCCCAGCAGATGCAAGCTGCCCGCGGACGCTGTCCCCCCTCCTTCTCCTCCTCGACGCGCTGAAGAAGAGACGCTGTCTTTCTCCTGCCGAGAAATCCAGCTCCAGCGTTTCTGGTCTACCCTTGCGGGTGACTGGGATATCGAGCCCTGAGGGAGATACCAGACCTCCATCATTCTATTCCAGAGGTATGGTGTTGACTAAACCCTTGAGAGACAATTCTTGAAGCAAACCTTGGCAAAACCAACTTAACTTAAAGCTACTTACTTACTCCCCTCTCAAGTATTAGGCTTAGGTCAGGTACACTGGGGTAGGCGTAGTTAGAAGCACCAGTTGAGTATGTTAGCCTAATGTATATATGAATGTATATATGTTTTATTCCTTTTAAACCATTGAGTGGCTAAGAAACCATATCAATGCTTTTACAGTATTATTTCGCAATACTTATCTTACTGTATGTACTTTTTATAATAACAAGTCTTGCAATTGTGGCAATACATTTCTCTTGTACGAGAAGAAAGACTGTTCAATAAATGTTAACCCTTTATTGACAAACGCCCGTCTCTCTATTCTCTACATATTGTGAAAGTAAACTGCACCAACCTGACTGAGTAAAATAACTGTCTATTGTTTCACACGACCCTAGAGATTGACTCTTGATCTGAGGAGCAAAGTTGTCATGTTGCACGGTTGTTGGAAAACTGAATCCCTTCTTGTCTGTGCCAGGGAAGCTGATCACTTCCTATTCAGTCAAGAAAGTTTCCAGTGACCTCTGAGCTAGTTGGTAACAAACCCAATTAAGTTTAGCATAGTCAGGAGAGGCCTGGAAGATCCGCACTTCTACGTCGATACTACTGTTTATGTTATTCCAATGCGCAGGGCCTATTGGGAAAATAGGAACTACGCTACACAACGATCTGAACAAAAGACAGAGAATAGCAATAGGTCTCAGATCAATTGGGGCTAATATTATATGCCTCAAGGCGACCCATGTGGTGGGGTTCCAAGTGAATCTCCTAAAAACTCTCGGATACAGATTGGTCACAGCCACAACACAGGCAACTAAAACACGAGGGGTGGCTAATTTGGCAGGTGGAGGGGGGCTTCAATTCATGAAGTCAGCCACCGACAAGTTCGGGCGGTGGGCAATCACTGAGTGGCAATACGGGGCTGGGAAAAAAGTAACTATCTGCTCTGTGTATGGGTGCATCATGGATGATCCAGACCTCCTGGAATTTATTTTACATTAACTAGTACACTGGTCGCTCCCAATGATCGTATGTGGTGATTTTAATCTGAATCTGCCCTCTGACTGGTCGTCGGGCACAATTTTGTATACCAGGGTAGGAAACTAAAAGTATTTAGAGCACTCCAGGAATTATGTAATACACACGGGATATCCGATTGTTGGCAGTCGAAACACCTCAATAATCCAGGCTTTACTTTCTTCTCTCACCCACATTATAAGCTTGTTAGGCTGGATTACATATTTGCCTCCCACACTATCATAACCAAGTGTTTTATAGGTAGATTTCCCAGGGTTCTATCAGATCACAATCCCCTAATTTTAAGTATTGACACCGGGGAGATACAACAGGACCACAATAGATGGACATTTGAAAGGACTCTATTAGTAAATGAAAAATATTGCCAACTTATGGATAACTGGATACCAGAATTTCTAGGGGATAATTTGGGTAGTGCACCACTGGAAGTGGTATGGGACACTCTTAAGGCGGGAATTAGGGGAGAAACACTCAGATTCTTAATCAAAAGTAACCAAGAGTCGAAACAAAACGTAAAAATATTGCAGGAGAAACTAGCAACAACGGAGGAAGATCTTATAAGAGCAGTCCGGGGGGGCTTGGATATTGAAGGGGCAGTACGAGATGTAGCCATCGCAAGGAACAAAATAGTAGAGATCTTCAGTGGAAAAGCAATATGCAAAGCCACATTGAATAAGGAGAAAGTTTACAAATTAAGTGAGCAGGTAGGACATCAATTAGCAGTCCAAACGAGACAGCAGCAGAGTATGGCAAATATGATTAAAGAGATCAGAGATCCTACTAACGGCCTTAGACAAGACCCCAAAGAGATATGGGAAGCTTTCCAGAATTACTACCAGGACCTATATTCAGAGACTAACAAAAACCAGGTTAAAATTGAGGAATACCTAGATTTGGTCATGGGGAATCAGCTCCCACTAGCCGATCAAGACAGCCTGGCAGAAATACCTCAATGGGTAGAAATTCTTCTATCAATAAACAGCCTATCCCCCTGAAAAGCAGCCGGCTTAGATGGAATACCCACAGAATTTTATGCTAGATTTCATAAGCATTTGAAAGGAATTTTAACTGATTTAATGACTCATGTTTACCAAGGAGGGCGGCCACCGGGATCTTGGGCTCGTGCCAAAATTGTTGTATTCCCAAAGAAGAATAAAGACCCTACAGAGTTAGGGGCCTACCGCCCAATCACGTTAATAAATAGTGACTCTAAAATCTACTCTAAATTGTTAGCTAGTAGACTCGCACCAGTAATACATAAGATTATCTCAACCAGGCAACATGGATTGAT
Organism: Lissotriton vulgaris; assembly: GCF_964263255.1. Classification (NCBI taxonomy): domain Eukaryota; kingdom Metazoa; phylum Chordata; class Amphibia; order Caudata; family Salamandridae; genus Lissotriton; species Lissotriton vulgaris. The sequence continues at coordinate 1,479,094,803 of NC_141689.1, forward strand.
TCCAGGCAGATCTACCACTGATCATGTTCAGAGGGTAATCACACTCTTTGACATAGCAGAAGTAACTAGAGTATTTAGAACGTTCGCGCGTTTCAAACTGCGCACTTCAATAACGTTCCGTTCCGAGTCAGTCATAGTTTGCCGTTTCTTCTTGTCCACTTTCTGTGATAAGGAAAGCTGAGTTTTGGAAGCAGAGAGTGAATTCAGAGTAATTCCTAGTCAGTGACTTTGGGTTCCGTCAGAGTGAATTCTCAATTTCGACTCCGAATTAGGAATTCAGCAGAGGGTGCTGTGGAGTATCTTTGAGAATATCTCTCCTCAGAGTATCCGACAGTTTCGTCCTCAAGTCTTCAATCAGACGTCGAATTTGTCGTCCTACTGTACCGAGCTTCAGTAAAGAACTGCTGGAAGAATCCTTCGTTTTGCTAGAAGCTGTGAGTAAAAGCCAAACCGCCAGCAGAGACAGTAAGACATGCGCACCTGCACTTAAGAGATGTACAGTATTTCCCTTGTTGACTCCTTATTGCGCTTACCCTGGCTTTTCCTTCCTCTTACCCTCCCTTGAACCTTTTTGCGCGCTTCTTATGGACCTCTGGAGTTTGGACCAGATATTGTTGCTTTGAACTGCCGAATCCAAGGAACCCCAGTATCAAGGTATCTGCAGGAGAGCATCCAGGTATAGATAGTAATACACAGTATTAGTAAAGGTAGAATACATAAATGTATATTAGATAAAGTCTATTCCCAATTCCTTTTCTATTCCATCTTTACGCTCCCTGTAGCAAGTACTATCAATAGAAGAGAAGCATTGCCCTGAGAATTTCTGGTAGGATCAGCTTCAGTTGTTTCATAGAAATCAAGTAGTAGAGAAGATTGTGTTCTTATGTTCCCTTGCTCTGTGCATTAGGTATCCCAAAAAATTGGTTGCAGAGAACCTATACCTTCCTGTGACTACCCAGAGGATACCAGCGATTGTCAAGGTTTCTTCTTCTCTGTCCACTTCCCCTTTTCCCCCTTGCTAGTGAATCTGCTTCTAAAGCGGAGGCACTGGGAGGTGGGCAATTGGGACCAGCATCCATACTGCTCCTGCGAAGGTTCTGGAGACTTCTGACACCACTCAGACATACAACTGCAGACAGGTAAAACCGTAACATTGAGGCACACACACCCTCGCCCTGGAGACAGCCTGTTTGTCGGTGTATGACACAACCCCACACCCTCAGGCATTTACTACAGCAGCACAACTACATGTCTGCACCCCCCTGCCCTACATCTCCCTCTACAATGACTTACCACTACATTGGGGACACCATACAGCCTTGGGTACTGTTCCAGCTCATCGCTTGTGAATGGACTGGCACAGATCTTTTCTGTCCTTGCCATCCCTGTTGACATGGAACACCTTCAGTGGAAGTGAGTGGTGAGGGGTCCCAGGCAGTAGTCACTTGAGGCAGCAGCAGGAGAGGGTCCTAGGCAGCAGTCTCTTGAGGCAGCAGCAAGAGAGAGGGTCCCAGACAGCAGTCTCTGTAAGCAGTGGAAATGTGAGGTGCACTCCCACTGATTTATAGCCCCCTGGGGTCGTTTCTTAGATGCCAGGTTGCAACAATTGGTTGTCCAGGTCTGCCTCTTTCAAATGCATCCAATGACCACCTCCGCGGTGGCAGAGCACCCTTCCGCGATTTTCAAAAATGCATCATGCCACCGCAGTCATCGCTCCCATTGGCTGTAGGCAATGCTCCATGGCGGTGATGCACCGCAGGGGCCCGGGGTGCGCTACCGCGATGGTGCATCTTTCAAAAGCATCCAATGACAGCTTCTGGGGTGGCAGAGCATGCTTTCCGCGATTTTCAAAAATGCATCATGCCACCGCAATCATCGCTCCCATTGGCTGTAGGCAATGCCCCATGGTGGTGTCACACCACCGGGGCCAGGCGGTAGCTTCCACGACTTGGGTGGCGAAGCATGCCCACCGCCATCTACCCATGTCTCAATGCCAATAGCTACCGCACTTGTGAAGGGGGTTGTGCTGTTGTCACTCCGCAAGGGCTAGGCGATAGCTACATCGATTTGGGTGGTGGAGCATGCCCACCGCCATCTACCCATGTCTCCATGCCAATGGCTAACGCACTTGCGAAAGGGGTGGTGCTGGTGTCACAACACCGGGGCCAGGCGGTAGCTACCGCGATTTGGGTGGCGGAGCATGCCCACCGCCATCTACCCATGTCTCCATGCCAATGGCTACTGCACTTGCGAAGGGGGTGGTGCTGGTGTCACACCGCCGGGCCAGGCAGTAGCTACTGCGATTTGGGTGGCGGAGCATGCCCACCGCCATCTACCCATGTCTCCATGCCAATGGCTACCGCACTTGCGAAGGGGGTGGTGCTGGTGTCACACTGCCGGGGCCAGGCGGTAGCTACCGCGATTTGGGTGGCAGAGCATGCCCACCGCCATCTATACATGTCTCCATGCCAATGGCTACGGCACTTGTGAAGGAGGTGGTGCTGGTGTCACACCGCCGGGGCCAGGTGGTAGCTACCGCGATTTGGGGCACATGCAATGGCAATGTCCATCATGAACACAGCATCAATACACAGAAGCAACATGGTTAAGGGCACATCATTCTGGACACAATGCCATTATTCGATATGATCCACAGGTGTACGCACGTGCCATGGTTGGGTATGTCTGACATACATTGGTCTGTGCTCCCTGCCATGTCACTTATGCATTTGATGGTTGATGATGCTTGACAGTATTAAGGTGGACTCAACAATTGTAATCAATCAATGTGTTGTGGGTCAGTGCTGACCTTGGCAAGGCTTGTCCCACTGTATGGTGTTGTTACATGCTTGTACTTTTATATCTGCTCATGCGCACGACTGACAGTTTGCTGCCTACTGTGGTCCTTGTGTTGTTGATGTGTGCCAAGCTCACATGATGCATTGAGGTGTGACAGGTACAGCAGATGGGTATGAGACAGTCATGTTCTTTTTACACACATTGGTGGATGTTGCGCTACAAGGCGTGCACATGTGAAATGTGGGGCTCAGTATGTGTGCTTTCACATTGACCTATGTGTTGTTTGCGGCACTTGTGTATGGTACATGGAGAGGTGTGCCCTCTGTGTGTCTCAAATGTCCACCCACGGAACCGGGTGTGCCACGCATTTCTCATGGCAGTATTTGTTTTTCCGTGACATCCTTAATGGGATGTGCTGTGGCCATCTCATGATGGTTGTCCTTGACATGTGTCCATTTACATCTCAACTAGGAGGAGGCCTAATCTCATACGTCACCTGACACTGCTGGAGGACATGGAGTATGTTGCAATCATTCGCAAATTCCGCCTCGACAGACCAACACTGAAGACCCTTTGTGATCTGTTGGAGCCCCACCTACAGCTCGTCACCACTACCCAACAGCATTCACCCCTACGTACAAAGTGATGGCAGCCTTCCATTTGTTTGCGACTGGATTCTTCCAGAAGACTGTGGCCAGCGCTGCCGGGATGTCTCAACCCATGTTCAGCCTGGTGCTGAGGGATGTTCTTGCAGCCATGATGATATATATAAGGATAGATACATACATTTCCCCAGGTGCTCAGAATTGGACGATGTGAAGGGTGACTTCTATCCCCTTGGTCACACCCCCCATGTTGTGGGTGCCATCGATTGCACCCATGTTGGTCTGGTGCCACCACAGGCGAGTGAGCAAATTTTTAGGAACCGTAAACAATATCACTCGATCAATGTGCAGGTGATGTGCCTTCCCAGGCTCAGTCCATGACTTGTACATCCTGAGGAATAGCATTGTGCCCTGGATGATGGCACATCTGCTTCCAGAGTGTGCTTGGATTGTGGGTGAGTATACCTAGTGATATGGCGTGTTGTGTGTGTGACCTGCTGCCCTCTGCCTGTGCAACATTGCAATGTGTGTTTGTCATTCCTAGGTGACTCTGCATATCCCAGCCGGCCATGGCTGCTAAGCCCACTACGGAATCCCAGGACCTCGGCTGACATCAGGTACAATGAGGCCAATGGCCGGACCGGTCATGTCATTTAACTGACTTTTAGCCTGCTCAAGTCAAGATTCCGCTGCCTTGACAGGATTGGAGGTGGACTGTCATACTCGCCTGGGAAGGTCTGCAAGATCGTTGGGGCATGCTGTATGCTCCACAACATGGCCATTCACAAGAGAATTCCCCTGCTCCTGGACGATGGTGAAGACCCAACGCCACCGCCTGCTCAAGGACCTGAGTCCAGTGATGAGGACAGTGGAGAGGAGGGAGTTAACATGCGTCAACATCTCATCACCCACTACTACACTTGAAGGTGTGTGACGAGCTACAACTAGTACATTGTCTGGTGTGATTGCTGTTGTCGTGAAGGGCTATGAGCAGATGGTACAAACAGGCACATGTGGACTCACCGGTGTGTGGAAATGTGGCAGTGACATTATACCTGTGAACAAATACGCAACTCTGTTTTTTGACATGAGTTGCACATTGTGTTGTCTGCCTGTTGACTTGTGTAGATGGTTGGTGTAGTGAAACATCTTTTGGCATACATTATGGACATTTTGAACAGTGGAAATATTGCACTAAAGACAAATCAACACCAATTGAAGTGTGTAAGGTATTTTATTTACAAAGTTGACATGTGAGGGGAGCGGGCAGATTTACATGAAGGTGGTGATGGAGCAGTGAGTTGGCAGTCATGGTAAATGAGATGTAAGAGTAGACACCACATGGATGTGGTGACCCAGTCCAACAGACAGGTGCCATTTCACAAGGTAGTGTGGAGAAGGACATTCCAAACAGTCAATGCAGTGGGGAAGAGGGTTGCCATCAGGGCTGGCTCCGTGACTGGCCTTTGGCTGGTACTTTGCCACCAGAGACTCCAAGGCTCTTCTTTGGATGCCCCCTTGCTCGCTTGGGCGGGGGGCCCCTGCTGCTGGGCCAGCGGCGTCTGAGGACTCACTCCTCTCTGTGGCTGCAGGGGAGGATGCTGCACTGTCATCCTGCAGCACAACAGAGGGGGCGGAAGTGTTGTTTGGGACACAGGCCTGTCCCTCAGTAACGCCACTTGCTGGCCCATGAGGTCCACCATTTATCCAAGGCGGGTGTCGATGAAACTCATCAGCAGGATGAGGTCACGTAATAGTTCCTCAGACCGGCCACTTTGTCCCTGGACCTGTTGGTAGGCACCGATGACTCTGGTGAAGTGGTCCAGGGATGGTGTGCCAGCCTCCTGATGTCTGTGGGTGACCCTGGCCCTGCCCCTTGCCCTGCTGCGACAAACCTGTTGCCTCGCCACCGTGGGTCCAGGCATATTCTCCCTGCCATCCACAGTTGTTGGTGTGGGCTGGTCATCCCCTGGGACAGGGAGAGTGCTGCAGGTGGTACTGGTGGTGGTGGTGATAGCGGCGGCGGTGGAGGCACAGGCCGTAACTGCAGGGGTCTGCTGTGCAGTTGTTGTTGCAGCAGACGTGGTGGAGGGTAGGATGGGGTCCTGGGACCTGTCGCTCCCTGGCACACCAGATGGGCCGGCCTGGAGCTCATCGTCCAGAGAATCCTGGGCGTCTACATCTGATGTACAGGGGGTGGAGACTGGCTCTACTGGTCGGTGTTGTTGTCCTCAGCAGTGAGTTCTTCGTCACCTGTGGATTAGATGGGGAATGGTCAGTGTTGTGCACTGTGCAAATGTTCTGTTAGATGCGTGTCATCCACTGTCTGTACACTACACAATTGATTGATCTTCACTATTTCTTTTTAGGTGCAATAATGTGCCTCATTACATGATGCAGTGGTACATCAATTACTGGTAAATGTCAGGTATCGATGCATGAAAATGCAATTTGTGCTGTGTGTAGTGATGTCTACCTCACACCCCCAACACCCAGCCCAGTGTAGATGACTACCTAACTGTTAGCTTGTTTGCTGGACAATGCAATGGCTTCCAGGGGCTCCTGGGTGGGAGGGAGTGCTGTATCCTGATGGGGTGTGGGACAGGGGGCATGGTGGGAGTAGTAGTGCAGGCCTCCCTCTACCAAACAGTCCTCACAAGCAAGATGGCTACATACCTGTACGTTTGGTGTACTGCAATGGTTTCCAGGGGCTACTGGGTGGGAGGGAGTGCTGTATCCTGCTAAGGTGTGGGACAGGGGCCATGGTGGAAGTAGCAGTGCAGGTCTCCCTCCCACAAAGACCCTCACTGTGAAGATGGCTACATACCTGTAAGTTTGTTTGGTTTACTGCAATGGCTTCCAGGGCCAATGTGAAATTAAAGCTCAGCCTTCCGTTCTGCGTTTAAGTAAAGCACTAAAAACATGGCTGTTTGCAAGGGTGTACCCGTAGTTACTTTTATATTGATCCCTGGTTTGTTCTGTTAGGCGCCTTGATGCCTTTGGGCTAAGTCGCGCATTATAAGATTATTTTCATTTCATTTCAGGGCCTCCTTGGTGGGAGGGAGTGCTCCATGCTGCTCAGGTGTGGGACAGGAGGCATGGTAAGAGTAGTACTGCAGGCCTCCCTCCACCAAAGAGGCCTCACAAGCAAGATGGCTACATACCTGTAAGTTTGGTGTGCTGCAGTGGCTTCAAGGGGCTCCTGGGTGGGAGGGAGTGCTGTATCCTGCTGGGGTGTGGGGCAGGGGACATGGTGGGAGTAGTAGTGCAGGACTCCCTCCACCAAACAGGCCTCACAAGCAAGATGTCTACATACCTGTAAGTTTGTTTGGTGTACTGCAATGGCTTCCGGGGGCTCCTATGTGGGAGGAGTTCTGTATCTTGCTGGGATGTGGGACAGGGGGCATGGTGGGAGTTGTGGTACAGGCCTCTCTCTCCCCACACAGGCCTCCCAGGCAAGATGGCTACCCACCTGTTAGGTGAGGGTGAACAATGCAATGAGGATTTTGTTGTGCAGGAAAGTACATATCAATGTGTTGTTTAACATTTGTTTGTATTTACCAGCCTCCACTCCGGCGGATACTCCTGTGAGACTCTCAGGATGCAGTATGGCAAGCACCTTCTCCTCCCATGGTGTGAATGTTTTTGGTGGAATGGGAGGGCCACCGCCAGTCCTCTCAGCAAGCTTCTGGTTCTTGCTTCTTCCTCTTGAGATCATGCCACCGCTTCATGATCTCCTTCTTGGATCGTGGGGTTGTCCCTACTGCATTGACCCTTTCTACTATCCTTTCCCACATTTGAGTCCTTGTGGCTAATGGCGTCTGTTGGCCCAGGCTACCAAACAGTTGTGGTTCCACTCTAACTATTTCATTGACCACGACGGTCAACTCACTCTCTGTGAATTTGGGCATTTTCTGTGATGCCATGGTGTGTGGTGTTTGAAGTGTTTGTGGGTGCAGGGGTGTGAGTGGTGGGTGTGGTGTTTTTTTGTGAGGTGTGTAATGTGCTGGGGGATTGTTTGTGCTGGTGTGATGGTGGTGGTGGTGGTGGTGGGTGTGCTGTGTTGTCTTGCCTCTCCTGGCAGGTCTGGTTTATGCCCTTCTCTTCTGAAGTGTTGCAAAGGATTGTGGTCAGTAAAGGGGCTGGTTTTATACTCAGCTGTGTGGGTGTGTCCAAATGGGGTTTTGCTGTCAGGTATGTTGTGGGAGTTGTCCTGGAAATTGTATGTTTTTGTTTGGCATTTATTTATTTATTTGGTATGTGTTTTGTGTATTTGGGGGGCATGGCTACTTTGATTTGTGCAATGTTTGGCATATCTGAGGTGTTTTTGCATCGTCCGCCATGTTTTTGGAGGATCATCCACTGCGGTGGCCATGCTGCAGCTCTTCCGCTGGCTCTCCCATTCACTGCAGTGTGCGACCGCGGCGGTCGGTAACAGCGGAACGTACCGCGGGACCATCGGGGATATACTAATTTCCCGTGTGAAGTCTCCGCTTTGCTTGAGCGGATTGTAGCTTTTCCGCTGCGTTTCGGACCGCTGCAGTCGGTTTTTGGTCGTCACCACCTGTGACGTGCGGTTTTTGTTGGCCTGCTACTGCCGCGGTCGGTCTTTTTGGCCGGTTGTTCCTAATTTGGCCGCCGGTTTGACCACGGTCCCTGCGGGCGGTTGTTTCCCACCTCCATGGCGGTCGGGGTGGTTTTCCGCCCGCCATCCTAATGGGGCTCATGGTATTAAAAAATAAGTAATGTATGTAATAATAATGTAAGACGTCAACATAACGTACTGAAAAATCAATAATGAAAATTATTTGTATTAAGCTAACTTTTAAAATGAAAAAAAGAATATACACTGAAAAAAATTAAAAAATCAAAATAAAAGAAATTTGACTCCCACTTCAAAGTGATCAACAGTGAAAAAGTGTTAGATTTAGGGTGGGGTCATATATACTATTGACACTCCCACCTGAGCAATAATAGGGAAGTGTTGGTCTTGGAAGGGTCACATTTATTATTCCTACTCCAATGTAAGCAAAAGTAGGGAAAGTGTTGAACTTTGAGGACGTCAAATGTACTACTCCTGCACCAATCTTAGTAACAGTATGGAAAATGTTGACTTTTGTAGGGCCAAATGTACTATTCCCACTCGTAATGTTTTAAAATGAAATATTTCAATTTAGAAAAGAAATATTAATACCATACTTAAAAGTAATTATTCATTAAACCTCAAACAATTAAAATGACATGTTAAAAATAAAAATATTGTATTAGCATTAAAAAGCAACATTTAATAAAAAGTTACATATTGCATAGTAAAGGTAAAGTAGTCCCCTCTCTACTACCATAAAAACAAACACAAATTATTACCAATAAGAAAAAAGAAACATTTATATAACAATTACAATTTTTTATTATTAAATAAAACAATTACTAATTCAAACAGTTAAATATATAATTAATAGACACAATTTATGAATTAAATAGACTATTCAACAAATTAAAAATTTATAAAAAATCAACAAATAAATAATAATTAATCAGTTAATCAATTAGCATAATTAGTTATCAATCAAACAAATTAATTATATAAAAATAATTATATATTAAAAATAGTAATTCACATTTTGAGAAACCTCCCTTCCTGATACCCCGCAAACCCAAAAACCACCACTAAATTAGCAATTTCTAAATAATTTAAAAAAAATGTTATATAGACACATACAACCTATACTACAACAAATGGAATGAAAATGTAATTAAAATACTAACAACTCATAATACTAATAATAAAATAAGTTATATTTATCAAACTAATTACAAATGATTTTTACAAGTACAATAATATTATATACTTCTATATATTGTTACTCTATATTTTTTACTTAAAAATATATTTGACATGCTATTTGTTCACCACAAAATTGTTTCCATACTATTTTGCTGGACTACCGACCATGATGCACAATTTTGGCATCTGCAGTTGTGGCTGTGAAGCTGCAGTTAAAAATGGGCAAGTTGGGTGGGCTGTCTCTGGTCCAACCCCTGCTTCTCCTGATCTGTATGTCCTGACTCTGGTGGCTGAAGCTCAGGGCAGTTGCTTGGAATGGGAATGGGTAGGTACACTGCATTGTAAAGAGTGTGTCATTTCAAACAGTACATTTTTACATAATAATTTGTGGAGGGGTTTCTTTTGGGTGGTCCGAATTATGCAATATGTATGTCTGCTGAGGTCGAGGTCGAGTCATTGCTGACATGCACCTTCAAACTTAATAAAAACAACCATTACGAAGCTACAATTCCAACAATACATTTCAGCAGTGTTAACCCCCAGAGGTCAGATGTAATAGTTTCATTGATGTGTTTCTTAGATGCCAGGTTGCAACAATTGGTTGTCCAGGTCTGCCTCTTTCAAATGCATCCAATGACCACCTCCGCGGTGGCAGAGCACCCTTCCGCGATTTTCAAAAAATGCATCATGCCACCGCAGTCATCGCTCCCATTGGCTGTAGGCAATGCTCCATGGCGGTGATGCACCGCAGGGGCCCGGGGTGCGCTACCGCGATGGTGCATCTTTCAAAAGCATCCAATGACAGCTTCTGGGGTGGCAGAGCATGCTTTCCGCGATTTTCAAAAATGCATCATGCCACCGCAATCATCGCCAATCTTAGTAACAGTATGGAAAATGTTGACTTTTGTAGGGCCAAATGTACTATTCCCACTCGTAATGTTTTAAAATGAAATATTTCAATTTAGAAAAGAAATATTAATACCATACTTAAAAGTAATTATTCATTAAACCTCAAACAATTAAAATGACATGTTAAAAATAAAAATATTGTATTAGCATTAAAAAGCAACATTTAATAAAAAGTTACATATTGCATAGTAAAGGTAAAGTAGTCCCCTCTCTACTACCATAAAAACAAACACAAATTATTACCAATAAGAAAAAAGAAACATTTATATAACAATTACAATTTTTTATTATTAAATAAAACAATTACTAATTCAAACAGTTAAATATATAATTAATAGACACAATTTATGAATTAAATAGACTATTCAACAAATTAAAAATTTATAAAAAATCAACAAATAAATAATAATTAATCAGTTAATCAATTAGCATAATTAGTTATCAATCAAACAAATTAATTATATAAAAATAATTATATATTAAAAATAGTAATTCACATTTTGAGAAACCTCCCTTCCTGATACCCCGCAAACCCAAAAACCACCACTAAATTAGCAATTTCTAAATAATTAAAAAAAAATGTTATATAGACACATACAACCTATACTACAACAAATGGAATGAAAATGTAATTAAAATACTAACAACTCATAATACTAATAATAAAATAAGTTATATTTATCAAACTAATTACAAATGATTTTTACAAGTACAATAATATTATATACTTCTATATATTGTTACTCTATATTTTTTACTTAAAAATATATTTGACATGCTATTTGTTCACCACAAAATTGTTTCCATACTATTTTGCTGGACTACCGACCATGATGCACAATTTTGGCATCTGCAGTTGTGGCTGTGAAGCTGCAGTTAAAAATGGGCAAGTTGGGTGGGCTGTCTCTGGTCCAACCCCTGCTTCTCCTGATCTGTATGTCCTGACTCTGGTGGCTGAAGCTCAGGGCAGTTGCTTGGAATGGGAATGGGTAGGTACACTGCATTGTAAAGAGTGTGTCATTTCAAACAGTACATTTTTACATAATAATTTGTGGAGGGGTTTCTTTTGGGTGGTCCGAATTATGCAATATGTATGTCTGCTGAGGTCGAGGTCGAGTCATTGCTGACATGCACCTTCAAACTTAATAAAAACAACCATTACGAAGCTACAATTCCAACAATACATTTCAGCAGTGTTAACCCCCAGAGGTCAGATGTAATAGTTTCATTGATGTGTTTATGTTTCATATGATAAATGATCTTGTTTTGCACATATTCTGCTGATGCTTGCATGATGGGCAAACTTTGTAGATGTATGTATAGGTAATCGAGGTAAATCATTGGTGCCTGTTCATATATATTTTATCTTTATGTATGCTAATATTAAAAATAATTAAAAAATACACACCCCTTCCTTCATCATGTAATCAACGAGTGAAATAAATCTACCATCACATAGTTTAACATTCCTGAACCTCATGTATGTATTTTTTTCAAAAGGTTGGTAACAATACGATTTTTCCTGATTTGTTTAAAGCTCCACAGAGTTATAACACATGTATCAGGGACCAGTCTTTAGCCAGACAAAATGGACGTGTTAATTTGTGGTGACAAGAGCTGCCCAGTAGGGATGGAAAACAGTGTTGCAGACTATAGCAAGGCCAGTCAAGGGGGGGGGGGGGGGGGAATTAGGATTTAAGGCTGTGCTGCTAAAGACACGCTCCCTGCAGAAAGACAAATTGCAGGTCTTTGTCCTCCTGCAAGATTCACGCCCTGATCTAGTGTTGCTAACGAAAACGTTGCTTACTCAAATCTCGAACCCCACTATCGCTGCAGCTATTCCCTGTGGGTATAAGATTTTTCGGAAAGACTGATCAGTAGGTAAATGAGGGATAGTATTAATTTTTTTTAAAGCAAGAATATGCCTGTAACGTTATTTTCTTAGGCAAACTGGAAGATGCAGAATGCCTCAGTTTTCACTGCTCCTTACTAGCTCACCAATCCTCGGCAGGTACCCTTATTTACAGGGCCCCGGTCCTGCGGGCGCATTTCTGAGGTCCATTAATTAGGCAATGGCACCTCAGGTCCTTAGATACAGTCACTTTCTGGTGATAGGTGATCTTAATATCCACTTGGAGAACCCACAGAGCCAGAGGTCATCTCCCTGACTGAGTCACTTGCAGTTTTTAACCTTGCCCCGTATGTCTCCCCCCTAAGCTTTAGAGATCAAGGTGGATCTGCTCCAACCGCTGGTATTGTTGGACTATTGCCTTATCAGTTTTAGGGTCTCTTGGTCAGGGAGGGGCCGCCAGACCCCTGCCAATAAATTGGAAAACATTCAAAGACCTTCCCATTGAGTCTCTCCATCTGCTTTAGGGGAGGCGCTGGAAACCTCTATTCCTCTGTTGTCAGAGAATCCTGAAAGAGATGCACTCAAACTCGATGCCTGGGTGCAGTACAGTGCTCATGAGTTAGCCCCTATGACCACACGTACTCCCAAGAAAGCCAGACTTTCAGCTCCCTGGTTTAATGAGCTACTGAGAATGAGCGAAAGCACCTGCAAACACCTAGTAAGGAAATGGTGTAAAAGATTTCATTCTGACGATAAACTTGTGTACAAACTGGCCTTGAAGTCCCATTATACAATAGTCCACATTTCCTCAAAATGCTGTCTGAAAGATGAAATTGAGTTGTCCAGCAATAAAGGTAAGAAGATCTTTAAAATCGTGAAAGCCTTCTATGACCCGTCATCTGTTGCAAGGGTTCTACCTCTCTATCTCAAATGGACAAATCAACTAGGGACTTTCTTTCACGAAAAAATCGTGACTATTCAGGACTTCTTCTCTAGGGAGTCTCCTGAGGATCAGTAGTATGTAGATCGTTTAGACTCGGCGGTGAACCCCCCCCCCCCCCCAAGAGGAATTCCTGCTCTTCTGCAGTTTCCTTTGTTACAACCTGAAGCTTCCCTTGATATCATTAAGAGTCTTAAGTCAGGATCCCCAGCCGACCCCTGCCCAGCAAAATTGCTGGCTGTGGTGGCCACAACATTCAAGTCCTGTGGTTAATAAGGCACTTAATTCCTATTCAACTGCCGGCCATGTGCCTGCTATTTGGAAACATGCCAAAATTCTCCCGCTGCTGAAGAAGCCCTCTGCTGACCCCGCAGTGTCAGCAAACTACAGACCCATCTCACTATTGCATTTTTTCTCTAAGGTTCTGGAGCACTAAACCAATACAGTTATCTCGGACTACGCTGAAAAGAATAATCTCCTGCACATTAGCCAGTCAGGTTTCAGAGCCAACTATAGTACAGAGACCCCCAGGCTAGAGGTCTCGAAGCATTGTAAGGAGAAATTGGATCAGGGGGGCAAAGCCATTCTGATTTTATTAGACCTGTCAGCAGCCTTTTATACTGTTCCTGACGTCAGGCTCCTTGACAGGCTACAGGATCTTGGAAAAGGCAAACCCACACTGGAATGTTTTTTTTTCCTTCCTAGAGGATAGAAGCCAGGAAGTCTGGGCTCCTCCCTTTGCCGCCCCATCCTCCTTCTGAAACTCGGAGTTCCTCAGGGCGCTATACTGAGCCCCACACTCTTCAACTTATATATGATACCCTTGGCACTACTGGCAGAAGCTTGTGGTAACAAAATTATTTCTTACACTGACAACACATAGCTCCTTTCCACCTGCGAGAAGGGAATGGACTTTGAGGGCAAGAAGACCAGAACCTGCATTTCAAAGGTGTTTAAGTGGCTGAGGAGGAACCAACTAAAATGTAATCCAGAGAAATCCAAAATCATCTTTTTTGGTTCCCCGCCCTTGGAAGAGTGGAAACACTGATGGCCTGGGGAGTTGTCACCTCCCTTTTCAGTGCAAGATTCTCTTAAAAATCTGGGCATTATGATGGACGGTACTCTCTCGAAGAGATCCCAAGTCCAGTCTGTAGCAGGCACCTGTTTCAGGCTTCTGCGTATACTGAGGAAATTTCTCCCCCTTCTGCCACTTGAGCACACAAAGACCGTAGTACAGGCAATGGTTACTTCCACACTGGACTACATCAATGTCGTGCACCTGGGCATTCCTGAGTATATGCTCAACCGCTTACAGGTGGCCCAAAATGCAGCCGCCAGAGCGGTTCTCATGCTTAAGTCCAGGACTCATATATCCCTGCACCTCAAGGCATTACACTGGCTCCCAGTAAAAAAGAGGATTAGTTTTAAAGCTCTGGTGCTATTTTTCAAGCCCCTTCAAGGGAGTGGCGCGGAGTATTGCAGGAGAGTCACCCATTATACGCTGCCAAGAACCTTGAGGCCATCCACTTTGAATCTGGCATCTGTTCACGGGATACACTGCGCCCATTCAGGCGGTTGTTCTTTTAGGTTCCAGGGAGCCCAAGCCTGAAACCTCCTTCCACTGACTCCCAGAACTGTGACTGACCTAGCCGCTTTCAAGAAAATGCTTAAAACCTAGTTATGCTGCATCTAACCTAGCTCTCCTCTTTTTAGTTGCAGTTTAAAAGCAGGTCGCCCATTTTCGGGGCATCAGAATGTTTGATAGAATCATTTTTAGCACTGGTACACTCTTGTTGAGTAGATGTGCGCTCTATAAATGCTTTCTTTTATTCATTCATTCATTTTTCCAAACACCTCCAATCACCTATAATGGTGATTATCTTTATTGAACATTTAAGTATAATTAGAGGCTCACCCAGGTCGTTGACTTTACTATTTACTACAAATGTATGCAACCTACACAGGAGTCAGTGTCCACTGGCTATCTTTTATCTGCATGCTCCATCTTTGGTGACTCAATGTAGATATAATTTCCTCTCTAAAAGTACTAAGGGCCTGTTGATGAGTTTGCTGGTGAGGGAGTGGGCTGCCATGCCACCACCCCTCTTCCACACTATCAAATGGGACCGTCAGCCACCCGCCAGATTATGAGTGATTTTGTAGTCTGGAGGGAGGGCGGTGTGGTGGCCCCTCAGCAGTACAGTACAAAGGCTCACATGTGAGCCTGGGAACTGCACCTTCCCAGGACCGCAAATACTTGTTCCTTGATGGCATGGACTGTGCAGTCCATGCCGCAAGGAACAGGGGTGAATGCACACAGTGGAGCACAACATGTGCCCCCCTGCATGCACCCCCATGCACAGGGGCAACCTTTGTTTCCTCACAGCCAGCAGTTTCATGGTTTGAGAACAGCCATGAGCACCAGCAAGCATATTGCACAATCAAGACCGCCACACCACCGCCAGGGATCGCGGATCTCTAGCAGTTGCTGCAGTTCTCTGGAGGTCCTACTGCCATATTCATAACATGGCAGTCGGATTGCTGGTGCAGTGGTCCCAGGCCATCACCGCAACTCCACCACGAGGTTGGCCATAGCAAGGACCACCAACTCATAATTAGGCCCTAAGTATCTCAACAACTATATTGAAATAACTAACCCACAATCAATTTAAATTGTATCCAAATGCTCCCTGACCATAACACTATGTGCCCTCTTTTGTATTTTGATAGAGTGCACAAACAATAAAACTCCTGCAAAATATTTGATTACTCATCTGCCAAAGTTATAAGGCCTGATTAAGAGTTTGGTGGAACTTGAGCAGGACGCCACATAAGCATCTTGCTCCAGGACTGCCAAACTTGACCGCCGGCCACCCGCCAGATTACGAGTAATCACGTGGTCTGGTGAGCGGTCCTTTGGCGTTCCCGCGGTGGTGCCTATTAAAATGGCACCACAATGGGAACACCAAAGCCTGTGGCTACAGTCCATGCTGTGCTGGAAACAGGGGGACTGCACACAAGGGGGGGCACTACATATATCCCCTGCAGGCACCCCATGGCCCTGTAGGGCCCCCTTTGTTCATCACCTCCACAGTTTTCATGGCAGCCTCACCTCCATGAAAACTTTGACAGTGCGAAAACTCATAATATGCTTGTCAACAGTGGCACAGTGGCACAGCCAAGCATATTGCAGCCTCAAGACTGCCACAACACCGCAGCGTCCCAACTTGTATTAGGGCATTCGTACCACCGGTGCAGCGGTGCCCGCACCTCCTCTTTGGCTACAGTGGTCCATTGAACCAACATAGTCATAATTTGGCCCTTAGTCTTAATGCAAATCCAAATGACTCCTTTGAAATACCAGTTTTTCCAAACGTTGATTCCTACCTGATGGATATTACACAAATGATGCATCTACCTTGGACAAGACCCGAGCTACAATTGTAGCTTGACCTATAACAGAATAACATTTTTGTTTAAAATAAATTGTATTGCTATAGAAAACTGATAAATCACAATACTTCAAGACCATATCTAGTGGCATCTTATCCAACAACAGGACAAAATTATTTTTTTGTCTTTGTCTTTATAAATATCATCACCTCATTTTTACCCATACTAATCTTTAAAATATTTTGATGTTCAGTGTAAACTAAGCATAGCCAAAGAAGTCTGAAAGCCTATTGGAGTAAATTGAACCATATGTTATCATCTACATAAAATTTTTTGGGGGAGAGCTTCTTGATGTGTGATCAGGTGGAATGCAACTTGCCTGATCAAGCATTGTTGGTGCATGAACCATATATATTACAAATAATAGTGTAGCTTATATACAGCCCTGCCTTGTCCCATTTAGTATAATTCATTTTGCAAACAATGATCCATTTCCCCCTAATTGGATCTTGGTCCACAAGTCTTTATGCAACTCCTATTACTGATAAGGATGAAACAAGGACTCCAAAACCAGTATCTTTCTCCACATTGTTTACTTTATACTAAATCAAATGTTATACTCACACTCATAAAGACTTCATGAAGAGGCATTTTCTTTTGTAAAATATATTGTCCCTCCAACATTTTCAACAGCAAACATCCATCTATCATCGAGTCATCACTTCTTAACCCAGTTTGGCCCTAGCCTGAAGGTGGTGTTGGTTGTGATAGTGTGCCAATCGTGCTGAATCTTGTTGAACCTGGCCCTTTTTTCAGGGTTATCCCCAACCTTTATACCTCCTTCCTCCTATTTTTCTGACCTGTTTTTGTTGGGTCAATGACTCTTGGCACTTTACCAAGGCTAATCAGTGCTAAAGTGCATATGTTCTCTGTGTAAATTGTACTGGTGTTTGGTTTATCATGATTGGCATATTTGATTCACTGGTAAGTCCCTAGTAAAGTGCCTTCCATGTCACCAGGGCCTGAAATTCAAATGCTACTAGTGGGCCTGCAACACTGGTTGTGCAACCCAAAAGAGTGGCCCTGTAAATCTGTCTCAGGCCTGCCGTTGCAGTGTCTGCCAGTGCAGTTTAAACTACCTGTTCAACCTGGAAAGTGCACCTACTTGCCATGCCCAAACCTTCCCTTTTGCTACATGTAAGGCCCTCATATGATAGGCCCAAGGTAGCCCCATGGGCAGGATACAGTATATGTGAAAGTTAGGAATTATACTGGTGTACTTTACATATCCGTATAGTGAAATACTGCCAATTTAGTTTTTCATTAGTTCCAGGACTAGCTCTCTCATATGTTATCATTGGAGCTGCCTTGTAACATTTTTACAAGTGTAACTTTCGATTGGGAAAAGCTAGAGTTTTCGAGTTTGGGGTCTCTGAGCCTTAGAATTTAAAAAACGCACCTTTTGGAAAAGATAGTTTTTAAATTGTGTGTTTGCAAATGCCACTTTTAGAAAGTGGGCATTTTCTTGCTCTCCCATCCTGTGCCTCTGCCTGTGGAATCAACATCTGGTTTAGACTGACAGCTGGGTTGTTTGCACATTCACTCTAGATAGTCACGTAAAGGAAGCTGAGGTGTGCCCTCTATATCCAAATTGCCAATCACCAGGTAGAAAGAACTTCCTGAGCTACAGTGGTGGGAAGAGTTGTCTCTTACACCTGAATAGGGATTTGCCCGGCCTTTCACAATGCTGTCTCCACCCCCCTGGAGTGTGTCTGGAGCCAAGACAGTCAAAGGCAAAAAATGCTCACCACAAGGACTAGCCTCTGAAGTATGCCTACTTCAAAAGGTCAAAAGAGATACAAGTATTGAACCTAAAACCTCAGCCTTTTAGAACACTTCTGGATAGAGGACTCTGCCAAGAATAAGAGCTGAAGAGCTGTCAGGAGGGCTACTGCTCCTTTGCTGTGTGTTGCTTTGTTGAGTTGTCCTGCAGTTGCTGCTTCTATCAGTGGGTAGTGAATGAACTGTATTATGCTTTTGAATCCTGCTTTTCTGAGGTTCTTCAATGGCTTGTGTGTGCTTGCCTCCTGTTGGAAGTCTCAGGGCCATCAAAGTCTTCACCTGCAGCATCCCTGAACTCCACTGCTGGAAGTTCTGACCTGCCAAAGAGTGTCAATTCTATTCCTGTGCCCTTGGAGGTGGATCCAAAAGTCTGCACAATTGAAGCATCACCCTTCCAGTGCCTGTTTTTCTGATGCACCCTCTTTTGTACTGCTTTTGGCCGCCATAAGTGTGGCAGGGTATGCTCAAACGTGAGTCCCTTGCTCACTTTGCCACTGGATTCAAGCAAGCTGGGTAGAAGACGGCTGGAATGCCAGAAACCGGTCCTCGGAAGCTTGTTTCCGGTCCAGGGAAGACATGGCTTGGCAGTTCGGGCTGGACTGTTCCCATGAGGCACAGGGTCGGACTGATTTGCATATAGCCATGTCTGAACTGGGGTGGCAGAGTGGGCTAAAGAACGGTGATGGATTAAACCCAGATCTTTTGACTGGGTGTGAGTGTTTGATTGATTCAGATGCTCCGTCCATCACCACCCTCTTTTGTACTGTTTTTCTGATGCAGCACTGCGATGTGGGAGAAGTTTCCTCGCGCCGCCGCTATGTGGCCAACAAAATCGACGCAGCGCCTTTTCGTGGCCCAAAGAACCGCTGAAAACAGAGTTCCGTGCACCTTTCTTCCAATGTCTGAGATCACAGCGCTGACTCCGATGCAATCTATCCTGGGCGGCTGGAAGAAATGACGCAGCACCTATTTGCCGCCACCGCATCAATCTTCAGCGCATCTAGATTTCCACGCAATGCATCTGTACACCAAGTTTCCATCGCATCACCTGCAGACCAGAACCATCTTTAGATTTCAATGCATCGCTTCACCTTACTGTCTGGAACCGAAGCAACTCTTTGCATCGCTTCCCCAGGGACTCTAGCACGGACCATCACAGTGTTTTCTGACACTTCCCTTCTCTGTGGCTGTTTTTTCTTGTGGATTTTGGCACATCAAAGATGTTTTGTGTAATATCACTGCATCCATAGAGCTCTATGCACAGAATTGCTAAAAAACTTTAAAAAGTGATATTTTGAGGTATGTATGTTGGATGTTTTTCATTTTGGTCTTGTTTGTTTTAAATAAAGTTTACTTATTTTTCGACAAACTGGTGTGGTGTCCAATTGTAGTGTTTTCACTGTGTTAATGTGTGAATTATGTACAAATACTTTCCACATTACCTCTGAGATAAGCCTGACGGCTTGTGCCAAGCTACCAAGGGATGAGCAGGGGTTATATTAGCTGTGAAATCCCTTTAACATGACTAGGAGGAAAGATCCCCCATTTCTAACAAATCTATTATGGCCCTCAGAATGTAATCTATAGGATCTACTCATTTGGGGTGGCTGGTGGGCCTGTAGATTGGTCCTCTGCCTCTGTCACCTTTGCCAGCTGCATCTTCTTTCTGCTGGCAACTTTAGCTGCTTTTATTCTACAATACAGGTAATGCTATTGATTCTATGGTTCTGGTGGAGGCCACAACATTGTATATGTGCTCTTGGATCGCAAGGATTGTTTTTCTTTGTTGCCACAAGCACTATCCTTGAAACTTTTATGACATGTTACTTTTGGGCAGCACATTCCTCCTCTACTATTTCCAGAACTTTGGGCCATATGTATCAACATTCCGTTTTGCGATTCCTAAATAGCGATTTTTAAGGAATCGCTATTTAGAAATCCCAAAATGGTATGTATGTAGAAATTAGCTTCTTTTTAGCGATTTCCTAAAATTCCTTAATTGCGATTAGCAAATTGCTAATCGCAATTAAGGAATAATTTCCCATTAATTTCTATGGGCCCATAGGAATGAAGGGGAAATTTGCGAATCGCAATTTACTAATCGCAAATTGTGAATATTTTCAAGGGTGCTGGGGTGTCCAAAGGACACCCTGTTGCACCCCTGAAATCGGCATGGGTGGACATGTGGCGCACATACATGCCCTAAGTTTCTAGAAAAAACAAGGGGGAACCTAAAGGTGGCTGTGGACCAAGGGTATAAGTCAATTAAGGAAAAACAACGGTCCAAAGCAGTTTCTGAGATGTGAGGCAATGATACACATACCATATTAGGCTGCTATATATTTGTCCAAGTCCAGCCGGACAGGGAGTTTATTTTCAGAATAATCATTGAATTTATAACATCTCAGTGCATGAGCAACATTTCTAAAGGGCACAATCCTGTGCTTTACTCAGAACAGAGTCCTTTGAACAGTGCTTCAAATCTCACTCTGATGCAATAACATCACAACCACAATAAGCTTGCGAGCCATATGATGAAGAACTGAATGAACAAAAGAGGTACTGTATAGTGCTCTGATCACCGCAAAAGATGTACTGGTTTCTCTGACCATAGTAAGAAATATGCAACATAATTGATATAAAAACTATAGCTGTGTAAACAAAAACTGATTTGAGAAAATGCACAAAAACACTGTACCTCAAATACTGGTCCTTTCAGCTCACAATCACACAAGCGATGTAACATTTCTATATTCTTTCTTCGTTCATGGGCTGGGACACTCACTCTCTCACAGGTGGTCGATTAATCACAAGTATATTATAATTAGAATGGGGTAGGCACACTATAGGAAGTGAGGATCCAACGAGCAGGTGCAAGAATATGTGCTGCCAGCCCATTCCACACACCCAGGGTCCATGTCTAAGGTCTGGTCAAGATAAGAAGCAGGTGTACCGACCTGCACTTTCAAAGGCGATTAAAGATTCACTTGCAGGCGGGTGCAGTCAGTGACTGCATCCACCTGCAAGGGGATGTCTAGGGGGTCCATGGGACCCCCTTTACCCTTTGCTGAGGGCTGCTGTCAGGAGGTGCACAAACAGTGAACCACCTTTTAAATGGCACACTGTTCGTGTGCCTTCTGAGGGCTTCTTTGACTCTCTGCCCATGTCTGTAATATGGCGGGGCTCAGAGTCAAAGGAATTCCTTCATTTGCATAGGGCACAGCACCTATGCAAATGAGGGAACATCCTCTGAAGGTACCACGGGCGCATTAAGTGTGCCTGCGATATTGGTATTATAGAAGGGGGCGCACAAGCTTCTGTGCCTCCTCCTATACTACCAAGGTGCCCAGGGGGCACGTAAATTGGGGGCAAACGCCCGTTGCGCCCCCAGGGCACCTTCTGTAATACGGCCCCTAGTATGT
Source organism: Lissotriton vulgaris (assembly GCF_964263255.1). Classification (NCBI taxonomy): domain Eukaryota; kingdom Metazoa; phylum Chordata; class Amphibia; order Caudata; family Salamandridae; genus Lissotriton; species Lissotriton vulgaris. Next base: position 1,479,116,350 of record NC_141689.1, read on the forward strand.
TAAGTTAGCATCAGCAAGGATAAGTGGCTGTTGCACATTACAGTTGTGCTGAAACAGGGTACTGAATTTAAACCTTTCTCATTGGGCTTGGAAGGATCGGGCCCTCCATGGGTGGCCCAAAAACCACTCATGGTAGGGCCTTTTTTCTCAGGTCTCTAAAAAGGTCTGAAACTCTGGATACCTCCATACTTTACGTTCTCATTTTCACCAGACGGTCTCTGCTAAAACATTTAATTCATATCACAGCAGAGATTGTAATTCTTTGGGCTCAAAATCATAATGAATAAAAATGGGATGATTATATGGGAAAGTCAAAAAACTGGAGAACCCTGACTTAGCTATCCACAAATCACCTGACAATTATATATGTGAACTTATCTAAGCAAATTAATGAGAACAATCCTTACAGGTCAATATCTCCATGTTGCTTCATTATGTTGATAATATTTTTTGTATTTAGGGTAACTCGTTAGAACAACTGCATATGTTTGTTCCCAGCTCAATTCACAGGATCCTTATTTGACTTTCACGTGGCCCTAAGTCAATAAAAGGTGTCTTTTCTAGATCTAAGCATTAGACATGTGAATGTAAAGTTGGACTCCTGAGTGCTCCATAGTGTATAGAAACCCTACTGATAGGAGCTACTTGTTACACTTCAGCTCCTTCAACCCAAAGGATCTGACACAATTTTCCTGGAAGATAATACTTCATTATAAACTGTCTGAAAGAGGCTGTCCAAAAATACTATCAGAAGTGCCCACAAGAGGGCTATAAATACCACCATGTGGAGACCTTCTTGAGACTACACCAAACTCTCCAAACAATGCAGTATTACTTCATGGCAGTGCCTTTTACCGCCTGGAGATAAAAATAAATAAAACTGGATAAAAACACTGGAGACTATTAGTACTGGGCCCGCTTTCTATACCAATATCATTCTTTGCTTTTAAAAGATAAAATATCGGAGCGACTCTGGTCCCCTAAACAAAACAAGCATTTGGAATACATTAGGCCTTGTATTTGCAACAGTTTAAGCTATTGGCATTGTAAATGACAATGCCTTATATTTATGTTTTAAAAACCGAAACATAAATAAAAGGCATTGTCATTTACAATGCCAATAGCACAAACATGCGTAAATGCAAGGTCCATTGCATTGCAGATGCTCGTTTTTAGCAAGTGAACGGAGTAGCAAACCTAAAGCATATTCATGTTTAACATAGATGTTCATTCAGAAAATGAACATGCCAGCAGTCGCGGCTTGCATGACTTGCAAGTGGCGGGGTTTTAATTTACCTTACCAGGTTCCGCGCCACCTCTGCTCCTGCCCGGGTCCCGCGCCCGTGTTTTCCCGGAACTGGAATCATGCATCCTCCCTTCCCTCCCCTAAGCCAATCACAATGCTGCAATGGCAGCATTGTCGTTGGTGTGGACAGCGCCCAGCCGGGCACCTGTAGGGAGGCCATTTTCTCTATGTAGGCTGCATGTAGCCTACATGGGAAAATGTAGAGTGCGCATTAATGGTTGTTCAGCTGCAGAAAGCTGACTAAACAGTCAGGGCCCACAACAGTGGGAAAGCCACTCCTCCCGGACCCGCCCCCAACCAGGCATAACCTCCCTCCCGCCCCCAACCAGGCATACCCTGCCTTCTGCTTTCTCGCAGCATGAGAAGCAGAAACAGAAAATGAGATTTAAAATGCCATTTTATGTTTCTGCTTCTAGCACTGCGAGAAAGCAGTGGGGCAACGCCCCTAATGGAGGAGCCGCCCCTGCATGCTAGATCTAGCGGAATTTACATCATGTTCCTTTGACCTCCCTAAAGACATCGTTGAGTTGCCTCCTTCTATCTCCCATGGCCCCTGAAGAGCTCCCCATTTCCTATGAGTTAAATAAGCCGGTGGTCACAACTGCGCATGAGAGACCCTCCTGCAGAAGAAAGAGAAACTCATTAAAGTAAATAGTGCTTACAGACTAAAGAAGACGTACCGTGTAACAACCAAAGTATAGGGCCAGTCCTCATGGGAGGTTACAAATGAAGTCAAGGCGGTACTAAGGAGGGACTAAGAAGCTTGATACCGAATCAGAAGCCAGCATTTACGAAGGACAATGACACAAGCCAATGACAAGTATGGGCGGAGAGTAGGTGGGGTTTCAAGTCCATACTCCAATACAGCATGGCTCACAGAGCAGCCCATGCTCTGCCCAGGCTCAACCTAAAAAGGGCTCTATAGACACGTGTGACCAAACTTGCGATGCAGGCATACTTGTGGCATACGAAGTGTGACTAAATCGATTAGTTAAAAAAACTACAAGGCGACGGATGAATGGGGGGAACATGGCGGCCGGTAGCTAACGGCTGCAGGCGGAGCTCCTGCGATGTGTGGCGTTTGCATTGCATGCTGATGGTCATCTGATCGCTCGGAGCCTCGGAGCCTTGGAGTTTTCTGAAGCCGAAAGATGTTGGAGTTTTCCAGCGTTTGTATCCTTTTTTGCATGAACTACGGCTGCTTTCCCGCTGCCCTTTTTTCCTGCATATCTCTCTGTGTCGCTTCGATAAAAACGAAACATCGATGGTGAGCAAGAGTATTGACGAGCCCGAGAGTGCGGTAGCGGAGCTGCCGTGCTGCCGTATATTGGACGCCGCGAGGGAGTGGAGGAGGCGGTCTCCTAGCGTCCTCAGGAGTCTTTCTCAACGCTGCACTTTGCCGGTAGCTGCGGCAGCTCCCGCGTCCTGCGGAAGGAAGGTAGAAGTGGGAGAGGCACTTGGGGGGAGTAACATAAGCAGCAAGATCCCACAGCCACACCTTTGTTCGGCTTGCCCCTCCAAATGTGACCTCTTTTTTAGAAATAGTGAGCATTTGGTCTCTGATCCCGGAGAGGCAGATTGGGGGTTACCTTGGGGGGTTTCGAGGCACCTACACACCATCTGTGAGCATAATAAGAGCATCAATTTGCAGTGCAAGGAGATTAGGGGAGAGTCTGAGTTGCAGTCGGATTGCAGCCTGTTCAAAACTAAAGCAACCAACTCCCCCAAAGCAGGAGAGGGGCGATACACGTTACGCAATAGGGCCCTGGTTAACCTCCCAGCCCAGTTTTAAACAAGACGATAGGTAGGGGGGTTATACCCAGACAAGGTTACGGGGACCTGGGTTATCAAATGAAGTATGAGAAGGGGTCCCAATAAGCATGAAATAATAACAAAAAATATGTGAACAATCAAAAAAGACAAATCTTATAGCCACATTGTTTTATTCACAATGTGCTGATATCTTGCATATACTTCACTGTTTGACATTCATTAGTCAGTGACTTTTTTGCAGTGCCCCAAAGGTTGGGAAACAGGGGAAGGGGTGTGGTACGTGTGGGTAATAAGTGAAGGAAAAGGGTTTAAAGTGACAGTAAAATCGACGAATAAGACAGATTCAATAGCGTTACATGTTCATGTACACAGAATCGGACCAATAGGTTCATATATATTATTTTACAAACATCATACTCCAAATGTACAGCAAATGAGAACGATGGGGTGTGGAGTTGACAGCAGAGAACAATGTGTTGTCGACGTTTCGACCCTCGTACTCGCAGATATGAGTATAGATCTTGCCGTGGGGTCTTCCTCAGGACTGGGGAGTTGGGGACACGAGACCACAACGGTGGTGTGCACCGGACCCGTTTGGTGAAGGTTTAGTATAGAGAATGGATCGACAACTCACTAGGAAGCGCCGTGTAAATGGATCATCATGGGTCCAAAGGGGCGACAATGGGGCAGTTGCTCCAGCAGCCGTATTTCGTCCACATTCGGCGTGGGGTAGCATTCACTCGCGCTAAGGCATCGAGTCGGTCGTGGACTGAATCCGACGGCGATCTCTGCTCGCAGGAGAAATGGCGAAATGGTTTCGCCATTTTGGACCCATGATGATCCATTTACACGGCGCTTCCTAGTGAGTTGTCGATCCATTCTCTATACTAAACCTTCACCAAACGGGTCCGGTGCACACCACCGTTGTGGTCTCGTGTCCCCAACTCCCCAGTCCTGAGGAAGACCCCACGGCAAGATCTATACTCATATCTGCGAGTACGAGGGTCGAAACGTCGACAACACATTGTTCTCTGCTGTCAACTCCACACCCCATCGTTCTCATTTGCTGTACATTTGGAGTATGATGTTTGTAAAATAATATATATGAACCTATTGGTCCGATTCTGTGTACATGAACATGTAACGCTATTGAATCTGTCTTATTCGTCGATTTTACTGTCACTTTAAACCCTTTTCCTTCACTTATTACCCACACGTACCACACCCCTTCCCCTGTTTCTCAACCTTTGGGGCACTGCAAAAAAGTCACTGACTAATGAATGTCAAACAGTGAAGTATATGCAAGATATCAGCACATTGTGAATAAAACAATGTGGCTATAAGATTTGTCTTTTTTGATTGTTCACATATTTTTTGTTATTATTTCATGCTTATTGGGACCCCTTCTCATACTTCAGTTTTAAACAAGGGCAGGCCTGCCACCGATAGTGGAAGCTAAAGCTGGCATTAGACAGATAAGAGGAACCAACGGGCCACAGGATACATCGCAAGATACTCCAGGCAAGGGAAAGCGGATAAGTTAAAAACAAAAGAAAGCTTGCCTCTCAGCAAAGGTAACACCGTCTTAGAAATCCTTTTACAAGATCTGTAGCAATACCTCTACTTCTACCTCAGCCTCTGCCTTGGCTCTTAAACAAGGCATGGCCGCTAAAGGAGACCCAGTCCTATCTACTCTTGCTCCTCCTGCCCCCGCTACTGCTCTAAACTCCACCAGTTTGGCAAGCGAGGCTAGGGAGGTAAGTGATTTACTCCCTTTCAGTATTCCCCCAGAAATGTCAGGGTCTTCTCCTATACAGGAGGGCTTAACAGAAGTTCACCCATCAGTGGAGCTCTCGAATAGCTTTTCTGCCCTTGATCTACAAGACCCAGATACAGAGGATACACCAGATTTTCCTCAGGGAAAGAGAGTAAGGGGGAAAACTCTGAAGAGCAGATTGACAACGCAATCCACAGGAGCCTTGGTTACCTCTTTAGAGATTCGCTCTGTCACTCCTGAAGTCCCGACTACTCATGAAAATCCCCCTAGCGTACCCCCCCCCCCCCCATTTCCACCTCTGGGACGCTGGCTGATATTTTGTTAAGTTTACGGGACGATATAGGCAGGAGATTTGACGACATCGGCAGGAGATTTACAACTTTGGAGACTAATCAGGAGTCTATTCAGGCCGAATGTGATCTTTTATCATCAAAGGTCAAGGAAGTCTTGCAGAGAACCGACGCACTTGAAGCAGAGATACCCAAAATGAAGGAATCCATAAATGCTTCTTCCCTCACGATGAATAAGCAGATACAGCAGAATCAGGAGTTATATGATGACATTGAGCGGCTGGAGAATCACTCTAGAAAAAAGAATCTGAAATTACTGAATGTCCCGGAGGATATCGAGGGAAATTATCTTAAGAACTTCGTAGTCTCCCTCTTGAAGACATACATCCTAAAATCTTCAGATGAAGACTGGGACTTGTCTGTGGACATTCAAAGGGTTCATCATGACCCGTATAGAAGATCTCCTGCGAAAGTCCGCCCTAGGAAGATACTTGTTAATTTCTTAACTTATTCCCTCAAAGAGAAGATCCTATCTCTGGCCCTAAAAGCAGGCGAACTGAAATGTAATTCAACTTCCACCCCTTTCACTTTTTCTGTTCGGTCGGACGTTTCCCATTGGACAGCCACAAGGCAGTGGGAACTGGGCAAAAGGATGGCTATATTGAACCAGCTGGGCGCCAAGACCCAACTCAGATTTCCTGCATCTTTAAGAATTATGTGGGATAACCATATGTATAACATGCAGCACTTGGAGAAGGTGGATTCTCTAATTGACAAGATTAAAAAGAGAGGAGGTGAAGGGGAAGATACAAATGACAGCAGTGGGGGGAGAGGAGTAGTCACAAAGTATAGCAAAATCTAAACAAGTTGTAGAACAGTAGCATATGCTCCTCTTAGGGTTTTTTTTCACTTCCTATCAGCTGAATCTGGCATCATTAGCGTGACTTGTTTTTTTTTTTTCTTCTCTTTTTGTATCGCTAACATTGAGGGGGCTCCGACCAAGGGTGTATGCCCAAGAGAAAAGGGAGGGTTCCCCGGGGGCATAGTAGGATGGAGTGTCATGGGGGGTTAGAGCGGTGGGTTGGGAGAGGGGAGCACAGGTGGGGTTGTAGTGGGAAAAAACGAAAAAATATGTCCTCATACCCTGTTTTGGTATAATTTTGTATTAACAGCTCGGGCCACTGGATTTAGGTGGGGGAGAAGTGTAGGCAGGAAATGACGGGCACAAAGATAAAGTTTATCTCATGGAACGTCAACGGATTGCGCTGTAGTAGAAGAAAGCAGCTGGTTATGAAATATCTTGAACAGTCGGCTGCACAGGTGTTTTTTATACAGGAAACTCATATGAGCTACTCAGAGACTAAGGAAGTCTTTGGTAAATATAAATGGATAGAGCATTTTCTCTGCTCTCACCATACGACACACAATAAGGGGGTTGCTGTCCTGATAAGAAAGGGAGTTAATAGCACTATCAATTCTGTTTTAACGGACTGCTCTGGTAGGTGGATCTTGGTGCGGGCAACCCTGGGAGGGGCCGAAGTCACTCTGGCATCCTACTATGGCCCTAACCTAGACGATCCCACTTGCCTTCTCAAGGTACAGGCCAACTTGATTGAGGTTAGAACCCCAATAATAATTGGGGGCGATTTCAATGCGCTTTTAACCACACATGCAACAGGTCAAATCACAGCAGATATGCAGCAGCTCCACAAACACGGCGAGCAATGATTAATATGATTCACGATCTCGGCCTGGTCGTTGTTTGGGAAGCCAAAGTGGGATTGGGATCTGGGTTTACGTATTTTAGCAAAAAACACTGCCATTCTTCGAGAATAGATTATATCCTCACCGACAGAGCAAGTTAAGAAAATATGGTAGACATTTCCATCCTCCCATCCATCCTTTCGGATCATGCACCTATAACATTTGTATATAGGGGAAGTACAGTTAAATCCCCTTCTCGGTGGACATTAAACAGAGGTATGTTGCGGGATCAGGAGCTAATTAGTAATATAAAGGAATCAACTGTTAGGTTTTTCCTAGACAATGCAGGGTCAACATCTCCTGAATATGTATGGGATGCCTTTAAGACCTACATTAGAGGGGTATTCCATAGTTTGATATCTTCTAAAAATAAGCAAGATAGACTGAAATTCCAAATAATGGACGAGGAGATATCTAGATTAGAAAATGCTAGGATACATTGTCAGCCTGAGTCAATCCCTCTAATCCTTAAAGAATTGGATCAAGTTCGTTCCGAGTACAGAATTAAGTTGGAAGAAAAAGTGAGAATTCCATGGGAGGTTCATATAATGGAGAACTATGAGTATGGAGAAAGAGCAAGCGCTACCTTAGCTTGGAAGACAAAACAATATTAATAAACTAATAATCAATGAGGTTGGCGCAACGTCAAGTAAGCATGAAGAAATGCAGCAATGCCTTCTCTCTGTATTTTCCCAACTATACAAAGAAGATGCTTTACCCGAGACCGACAGCATCCAAGCATGGTTAAATAATAAGGCTTTACCATCGTTGTCCAGGGATATCCAGGAGATGTTAGAAAGGCCGATTACTGTGGAAGAAATCAGGCTCCATATTAAAAAGATTAAAAATATTAAGGCTGCAGGGGCAGATGCCGTCCCAGGCGAAGTTTATAAGATCCTCGATGGGATAATTACCCCTAGATTGCATGAGTTATTTAACTATATCTATTCATTAGAGGGGGGAATCCCTCCATCCTGGAAAGAAGCAACCATTGTGCTCATATTAAAACCTGGGAAAAACCCATTAAAGGCGGACTCCTACAGGCCAATCTCCCTGCTAAATGTAGACTATAAGATCTTTGCTAGCATTTTGGCAGAGAGATTGGTCAAGGTTGTTCCGCAATTGATAGGAGTAGATCAAAAGGGATTAATTCCGGGACGTTATATACAGGAACAGTCTTTACAACTAATAGGCTGTATAGACCTGGCAGTTACACGAGCAGAGCCTTTTGCAGTGGCCGCATATGACGCAGCTAAAGCGTTCGACCGCGTCAGCTGGTCCTTCCTTTCGAAAAACCCTTAGACTAATGGGATTTGGCACAGTGTTCATAAGATCTCTAGTTAAATGCAATTAGGGGGCTTCGGCTGCTATCCTCTTAAATGGGGTATTAACACCGAGGTTCGAAATTCAGAGGGGTACTCGTCAGGGGTGTCCAATTTCACCCCTGCTGTTTGACATATACATTGAACCCCTAGCGCAAGCACTTAGGTTAGATCCTCAGATTACCCCCTTTTGTGTGCAAGATTTTAATGTTAAACTCGCCCTGTATGCAGATGATCTGTTAGTCTACACCAGTAATCCTATTGTGGTTTTGCCTAGAGTGGAGGACACTTTAAGTGAGTTTGGATGATATTCTGGGTACGCAGTAAATTCTACAAAGACGAAGATTATGTGTTGGGGGGTTGAAGGATGGGAAAGGAGTGCCAGCTCTGGATTTAAATATCTGGGGATTAATATTGAGCGGGACCTGCAAACATCCCTTTGACAAATCTGAGGAGAGTCTCAAAGTAAATCGATCATCTCTTCCTTAGGTGGAGGAATCTTCAACTCACAATATATGGTCGAGTGAATATAGTCAAAATAATAATATTGCCTAAATTACCATATCTGTTCAGTGCTATCCCTCTTGACTTCCCCGGTAAACTTCTTGGGAAAGTTCAGAGTAAGATCAGAAACTTTATTTGGGCCAATCAGACCTCCAGACTATTGTGGAAGAAGTTAAAGAGAAGGCTAACTAAGGGGGGGGGGGGGGTTTAGCACTAACAGTTATCCTCTGTTACTGTCTTACATTCCAGTTTAAAAATATTCGATATCTACTGACCAGTCTCACTGATAATAACTGGGGGAGGATCCTGAATGCCATGGTAAAGCAAGAGAGGGGGGGACTGGATTTTTGTACAAGTTCAGGCCCCCGTTCTTCTTTAAGAAAGTAAGCCTAAAGGTGATTAGATCTGCACTTAACACTTGGCAAAATCTTAAAGCAAGGTGGGGGATAAAATATTACTCAGACTTTGCCCCCATCTGGGACTCCCCAGGACTTCCTGACTGCTTAAAAGACAGCTTAGATATCCCAATAGAGCGTGCAGGTATTCAAATGTGGTCTGATATAATATCCTTGGATGGAGTTCTACCCTGGGAGGCATTGAGAGCAAAGATTGGCGATTCCTTCTCTCGCTTTAAATTTTTACAACTTCGCTCATGGTATGCGGCAGAAAAGGCGAATATAGGTGGGAACTATGTGGTAGAGTTAAAATTCCAAAACCCAGCTCCCATGAAAAAAGAGTTTGGGATATGGTACAGAAGCCTACTAGATAGAGATGATACTGAGCTTCCTCCACCATATCTTGTTTGGGATTCATCTATACAGGAGAATAGCTCTGTAGAACTTTACTTTATATCTATTAACAATCTATACAAGTTTGTTAAGTCTGCTTCTTTGAAGAAAAAACATGTTTTCACTATTAATAGGTTGTACTATACCCCCCAAAAATTGCTAAGTTCGCTTCAGATCCACCTCCCCGATGCCCTCAATGTGATATAATAGAAGCAGATGATCTGTTTTTTGAGTGCACTCAATTAAAGGGCTTTTGGCAGAATATAGAGTTGGCATTGTCGGGAATTTTTGGTCTAGAGATCACTCTAAGTCCAGTCTTGGTTATATTTGGTTTGAACCCGGCCCTTATAAATCATCTATCCAGACTGCAAATGGGCCTATTTCTATGTCTGCTCAACACCCGCTCCGTTCACAGGCACGCCCTCGAACTCTGGAACCTCCTCGACCCAACATCACCTGACGTCCCCTTCCTCACAGAAACATGGATGAACGCCTCCTCAGCCCCCGACATCGCCATAGCTATCCCGGAGGGCTACAAGATCACCCGGAGGGACCGCGTCAACCAAACCGGAGGAGGCATCGCCATCGTCCACAGAAACACCGTCCGCATCACGACGAACTCCGACGACACCCTCACCGCCGCCGAACACCTTCACTTCCAGATACACACAGACCCCAAGACCACCCTCAGAGGCACCCTCATCTACAGACCCCCGGGACCACGCACACAATTCAGAGAAGCCATCGCTGACTTCGTCAGTCCGCACGCCCTCACCTCCACAGACTACATCCTCCTAGGGGACCTCAACTTCCACCTGGAGAACAACAAGGACTGCAACACCGCCACCCTGCTTGATGACCTCGCCAACCTCAGACTCAAGCAACTGGTGAACACCCTCACCCACTACGCCGGCCACACGCTCGACCCCATCTTCTCCTCCAGCAAGCACATCTCCTTCAGCCACTCAACCGGACTACACTGGACAGACCACAGCTGCGTCCACTTTAGCTTCAGGAGAACCACGACACACCACCACCCGCAACTGGTTCCTCGCAGAAGTTGGAGCAAGATCACTGCCGTCCAGCTCACCCCCACCCTCAGCCAGAACCCGCCCTCCAACACTACGGACCCCAACGAAGCAGCCCGCAACCTCACACAGTGGCTCACCAACTGCGCCGACGAACTTGCACCACTGAAGAATCCACCCGGCAGCAGGAAAGCCTTGTGGTTTACCAACGAACTCAAAAAGTCCAAGAAAACCTGCCGCACCCTCGAGAAAGCCTGGGGCCACGACCAGACAACAGAAAACATGACAGCCCTCAAGAACGCCACCCGCAAACACCACCAGCTGATCCACACCACCAAGAAGACAACATTCTAAGAACGACTGGACAACAACACCCACAACAGCAAGGAACTCTTCAGCATCGTTAAAGAGCTCTCCAACCCCAGTGCCTGCAACATTGACATCACACTCTTGCAAGATCTCTGCGACTCACTCGCCTCGTTCTTCCACTGCAAAATTGCCGACATACACAACAGCTTCGGCACGCAGACCACGGACCCAACCACCGAACCAACGCCCTCCACCACCACCCTCTGCACCTGGACCCCGGTCAGCACTGAAGACACCACCCGCCTGATGAACACCATCCACTCTGGCTCCCCTACCGACCCTTGCCCACACCACATCTTCAACAAAGTCGACTCCATCCTCGCACCCCAACTCTGTACCATCATCAACAGCTCCTTCGCATCCGCCACCTTCCCAGAGAGCTGGAAACATGCCGAGCTGAGCGCCCTCCTGAAGAAACCCACCGCAGACCCCACGGACCTGAAGAACTTCCGCCCCATCTCGCTCCTCCACTTTCCAGCCAAAGTCATCGAGAAGACCGTCAACAGACAACTCTCCGCCTTCCTCGAGACCAACGGATCCCTCGACCCCTCACAGTCCGGGTTCGGAGCAAACCACAGCACCGAGACCGCCCTCATCACAGCCACCGACGACATCAGGTCCCTGCTCGACAACGGAGAAACTGCTGCCCTCATCCTCCTGGACCTCTTAGCAGCCTTCGACACCGTATGCCACCGCACCCTGATACAGCGCCTCAGCAACACCGGAATCCAAGGAGCGGCCCTGGAGTGGATCATCTTGTTCCTCGACGGAAGAACCCAGAGAGTCCGCCTCCCCCCGTTCCGCTCCTCGGCCACCGAAGTCATCTGCGGCGTTCCACAAGGATCCTCACTCAGCCCCACCCTCTTCAACGTCTACATGAGCCCTCTCGCAGCCATCGCACGCCAAAACAACCTCAACATCATCTCCTACGCCGACGACACCCAGCTGATCCTCTCCCTCACCAACGACCCCGCCTCCGCCAAAGCCAACCTCTAGGAAGGAATGAAAGACGTCGCGGAATGGATGAAGATCAGCCGTCTAAAACTGAACTTAGACAAGACAGAAGTCCTTATCCTCGGAACATCTCCCTCCGCCTGGGACGACTCCTGGTGGCCCCCTGCCCTGGGCACTGCACCCAAGCCAACGGACCACGCACGCAACCTGGGCTTCATCCTGGACTCCTCCCTCACGATGACCAAGCAAGTCAATGCCGTCTCGTCATCCTGCTTCAACACCCTGCGCATGCTCCGAAAGATCTTCCGATGGATCCCCACCGAAACCAGGAAGACGGTCACCCAGGCCCTCGTCACCAGCCGTCTGGACTACGGGAACACCCTCTACACTGGAACCACAGCCAAACTCCAGAAAAGACTCCAGCGCATTCAGAACGCCTCAGCATGACTCATCCTGGACATCCCTTGCCACAGCCACATCTCTGCCCACCTGAAAGACCTGCACTGGCTCCCCGTCAACAAGAGGATCACGTTCAGACTCCTCACCCACGCACACAAGGCTCTCCACGACACGGGCCCGAAGTACCTCAACAGCCGACTCACATTCTACACACCCACCCGCCAGCTCCGGCCCGCCAGCCTCGCCCTCGTCTCCGTCCCACGAATCCGCAAATCCACCGTCGGAGGAAGATCCTTCTCCTACCTGGCAGCCAAGACATGTAACTCCCTCCCCACCCACCGACGGCTGACCCTGGACCATCTCTCCTTCAGGAAACAACTCAAGACCTGGCTGTTGGAGAAGTAGCGACCCCCCCCCTCTCAGCGCCTTGAGACCCTAACGGGTGAGTAGCGTGCTATACAAATTCTGTTGATTGATTGATTGATGTCTGATCTTGTTAGCCCGAAGGGATTTTGTATATTATGGAAGGATCCGGCCCCTCCATTATATGAGAAGTGGGTTCGGGCGGCACTTAATATGGCAAGACTTGATAAAAGTGAAGGAAACATCTGGTCGCCCCTGGTTTGTTGGGGCAAAGAATTAAGATTTGTGTAAGATAGTCCGATGATTACACCAAGCCTCGTACAAAGAAACTGGCCTGGTGGGCCCGAAAGCGAATGCAGCAACATGGACCCAGGGTGTTCGGGATCAACAGGGTCTTTTATGTTACGATGGCAGACGCTTACGGTGCTATGAGGACAGAAAAAAATTAAAATAAAAAATATATATATATGAAAAACTACAAGGCACAGACCCAGACATAACATTCCAGTAGTGATTCAAGTCATCCATTGTTTATCATGCCCCTGTAGTCTTACACACATAAGGATCGCAATGCTTAAGCTGAAGCTGGGAATGCAGGAACATGCCTGCACTTTTAAGAAACAAACCCTGACAACAAATCTTGTCAGCCGCTTTCAAAACTTAACCATAACAGCACTAATTTTACTTAGATCTTTTGCGTTTCTTTACTTTTTTGGGATATTAGTTGATTTATAATAATTGTTTATCATTCAGCATTTTTTAAGTCGCGTATTACCTTTCAACATTTCCTGCTCACGGTTTCAACTGCCGATACATTTTGGTGACGTAGATGAAAGTGTCTCTTTAGAGGCCATGATGCTAGTCATCCGGGGAAAACAGCTGAACTGCTCTGCACGTATGTCAATGTTTTCTCTCTCATCCTCTGTGAGACTATACAAGTGAACAAGCTGTGATGTGGATTTGATTAAGAATACTAGCATTTCTGCGCGTTTTCAGTTGACCCACCATAGTGGGCTGCTGTGTTCCCACGAGCTTTGCGGCCTTCAGTTATGCCTTCTGCTGCAGAATCAGTAAACTTTTAAGAGACTGCTAGGAACGAGAGGGCCGTATTAAATAACCACACTATTTAAACTTAACAGGGAGCAACAGCATAACCGCAATACAACTCAACAAAATCACCATGCAATAAAGCAGCACAAAATACCACTGAACACATTGCAATCACAACAAAATAACAACAGACAGTATATGTGCACAAATGTTCTCGTCACACATTATCGCCTCCAGAATTCTGCTTGTATAATACAGTGAGAAAAAAAACAGCTTGGAGCAAGTATTCTCTTAACTTACCACTGAGAACAGGAAATAGCGCCTGTCAAAAATATTTTTCGAGTCTGTAATCAAAAAATGATTCTTTGTGGCTTTGTGTTTTGCTCTGATATATAGTTAGCATCCCAATTCATACAGACTATTGAGGGAAGCACGCAGGCAGCTGGAAATGTTAGCAGTTTTTATTACCCAGATAGATTCCCAGTTGTCTCACTGATATGTACCCCTTCTTTTTACTAAAGAAATTCAAGCATCAATGATGCGGGAAAACTGAGCCTTCTCAATCATCCTAGAAGCTTGATAATTAATTTGTACATTTGTAACGCAGATTTCCGCATTGAAAATATTTATAACTCCATATACATTTATCCCACGCAAAATTCGTATTCTCTGTGATCTTTTGACGAAACATAACATTCCATGGAACTATCTGGTGAAAATATCAATCCTTAGAGAGCTAGGTTCTCGAATTATTATTAAGTGTTTGTGAAGGTGGTAAGTGTGTATTTCTACCGAAGCGTGGATTGGGTGGAAGGATTGGAGTTTCTTAAAGTGATAGCGTAGAACTGCTAATGCAGCAGGTTGTGTTAAAACTGATGATGATTGATTAAAATCCAGATCAGTTGACTGGGGGTGAGTGCTTGCAATGTTCAACACTCTTGTCTATCATCCCCTTTGGTTTTGCTTTGTTTGCCCTAAATTGGCAGGGTATGCCCAGACGTGGGTCCCTTGCTCACTTTGCCACTGGATTCAAGTTAGCCTGGCTGATGACGGCTGACTAGCCAGAAACTGGTCCCAGGATGCTTGTTTCCTGTCCAGGGAAGACATGGCTTGGCAGTTCGGGCTAGACTGATCCCATGAGGCACAGGGTCAAACTGATTTGTATATGGCCATGTCTGAACTGGGGTGGCGGAGTGAGCTAAAAATTGATTATGGATTAAACCCAGATCAGTTGACTGGGGTTGAGTGCTTGCAATGTTCAACACTCCGTCTATCATCCCCTTTGGTTGTGCTTTGTTTGCCCTAAGTTGGCAGGATATGCCCAGACCTGGGTCCCTTGCTCACTTTGCCACTGGATTGAAGCTAGCCTTGCTGATAACGGCTGATGAG
Source organism: Lissotriton vulgaris (assembly GCF_964263255.1). Lineage (NCBI taxonomy): Eukaryota > Metazoa > Chordata > Amphibia > Caudata > Salamandridae > Lissotriton > Lissotriton vulgaris. The sequence goes on from NC_141689.1 coordinate 1,479,131,426, forward strand.
CCAGATACCGGTGCCAGGATGCTCGTTTCCAGTCCAGGGAAGACATGGCTTGGCAGTTCAGGCTGGACTGTTCCCATGAGGCACAGGGTCAAATTGATTTGCATATGGCCATATCTGAACTTGGGTGGCGGAGTGAGCTAAAAAGCGATGATGGATTAAACCCAGATCAGTTGACTGGGGGTGAGTGCTTGCAATGTTCAACACTCCGTCTATCAATCCCTTTTAGTTTTGCTTTGTTGGCCCTAAGTTGGCAGGGTATGCCCAGACGTGGGCGCCTTGCTCACTTTGCCACTGGATTCAAGCCAGCCTGGCTTATGACGGCTGACTCGCCAGAAATCGGTCCCAGGATGCTTGTTTCCGGTCCAGGGAAGACTTGGATTGGCAGTTCGGGCTGGTCTGTTCCCATGAGGCACAGGGTCAAACTGATTTACATATGGCCATGTCTGAACTGAGGTGGCGGAGTGAGCTAAAAAATTATGATGGATTAAACCCAGATCAGTTGACTGGGGGTGAGTGCTTGCAATGTTCAACACTCCGTCTATCATCCCCTTTGGTTTTGCTGTGTTAAATCCTGGAGCAGTATTAAAATCCATCGGTGTAAAATGAGTGTTACTACCAAAAATAGGCAAAAATCATTTATGCTGTGCAAATAGGTTTCACAGTCGTGTGCGGATGTTATGCAGGCTACACAGAGAAGTGCACACATGTCAACATTTAACTGCATTTGCATCAACATACGGAAAGGTATTTTTGATGGTTTTCTGCCGTGATTCATTTGAGCTGGTGGTTGCATTTAGGGCTCACCCGCAGTTATTATTGGAGACCAGCAGTTATTTTTCCTTATCAGACTTTTATACAGAGCAAGAGGGAAAAGCACACAGGGGAGGAAGTAGGAGGAAGAAAAAAGGTGGAAAACTGTGATAAAAGGGGAAAGCAAGGATGAAAAGGAACCTGAAAGAGAGAGATAAATAGTGAGGGAGTGCCTGGTGGTGTATGAAAGAGACAGACATGAGGTGGAATAAAGACTATGCAGTCTTGGTATTCGTTCCCGTGCCTTCGATAGTGCCAGCTGTGGGATTCTAAACAAAAATTGGGCACCTGCACTTATTATATTACAAATTAGGCACTGGTTATGAGCGATATTACATGCCTACATTCCCCGATCTTTAAAAAGACCCACTAAGCAACAACTATTTCTAGACGGTACACAACTGATTTGCGCTAACCAAGTATTGTGTCTAAATCTGACACAATATTATCGGAAGCCAAGTGCACAGATATCAGATATACGTCTAGTAAACAGCTCTCTCCGAATTTGATTACGGGCATGGTCAGGGAGTTGCAAGCAAACCTCTCACTGGAATGACTAGCTTTCACACATTTTATGTAAAGCATTTCTGCATGCAGTGTTCTTTTGCAATATGCATGCTTTAATTTTAATTTGTATTTTTTTTCAATTTCATTGAGTAGTACTTATATTCTGATATGGATCAGGGCAATATACCAGCACTTTTGAGGATTCTCAAGGTTAATTTCCATATAAAGGAATAGAGACTGTGGTACAAAAAGGGTGAATATAAGTGGCTGTGCAGGGCTGTGGATAGATAAGGCTCCCTTTTTCAATGCAAAAGTCACATTGCTAAAAGGTGCTGCGTTATTATTTTTTTATTGAGGCGCATATAGTTTTCTTTGGGGCAGCACCTTGCTTAAAAGTGGATTTCTTGCTTGTCTATGCCAGTTTCCTTCTCCCTATATAATGGCTTCATGCCCCATTCTTGGGTTTATACCACTGTTGGAGCATTCTATGTGATTGGATGACTTGTATACTTTTACTGTTGATGTATATTTTGTATTATTGTCAGCACATATTTACAGAATAATGGCTTATTTGCTGTCTTCCCAATCCCGTAGCCTCTACTTCTTTTTTACTACTTAGTAAATATGCATTTTTTTCTTGTCCCGAGGACCCAGTAGCTGAACGCTTCTAACAAACACATTGATTTTCGCCATTTGCTCCTATGCCCTCAACTTCCCCCTTGCTTCCCATTTTTCAAACATTATTTAACTTATTTTTGTGAGGGCCTGGCAGCTGAATATACCACGAGATTATATTTTTTGTCCTCCGAATCCCTTGCATACTTTAAATTTTTTTAATGTGTATTTTAAAATGGCTTAACACCATGTTAAAACGGTAAATTGAGACTAAACTTTAAAAAACCTCCAAGATGAGCTCAAGTGCATGTATATGCGATCTCAAGCATGCCAGTCACTTTGAAAATATTTTTTTTACACTTTGAAGAGGAGCTCTCCAAGCTGTCTGCTTGTGTTCCTCAACAGATGGGCGGCAAACTTGGAATCATTTTGACCGAAAACTATACCAAAATCAGCAAGTTTTCTCTATGCCAGCAGGGTTAGGCTTGCATTTAAAAGGCAAAACCTTCTGCTTTTGCCCAAAAACCTTATACCTGCCTTTGAAGGGGTCCTTGGTTTGTAAACCTCTAAAATCCACTCTGCAGTCATGCCCCAAAAAAAGTAAACCACAGTTATGCAGGATGCCCATGGGAGTCCCAAAATGTAAATAACTTGTATTGAGAAGCTGATCACACAGAGTTGGAATATATGTATCATCAGTCATTTATGTGACAACTGCACATGGAGTAAGGGCGGCAGTGAGTAGAAGATGTGTGGGGAACAGACGTTGGGTGGGGTGGGGAGCACGATGCGGCCTACAGACCGGGAAGGGCAGGGATGGTGGCAGGTAGAGCTGCTGGGGAGTCAGAAGTAAATGAAGAGTGGACTTGGCAGGAGAGTGGAGGCTGACAGTGAAAAGACGGGAGAGACGAGAGGAAGACTCGCGCAGTGGAGGAGAGGGAAGCACGCAAAGGCAGAAGAGCAGAGAGGAAAGAGTGAGAAACAGAGAATGGAAGTGAATCAGGTGCACACGAGGGGAGAGAGAGCAAAGAGTAGGAAGGAAACAGGAGGAGAGGAGTAGGGTGACCAACCGTCCGTACATTTCACGGACAGTCCGTAAATTGGACCTCAGGTCCGTTGTCCTGAAGATCCCTCTTACGGACGCCCTTTGTCCGTAATTTGGGGTTTACGGCGACCTGCACTGTTCACCTTTGTGACGCCTCAGTGTTCTGAGAGAGCTCCCTGCTGGAGGCCCCTCGCTCTTCTCTGTGCTGAAAAGCAGCCCCTCCCCAGCCTCTCACAGACTGTGATGGGCCCATTGTCATTCTGTATGTCGGCTGATTGTGGCATACAGAAATGACAATGGGCATGTCTGGACAGTTAAGGCATGTGGTGACCCATGTGCACTTTTTTGTAAGTAAGAATAAAGCTGAAGACGATGTTTAGTCTAATTTGCAAAGGTGTTTCTAGATAACATGCTGTGTTTATTCACCACCATAAAGTGATTTAGATTATCACCTTTAGGCAAAGTGTTGGCACGTTATTTCACACTGCTCATGGGCACTGTGCCAGATGTATCGTTGGTGTCCTTTATAAAATGCAACTATTTTCAAAGAACATATTAAGAACATTTTGTTGCAGAATAAAAAGTTGGCCACGTTGATGTTGTGGGTTCCACCTTCAGTCCCAAGCCCTTTCATGGAGGGCCATTCTTGCTCCTAAATTCTGTGCAATATGGGTCTGGTTCCAGCGCTGCCTTTGGCTGCTTTTCATACTTTGATGAGGTGACTGGAAGCACAAAAACTGCAGTAGGACTACACTATCTATTCCTCATTTGTTGCCGATTCGAGTCCAGAGTATGGAACGGTGTAAGGATTTTTAGCGTTCCAAGCAAAATAGGAGTTTGTTTTGGTGCGCTCCCTCTATAGAAAAAATAAGGCTGTTTTCAGACCTTTATTGTTTTTGGTGTAAAGCAGTGGCAGTTCTTAAAGGGTCCTGTCTTATCTAGCTTTATGAAGTGCCAGCCCTGCCTTCTGGCTCCATGTTTCCGTTCCTGATCTTTTCATTTGCAAACCATTGCTATCTGTTGTGTTAGTGTAATTAGGTCAATGTAAATATTAGTTATTAGTAAAAGCAATCCCAACCAAAATGTTAGGTTTTAACTCCGAGTTTCTATAGTTACCCAGGCCGCCCACTCTTAAGATATAATACCTACCAATATAGATGACATCCGACTCTTACACCTTGTAGCCCTCATTGTCTTATGTAACATTTCTGTTAGAACCTAGTTGGTACGTTCCGTACTCCCCTCCTCCTAGACCCGCGTGGGTCCTCCCACTGTGAAGCTTACTGTGGAATGTTGAAGTGCTCTTCAGTGAGGAGAGTTGGATGACCATTAAACGAGTTGTACTTGCCTCGTCTGTGTCCTGTGTCCTGTATCCTGTGTTCTCAGTACTTCTCTACTTCCAACACTGGCGACGAAACTGTGCAGGGGACAGTGGTGGTCATCTCCCCTTTGCGTGCTCTCTCCACACAGAGGAAAAGAGGTATAAGGAAAAAGGTTGTGGATAGCGAGGTTCCAGCTTCCCCTGTGAGGAATCGCGGTAAGCGAGTGTGGCGCAAGGCTGAGCAAGAGTATGGATCGTTCTGGACTTAACTAGAAGTTAACTGGCTTTCACTAGCAAGTTGGGAGTGTGTGTGAAGACAAGTAAAGCAGCGACTTGGGATCGATCTGGACGTGTCGATAAGTTCACTGACTTTCTTTACCAAGTTGCGAGTTTGCGTGAAGATAATTAAAGCAGCGACTTATTGAGCGGACTGTTGTGCCGTTTCAAAGCCTTCCCTTCCAGTGTGCACCCTTTTTGTGAGTATACTCCGGAACTTTCACGTACCTGACTGCTGGCAATCCACCGGTAGTCGCCTGTGGTGACTGGTACGACGCCGTTTGCAGGGGTTCACGCTGAGGAAGTCCGTTTTCATCTGGTCGCTCCCCAAGCTTGCATCCCAGTCCAAGTGTACCCTGAAGGGAACTGTGCCACTTAGCGGTGGTTGAATTGGCAGCGCCTCACGAGCTGGTGCCAGCTTGCTCCGTGTCGTGTGTGAGGAATCTTTCTTGAAGCAGTGTCTGCGCACGGCGGTGCCTCAGTGGTTTGGCCGTTTTCCCTGTCAGCGTCTCAGGCAGAGTTCATCCGGTGGCCTGGCGGAGTCTTCCATCGACGCATGCGTGTTTCCTCAGACAGCGTTCTGAGGAGGTTGTCAAGAGAGAACAGTGCCGGCGCACCAGGAGCAAAGGGCCGAAGATCAGCGTCTGCTACCAGATACAGCTCTCTTTTTGTACAATTCTTGCGAAAGCAGTTGGTCTATAATTAATGTACTGCCTATAATAGGAAGAGACAAGGATCTCCACTCTCGGTGACAAGACAGGTTTTCAAAGAGGAAGAACGGTAGTAAGAGCTGCGCACTGCATGAGAGGCATCTGACTGTTGGTGCCCCACACTACACTACTATATTAATTGTACTTTTACTGGTTGTACACCCTAACATACCACCCTTCTTAAGTGGTTAGCGTTTTGTGTGGCCATATACTATGAGGGGCAGTGTTTTTTTTTGAGGAGGGTGTAGTGTGCCTGCATTTTGTAGATTCCTTGAGAGCAGAGTAAACCAATTTCCTTTCCAGTGCCCTTCCTGTGTCTTCCCAATTCCTAGTGGCAAATTTTCCTCTCATCGCAATCCACCATGGCAGCAGCAAGCATGAACCAACCCCCACCCTTCCTAAATGACATTGGGGAACCTGAGATAACTTGGAAAGAATGGGTTAAACTTTTTGAGTCCTATCTAATAGCAATTGGGGGACAGAGGTTTAACTCAATAAGGAAACAGCACATTTTATTACACAATCTGGGTGTGCAAGGGCGTAAAGTATACGAGAATTTACCTGTACCAGAGCGTGATGAGAATGCTGTGGGGGAGGTGGATGTGTTTGTGCAGACCATGGAAAAGTTAGAAAAGCATTTTGGGGACAGAATAAATGTGGTCCTGGAGCGTCATAAGTTCTTTAAGAGATGTCAGGGGAAGCAGGAGTCTGTACAAAATTATATTGCAGTATTGTGGGGTTTGACTCAGCTTTGTGAATTTGGGGACCTCACTGACTCCTTAATACGAGACCAATTGGTAAGATGTACGAACAATCCACGCATCCAGGAGAAACTGTTAGCCAAGAATCCAGGGCTAAAGGAAGCTGTTGAGTTAGCTAAGTCAGTGGAACATACCGCTAGATGTGTCAAGGAAATGAAACCTGAGGGGGAGTTAGTAGCCTCCATAAATGATGATGAAGAGAGAGTAGAAGTGTACAAGATGAGACCTAGGGAAAATGCTAGTACTAAAGTAGAGCATAGGGAGAAAGGGCCTAAGTGCTACCGTTGTGGCAGTAACAATCATTTTGCCACCTTTTTCCAATGCCCAGCCAGATATGTCACCTGCAAGAAATGTAATAGAAGGGGGCATTTTGCCAGGGTGTGCCGGGATGGAGAATTACATCCTAGGGAGAATGAAAGAGGATCTGAAAGAGGTGCAAATAGAGAGGTTAAGTGCATTGAACAAAATATGGGGAAGTTTGTTTTACAAGTTAAAGATGGTGATGACACTGTAAATTCCATATATCCTAAGTGTGAAGTACTAATTGATGATAAGCGCATTGAAATGTTTGCTGATTCCTGTTCTCCATTCACCTTGATAAGTAAAGATGACTATGTGTCCATGGGGGAAAATAAGATTAGCGACCTTAAGAATCCTGATATCTCTCCTGCAGGTTACAATAGAGGCAGTATACCCCTACTGGGGATGAAGGAGGTACAGATACAATTCAAAGATAGGAAAACACATGGATCTATTTATGTGGTCAAGTCGGGTTCTAACCTGTTGGGATGGGTTCATCAAAAAGAGTTGGGGATTATACTGGATCCTAACAGTGCGGAACAGGTGTTGCTTACAGAAAAGTTCCTGGGGAGTGATAATATATGTGAGGAGTTCAACCAGTTGTTTAAAGAAGAACTAGGATGTTTGCACAATTTCCAACATAGGATCAAGCTAAAACAAAATGCTAAACCAGTAGTGCATGGGCTGCGCACGGTGCCCCTCAAACTGAAGGAGCCTTTAGAAAAAGAACTGTGCAAATTGTGCGACTTGGACATTATACAACCGGTCGAATGCTCCGAGTGGGTGGCCCCCATTGTTCTCGCGGCCAAGTCCAGTGGTGATGGCATCCGCCTCTGTGTGGATTTGCGCAGTTTAAACGACTGCATCTGGGTGGAGAGACACCCTCTGCCAGTCATAAATGAGATGTTGAGCACGATGGGTCCTGCAAAATTTTTCAGCGTAATAGATCTATCCATGGCGTACCACCAGATCGAACTACACCCAGACTCAAGGCCCCTCACTGCCTTCATTACGCCTTTTGGAGCCTTTATGTTCAAGAGAATGCCGTTTGGCCTGGCGTCTGCGGCGGCCATCTTTCAGAGAGTCATGCAGAAGATCCTCGAGGGAGTGGAATGCACCATGTGCTTCCAAGATGACATTTTAGTTTACGGAAGAGACTCAGAAGAACATGACAAAATTCTCAGGAAGGTTTTCGGAAGGCTCATGGAGGCAGGCCTAACGGTAAAAAAGGAGAAGTGCAGAATCAAGGTCAAGCAAGTTGAGTACTTGGGCCATTCTATCACAGAACAGGGATTCAGGCCCAAGGGAAGTTTGATCCGTGCAGTGGAGGAAGCGCCTAGTCCACGCAACAAAGAGGAACTCAAATCCTTTTTGGGACTCATGGAGTACATGTCGAAGTATGTGGAAAGCTTCGCAACCAAGTGTGAGCCCATGAGAGAGTTGCTGAAAAAGGACAAAGAATTTGTGTGGAGTGAGGAGCTGGAGGCCGTTGCTAAGACTCTAAAAAAGGATCTAATCAACTCACCCGTACTAGGAACTTTTGATCCAACCAAGAGGACCATCCTGGCAACGGATGCCTCAAATTATGGGTTGGGAGCCACCCTAATCCAGAAGGATGGAGGGGAAGAAAAAGTGATTGCCTACGCGTCCAGGAGCCTTACCCCACCAGAGAAAAATTACTCCGTAATAGAAAGAGAAGCCCTGGCGTGTTTTTGGGCGGTCCGGCACTTCAAATTCTTTCTTTGGGGAATAAGATTTACGATACAGACGGATCACAAGCCCCTCATGTATGTGTTCTCTGTTAAGGGATTAGAGAACTGCACCCCACGCATCAGCAGGTGGATCTTGGGTCTTGAACATTACAACTTCAGAGTTGAGCATGTACCGGGAAAGGAAAATGTCATAGCCGACTTCCTGTCAAGATCGCCACTACCTGAGGAGAAAGGACATGAGGAAGCATTGGACAGCCCCATAATGATGATGGATTTTCCTGCCATCACGGAGAAAGAGTGGGAAGAGAATATGAAGGAAGATAGGGAACTTAAAATTCTGATGGAGCGGTTACAGAAAGGATGGCCAATAACCAAGAGAGACGTGGAAGCAGAATTGGAAGGTTTCTGGGAGGTTCGGAATGAATTGAGCGTCATCAATGGGAAGGTCTACCGCAACAACAGGGTAATTCCGCCAAAGGGATTATGGAAAAGAGTAATAGACCTGGCGCACGAAGGTCACCTTGGGCGCAGTGCCACCAAAGGAAGACTGAGAACGAACTTTTGGTTCCCAAAAATGGACAACATGACGGAGGAATCTGTAAAAGAGTGCGGAGCATGTGCCAGAAGCGACAAGACAAAAGTGGTACACAAGTCGCCTTTGTCTCCAGTGGAGGTTCCAACCAAGCCATGGAATAAACTAGCATTAGATATCATTGGACCCATGCAAAATCTTGGGGTGCAAAAGAGGTTCATGTTAGTTCTAATTGATTATACCTCCCACTGGGTGAAGCAGAAATTTGTACACACTATCAACACCAAAGCAGTAGTCCAATTCCTAAAAGAAGTGTTTTGTGTAGAGGGCATTCCCTCCACTTTAATCACTGACAATGGGGTACAATTCACTTCTGAGGAAATGCAGAAATTTTTGGAAATGTCCGGCATCAAACATGAGACCACAGCGCTCTATTGCCCTAAGGCCAATGGCATGGTGGAGAGGGCAAACAGGGTAATCAAGGAAAATATCCAGCTGGCCACCATAAATGGTAGTGATGTTGAGGATTGTTTGAGGGAATGCTTATGGGCTTACCACACCTCGCCCAACAGAATAACTGGGATCTCTCCCTTTGTTTCTTTACGCGGGAGGGAACCAAGCACCAAGTATAACCCCTGTTGGTTAAATGGGGGGGAAGTCAGGAATGTAGACAGGGAGGAAGCAGGAGAGAAAGTCAAACAACATCAATCTGAATACAAACAATGGTATGACAAGAAACATGGTGTGAAGTTGCAAAGGTGGGAAGTGGGAGACATGGTGCAGGCCAGGAAGAATACTAAATTGGGAACTGACAAGAGCAAGTTCCATGCCCCCAGCAAGATCGTCAAAGTGTTAAAAAATGTTGTTCAGTTTGAGAATGGTCAATGGTGGAGTTGTGAAAATATTGTTAAAGTGCTGCCATAACCTTTTTCTCTACAGGTTCTTGCCATGTTTGGCAAAAAACATTATGAGGAAGGGAGATGTGTTAGAACCTAGTTGGTACGTTCCGTACTCCCCTCCTCCTAGACCCGCGTGGGTCCTCCCACTGTGAAGCTTACTGTGGAATGTTGAAGTGCTCTTCAGTGAGGAGAGTTGGATGACCATTAAACGAGTTGTACTTGCCTCGTCTGTGTCCTGTGTCCTGTATCCTGTGTTCTCAGTACTTCTCTACTTCCAACAATTTCCTATACATTGACTTACACATTAATATGAGTCATTGTCTCAATATAATTTGTGTGTGATTTAACGCACTCTGACACCCTGCCCTACATACTTGGCATAACAAGCACTATGTATGGGTTCCAGATTAGCATGTTACTCGCCGAAAGAAACTTTTACAACCGCCCATCAGGGGTAGCAAGCACTAAATAAATTCAAACCTTTTTTCCCTTCTCTATCCCTTCACTATCCTTTTCAATTCCAATAATGTGGCTGACATAGCCACCACTCAAATTACTTTAATATTTTCACTAAACGAATTCACCACTAACCCTTTATGGGTTCGGAAGTATCATGCTACTCACCGAAAAAGCGCTTTAACAACTCATTAGGGGTAGCAAGCGATACATAAAGCAAGCCTTTTTCCCTTCGCTATCCCTCCACTATCCTTCTCAATCCAAATAACTGGCTAACATATCCACCACTCAAATTACTTTAATATTTTACACTATACTAGTTCACCACTAATCCTTTATGGGTTCCGGAGTAGCGTGCTGCTCGCCAAAAAAGCACTTTGACAGGGGTAGTAAGCGCTATGACATGCAAATACAATACAATACAAAGCAGTACACTCCACGTGGGCCAGGTTGGACTACATTTTCCTGACTACCGGCATAGCTCCCTGGATTGTTAAATCCCTACACCTAGCGCGCACTCTATCTGACCATTCTCCGGTCCTCCTTTCGCTGCGCATCCCCCTTGAAACCTCCCTGTACTTATCCTGGCGATTGAACCCTGCACACCTCACTGACACTGCTTTCAAGGCGGAATTGGAGCAGGACATTACAGACTTCTTTGATCGCAATATTGAATCCGTCTCTAGCATGGCTACGGTCTGAGAGGCATTTAAAGTCACGGTCCGGGGGTGGTGCATATCAAAGGGTGGTGGTGTCCTCAAAGCCCTTAGAGGCTCATTACGACAGCTTGAAACTGAGATCAGGTCATTGGAACGGGAGGTGGCTCAAGGCAGACAGGGTCATGCAGCTAGGTCGAGACTTACGGACAAAATTGACGAATACACCGTCGAAGCGGAGAGGGAATGCAAATTTCTGGGGAAACCATACCCTGCGCGCATATACGGTGAGGGTGACAGGCCGGGCAGAGCGCTCGCCTCGGCTGTGCGGCCACTTAGGCACCACAACTATGTTACCACCTTGATGGACGATGATGACGTTCCGCATAGAGATCTCCCCAGCCAACTCGGTGTCCTCACCAATTACTACAAAACACTGTACTCCTCCCACGGACGAGAGGAACTTGATCTAGGTTCCTACCTTGCGGACACAGCCATAGCCTGGATGGGCCCGATCCAACAATAATTTCTCCACCATGAGCTAGAACTGGACGAAATTAAGGACGCCATTATGGGTATGAAATCGGGCAAAGCCCCTGGCTCGGACGGCCTACCTATAGATTTTTATAAGACTTACATCCACGTTTTAGCTCCCATTCTGAAACGAGTCTACTACACCGCTTTCGAGGAGGTCACATTGCCTGTTAGCATGAGGGAGGCCCTCATCACCTCCCTACTGAAACCAGGCAAACCCTCTGAGCGTTGCAATTCGTATAGACCCCTCTCCCTGTTAAATACGGATGTTAAAATATTAGCTAAGGTTTTGGATGCTCGCCTCAACCTCCTTATGGAACGATTGGTCCTCCCGGACCAGGCAGGCTTTGTCCCGAATCGGGCTACCTCTCATGATTTACGCACTCTGCAGGCAATCTTGCAGGACATCACTCCCAGGTGTGAAGCCGCTGTAGTTTTCCTTGATGCTTTTGACTCCCTGGAATGGGATTATCTGTTTTCATTGCTGGAACGCATGGGAACACCCTACAGTTTTATAGACTGGATTAAACTTCTTTATAATAAGCCACATGCGGTGTTCCTCCTGAAGGGGTCTAGGTCCGACAGCTTTGAGATACAGAGGGGTACCCGGCAAGGATGCCCTTTATCCCCGGTCCTCTTTGCGATTGCTATCAAACCCCTCGCCGCCAAACTCTGACAACACCACAACCAGCGCTCTTTGAATTACCCTGAAAGGCACATACTCGTCTCGCTATATGCGGACGACATGACCTTATATGTCCATAAGCCGAAGGAAAATCTGAACCCTCTCCTGCGAGAGGTCACTAAATTCGGTGCCATTGCTGGGGTGCAAATCAACTGGTCAAAGTCAGCCTTATTTCCCCTTACGGATAAAACTAAGAAGTTCCCTCTCGATTACCCACTGGTGTGGGAGGGTGACGAGGTTAAATACCTGGGCATTACCATCACCAGAAACCGTGAGACCCTTATCAGGGCAAATTATGGCACTGTCCTGGACAAACTAATGGACATTGTCACTAAGTGGATTCATCTCCCACTCTCCATGGCGGGTCGTATCTCCCTGATCAAAATGGTCGTACTCCCTAAACTATTGTATCTGTTCACGAACATCCCTTACAGCCCTGGGTCACATTTTTTCCGCTCCCTGGATTCCCAGCTGTCCAGGTTGATTTGGGCGGGCAAACAGGCCATATTAGGGCTAACGATGCTAATGCTGCCCTACCACCAAGGCGGGTTCGATGTCCCTAACTTCCGCCTCTACTTTGACTGTGCACAGGCCCACTTCGCGGCTTACTGGCTCCATCCTCCGCCCTTCATGGCACACCTTGCCATGGAAGATGGTTATATGAGGCCTGCTAGGCCATCGGGATATCTTTACACGGAATCCCGAGTGACTGATCGAGATCCCTCCACCGTTGACTGTACGGTGCAAGCCTGGCGCAGGATCGCGAATCGGGTGGACGTTGCCCTTCTCTACTCCCCACTTATGACCCTCGCTCACGACCCCAGACTGAGTATCTCCTGCGAGGAACTAGGCCGCAAAATGCTTACTAGATTGGCACTTCATACGTGGGGGGACCTGTACGTGCGGGGGAAATTTCGCTCATCTGCCCAATTCTTTGGTGATCATGTTCCCTCGACTATGGACACATTTCTCTACACATGATTGCGGCACAGCGTTAAGGCAGTCACTCCCGACTTCCCGAACGAGCCGGAAATCATGGCGCCTTTACATGCACTACTCCAGGCTACAGCCCCGAAACATGTCGTCTCCATGCTATATAAGTATGCGTACTCTGCCACAACACCTCCTGCCCTTCGAGCGCGCTCAGACTGGGATGGGGACCTGGATGCCCCACTCACTGATGACCAGTGGGAATTGAGCTGCTCCCATACTAACTCAGTGACAGGTAATGCCCGCCTCAGACTACTGCATTTTAAATTTCTGCATCGCCTTTACCACACTCCCGCCAAACTACACTGTTTTGGCTTACGCGATAATGATCGTTGCCTCCGCTGCAGCCGCCCAGGTGCCCACTTCATGCATCTAGCGTGGACTTGCTGTTCAGTCGCTTCCTACTGGGTGGAGGTGTTTGAAGCCATGTCGGACATAATGGAGATTGCAATCTCACCCTGTCCGAGAATTGCCTTGCTGGGGCTCTCCCCCCTGTGCTCAAGAACAATCGGAAATTGTTTGCATTGGGGTTCCTCTTAGCGAAACGACAAGTTGCCTGTAGATGGGGACGTGGTCGCGCTCCCAAGTTTAAGGCTTGGTTAACTTCTATGTCCACCTGGCAGGACCAATTGCATAATTATGCAGATCTTTTACCACACAAGTCACGTCCTAAAGATCTCTGGGGCCCGTTCGCTGCATACTTACTCAGACACCAGTCAATAGATGATCCAGACTCGACCCCGCGCACGTTATCTGACCACGTAACGGCTGCTGCCGCACCACAAGAAATACCTGACACCGGGTCGTGAACCAATGCTCGCCCTACCCCCATCTCCTAGCACTCATTCCCTCTCTTCCACACCCAGCGAATTAGCCGCACTCTTGCACCGGCGGTTGATCCTTGGCATGATTACCTTACACAACATAGGATAGCTACACTCTGTTACACCAGCACTGACCCTAGTCGGTGAGATCCGCCGATTCCCTTATATCACCCCCCCGCCTGTCAACCACTACCCACTAGACAGTCGGCTGATATGTGACACTTAACATTTGCCATTTTCACAGGCCAGATCGCAGACCACACTCGACTCTTCCCCCTCCATCATCTTCATATCTTCATCCAGCGACAGTGGGCACACACCTACATTATATTGAATACATGCAAGGAATGCAGCACATGGGCACTCTGCGCTGACCGGTCCTCTTTACCACATACTGCGTATGGTGGGACTACTGGAGGTTGGGAAGTCTACTCTGATCCCTAATTTGTTCTTCAAGGTTTAAGATTTACCGTAAAATGAGACCTCACAGGTTCACTGTTTACCCTATCTATATTAATGGAATAGCAGATACCGAACTCTCTACCAGCTTATGATGTACCATTACGCGGCCGGCCCTGATGGGTTGTAGGCGACATGCTGTGTTACCTAGGATCCCCTCTGATAGGATGTTGCCGCTTGGATATGATACTCATTGATAGCGCTGCCGCCTGTTTTGAATCATGTTGTAGGCACACAAGCTGTGTAATCCTCCTGTGATCACAATAAAGATCTTACAAAAAAAAAAACAATACAATACAATAAAATAAATGAAATACCTATGAGAAAGGGTCTAGGTGAATTGGCGGATGGGCCGTACCAGGCATCAATCAATCAAACAATCAATCAGTCCACTTGTAAAGCGCGCTACTCACCCGTGAGGGTCTCAAGGCGCTGGGGGGGCGCTACTGCTCGAAGAGCCAGGTCTTGAGGTGTTTCCTGAATTTGAGGTGGTCCTGGGTCAGGCGTAGGTGGGCGGGGACAGAGTTCCACGTCTTGGCCGCCAGGTAGGAGAATGATCTTTATCCGGCGGTGGTTCTGCGAATTCGTGGGACGGTGGCGAGGGCGAGGCTGACGGAGCGGAGTCTGCGAGTTGGAGTGTAAAACGTGAGGCGGTTGTTGAGGTATTCAGGGCCTATGTCGTGAAGCACTTGTGTGCGTGGGTGAAGACCCTGAACGTGATCCTTTTGCTGACGGGGAGCCAGTGCAGGTCTCTCAGATGGGCTGATATGTGACTGTGGCGGGGGATGTCGAGGATAAGTCGGGCGAATGCGTTCTGTATGCGTTGGAGTTTTTCTGGAGTTTGATTGTGGATCCTGCGTATAGGGCGTTCCCGTAGTCAAGTCGGCTGGTGACGAGGGCCTGGGTGACCGTCTTTCTAGTTTCGGTAGGGATCCACCGGAAGATCTTAGGGAGCCTGCGCAGGGTGTTAAAGCATGAAGATGAGATGGCGTTGACTTGCTTGGTCATCATGAGAGAGGAGTCCAGGATGAATCCCAGGTTGCGTGCGTGGTCAGTGGGTGTCGGTGCGGTGCCTAGTTCTGCGGGCCACCAGGAGTCATCCCAGGCAGATGGGGATGGTTCGAGGATGAGGACATCCGTCTTGTCTGAGTTCAGTTTCAGAAGGCTGAATTTCATCCATTCCGCGACGTTTTTCATTTCTTCCTGGAGGTTGAGTTTGGCGGTGGCTGGGTCTTTGGAGAGGGAGAGTATCAGCTGGGTGTCTTGGGCGTATGAGATGATGTTGAGGTTGTGTTTGCGTGCAATGGTGGCGAGGGGGCTCATGTAGATATTGAAGAGGGTTGGGCTGAGCGATGAGCCTTGGGGTACACCGCAGATGATCTTGGTGGCCGCGGAGCAAAAGGGAAGGAGGTGGACTCGCTGTGTTCTGTCGGAGAGAAAAGAGGTGATCCAGTCCAGGGCTTTGCCTTGGATCCCGGCATTGTGGAGGCGGGTTATTAGGGTGCGATGGCAGACTGTATCAAAGGCGGCTGAAAGGTCTAGGAGAATGAGGGCGGTGGTTTCTCCGTTGTCGAGTTGGGTCCTGATGTCGTCAGTGGCTGCAATGAGGGCGGTCTTGGTGCTGTGGTTGGCTCGAAATCCGGACTGGGATGGGTCGAGGGACCCATTGGCTTCGAGGAATGCGTTTGTCAGCTGTTTGTTGACGATCTTCTCGATCACTTTCACCGGGAAGGGAAGAAGAGAGATGGGGCGGAAGTTTTTGAAGTCTTTGGGGTCCGCTGTGGGTTTCTTCAGTAGGGAGCTGATCTCTGCGTGCTTCCAGCTCTCTGTGAAGGTGGCGGATGCGAGGGAGTTTTTTATAATGTTCCGTAGGTGGGGAGCGATGAGCGCACTTCATAAATATTGTATAATAATTGATTACTACACTCAACTAGCTGAGCTGAGCAGTATTTCAAAGTCGTCTCACCTCAGAGCAGGCAGGATTTATATCTGATCCCCTTCTGCAGAGCGAAATACCTCTTTAAAAAAAATATTGTTAATGCACACCTCGCTTACCGCACAGAGGACCTGTGACAAAATGCGAATGCTATCATCCACACCAGCATGCATAATGCCGTCACTGGAGCTGTGCATTACTACAGCCAAAAAAGGGACCCAAAAAAGCAGCAGCGTGCTTTCTTTCAGAGCTGAACTAAGTATAGCACCACACATGTCCAACCCATGGTATTGCAACACCATCCCATTAAAAAGAATGCGTTATGAAATTACATTTTTTTGAATTACAAGAACTTTTTAAAAATAGTTACACATATAAATAAATCTCATTTATTGCTAGTTATAATGTACTATATAAATAGAACACATGTTAAGGTAATTTTGAAATATGTTTATACATTATTAGCATTTAAAAATTAATGTCACAATAAATACTATTAAAAAAATTATCAAAACAGAATTTCCATTTTACTTTTTCAATGTAGGTCGGATTTCATTTTTTAATTTAAGCTTCAGAAAATATTTCCAATCTAATTTATTATATTTACATTAATAAATAGCTCATTCAAAATTAAGTCACTAGCATGTAGCATTTTTTATTTAGTACTGTATTTAAAAAAACTTAAAAAAGTAATTTATATTAATATTTATCATGGAAATATTTTTTATATATTTTTGAGTTTAATAAATGTTTCAATTTTTCACTGTACTTTACCATAGTGAGACTCTGCAGTCGAACCCAAACTCACTGCAGATTAGTCAATGAAGTGTAGTCTATTCTGGAAGACAGGTAGCAGCCTTACTTTATAGCAGAGGTCTTCAATCTGTGGGGCGCGACCCCCAGGGGGGCCGTGGAGTCCTGGGAAGGGGGTCACAGATTCTGTCAGAGCATGCAGTTCCTGTGTGGTTTGCCTTAGTGGTGTCAGGCTGATTGAGGGTGCTCACGGCGGAGGCCTAATTCACACGAGGGGGGAAAAACATCAAAGCCTCATTAACAAGTAGAAGGTCTTTTAAAGACCTGTGAAGTACTCGGTGTGGCTTTGTGTGTCCCTGTAGCTGTTTCAGCCGGGCTCACATGCACAAGGGGGGAGGGGGGCTGGGGGAGGATGCTGTAGCCCTTTGAGTTCAATGGATGTTGAGTTCCAGGAGCTGTGGGTCCCCAGTAAAGCACATGAAAGGTCCTCTCCTCTCCCCCCTCTCCGACACGTCCCATAAATCATTGGTTCAAGTCCCACGAGCCCTCATACCTGGCACCTGTGCCCGAGAAATGTGCCAGAGTCTGTTCTTCACGGTGAGATGTTGTTACAGCCTGTCTGCCCCACCCCCCACCCCGCCCCCAGCAGGGAGGCACAGAGGTGCCCTCCCTTGAGAGAAGAAGGAAGAAGACACAGAGAGATACAGACACACCCTCCCTCCACCCCATGAGAGAGGCACAGAAAAGGTGGGTGGATAAATGATGGGTGGATGGATGGATGAAAGGGTGAATGGATGAAGGATGAATGTATGGATGGAAGGATGAAAGGGTAGATGGATGAAGGATGGATGTATGGATGGATAAAAGGTTGCATGGATGAATGATGGATGGATGTGTGAAAAGGTGGGTGAATGAATGATGGGTGAATAGATGAATGAGAGGGTGGATAGATGAAGGATGTATTTATGGATGGAAGGAAGAAAGGGTAGATGGTTTAAGGATGGATGTGTGGAGGGATACAAGGTTGCATGGATGAATGATGGATGGATGGATGTGTGAAAAGGTGGGTGGATGAATGATGGGTGAATGGATGGATGAAAGAGTGGATAGATGAAGGATGTATGTATGTATGGAAGGATGAAAGGGTAGATGGATGAAGGATGGATGGTTTTTTGGATGGATAAAAGGTTGCATGGATGAATGATGGATGGATGTGTGAAAAGGTGGGTGGATGAATGATCGGTAAATGGATGGATGAAAGGGTGGATAGATGAAGGATGTATGTATGGATGGAAGGATGAAAGTGTAGATGGATGAAGGATGGATGTATGGATGGATAAAAGGTTGCATGGATCATGATGGATGGATGGATGTGTGAAAAGGTGGGTGGATAAATGATTGGTGGATGGATGAAAGGGTGGGTGGATGAAGGAAGGATGTATGTATGGATGAAAGGGTGGATGGATGAAGGCTGGATGTATGGATGGATAAAAGGTTGCATGGATGAATGATGGATGGATGTGTGAAAAGGTGGGTGGATGAATGATGGGTGGATGGGTGGAAGGGTGGATGGGTAAAGGATGGAAGGATGAAAGGGTGGATGGATAAAGGATGGATGGAAGGATGAAAGGGTGGATGAATGAAGGATGGATGGATAGATGTGTGAAAGTGTGGGTGGATGAATGATGGATGGATGGATGTGATGAGGTCTAACAGGCACATTTATGGTTGTCGATAGTTGTTGATGATGATGAGGAGTACCAGTTTCTAGAAACTTTTGTTGGAAGGTGGTCGTTAAGCCTAAAAAGGTTTTACAAGGGGGTCTCAACATCAAAACGTTTGAAGACCTCTGCTTTATAGGAATGTTAACTGCCTTTCACTGTGCAGCAAGTGAAGCGAAATTACAAAACTCTTCCCCCCAAGTTTCTAGCAGCCCTTTCACAAAATCATGAATCTGGCAAGACAATAGAGAGTTAAAGCATGGACAACTGCCCTCAATAAGTGCAGAAGTGTGTAAAGCATAAGTATGCTGAATAGGCTATTTAAGCATAAGCTCTTTTCCAAGGAGAAATACAGATTTTTTAAAGGAAAGTGATCCGGTCCCAATAGCCTATAGTTTAAAAAAAGAAAAACTATTAGGCTATTCAACCCCTTCGCTGCTGGGCCTCCCCCCTGCCTTGTTCTAAGCCTTTTTTGGCCATTTGGGGTCATTTGCGCTTAGGCCCCTGTAATGTTTTGCCACATTAGGTATCTATGCCAAATTTGCACCCTTTCATTCCAACATCTTGAGGATTCAAAAGGTAACCGGGGAGTGTGTATTCCCCCGGAGGGGACAGAGAAATCTGCCAAAATACAGCAATTCTTTTTTTTTTTAAACAAAATGGGAAAAAGGTGCTGCAGTAGAAAGCGTCTTTTTTTGTCCCTGCAAAATGTATCAACAAGGAGTTTGTGGTGCTAAAATCACCATCTTCCCACATTTCAGGAACAGGCAGACATTTGTCAGAAAACCAACATTTTCTACACAGTTTTGGCATTTTACTGGGACTAGCCAATTGTTCCTATTTTTTGTGCTTTTAACCTCCTTCCAGGTAGTGGTAAAATGGTTGTGAAAGCAATATTTGATCTTGGAGAACTATACAGTTCTAAAACATAGGCAAAATTCTGAATTCAGCAAGGGGTAATTTGTGTAGATCCTTCAAGGTTTTTCTATAAAAACTTGCATTTGAATTAAAAGGTATTGAAATTGCAGTGTGCCTAGCTATAGATTGTGGTCTCTAGCTCAGCCGGCACCCTGGGAAACCTAGAAAACCTATACAATTTTAAAAACTAGACATCCTGGGGAATCTAGGATGGGGTGACTTGTGTGGCTCTCACAAGGTTCACTTACCCAGAATCTCTTACTAAGCCCAAACTTTGTAAAAAACACATTTCTGTGATGGAAAGTTCCTGGAATCTGCAGGGAGACACAAACTTCCACTCACCCAGCATTCCCCCGAGTCTCCCAGTTTAAATGGTACCTCACTTGTGTGGGTAGGCCTAGTACCCATGACCGGAAACTTCCCAAAATGTACAGTGGAGACTTCAAAATTATCAATTACAAAAATACCTTGTTTTTCTAGTGATTCACCTGCGTTTTTTATCATGGGCTTGGTGGCTATCCAGGGAAACCTACCAATCATAGACATTACTGAAAACTAGACACTCAGGAGAGCCCAGAGAGGTGTGACTTGCGTGGATCCCCCAAAGTTTTCCTACCCAGAATCCCCTGCAAACCTCAAATGTAGCTGAAAACATCACACTTTTCTCACATTTCTGTGTGGGAAAGCGGTGGGATCACTGGCCAGACACAATTGTTCTCCACCCAGTTGTTCTCCCTGATCTCCTAATAAAAATGGTACCTCACTTGTGGGAGGGCCAAGTACCCGCAACAGGCAAATGCCCAAAACGTATTGTGGAGACATCAAAATTATCTATCACAAAACAACCTGGTTTTGCAACGGGGGCACATGCATTTTTGGTCCCAGGCTCAGCGGCCATCTAGGGAAACCTAGGCCCTCAATCTGCCCCCTTCTGCCTCCTGGGGGGTGCAGAAAGACTATGGCATTTTTGGGAGTGGACATTGGTATACCCATTCTGGGCGGCCCCACCACTATGTATAAAAAAACAGCATTATCCCTGGCTCCTAGTGTGCTCTATGCCCCAGATGGGGCAGAATAGGACCCATTGCCCCATCTGCTTCCGGGGGAGGGCATAAAGACTTTGGCCATTTTTTTGGTGGGTGGTGGCATTGGTATGCCTTTTCTGGGCAGCCCCCACTCCTCCATATAATAAAAAAAATGGCTGGTGCCTAGTGGGGGGCAGATAAAGAGCTCCTCCAGGGGGTGCAGAATGACTGTGGCAGTTTTTGGGCAACCCCACCTCTTTGTGTAAAAAAACCCTAATCCCTAGTGCCTATTGGGCTCTGTGCCCCCCCCCCCCGGACCAGATATGGGGCTATTGCCCCTATATGCCTTATGGGGGGGCATAAAGCATTTGGGCATTTTTTGGGGGTGGAGGTATTGGCATGGCCATTCTGGGCAGCCCCCACCCCTATCTTTAAAAAAATCAGCATGCTCCCTGGTGCCTAGTGGGCTATCTGTCCCCCGAGCGGGCAGATCAGGGGCTATTGTCCCATCTACCTCCTGGAAATGCAGAAAGACTGTGGCAAATGTTTTTGGTGGTTGTGGGCATTTTGGGCAGCCTCCACCCCTATATATAATTTTAAAAAATCACTGGTGCCTAATGGGCTTTCTGCCCCCCTGGGGGGCAGATAAGGAGCTATTGAACCCATCTGCCTCCTGGAGGGGCAGAAAGACTGTGGCAATTTTTTGGGGTATGGAGCATTTGCATGCCCAATCTGAGCAGCCCAACCCTATGTGTAAAAAAATAATCCCTGATGCGTAGTGGGCTTTCTGCCCCCCCTGGTGGGAAAAATACAGAGATATTACCCTATATGCCTCCGGGGGGTAGAAAGACTGTGGCATTTTGGGGTGGTGGGGGCATTGGCATGTCCATTCTGGGCAGCCCCCATCCCTGAACTTTGAAAAAAAATCCTTGATGCTGATTGGTTTTTCTGCCCTTCCTGAGGGAGCAGATAAGGGGCTACTGCCATAGTTTTTTATTGACACTTACCAATTGCATTGATAAAAGTAAATGCACTAAATGAATTTATGCAATGCAGACCCTTTGTGATCTGCCAGCATGTTTCTGCCTCTCATTTATGGTAAGAATTGGTCCATAGCATTCATCAGAGCTAAGCTCATACCTATCTACCTCATGTCCTTCAGTCAGAATCAGTCGTTCATGAGGAGATCTGGATGGAAAGACACACACACATATGCAACTTTTGTAGAGGGGATGGGAATGATCTACGGACCCCAACAGGACGTGGCAGAGAATGAAGCAGGGGCAGTGGCAGGGGCGAATTAAAAGAAGAAGAAAAAACAGAAGAAGTTGTGGGAAAAAAACAGTATCTTCTCCGCAACCAGAAACAACAGTGAACCAAGCAGAGTTGAACACAAAAAATGTAGTAGTTCATCTTTACACATACACACTTATAAAATATGAACTAATGGTGCTAAATAAAGGATTAGCATTCTGCCCAGAGATACAATTTAACTATTTGGAGACCCGAATAGACACATACAATTTCGTAAGTAAGCTTAAATATAAGGAAATTCTTCACCATGAAAGAAAACACTGGCATACATTGAATTAAATCACAATCAAGTGAGGATTAAGTAGATATCAATGTTGACCAAATTTCAGATCTAAAAAATGTGCTTGAATTAATGCATGATTCGGAACATGATGGCATGAAAGAAATGGAGATCATAAATTAATTCAAGTATGGGTTGCTCTAAGGCACCGCTACGCTGCTTTGAGTAGTGTTTAAAAATATGTATATCACTGTTGTGTTATGCACTGTATCACCAAGTTGTGGGGACCTGGGAGAAGTTAAGTGTGGCTTCTGGTATTTTTTACCCATCGTTTTGGATGCAGCGTGTGCTCGCTTCAGTTAGCAGTGTACCTTCTGGGCGCTTGGCCATACTTAGAGCAGCCATGATGCAGCCGCTTTAGATTCAGTTAGGGGTCACCCTGAGGCACTGCTCTGCTGCTTTTATGAATGTTTTTAAAACAAATATCACTGCTGTGCTGCGCACTGTATGACGAAGCTGTAGGGACTAGGGGGCATATTACCAAGCAATAGCGATAATTATCGCTATTGCTTGGTTAGAGACAAAAATTTACCGCTGAGCTGCGGCGATTTTTACCGCAAATAAACCTTGGTATTACCAAGGTTTATCGCAAATGCGATAAAAATCGCCGCAATGCATGAATATCGCTGAAAAGTCAGCGATATTCATGCATTACCGAGCTAATGCTCTTAGCCATGTTATCCACCTCCCATTGGATAACATGGCTAAGAACTGCTCAGGGCAGGTGTTAGCTTTTTGAGATATTCACGCTTTGCGCCAACATCTCCAAAAGTTGGTAATAGGAGATAGCGATGTTAGCGACTGTTTTCAGTCGCTAACATTTTGGCACGCCCACTTTGCATGTCATTAGTGATAAAAATCAAAGTGGGGCCCAAGATGGTCACTATCTCCTACTAGCTGTCGCTAACTGGTGTTAGCGACAGCTAGGTAATAGGGAGATAATTTTATATCCTCTTTCTTGGCTTTTAAAGCCAAAAAAGCGGAGATAAACCCCCTTGATAATATGCCCCTAGGTGCCTTTTATTTGTTTTATCAAAATAAACGTTTTTCGAAGCATTTAAGGATGAGTTTAGTGCAATTTCTGGTACTTTTTGGTGGCCATTTTCGATGCGCTGTGCTCCCACCTGAGTTAGTACTGCAGCTTTCCTGTGCTCAGCTCTACTTAGCATAGCACCTAAGGCAAGCCCTTCAGAGCCCATCTGGCCCAAATGAGCACAGGGTCCAAGAACCCTGCATTTCACCAGCAAGAGGTTACTCTACAGATCCCAAACAACCGGTAGCATTTCTCCCACCCTGTTCCAAAGATTGCCTGTCCTTTTCATATCCACAGGTAGGCCCAATTATTTGCCTCAGTTCTGGCTTTTAAGCTAAGCTCTGCAATAGTAACTATGTGGGTGCCCCTGGAAATGCTGCTGATTCACTTAATAATCAAGTTGACACCTCTGGTAGGTTAGCAGGCAGTGAATTTCATTTATTCAACATCAACTGCCAATCCCTCCCTAAACACGAACAGCACATTCTCAACTTCTTATGGGATAACGATCCCAATGCCCTGTTTTTAACTGAAATCTGGTTGCATGATGCATCCTCACCTGGCATTATTGTTGCTTAGCCTTCAAACTATGGCATCATTAGGAAGGAATGTCAGGCAAACACTGGAGGTGGGATTGCAATAATGTTTAAGACTAAATACCAATGTAAAGTTCAGGACTTATTCATTCTTGACTGTGAAGCTATATTCTTCACATTATATCTTAGTCATAGACTCCCAGTTTCCGGGGCTCCAAGATAATGGCTGCCGGGACATGCAGGGAACTGGTGTTCAGCAGTTCCCAAACTTCTAGCTCACCACATCTTGAGATGTGCTAACATTATATTACTGGGTGATTTCAACAGCGACCTGGAAGCTCCCACAAGCAACCTGGCAAAGACGTTCATAGAGGATCTAAGCGTGTTACACTTAGGTCTCATTAACTCATTACCTACATATGAGGCTGGTCATCCTCTCCATCCTACTTTTTCCTATATATATAGTATCTTACCTCAGAAACACCTCTGCCATTGTCATGGTCAGACTACTTGGCTGTGCCATTCGCATTTAGGATTCAAGCCACCCCGTTTGCAAGCCCAGCCAGTTCCCGGGGTGAATCCAGTATCTTCTCAAGATTACATGCCCCAGCTTTGAATGCACACTGCATTGCACTATGCCAGATTCAACACAAACTGTAGATAAAATGCATCCCTTAGTTAAGCACTGGCTTACGAATTCCCAGGACAGAACTCTCCCAAAGATGTTAAGGTCATCATGGAGAATCCATCCTCCTGCTTTATGGTTCCCCCCCCCCCTTTTCTGAATCGTTTTTGGCCACTATAGGTGTGGCAGGGTATACTCAGACATGAGTCCCTTTCTCACTGCACCATCAGGATTCAAGCAAGCCGGGCCGAAGAAGGCTGAAATGCCAGAAACCGGTCCCCGGTAGCTTGTCTCCTTCCTGGTGAAGAATTGGCTTGGTAGTTTAGTCTGCCCTGTTCCCATGATGCACTGGGCCAGGGACAGACTGATTTGCATATAGCCAGGTTCTGAGCTGGGATGGTGCAGTGAGATAAATAACGGTGATGGATCAAGCCCTGATCTTTGTACTGGGTAAGAGTGGTCTGCTTAATTCAGACACTCTGTTCATCACCACCCCCTTTTCTGAATCGTTTATGGTTCACTGAAGCACTTGGATTAGAAAAAGAGTGGAGAAAATCCTGTGAAGATAACGATAAAAGAAAGAATACATTAAAATAGTGTCATGGTCTCTGTTAGGCAGCCAGTGTAGCTTTTTACTCAGACAAAATTGCAAATGCCCAGAATTGTCGGAAGACACTTTTTATTGTGGTTATGGATCTATCAGAACCAATAAAGTTTCCTCAGCGCATGTTCTCACAATATCAGTGCAAAAATGTGGCACATTTTGGATAAAAAAGGTGATGGATATCCAGCTTCATTTCACCTAAGCTGTTGAGTAGATTATGGATGTCTCCTTTATCACCAGCATTTGAGATCCTGTCCCAAGCAGGAAAGTGAGCTCACTACTCCTATTGATGCCCCTAAATTGGAGTTACTGTCCCTGCTAGATATCACTCAGGTGCTGGCTCTATTGAGTTCAATTAAATCAGCCTCTCCTCTGGATCCGCTCCCTCCATCCAAACTTAATATTTTGCACCCAGACCTACTTCAAGCAGTAGTTGAACTACTTACCTCTTCACAGCGTGAGGGCTCTATCCCACCAGCTTTAATACAACATGATATGGTCCTACTGCCTCTAAAGAAGCCTAAACTCTATCCCATCAACTGGACTAATTTTAGACTGATTTAATGCTGCCCATATTCTCCAAAATTCTATGAGTCACTGAACATCTGAGATGGCTCCTGGCTGGATGAGGGCAGTACGGCCACACTGATTTTGTTAGCTGCATGCACCTTTCTGCACTTTTTACCATACCCTCCTCATGGAAAGACTGGTAACACTGGGGCTGCAGGGCAAGGCCTTGACCTGGGTGACATTGTTCCTTGATGGTCATTCATTTCAGGTTTTTACAGCCAGTGCTAGGTCAGAGTTTTGTGCCCTTACCTCTGATGTCCCCTAGAGCTCAATCCAAAGCCTGATGCTCTTCAACATATATGTAATCCCTCTAGCCGACATTGTAGAAAGCTGCGGGCTAACTCTGTTCTCATACACCAATGACACACAAATAATTTGCTCACTATCATCGGCTCAGGGATACAGAAATGGAGCATTAAATGTATGCTTGAGCAGTATTTTTACCTGGATGGGGAACAACGCAATCAAGCTTAATGGGAAAAAGACAGAGGTTTTGGTTCTATGAAAAAATCCCTAGTTATGGGACACTCAGCATTGACTGGAAACACTTGGAATCCTTCTGATATTGTCATCCAAGTTAAAGAACTTTGGCTTCTGGCTGGATGAGAAGCTATCAATGAAGCTACTGCTTTGCAGTGCTAAGAATATCATTGACATAATACCTGCACTTGCTCAGAAAACAGTGGTTCAAGCCTTGATCCCGTCTAGAATCGACTATAGAAACATCTTATATTGGGTACAGATAGGGCTGCTATCCAGCGGCTGCGGGTGGTCCAGAATTCCACAGCTAGGTTGGCTAATCGTTCCCAAAATGTTCATCAGCCTCAAACCTTCTCTGTGATACCCAGTGGCTGCCTGTGGATAAGCAAATATGATTCAAGCCTTGTGCTATATACACAAGCCAAATCCAGGACAGGCCCAAAATTCATCAAAGATCTGGTGGTGTCCTACCAGCATCTCCACACTCTCTGATCTGTCAATTAGTCCCTCTGCAAAGTGCTTAGAATCCATCTGGTGTGCCCGTGTGGCCATTTTTTTGCTTATTTGGTTCCAAAATGCCCTACCTGGAGGCCTGGCAAAACTACCTCTCCCACTGTGTTCCAGTAAAACCTCATGACCTGGTTGTTCTAACATGGGGGCCGATTCGTCCTATTTTATCTAGCACAGGAATCCCTTTGGGGTTAGCGACTCGCTTTATAAGGCACAATAATAATAATATCATACGTGTTATATTAATAATAACAATTAGGAATTGATACCAACAGCCACCAACACAGTGACGTCAAATCAAAGTCAACGTTCTGTCAAACCCTTTTTCCAGACAACAAAATAGACTTGCTTCATGAACTTGTCACTTCAGATTTTGAAAAATTATGAAATTGGGAACAATCAGGAGGGGAAGAAAATGTAAGTGCTAATGAGAGACTGGCCTCTAAATAACTGATGGACAATGATAAACTAATTAGCAAACCAGTGGACAAGGGTGGCAATGTGGTTGTACTAATTACAGAGGATTAAGTCAAAGAAGCCATGCAACAACTCAATGATGAAATGAGTGACATCAAATTAAATCATATCCCTATAAATAAAGTGATAACAACATTACAAATATATTTGATAATATGTAATAAATTATGAAGAATACAAGTACCTAAGGGACTTAGCCAATAATACCAACAATTTACTTTCTTCCCAAAATACATAATACAAGAAACTGTCTGCGGGGAGACACATTGCGTCTGCATGCAACTCATTATATGAAAAGATATCTATATATGTGAACCATACTTGTCACCAATAGTGAAAACATTTAGTTTATATATGAGAGACTTAGGTGACTTTCTCTCAATCCTTGCTAACAGAACTTGGATCGTGGATTATCTGTTAGTAACAATCGATGTTGTGGCCTTGTACACCTCCATTCAACATACACTGAGTTTACAGGCATGTGCCTATTTTTTTAAACTGAGGAATGTAAGTGAACTTTAACATTCTCAAATTCTACTGCACATGATAGAATTATGTCCAAAAAAACAACATTTTTCTTTTCAATCAAACACTTTTTCGACAAAAATGTGGGACTGCCATAGGGATTTCCTTCTCCCCAAGTTACACGAATCTTACAATGGGATGGTTGGAGAAGGAAATAGCATGGGGATAACACAATGACTGATACTTGGAAAAAATCATTCTATGGTCAAGATTCATTGATGACCTTTTCTATCATGTGGTATGAATTCATGGAATACTATAACGTCCTAAACAATAGGGATATTGGGTTCAAATTTACTTGCCCCCCCGGTAAAAAAAAACGTAGATTTTCTAGGTGTCACTGTGATCATAAAAGATAATACCCACACCCACCCAATTCTATTTTCTGTTAGGCTAAAGTAGAGGCTTGTCTCACCTTCGTCTCTATTGCTGTGATCCGCTCTGTGAAAAGGAGACACACTGGTAAGTTTGTAAGTTTTTTTATTGCTTAAAAATTCAAATAGAAGCCCATGTTAGATATCCTGCACATATAACCTGGGCTTCTAATGGAATTCTATAACGCACATTAGCAAGCCCATTATCGCCGTTTTAGCGTCAGTTTTCTGCAGCTAAAACGGCGATAATTTTAACGAGGTTCTTGCTAATATGCCCCGAAGTTCTTGTTCATAGAAATATAATTTATCGTGTTTGTCCCTTTTCCAGACAATGTCTAAGCACATAACGTATAAAAACAAATACAAATATATTGGCCTGTGTAGTCTTAAATTAGGGCCGTGAATTTACAACACTACATTAACACCACCTATTCTGAGTTAACACAACATGCCAAATAGCTTTTTTACACACAGAACTCTGCTTGGTTTTCCTTTTTTCTGAGCCTTTTTCCTCACAAATGTCGGCAGGTGTATCAGGGGAAAATTGTGATGTTGTAACAATAAACGTGTTTGTAGAGGGATTCGGATCTCAGACCTGAACTCGTAATGAGTACCTAAGTGTGAAAGATGAAATTACTGATTTAATCACAGTAAAAGTCCAGTCCATCACTGTGTTGCTGCAAACAGAGATCAAACCATATGCAATTGCCAGCTTGAACTTTTAGGGCATGTACATTTTCTACGGAGACACAAACAGCCACTGACATGTTTCACCTGTGTTCCTCATCCAAACACTGAGCTGTACAGACTTGGTCCTATAAGTGCACTCGGGAGAGGATATAGCTCAATGGTTAGGGCAGTGGATTTCAAATCTGGGAAACTGTGTTTGATCTTCGGCAAGGGTACTCCACATTCTGTGATTCTGGGCAAATCACTTAATCTCCCCGTGCCTAACAAAAAAACGTGTGCTCATGTAAAGCGCTCTGATACCTGATCTTGCGTAAAGTTCGTGCTATATTAAACTTCAAGAAAAAGAAAAAAAATCTCTTCTAGACATTGGAGATAGAAACATCGAGGGAAGCCCACTCTTTAATATCAGCTCGATTTCTTAATTGCTAGGCTGATGAACGTAAAGAAAATGGCTTCTATTCAGACAATCATATAAATGTGATTAACAGACATTCCTCACTCCTACCACAAAAATTATGTTCTGATGAAAAGTACAGATTTTGTCAGTTATCATTTAATATATTTAATTATTGATTTAAGTGTGAAGGCAAGGTCGAAATTAAATTATTGATTCAAGTGTGAAGGAGATATGTGTGTCTTACAAAATGTGAAAAGGACATCTAATTTTTATTTCAAATATGTAATAGATTATTAGAGTTTCTTTTTATATAGTCCTCAATTAGACAGAATCAGTTTCAAAACGTTAGTTAACACAACATGATCTCAAAGCATTTCAACCCCGTAACACTTGCTTTTCATGTAACCCTGACTTCAAGTTGATGAGTTTGAAATATAGATTGTAACAGGAGTATGAATGCATGGCTTGTTAATGCAATTCTCCATTGCTCTATTTTTGTCTCATCATTGCTTGACAGTCTTCAGTGTGACTCCAGAAACATGTTTACATGTTAACAGGTAGGAAGTTTGCAAATATTATTTTTTCGGCTATGGTCTAGGGGTCATATTGTCAAGAAAGGGAGATACATTATCGCTGCTTTTATCGGCAGGAAACTGCCGCTAAAGCGGCGATAATGGGCTTGATAATATGCCCTTGTGAATTCCCATAGAAGCCCAGGTTCTGGTGTTAACCTGGGCTTCTATGGGCATTCACAAGGGCGTATTATCAAGCCCATTATCGCCGCTTTAGCAGCAGTTTCCTGCCGATAAAAGCGGCGATAATGTAGCGCCCTTTCTTGATAATATGGCCCTTAGTTCGGGGTACAATGCGTATGTTTAACAAACAACTTGCAGATTTGTGAGTGTGTGTGTGGAGCGGGGGTGGGGGTTGCGCACATCGGCTAGCCAGGAAGGGGTCGTCTGATGGGTGTATGTGCTCATTTACACCTACCGTTGTAAAATTCTCGACCCGGCTCTGGAGTTGTAAATCGAGCATATCTTTAGATAATCGTCCCTATGGATAATGCTGTGGTCGTCTCACAGTATTTCAACATAAAGCCCTTTTCAAACACAATTGTTTTGGATATTTAAGTGTCAACATCAGCACATTTGCTTTTTTGTTTTCACTAGTTAGATAGAGCATTGCTAGATTATTTAATTCAATATTATCCTTTTAATATACAACATAGAGTATTTTACTACTTATAACACATGGTCACACGATCATCCTTCCCTCAAACCACTTACATGCTTTGAGTCTTTCCTTTTCATGTTCATTGCAAACAAGGACAGTAAAATAAGAATCTGGAGGATGTAGTTAAAGTCACCAAAAAGCAGTTAGTGATTTTTGCATCAATACTTTGCGAACCGTTAGATTTGAAGAAGTACAAGAAGGAAAGCCAAATATCCCTATTCATTTTTTAAATTGCAGTTGTAATTATGCTTGTGACCTACATTTCACCAGGCCAGCTGACTCTGGGAGAAGGCATTTGACCTTAGAAGTCAGCTGTAATAATGTATTACATTTGAGCAACTATGTTATTTATTTATTACAGGTGATTAAGGATGTCACAAGTCGTCTGCAACCAAAAAACTCGATACAGATTTTTATGCAGGGATTCCAGTCTCCCACATTTTTTAACATTTCAGTGTCCTGACCTCCTATCCCTTACATTGTTCCAGGTCTTCTCATGTTTCTCCAGCAACTGTAGGTCTTGGTCTCATCTAAGAAGCTGGATAGCTGTAATTAAATGGAACTAGGGGGTTTATTTACAAGGCCTGTGCACCACTTTTGCGTAATTTTTAAAATGGGAAAAGTGACGCAAATGTGGTGCAAGGGACTTGTAAATCTACCCCTAGATATTCAGGTAAATGTCCTCGTCATAAATGGGGACTCCCCCTAGTTCCTATTGCCTGGAGTAGACTGCTGGAGAGTTGAGGGAAGGCATGGCTTTCTTATTACTTCATGTATCATTCCATCAAGACAGAATATAATGGGTCCCCAAGACATAGCATTGAGATATCATAGCCCATACTATCACTCCCACAATGCAACCAACAAACCCGAATTGTGTTTGGTAAAATGATTAATCCCACTGTGTATGTGAGGGACTATAAGGTGTATAATATGTACTTGACTTACATTGACCAGTTGAAAATATTTGGAATCTCAGGCAGAGTTTTATCACTCCTCTAACGGTGCACTGTTTCAGAATGCAGCATTTCAGTTTTTTTTTAAAATAATTACAAAGAGTTTGTTGCTGGAACACCCCAATTTTGAATCAGATTTTCAACCATCTGACAGAATTTCTATCAATTTACCTGATAAAACTGGTCTACACAATTGTTCTATACTACTGTGCATGTTATTTTGATATGAGGCATATCTCATATGTTCCCAGCCATTTTTGAATTGCTGCCATTTCCTATCCAATTGATTTAAGTAAGAAATTCAAAAAGGTGTTGCCCATCCCAATCCTGAACGAGCTGGAGAGGAGATCACTTCACTTAGAAGGAGGAAGATATCCAAAAGTTTGTCAATAACTCAAGCAACGTAAGGTGCACTTTATGCTCAAGCAGAGTATGAAGGCCTCTCATTACTGTAAAACAGGCCAGTAGGCATTATTGATGAAGGAGAATCCATCTATAAAGAGCACTGCATGTCTAAGCCCAATGAAACTGTGGACTGGGCAGGAGAATTTATGTCTCTCAGATTGGATGAATCATTCACTCACTCCTGATCTTGGACAGAATTCTGTGTAAACTGGGTTGTTTGATGTTCAGATGAATAACCAATCTTGCCCTTATGTATTTGGCCAATAAGAACTCTGTTTACTTCACATTGAGTGATCTATGAAGTCAGATTAAGAGCTGTGTGGTTATTTACATGTCAAACTCAATTTGAAAAGTGTGAGTGCAATATCCGTGTAGGGTCAAGTTTTTTTAACTCCAGAATACCAGACAAGGTATATGTCCTCTTTGCACTGAATCAATAAATGAGTCACAACAGCCTGTGAAAGTGCGGAAACATTTAAGGCAATATGTATTAGACTAACTTCTAAAATCAATCACAAAATGATAAATCATAATTTAATTTAACAATGTACTGCTATGTTGTGATAAACATTTGCTCCAGAGAATGAAATATCCAGTTTTGTCACGTATCGAAGACTATTCTTGTATGCTGGAGTTTCTGGTGGCATACAAATTCTGAACTATCTAAACTGATAGATACAAATAGCCATGCTTTACTCTTATGAGCCAAATCACACACATTTTCTAGGATTAAAATTACCATACTCCCACATAATGTGTGGTTTACTTATGTGTTTCCAAGAAAAAGATATGCTAACTCAAGTTAACAAGCTTTGTAACTCACAAAACAATTTTGTGGTGAGTAAGCATGACTTACTATTCGATACAATCTAATAGTAATCCAACTCTTAACCATAGCTTTGTGAAACAGGTTCAAAGTAATATCTGCTTCAATCGGCAAATCTCTCTCAAGCTGCCCCTTCGTGCTGCCTAAGTCATCTCACTTGTACCTGGAACAGTTCTTCATAAAGTAGGGACTATATGAATGCAGTCAATAAACGAGTGCCGTAACTGCTGCTAAAAGCTTAAGGTCAAGGAGGCGCTCTCACACAGAGTGAGAATTCCACATCATCAAGACTCTTTTTTTTTTTAATAAGCTTTATTCGATAGCAAGTATCATAAAACAATTCACAATAAACAAGAACATTATCAATTCATCCTAATATTTAAAAGAGTATTACAACAAAAAGATAAAAACCTTGCTATCGATAAATGACAGCACTACTCCAACAAATGCAGAATTAATACTTTGCTAATACACATGTCTCCACGATGACAATTTACAACAATAATTTTGTTTAACATTTAATGAGAGCATTCCTGTATCTAAGTATGCACTCTGGGGCCTCAATGGCTAATTTTGCCCAACTTCCTTATTTATTGCTTTGGTACGGATGATCCATGCGCAACCCAAAAACTTGACAACACCGCGAACAAACAAGGGCCTAGGGGAATCTGTTTTCAGAATACGTAAAGCCTCTAGGTAACTTCTAGTACCCATTTGTGTACATATTGGCTTAAGCCATCGGAGCCTGGCCTGTCTGTATGCTGGGCAGACAAACAATAGATGGGATAGAGTTTCCTGCTCAGCATCACAGCAAGGACAATTGGATGGGACAGAACTTATGGGGTCCCATTTTGCCCTGGTCATGTTTACCGTAAAGGAACCAAATCTAAACTGCATATATAATACCATATCTCTGGGTTTCCTAATGAAATCCAGATAGGGTTCCAGAGAGCAAGCTGACTTATGCTGAAGGAATTCCTCAGTTAGTCTACCTTGTCTGATATTAACTAGGGACTGAAGGGAGACCCAATTCCAGTAGATCTTTTTTAGCTCGTTCTTGGGCGGGGGCAAACGAGTTGCCCAAGATTCAGCCAATCCTAATTCGCTCAACAGACCTCTCAATTCCCTGATCCATTTGATCCTTTTGTTGGTATCCAGAACAATCAGTTCAGCGAGGCCAGTCGCGTAGTCCTGAAGTTCTGGGGTAGGTCTTAGTCTTGCCCAGTACAGGAGAGGGCGAAGTATCGCCACGTCACTGAATGTACGTCTACCCATATCACAGAACAAAGGCTTAAGTGGTGTATTAATAGGGACAGATGCAAGTTCCCTTAAGAATTTGTTCTCTGATCTTCCTATCTCTGTTGTCTTTTCGAAGCCCCATAGCTCAGCTCCATACATAGCAGAGCTCACTGCTTTTCCTTCATACACTGCCAATGCCGGACCTATCGGTCTTGAATATGAGGAACGTTGGTCTCTAGCAATGGCTCCCGCCACCCGCTTGTGGTTCAATAGCATCTTATTCAAATGGGCCCCCCAGTACATTTTATCTGTTAGTCTAATGCCCAAGTAATCGAAAGAATGGACTCTCTCTAGTGGAGAGCCGTTGAGAGTTAAATTGTTTCGAAAGTGTTTCCCTGGGTTAAAAGCCATACACTTGTTTTTTGTGATGTTTATTACTAGGCCCCTTAGTGTGCAGAACGCTTGAAAGCGGGTGAGGAGTTTTTGCAATCCCATTGGGGTTTTTGAGATTATGAGTGTGTCGTCTGTAAATATGAGGGTTACGATTTTTTCTCCAGCCAGGGATGGGGCATCAGCTGGTTCTTGGCTTAAAAATCTAACCACTCCGTTCACAAAAAGTGAAAAGAGGGTAGGAACCATTACACATCCCTGGCGGACCACCCTATTAACCATAATCTTCTCAGTGGTTTGCCCTTGCTGCCCCCATCTAACTCGTGCAAAGGTGTCCTCGTGAAGACGTATTAGGAGATATAAAATGTAGGCGGGTATGCCCATTTCATGTACTACTGACCATAGCTTTTCTCGAGGAACTAGATCAAAAGCAGTCTTAAGATCTATAAATGCTAAGTAAAGGCTACCTTTCCCTAGGGTGACAACTTTCCAGTAGAGGAGGAGTAGCCTAAACACTTGATCTATTGTGCTAGTGGCTTTCCTGAAACCTGACTGGTAATTGGAAAGGATGCCTTCTTGTTCTATCCAAATTTGGATCCTATTTAAAATAGATCTACCAACCACTTTCTGCATGGAATCTAGTAAAATAATAGGTCTATAGTTTGCAGGGTCCTGGCGGTTTCCCTTTTTGTATATGGGTATGACCTCTGACCTCTTATCAAGACTCATAAAGCAAGTGCGCATTCCAGGACAATAGCAAGATTAACTTTGAGTTATGCTTGAATGTTTTAGCTCACTTTCATTTATGAAGAACACTTCCTCCAATTCCACCAATTTAGAACTTTTTGAGAAATTATAACAAAATGCAGGGCTTTTTTGCTTTTTAGGATAACTCACATTCTCACTATTTTGTGCTGTCTAATATCTTTCTTTTATCTGTCTTTCCTGATCATTTAGAACCTCTACGTAAATTAAAATACTAGTAAGCAGTTATAGAAAATATATTTTGAAATGGTATGTAAACGAAGGACATGATATACAGACATTTTATTTTTAGTTATTAAAAATTATTTTCTTGAATTTTTTTCATTCATCCCAAAGTACAAGTTGAAAATATCAAAACTTAAAATATTGTGCTCAGAATAGTTTCCTCTCCACCTCTTTGTGCATGCTATAAAGGTAATTTCTGTAAACTGGTTTTCCATACTGTAAGAAATTGGATATCAATTGCAGTGATGACTACCCACCTAAAGAAATAATTATAACCCTTGTTAGACTTAACTTAGGGCATTGTGTAAAGTATTTATGCAGTACCAAAACAGTAATTAAGTTGAAATTCAAGACAGTAAAAATCTCAAACTGAATTTGAAAAATAGAGTCACATGTTCACAAAATGAAGCTAAAAATCCAATAAGGGGAACCGGAAATATGCATTTTAAAAATGTTAATATTACATTTCCCTTATAATTATTAAAAATCTTACTTGACCATTGAATGGAATTTTTGAGAACTTTTAAAGATTAATTATTTTTCTAGCTAGTCCCATTCCCGCAGTACAGTATTTGTATTTTTCATTTGCACTCTGATTTTCGACATATGACATTTAGGCATGCCACTGTTAAACATAGTTTTGGGCTACTAGTCACTGTGAGGACATGTTAACTTTACATTTCTACATGTACTACTGTAAAACACCATGCACCATGCTGTGAAAATGAAAAGGCCTACATTGGGGGGACTTATCGATATTTAAAACAGTGGTTTTGACCTGTCAATCACGTTTATTTTGACAGGTCGAAATGCAGTGTTTAAATAGCCCCAGTCAAACTGTGAATTAGGCCGTTTGTGACCACAAAAATGCCTTTGAAATCTAGCTCATAGTTCTGTGTCCCTCACTTAGTCATAAAATATTTAAGATAGTCCACTC
Organism: Lissotriton vulgaris; assembly: GCF_964263255.1. Lineage (NCBI taxonomy): Eukaryota > Metazoa > Chordata > Amphibia > Caudata > Salamandridae > Lissotriton > Lissotriton vulgaris. Next base: position 1,479,167,262 of record NC_141689.1, read on the forward strand.
TTATGTTTGTGAGAGCATGTAGGTGCACGATTTGCATGATTTACAACCTCTCAACTAATGTATATGAACTTTTTCAGGTCTTTTTGAAATTTGTATATTTTTGAATGCTGAATTTTCTTTATACTCAGCCATTTCCTTGTTGACTTCCTCCAGCTTTTTCTTAAAGGCTGTGAGTGTTGTTTTAAAATGGTTCTCGGTCACTTGAATTTTAATAAGCATTGTCTCTGAACATCTGACCGTGGTCTTTATGATCAAAATCAAACTGGACACATCAGTGATGACCTTAAATCGGTTATAATTGAACAAATGGGTCAGGAGACAATGAACCAAAACTTCTGGCTAAAGAACAAAGATGGGTTTATAGACTCTCAACACACAAACACGGTCTAAATGACAACATTCACTGGAATGCACTAAACCAGAGATGAGAAACACACCCATAGTGATTGTCATACAGAATTGTCCACCAGACATAAGAACAACAGACAGCGATGTCCTAAATGATTAGCTCAAGCTGCAGACATGAGATACCCATGCATATTGAATTTATTATGTAAGACATTACTACTACCCTAGTTGATGGCAAACACAGCAGGGCAAGGTACGATTAGGGGTAATGGAGCCCTATTGGGAAGAAGTGTGGCTCAATGGTTAGAGCGGCAGACCCTGATGCAGAGGTCTGGCCCGGGTCCAGTGTTCAGTTCCCGCCTCGGACCTGATAATTCTCACATCGATGCTTATTCTAATCATGGGTTCCACTCTGTAACTCTGGGCAATAGCTTGCTTAATCTCCACAACGGCCCCAACAGCGCTGGGATGCCTGGATTCACCTTGGGGGTGCCCAGGAGTGGACATTTCACAGGGAAAAGCCAGGAAGTGTTCCACAGCTGTATGAGTACAGCACCAGGATACCACAGCTGGGGTAGCAGTGCGCTATACAAGTACAAATTTCATTTCATTTCATTTAATTTCTATTAATGTTACACACTCTCTTGACTAGGCCGCAAGTTTCAAGAATATTGAAATATTACCCTTAGACAAAATTGACACACACACAGGGTTAATTTCCCAAGACCCCTGATGTGGGAAAACATCCTGACCAGAACGCAATGACAACACCACTCCCGCGTTACCCACGTAACAGGAAATGATTACGTTTAACGTTAGTCAGAAGGACACCCAAACATCTCCAGGATCTCCTGACTGGACCAGAATAAGTGAGAGATACAGGCGGCTGACTTTGACGAAGTAAGTAGAAATCTGCACTTAACCTGCCACCTAAACTGCACGGCTCTTGCCTTGTCACATGGTCCATTTTTAACTACTTTTCTCAATCAGCAGGGTTTGACAATAAGACAGCGCCCCCCATGATGTGTCGCGAAATTTTGATAACTGTAAGATACGATTTATGAGCCCTTGACAACTCTCTCCTGCCTCGCATAACACTTGTGGAAAATGGGTGTTAACTGTTTTTACGTAACTTGATCACACTTATTTCTAAAGCCTGCACAAGCATGGGGCACTTCTGAAGAAGCAGCTTTTTTAGCTGCGTCTCTGATTTTGTTTCACTTAAAAGTTGTGACAAATGTGTTAAAATGCTATTTATTCATGCACACAGCCTCAAAGTTCTTTCTGGATAAGAGCATAATGACGTAGGCCATCGTCTATATAGCGAATGGAGCAATGGAGACACTAATTATCCCAGCATGCAAGTGATGGTAGTGTTCATACAATATGGGCATAACATAGTCGTTGTTGCATAGTACTGCATTGTAGGGATCCTAAAAAATAACTGTACCCTGTAATAATCTCATGAATTTTGTTTTACAGATTATCCGCATCTAGCTAAACCGTACATTTTCGGTTCACTACTCACTACCAAATATACCTTAGCATGTGTATTTGCTTCACTGGTCCTGAAGTAAAGCCTAGCTAATAAGTGCTGTCGGTTGAAACATGTAGACCAACATAGTGATGTTTTGAGATCAATCTAATCTTGCATAACCTCCATTCTTAATCCTTTTAATCTTGCCAAATGACCCCACTAATAAATAATTAGGTTACCCTAACATAGACGAGGTTCTTAGAGGCAATTTGAACTCCAATCACCTGTTCACTCACTGACACTGCACAAAAATCACACTCCCCTGTAACTCAGGCATCGAAGCACACCTGGGAGGCACTCGGCGTCCCAGGTGGGAACCCGAAGATGAAGCATGCTACTAACTAGGTTGGTGGATGAGGGTTCTTTTACTAAAAATAATTATTTCCCTGCAATTCTGTAGTTTTCTCTGAAGCAGTAATTATAAGTACGGAACTGTTCCTTCTTTTGTTTGATTATACTTGTACACATACAACTCAAGAAAAAAGTCACACATGCGTAAATGCATACATAATTACAATTTCAAATATGACTCTCAGAAGATATGAAAATGTGAATTAAAGTATAAATCCAAACGTGAGTCCGGAATACTTCATGTTAAACTGAACATTAGCGCACAATTTGATAAAACTCTAGTTTCTACAGTAAATACATTTCATTAATGCTTTTAAATGTTCACACATGCTATTATTATTAAGGCACAGAGTAAATATAGTGTCACATGTAAGGTACATATAGGCATTTTGTGAGGAGGTAGGGTGGAGTCTAAATTGCGCTACTTCAATCCCCCCTCTGATGGCGATGTTAGTCATCACAAGAACACAAATATGAATCCTTATCAGGTGGAATCAAGTCAAAGGCTTGTAGTTTTCAACAACTGTTGTACAATGTTTTTCAAGTGTTTCATGCCATCATAAAGTCTACTCTGATTCTCCTCCATTGCCACATCCTTTCTTTTTCTTTTCAATCCCTTCCTCTCTTTTACTTCTCTTTTTGCTTTCATGTACTTGTACCCCTTAATGATTATAGACAGAGATATTGAATAAAGGGCAATTATCAAAAGGTGTCTTAAAATGGAACAAAGTATTCAACTTCCAAAGTTTCCAAACCATTGGCGTACTGCAGCAAATTCATTGTCAATTTCTTCCCAAGAACCTGCAGTTCTAACTCCTTTCAGATCAGTAATGTTCCTTATGTATTTCTTTACGTCCTCACTCTTGACAGGAATATATGTACATTATTGCTGGATCTTGAACATCTTGCAGACTCTTCTCTGTTTAGCAAGAATGGTGTCTAGCACATGATTGCTCTACAGAACCATGTATCTCATAGCTACTATTTCAGTATCTACAGCCAATAAGGAAGGTCTGTACATGTGGCCAATTTATCTAGTGTTGTGGACAACTTTCTAATCTTGAGATCATACAAGATAACATTTACAGATGGAATAATTGAAACAAAAATCTCCCCCACAATTGCAGCACCTCTACTACCTCGTATAGTTCTAGTTTTTGTTTCCCACACAGGATAATTCAATGTTCTACATGATAAATCTTTGGGATAACTACACCTAAATAGCATTTACAATACCATCCACTTTATGTTGGCCTTTGCCCAGGGAGAGTGGTAGAGGAACGATCTTATCATCATATTGCTGCTACGGCATGTCTCCTCAGGATTTGCTTCATTTTTTATTTTTCTGCAAGTTCTACACGTCCCCTAGGAAAAACGTCATTGTCCCGATCTTAAGAAGGGCAAATTTCAGGCAGGCTCACCCAGCTCTTGTTTATCTTCAACTATTGCATTAGGACTCAGTTTTATTTGTGCTTAATTTCCTCAAATTTGCAGTAAAATGTAGGGCCCTTCTAGATCAGATGTTAACTATCTCGTAGGTCACTAAATGATCTTATTTTACCGTCCCCTTTGCAACATTTATATATAGGATTCTTGGTGTTGCCTATTTTATTACTGTTACATTGAATTACTAACATGGGATAAATGGCTTTTTTTATTGTTTTTTACTCTGATTCAGTTTTTGTATTTTTTCATAGCAGCCACAGCTTCAACCAAGCCAGACATAGAATGGACAACATCAGCTAGTCCCTTGCAAAAGTCAAGAACCATGTCATCTGTAATATTCACAAGCGCATTTGTGGGCACTGCAGCAAGTCTCATTACTCTCCCCATAAATATCTTGGGTGGGGATAATCCTGTTTTTCAATCAGGAACACTGCGAAGACTCAGCAGAACAAGAGGCCAGGTGTATGGCCACTTCATAGATGTTGATGCACACACTTTGGCCATTCTGGTTTTCAATGTCCAATTCACCTGCTCCACATTGCCAGAAGCCTCTTTCCAATAACTGCTAAGCAATCTCTACTCCACTTGCAAATCTGCACAGAACATTTTCAGGACCTTAATATTGAAATTAGTCCCTCAGTCTGATTCCAGCTAATGGCCTGATTCTGATGCGGTTTGGAGAGCTTCACGACCAAATGGGTTTGGGGATGGTTTCCAACCGAATCGGATCGGGAAAGTCCAACCGACCGAGTACGACGCATCCAGATTGTTGGACCTGGCATAATTGGCGTTAGTCTCCCTTCCATTTTTGACGGATTGCCTCCTCTGTTTTGATATGTTTTTGCTGGTTATATGCTTTGGGCACTGTGCCACTGCTAATCAGTGCCACAGTGCAAGTGCTCCCTATGTTAAATTTATGTACTAATTGGTTATTCCATGATTGGGTTATTTGATTTATCTGTCAGCCCCTAGTTCAGTGCACCATGTGTGCCCAGGGCTTGTAAATCAAATGCTGCTGGTGATTTTGCAGCACTGGTTGTGCCACCCACAGAAGCAACTTGTAAAGTGTGTCTCAGGCCTGCCATTGCAAGGCCTGTGTGCAGTCTAGCACTGCCATGTGGACTTGGACAAGTGCATCCACTTGCCAGTCCCTAAACCTTCCCTTTGCTTCATATTAGACTCCCCTATGGTAGGCCCAAGGGCAGGTTGCATTGTAAGTATAAGGTAGGACATGCTCTGATGTGTGTAGCATTTTCTATTAGTGAATTACAGCCATTTCCGTTTTTCACTCTTGAAGGCTACCTGTTCTCCATAAGCCAGAATGGGCAGTGAGATTATTACATTCTTATAATCGTAACTGGCTCAGGGAACATGGTAGAAATTAAAATTGTCTATGCCTGAACTCAGAATAATAAAATATATATTTTAGTAAAGTTGGTTTAACATTCTGTGTTTGAAAATACCACTTTTAGAAAGTAGGTATTTTCTTACCTAACTATCCAGGCCTGCCTCTGCTGGGTTGTGTATTCCTTGTCTGGCTTTTGTGAGTGACAGGGCTGGGGGATTCCATGAGACAGGCTGGGGCAGCCCAGTGGTGAATAGAGAGATCTGCATCTAGATGGGAGGGAGGAGTTGCACCTGGGACCTGAATAGGGCTGGGCCTTCCTTCTGCAATGCTGGCTCCACCTCCTGTGGTTTGTCTGATGTCTTTGCCCTTCACCGTGAAGGGAGAGGAGGAATCATTTCAACAGAGTGCTCCAGAGACATATCTTCCCTCCCCTGTGTTGGCTCCACCTACTGTGGGGCGGCTGATGTCTCTGGCCTACACAGTGAAAGGAAGAGAGTCATGTAAACAAAGTGCTCAGGAACTGGTTTGGACTAGGCAGAGGCCTCTCTGCCTTCACAGAACAAATAATTTTGGGGTATAAATATTGGGACCCTGATCCCAAGAAATTAGATCACTTCTGGACACGAAACCTTTCTGCCAATAAGAAGAACCAAGGAAGCTGCATGAGTTGTACTGCCCCTCTGCCAGTGTGCTGTTTGCTGGGTTGGCCTGCAGTGGTTGCTTCATTGCCAAGGGAAAGGAGAAGGAACTTTATAAGGACTTTCATCAACAGAATATTCTCCAACTGTGCTTTCCTCCTGCTAAAGTCTCAGGGACAAAAGACTTCACCTCCAGTTCCCAGCTGAATTTCCTTGCTGGGAATTCTGACTCCAGACACTTGCGTGCCACTGGGAACTAAAAGCGTAACGCATCGAGAAGAAGCGTATCGCTGCCACAGCTGAAATCATTGCATCGCCGGAAAAGCAAGCCTTTGCCGCATCTCCCTAGAAGCGTGTGTTCATCGGAGCTCCCTGCTGTTGCATCACCGGGAAGCATGACGCCATCGTGAGAGTCGCCATCGCTTCATCGGAAAAGCGCGTCGCAGGGCCTGTTGCGGCTCCAAAACACAGAGTCGTCGCAAGTCTGCCAGGGCGCCATTGCATCGTCATCAAATCGCCGTATCAAGGGCGCCATCTTCTCGCATCACAACCAGATCTCCGCATCGCATCAAGGCGCCATCTTGCGCACCGCAACCGGCCAGCAGGCCGAGAATCTACGCATCACCTCCACACTTGTAAGTATCACAACGCATCCCTTACTCTGCGCAATCATTGAGGTATGAAGCATCCTCTCCCCCAGATCACGGAACCAACGCATCTCCCCTTTTGCGAGCCTTTTGTTTACTTTACGTTACGCATCCAGGTACTTTGTTGAGAACTTTGTCGCATTTATGATCAACTTGAACTAAGCAACGTTAATCATCTTTTAAGTAATCTTAAGTGTAGTATTGTGGATTTTTGTCATTTGTGGTCTTGTGTTTAAGTCTATATAAAGAATACTTATTTTTATAAAACCTGTGTTGTGTCCATCTTTAGTGTTTTCACTGTATTACTGTATATATTCACAAATGCTTAACACACTGCCTCTGAGATAAGCCTGTCTGCTCGTGCCAAGCTACCAAGGGGGTGAGCGGGGGATATTAAGGAGTGTAAGGGTCCCTATTTGGACAAATGTGAATACCATTTTCAACTGGAGACCCCCAGATCTAACACGGATGCTTCCAGATATGATTTGGTTGGACTCCCATTGACTCAAATGGGTGCCTATGTTCCTAATCGCATTGTAATGGGGCCCTAGGTGGGAATGCTTTCCTAACCACATCTTAAACGGGCCCTCAGTTTAAAAGACACATTCCTGATCTGATTTGGATGGAGCAAATGCCATTACAAGGCCTTTCTAACTGCATCAGATCAGGTCGTAAGTCGGGAAACCGAACGTTGGTATGAGTTCCCTCAGCAACAATTTAGCTACTGTGAGACTGTCATTTATTCTGATTGGGTAGGCTTGACCCCAACGTGGGAAGGATGCACACCACCACCAGGACATATATCATCAGCCAGTTGTACACAGGCATTTCCATGAAGTCCATCTACATTCTGTTCAATGGCCATTCGGATCTTTCTATATGACTCAATGTCACTAGAGTTCTTCTCCCTACATTCATCTGTTGACACACAACAAATCGGTGGCACAATTCTTCAGACACCAATCTAAACAGTGAACTAAACCAATGCTGTCTAAACAGCCTGACCATGGTAACCCTCCCAATACATTGGCAAACATTCTCCCCCAGTCACAGATCCAGGCTAAATCCATCATGATTTTGCTCACCACCCTATTCCAGTTTGCACCCAGTCATATGCAAATCAGCCTTGACCCTGTCCCCCATGGAAGCAATCCAGCCCGAACTGCCAGGCCAGGTCCTCCCTCGACCTGTAAACAAGCATCCAGTGACCGGGTTCGGGGCATCACCCCTCATCAGCCAGGCTAGTTTGAAACCAGTGGCATAGGGAGCACAGGACATACATCCGGCCATACCCTTCCCACTTAGGGTGAAAATGTAACACAAAAAGATGATGGATGGAATGTTGAACATTGTCAAACATTTACTCACACTCATGGATCAGGGTTTAATCCATCGTTATTTTGCTTGACACGTCATTCCAGTTTGGACCCAGCCATATGCAAATCAGCTTTGATCCTGTTCCCTATGGGAATTGTCTAGCCTGAACTGCCAGGCCAGGTCCTCCCTGGACTGGAGAACTAGCATCCTGGGACCAGTTTCGGGGCATAACCCCTCATCAGCCAAGCCAGCTTGAAAACGATGGAGTCACCAGCACTGGACCTGTCTTGGCATACCCTTCCTACTTACGGTGAAAATACAACACAAAAAGATGATGGATGGAATGTTGAGCATTATCAAACATTTACCCGGTCACACATCTGGGTTTAATCCATCGTTATTTTCCTCACCAAAGCATTCCAGTTTGGACCCAGCCATATACAAATCAGCTGAACTGCCAGGTCAGGACCTATCTGGACCAGAAAACAAGCACCCTGGGACCGGTTTCAGGGCATCACCCCTTATCAGTCAGACTAGCTTGAAACCAGTGGCGTAGCGAGCACGAGACCCATATCTTCTCAATTAGGGTAAGAATGCAACACAAAAAGATGATGGATCTACTGTTGAACATTGGGGACAAAATGCTGTCTGGTAACACTGGTCTGCCATGTACAGAAACCCATATATCATCATCTCTCTTCACACATTCTGCTCTGATCCAACTCTGCTGTCCTGCCTCTGACACTTACTCCAGCAATCTCTTCCCTTCCTCCCAGGTAACAGTCGTTAACAACAAAAGATAATAGTTGGTCTCACCTTCAGACTCATTCATGTATTCACCATTGAAATTTCATGACCAATGAGCACAGTATTGGGTGACCTCATCAGTGTAACAGTTGCCCACTGGCACATAATCATCACTGCTATGGTGAGCGGGACACTTCACAACTGTAATTTTTTCAGGCAGCTGTAGTGCTTCAAGCAATCTAATGATATGTTCTGCATTGCAGATCGGGGTACCAGATGATGTCATAAATCTTCTTTGTGACCATAACTGTCCGAAGTCATGAACAAAACCAAAGACATTCTGGCTATTTGGAAATATAGTCACTCTCAGCTGTCAAACCAAGACACTCCAAGATGAGGGGCCTAGTTGACACACTCGTAGAGCTGGTTGGTAACCACCAAAATTGGGGAATCATACTGGCTGGGGATTTTAACACCCAGAACCTCTGGAAAGTAAGAGATGACTCTCTGCCCAAGGACTGCGCTGGGACTCTATTGAATACATTTTAAAGACGTATAGACTGAGGCCAATACAAGAGCCACATCTTCTCAACCCCGCTGGGAAAAATAAATCTTCAATCGACTATATTTTCACGTGTAAACGTCTGCATGAACATGTGGCTGAACTTGCTGAACCCAGAGGTGCAGACCAGCGATCACCTTCCACTGGCCATAGTCATCTCGCTGCAAGCGGTCAGTCTACTGCACATCTCCCCTCTGGGTTCGTCTAATGGGGAGAAAATACACATACTCCTGAGAAGAATAAAATGGAACAAAATAGACACATCCAGCCTGTCCAATTGGAAAAGCAACTGGTCCTCCCTCGTTAAAGAGTTCACAGTAGGTAACATATCTGAGAACTGGTCTAAACTGGTGCCAGAGCTTTATTATCTCCTGTCAGGCAAAAAAAAAACATCTGCATGACCGCGTAGAAAGAGTGTGTTGTCAATTTCAACCTAGGTTTGTAAAAATTGAACAAAGCAAGCAGGCCTTGAGACAAGCCAACTGCATTTACACCGAGAGGGAAATGACAAAACACTGCAAAACTAGTTGCTAGAAAAGGAAATATATAGGAAAAATGTATGGGATAACAAAAGGCAACATCAAGACTCACAATGGTTGCACATTTTCAGCCTGTTGACTCCAAACAGAGAGGGTGAATTCTGGTCATATATGAACAGCCTGCTCGTACACCGTCATGACCGGCGCAATGGGGTCGCCAGTCACACATGGGTCACCCACGTGGCCCCAACGTATTGTAGCACATGGGATCATACTCCACCGCACCATCAACGACTCCCCATCAGCACCAGCCCGACTAATACTCTTCTAAAAACTCCTGAAGAGACAAAGGATTCACTGGATGCAGATGTAGGAAGTTGTGTGATACAAATATTAAAAAACATCAGAAAGGATGGGGCCCTGGGACCCAATGGCCTACCAGGAAGAAGTTTGCGAATTTTAGGGAACCCTACTCACCCTGCTTTACCAGTTCTGTTTGGAAAATTCAATGACCCCTGAAGCCTGGAAAGGTTCTGTTCTTCAACCAATCCACAAAAAGGGCGATACCAGAGATCCATCTAATTACAGGTTGATAGTCCTGCTGGATTTTGAGGCAAAAGGATATGCAAGCCTCCTTTTGCAAGATCTGAAAAATTGTGCCACTGATAATGAAATCTTACCGGCCTATCAATCCAGCTCCACACCAGGAGCACCAACACTGGATAACATCTTAGCCCTTGCTTATCTGGTAGAACAGCCTACGCAGAATTACCAGCTCCCACTCTTTGCATGTTTTGGTGACTATTCTGCTGAATTGGAGTGTGTTAACAGGAACTAGCTGTGGTGTGAACTACAAAATTGGGGGATTCTGTTTACTCTGCTGAAAGCAATTATTGCCCTCTACACTTGAACCTGGGTTTGTGTGAAATTATCGAAGAACTCAGTAAAAATCTACACAGATCGAGGACTAAACAAGGGTGTGTACTGGCACCTTTGCGTATTAATCTCTACACCGCTAATCTTGGCAAAACAATTTCAAATGCTAACTTGTTACCTCCAAAAATTAGGTAAACCGGACTGTTTTTAATGCAGTATGCACATGACATGGTGCTAATGGACCACATTAAAACGGGCATGCAATGATTATTAGACGCATTAAACATTTAAAACAACGAAAATGATATAAGAGCTAACGCAGGGAAAACAAAGGTAGTAATCTTTGGAAAGTATGCAAATAAACTCAAACGAAAATGGAGAAAGGGTAACTTGAAAATAGCAACAACTATTAAATACAACTACTTGGGGGTATGGATCATGAATAATGGGAAGCCTGCATAATACTCTGCAACTATTGAATCAAAATCGAAGGCAGTGACATATGCCCTATGTAAACTGAACTCCAAATTAAACAGCTCAACTATTGAACATATTAGAAAGGTTATAAGAGCTAAGCTACTCCCCTCAATTACATACGGTCAACTTGTATTTCCTGCGGCTCTAATTAACATAATGGAACAAACCAACTGCTGAGCATTTAAACAGATCTTTCAAATACCCCCCATGCCTGGAATGCCTTGGTACGACTTGAATTCGGGCTAAACAAACAATGCTATGAACATTGGGCATCAATCGTTCGGTACTATCTAGGGGTCTGTGCTGCACCATCGGACACAATGAAGGCTATCCTGATGGAAATTTTTGTGAAAGGCAACAATCCATGGGCCAATGGCCTTTCTACTGCTTGCACTGAATTGCACCTTGACTTGTCCAAATGGCAGCATTTCATCTACTAACCAGGTATTTTAGAACCCATGTTAAAAAAACAAGACAGACTTTTATCCAAGGAAGATGACATAAAGTAGCTAGAGTCTTCCAGCAGCAATATTAGGCTACTAGCTAGCTCATTCCATGACAAATTGAGACAGCCATACCTATACTCCTCCTTAAACAAGCAAGTTTTAAAGCATATTTTCGAAGTGAGACTGATGGTATTGCCAATAAAAGATATTAACATCCGCTGGAAAACATTAGAAATGGTCAACCACTTGCAGACTATGTCACCAGCATGAGGAAACTCTGTCTCATTTGATTTGCACATGCCACCATTTGAACTATGCATGTCGCACTTTATTGAAACCTCTGTTTTTAAAATACGGCACACGTACCTGCACAGATGCCATGAAATTTCTTTTCAACTTGGAAATTCCAATGGAATTGGCCAGATTAGCGAAAGTTGCACATCAGGTGAAAGAGCTTCTAAGTAAAGATTTAACCAAGGACTAAAAGCAGAATGTGGTTTAAATCTCAATTTTTTTTTTACTGCTTAATCTTTTGCTCGTTGTTTAGTATTGAGACTGTCAGATTTGCTTAACGCAATGGCTTCCTTTCAGACATGATTAATAGACTTGTAAAATGAAATGATTATGTTTTATCCATGACTGAAGAAAGTGAGCGGATGGAGAGATTCCTGCCCAGTCTCTTTTGTAACAATTTTAATTAATTGAAAACAATAAAAAGTTCAGAGACACAGCAAGCTCCAGTAAGAGCTATCAGTTCAGTCACTTGTGCAGAGAACATCCCTCAAAACCAGGAGGCTTTGACTACCCCTGAGACTGGGGAAACTGTGTATGCAGCTCTTAAGTTTCCTTCATTTTCTCTTAAACATTAACCATCCACAAACAGTATGTAATCAGACTCTACCAGTGGCTCATCTCATATATCAGGTCTTGGCTTGGTGCATAGTTTAGTGACATCGAACCAATCATGCTCAACCTCCCCTTCATCATTCTCCTTTTACAGGAGAAGCAGTAAGGTGGTAGGATTCAAGCTAGCACATCTCTTAAGGGGGACATTTCTCCGCTGCAAGTGTAATGTGCTCATATTTTTTCAAGCAACTGTTTGTCAAGTACTGTGTGCAGGTATGTGTCAACAGAATTTCAATTGAGTGGGGCACAAGAACAGTTAGTGGATGTCCAATCATATCACTCTCACACTGCTCTATGCAGACAGCAACTGCTGCTACAGCTTTAAGGCAACCAGGCAGCCCTGCAGCTACAGGATCAAGAGTAGCAAACAAATAAGTCACAAATGTTCTCTCATTTCTGTGCATTTGTGTAAGCACTGAGAGAGCACATACCTCCCTCTCACTGCAGAAAACAGTAAAAACGTTATTGTAATCAGTCATTCCAAGTGCCAGTGCATGGCAGAGACTTTCTCTCAGCTCTAGGAAGGCAATCAAGCAGTCGTTATCCCATGGTATCAGAACAGACACATCCTTATATGTCAGCCTCTTTAAAGGCTTGGCCACTAGGGAAAAGTTGGGTATCCACTGGTGACAATAGCCCACTATTCTGAAAATCATCTTGACTTCTCTCTGGGTGGTTGGCAAATTTTATTTTAGAATTAAGGAGATTCTCTCTTGTAATACCTTCCTCTGTCCTTTCTCAATGTGATGTACGAAATACAAAACTTATTTTTGACAATACTGCAACTTACTCAGGGACACTTTTTGTCCATTCTCAGCTAAGTGGTTCAGCAATGAAATGGTATCTTGTTTACAAGTTTCCTATGTATCTGATGCAACCAAGAGGTTGTCTATGTACTGCACTATGCCTGAATTACAGGGTATGACTAGAGCCTCAAGATTCTTTTAGAGGATCTGATTAAAAAATTAATGGACTCTCTATATATCACTGCGGGACTCAGCACCATGCCAAAACACGTTTTCTGGAACTGGAAAGCGACATTGAACCACCCAACCTCAAATGGAGATTGAAACAAAATCACAGCTGGATTCAGTACCATGGGACAATAGGGAATAATGATGCTGTTAATCTTTTTCAGGTCCTGCACTATGCAGTACTTACTGCCAGGCTTCTGCAAGCCCATAATGGATGAATTACATGGACTCCCCTGGATTCTTCGGTACTCAACATTTGGTTTTACTTTCATGCAACCAGGCTCGACTCCCTTTATGAAACCAATATATTCTCTTGGGAAGTCCCGGACCTCAGGCTTCACTGTATCCCTAAGTTCCAATGGCAATTTCTCTTTTGTCAACAAAGGGTACAATCCAGTGGTTGGCCCATGGCTCAGTAGTTTAAAGGCTGCGTCTTCATCATGGGTCTAAAATTCCGCTCCTTCAAAAAACAATAGATATTGCACTATAACTTGGGCAATAAGTCACGTGTTAGTAAACTCACATGAGTCAAATCTGACACTACAAACTGGTGATTTTCCTCAAAGGACATTATTTAAACAGGTACTTCTTTTGTTACACGATTTGTCATTTGCTTATTTGCGAGTCCTACAACTTGGATTTTTTTTCCTGAGAGGGGTAGGTTTGAAACTTCCAATTTTCTAACAATAGAACGGGTAGCCCCAGTATCAACCAGGAATGGCCATTCACCTCACCTTCCACAAATGGGCCACTCTGGTCTACCTCCAAGACTGCGCCAAGTACGCAACCTTCCTCTCCCCAAAGGTACCTTCATTGTGACTGATCAAAGCCATAGCCCTCAAATGGATCAAAGATAGGAAATTGTTGAAACACATTCTGATTTTGGAAGGAATTCAGTTCTAAATTTGGGACTTGATTTGGATTAAATTGGGGACCATTTGCACTTTGCTATGGCATCGTTGCTTGTGGAATTTGCATCACTGGAGCTTGAGGCACATTATAATTTGGCAATCTCTGTCTCCGTAAATTCTATGACTGTATGAGGTTATTACTCTGGGACTGTGTAAACAATGAATTCTGAACCCGGTTCTCTTTCATCTCTCTGTTGGGATTAAGACCACATTACCACCAGTGCCCTGACTTACTGAAATAGCGACAAGGATTCGATCTCTTCAAAGTTGCCACATCAATCCCAGTACTCAGATCAATCGGAATATACTGAACTCTACTTTGTTGCGGGAAGTCATTTCCACCTTGCATCAGAAGAGTTCCCTGCTGATACACTCCTTGCAAAAAATGAACATTCCTTGCAAAATGTTGACTCTGACTTCCTCTTTGTGCTCCTTTCATCTGTGCCACCATCAATTTCTCCTTCAATCACTTCTGCTTCATTTTTAATTCATCACTACACTATTGCGATATTTCGCATATCTTAAAATCTCATTAAATGATTTATTCTGCCAACAAATCAGATGCTGCTAAATCATTAAGTTACTCTAAGGTGTCAGTCCTGTCATAAACTAAGGCACAACCTTTCTCATATGTTTAGCATCAGTGCTGCTTTAACAACTGCAACAGTATCTCATAATAGGAATGCGCTAACTCTTTTTGCTTGTGAGTCATCCAGGCAGTCTTGACTCAAAACATTTCTTTAGCTGGGATTTTTCTTTTCAAAAAGTTCATCACCTGTTAATATTTTTTCATCACCAACGGTGATGGGACATCTGATATTGGGTTTCTCTGGGGTTCCTTCTCTGGTCACTCTATAGCCACTTTCCATTCTGCCTACAAACCACTCTGTACCACAAGGTCGGTCGAAGAAGGTATTCAAATCCTTCAACAAGACTGGTGAAATCTTCACAAATCACCCAACCTGTGTATACCATTCCACTGGCTTTTCTCACAATTTTGGGAAATCATTGGTGAATGAAGCAAGATGACTCCTACTCCAAGACACATGGACATAACCTCCACCAGGCACTTTCCTCAATGGAAAATTTGAAGCACCCTTTCAATCCAATTGAGATGGAGGCAACTCTCCTTTTGTTTTCTTTTGATCTCTCTTCTTCGCCCATCTGCCTTCCCACTTATCTAGCTCACTTCATTTTCAGCTGCAACTAATTAGTTCCTTATTTTGCGTTTTGAACCCTGGTGTTCTCATACTGCAAATGGCAATCTCTCAAAACATATACAAAAGTGTTTCTGCAATGACTTGGATTGGATTTAATATACATCATGTGTTCGGGCAAATTCAGACAATTTATCATGAGCTTGCCATGCTCGTTTAGTTAAATCTTAACACATGAATGCAAGTTTGTTCTCTTAGTAAGTATCTAATCGGGAAAGATCAAGGTTTCCTAATATCCTCTCATCATGTTCTTACCACATCCACTGCATTTTCTCTCATCGGATCTGAATTATTCATTTGCCTAATACTGAACATTCACTTTCTCTTGGGGACACTTTTAGAAACCTAATAAAATCATTTAGTTCTTGGTAGCTAATACCATTCTGTACTACAGAGGTATTCGATGCTATCCTTTCTCTGGGATTACTGTTAATAACACTCTGCAGTGCATTCCAAATAAACATGTCAAAATGTTGCAATCTTCGGGTGGACTCTTTTATAGGAATAAATCATGTCTGCTTCAACATAAGACACCTGAGTCGAGACTAAAGGAGTACCTCCTGTTCCTGGGACCACAGGAGCATTAGCCGATCTATCTACTCTAGTAGGGATTGTCAAAGTTGTGTCAAGGTTCCTGCCGACTCTGGTTTATACAAAGGAACTGTGGGACCAACAGTGACCGGAACAGTTACTGCATGTAGGGCCTTGGGAATAGTGGAGTTATAAGGTCATTTTCCAACAACAATGTTGACAATCGGAAATAAGATTTGGTTTCAACCCAGGAAATAATTTCTTTACCCATAATTCTCATATGCCGTCAACAACCAATAACAGGGCGGCACTCTATGACATATTAACCAACAACAGCGCTGCACTAAAGCAAACTGTCCAATCTCAGTGTGGCATACTGTGACGACTTTCTCATTCCTCGCAGTGTCTCCCCCTCCTTTACAATTTTCCTCGAGTGTTGCAGTACTAGCACAACAACAAATGCAAAGCAAATTCAATAATTTTGTCTGCTCTACTGAATATTAAATAGTATTTAGTCACACAAGAAATGGTTCGGAGCAACACTTTCTACCCTACTCTAACTCACACTTGAGTGCAACCTCGACCATCGAGGAAGCACCTGGATCAGTGTAGCTTTACCCCTACGCAAAATAATCCTCCACACCAATCACACCTTACTCTCACACAAAGGCAAATGTCCCAAACTCCCAATTATGACATCAATGGTACCGCACAACTAGCACCACAAAACTTAGCAAAAAATTACAACAGAGTGTTTTCTACACTGATAGATTATTACCATCCCGGGATGTTAGGCTTCGTCAAGCCTTATAACCAGTTCAACTTCTTTGCATTAACCCTTTGGATGCGTCGGACGGCCGGGGGTGGCGTGTGCGTCGGACGTCCGGAAGCCGTCCGAATTTCGGACGCATCCAAAGGGCTAAGCACTTCCAGATCCACACTACAGCTGAAAACATTACTACATCACACCATGTAATCTCCGCATAACACCATTAGCTAGACATAAACAATTGCACTGCCTGACCCTATTAACACTCACTCGCCCGTTATTACAACTCTCTTTCAAAATGCTGTAATTTCTCCAATTCTCTGACTCAAGAAATGGGCTTTAGGGGCTTGGACTGGGTTTGAACAAGACCGAGGCTCCCACATGGATATAGTAACTCCTTATGTCTCAAAAACTAAACCATCTGACAAGCTACACTCTGAGAGTGTGCAGGGGCATGATTTACAATCTCTCAACTGGTGGATCTTTTTAAATGACCGAGATGCAAAGGGAGTTTCCAATAATAAAACAATTCAATATTCGTGAAGCCCATTTGGCCACACAGTAAGGACCAGGAATCGGTGATTGGAGTTAAGGAATTTTATATGCAATTAATTGTCAATCCATATATGCATGTCAGGAGAATATTAAAAAGATACAGGATTACAGCGGACAAGCTGAATTATCACAATCAGTTCAGTCTCAATAGGATAAGGTACAAGTTAATCGCAGTTACATCAATACAGAAACTGAGGATTAGAAATGGGTGTTCCTTGAAAAAACTCTGATTCTCTCTCCTAACTATGAATAAATCCTAAAGTCATCTAATCAGGGTTCTATGTTTAGAAAAAGGAAGGTACATAGAATAGGTCTCAAAGACATTTGAAAGTGCAATATGGTGCCAGCATAGTGGAGACTTCTGTAGAGTTCTTCCTAAATTGGAAGAAGTGTTTAGCGTGAAGCTTCATATTTTCAAGAATAAAGGAAACAGAGAGGTCTGTACCTGTCAAGATTCAAATGAAGTCTGCTCTAACTTCTAACAGTGAACACTCATTAAAATAAGCAGAACCTTCAGCAACATTCTTTTTCATTTCCACACCATCAGGAACCAATTGTTTCTCTTCTTGTGTTGTGCACTTTCCAATTCCACAGAACTTGGACAGTTACTGCTATCTTGAAAATTCCCATATACATGATGAATAAGAGGCTTTATCTTCTCCTTAGGTCCTCATGTTCTTGCCAAGATTTCTCTTCCAAGGAACTACTATCAAAAACTAACACAGACAACAATACCCCTTTCTCAAGCTAATGAAACCTTGAGAATACACTTGCAAAAGAAAAGACACCCTGACCAAGGAAAGAACATTTTGAATCACAAGGCCTTTAGTCAGCCTAACTTTAACTAAACATTTAAACGTGCACATCAAACACATGGTTATACTTGTGCACATACAACTCAAGAGCAAATTCAATTGAGAGTAAAAACATACATGATTACACTTTCAAATATGACTTTCAGGATGTATGGAAATGACACTTTAAGTGTAACACAGAATGCGTCTTCACGTTAAACTGAATATTAGCGCACACGTTTATAAAACAAATTTCCTCAGTAAATTAATTTCATTCATGAGATCAAATGTTGACACACGTTAATATTATTAAAAAACACAGTAATTATAGGGGCATATTTACAAGGAGCTAGCGCCACCTCACCATAATTTTTTGTTTACACAACAGCAGCACAATAAGTGCTCCATACTGCTTCAGTTTGTAGAGGCCTGCGTCATATTATACCTGCACCAGGTATAATGTATGCAGGGTAGGCGTTTCTAAGTTAAATGCCTTGTAGGACTGACACAGTGAAATTTACAAGTTTTCACTGTGTGACTCTTTGACTTGACTGCGTTAAAATCCCTATTCCTTCTAAAACCAGATGTAATGATTGGTGCAGGACTTTCAACATGGGACTCACCTCTGTATTCTGATGGATTGCTGGAGTTGCATCAGTTTTACGGCCAACTCCAGCAATGCATCACTTTAGCACCAAAAGATGCATCAGAATTTGTGATACATCTGTGAATCCTTGCGACACGGAGCACTATATTTTAAATGAAGTGCATCCCTGGCATTGTTAGGGCGTTTGTGGAGCGTGCAAGAAATGCATTAGTTCTTATAAATGTTCCCCTTAGTGTCCCATAGGTACTTAAGGGCATGTCTGTGAAGTGTAAAGATGAATTCTAAATTGAGCTACTCCATTTGCTTAAATAAAAAAGCGGTTGGGTAATGGTTTTCTGAACTCCTAAAGCAAAAAATTTGGAGATTAAAAAGCACACTTCGTATACTTTTATGTGAACTTAACCAAGGTTAAATGGCAGCTTACTGAGGTGTCAAAAATCTATTGAGATTTCCACAAGGGAATGATTCCTGTGGCGAAAAATGCATTTGTGAAAAGGCTTCCTGCCGGAGTCATGAATGTTGGTGAGAGAAAAAAAGCTTGTGTTCTCATCAAAAATGTATTCATGGTGAATGCCTATGATGTATATTTAGATTCTGAACGCTTCCTAGAAGGCAATATCTTAGAAATTCTAAAGATGAAATCGAACAGGCAACTTGAATTATTCTGGAAACTGACTGACATACACACAAAAACACGCGCGCACACCTGTGCAATCATAAACACAGAAAATCACACACACATACATACAGAAACGCATGCATACGAATGGTTATGCGACCTACTGGTTTAAAGCCTCATTTTCTGAAGCTTCAAGAGTGCTCACAGTGTTTGCATAGCCTGGCATAAATGCCAAAGTTAGGTTTTTATTTTTTATTTTATTATTTTATCTGAGTGGTCTGTCTTCGTATGTATTATAATTTTTTTTTAGTTTATCCAAGCGGGAAAAATATGTCCAGCGAATTGTGTTAGGCAATTAATCCATCAACCTATATTTCTCTCCATACCTAATAATCAAATCAGTGTGGAATCTCAGTCACTAGTTGTATGTAGATTCAAGGAACCAAACAGAAAGGTGAGGTGTGTAGGATAATTGAAAAAAAAACGAAAAAAACGACTTTCTTAACTAATATGAATACTTCGTCTACAGAGCCGTCGCTTGTTCCCAAAGATACAATATAATGAAAACAAGTGCTTCCAATGAAATCTTTTCTTAGTGAAAGAATGGTTATTCATGGTCAAGTCTTCTTTTTTCCTTGCGGCCCTATTAGTAAAAGATTTAACTGTGGAGGGTGAAGAGATCTGGAACTAGGACATGGGAATGAAGAGAGTGCACAAGTCGTGCTCTTAATGGATTGTTCCAAACCATATGATTATCCAATGTGAAATTTATGTAGTTGCCCACTGTTATAACTCACCAAAATAAGTAGGTCATCAGAAAGATTCTTCGCTGCTTTATTTGTGATACCAAGGAAGAGTAAAAGAACTGAAAAAGAACTTTTCAGGAGGGAGGTGTTTATTCATCCATTGTGGGATGCTGTGGTCTGAAACAACTCGTTTATTGAAAGTGTCACCCATGTAGAGTACAATATCTCTTTGTTTAAAGAATAGTACCACTCTTCTTCCAAAATGTTATTTTTTGAGGTGGCTTTTTTTAATGAAAATGGAACAAATAAAAAAGCGATGGTTGTGGAAGTCGATGATGACCTCACATCAAAGATTTAATACCCTTTTTTTAAGGTATACATTGTACAGAAGACTGCCCCCTGAGTATCTATTTCTCCTTTTTCTTCACAATACCTCTGCTTTTTCTCTGTTTAGATTTTTTGTTGTTGCTACCAAGTGATATTTATTATTCGCTCTTTCTTTTGATCCATGGAAATAGATAGAAAAAGAAGAAGGTAGGTGAGGCTGCCTGCTGCCATTCCACTACTTTATGTTGGTCACTCAAGGCTCCAAAAATATATTTTGTTTCACTTTTTCTACACAGTAGTGAATAACTGAAATCAGTATCCTGCATTCACACTAACGGTTCTCTATGAAGTCCATACATAACAGAACTATTCCTACTGGAGTGCACATATTTCCAAACTAGCTAAATATAGCACTTAGCTCACAGTGGTGGCTCCTCCGCTAAGGTGGAGGAGTGTCGCCCCACTTCTCATTGAGCAGTGAAAAATAAAAATAAAATGATAATAACAAGAAGTTATAATCATTTTCTTTTTCTTTGTAGGACTCAAGCCGGGTCGGGCGGGGCAGGGATGGGTTTGGCGCTTTCAGAGGGAGCAGGAGTGATGTGCACTCCCTTCCTAAGTGTGCACAACGGCTCGGTTGGTCCTCTGGGGTAGTCAAACAGTCATGCGCACTTAGCATGTTCTCCAGTGACCTGTGTTGCAGAGCCCAGTGGAGAACATGCCTAGCCTCCCAGGTACTGCCTGAGCGGCCAAACAGGCCTCTCAGACCCATCTTGATGCTGCTCCAACAGCGTCGTGAATGCTGGGAGAGTGCAGAAGCCTGGGTGCTTCCGGTGGCAGAGAGCAAGGACGGAGGTTGGACATGCAGTGGTGGTGAAGAAGGTAAAATTATTTTTCTTTTTTCATGCCTCCTCTCCTCCCTCCCGCCTCACCACCCCCAAACAGAGGCAGCTGCTACTGTTAGCTCATTTAATGTATCAAAATGTTCCTAGCCAAAATCGCAAATTGAGATTACTCAATTGTTATTGAAATAGTTAGACTGAGTAACACTCATGGGAAAGGGATAATGTGGCACTTTTCCTGCATGGTCTTTTCTGAACTACCCATCCAATAATTAGTTTTTACATGTATTGACCCCATCTCTGAATGTATTATGATTCTTCTATTTAGTGCTAGAGGGCAATCACCCTTTCTTTTTGGTGTGGAAGTTAAATTTGACATATTTCATATGTAGGTTGCAGTATGTATCTGCAATTTGCACGTACAACTAAAGTGTGTGGGTCCAGAGAACCTTGTTATGCTAAGTTTAAAACTACTTCTGTCACATAAATCTAGGAGAAGTGCTCAGTCATGTAGCAAACCTACTTTTATACATTAGTTATGTGACCCTTGTTTGTGCCTTGTAGGGCTGTGTCAAGTTGCGCAATTTTTCATGAAAATGTATCAATATTCTCATATTTATGAAATAAGTGTAAAAAGTGATTTGTCCGTATTTTGCCATACTTTTGAATGCAAAGGCATATTTTGTGTGAAACAATCCACATGTGGTACATGGAGGAGGGCAGAAGCTGGGGGTTAGAGCAGAAAATATCTCTCAATGAAGAAATAAATGTGTGATTAAATCAGCCTTCAAAGGCATACAGCACACATAATTGCATACTGCACATTTTTGAAAAATTTCTGAATTTGATGTCACCGGAAGTTTTGGGATTTAGCTAATTTCACTTTCATAATGTAAATTTCGCCAACTTTATAGCCTCCAGATATAACAACTTACGGTAAAATGTAGGTGAAAATGTGTGTTACCACTGTGAACAGATGCAAAACGCTGTTTGTCAGTGTGTAGGCCTAACTATGTAGTCCATGAACAGGCCTGATTTTGAATAAAAATGATTTTCACCACTCAGCTAGAGAAAATTGTAGAAAAAAAAATAACCAAACGGGAAAGTAGTTTTTGACAAGTGTAGTAGAAAAGTTAGTTTTTCATAGTTTAATCTGTGCTGCCTCAGGGCAAGCTGAAATTAAAACCAATTTGCTTAGCTGTCCCACTTTGGTGACTACATTTATCTTCCAATATTAAGGGCATCATTAGGATGGCGGGCGGACATCCTAGCGTAAAAAGGGACTGCCTGCCATAAGTGTGGCGGTCCCGTGGGGGTGATTAGGATGCGCCCGCCAGTGTGGATTTTCGACATTGCGGCGGGCGGTGCATTCAGCACGTTGTGCATTTGCATGCACAACGTAGCAGGCACTGTGCGGTGCCTGCCATGTTGTGCATGCAAATGCAGGGGCCCATGTGCAACCCCACCTCTCAAAATCCCTGGAGGCCCGCAACACCGCAACAGAAAAGCTGCCTCCCGCCTGCATCCTGATATGGATGGCGTTGTCTAGCAGACACCGCCACCATATTAAACACTTTCGGTCTGCTGCGGTACATCCCGCCATACTGATATGGTGGGGGGAAATGGGTGGCGGGAGGGGTAAAATGTAGGGTGGATCGCCACCGCCATGTGGGCAGTGTCGATCCGCCCTACATCCTAATGGGACCCTAAATGTGAAAAACAAATGTTTAAGAGGACAATGTAGTTAGTACCTCTTTGAGCCGGGAGGAGATAGTGGTATGAACACAACCACTTACCAGTGTTGAGTCATCTGAGAGGGGATAAGAAAGCAGCAGCAGAAAAGTTTTCGGCATTTTTCAAATTTCAACCTCTGCTGGACAGAACAAGGTACGGTTGTTACCCTAAGAACGGTGTCCAATTAATGTGCAGGATGTCCAGGTTCATCCCCACATTCAGCTTTTTAGCACAACTTCAGAAGTATCTTGTGGTTAAAGTATCTAAACTTGGGAAGCTCTACCTGGCCTAGTGGGAGGATTTTTAAAACTAAAAAGTGATTCAGTATGAAGGTACAATTGAGACCGCTAAAAAGCAGCAAAGTAATCTCAATGAGCACTCCCTCCCTGGTGCTGTGGACGACCGTTGGCCATCGCAGCCCCGCCCACCCATTAGAACGCCCGCACCGCGGCAGAATTACCGCCGCGGTTAAGGCGTTAAGCAATCTCAGAGGCTATGAGTTCCAGCCTCTCACACTCCAAGATTTCATCAGGGATTTGACAACAACATATTCAACCGAGACCCTCCCTGGCTTCAGCATCCTGCCTTGGTCTGTTAGGGGACTTTTTGGAAACCAGAAAAGTAACAAAGTTCCAAACTAAAAACTGCTACTGTTGGCACATTGAGATCCTTTTCTACCACAAACATTGACATTCACAAGTGCTTTATGTTTTCTTGGCACTATCTGCCATACATATTTAACACGCTACAACCCTGGTTCCTCTAATTCGATTTTAACTAGTGTTGTGTCATTTTGCTCATGAATTCTTTCCTGATTTAACCTAAATTAGTTTGGGAATTTTTCAGTAGTGCTCCTAACATTTGTATTGTTTGGAACTGCTTGAACTTATCATGCATTTGCTGGAGTTATTCCTGTTGTTTGTGCCATAGCTAAATTGTGTTCATTAAGATGGTAAGTGTACACTTATCTACATTATATATTTTTTCTATTTAAAGAATTAACATAGATCATAGCTGTTAATTGGTCAGAAAGAACATGGAACACGTGTAAGAGTATGACTTAATTAGCGAAATAATTTTAGCAGAATTCATTGGTCTGTTTAAGATATGATAGCATTTACAAAAGAAAAAGTAGTAACTAAACAAGATGAGCTTATGACTGTGCTTTCTTTGAAAGTTACTACTTTTATGGGCTTCACCATCTCCCAGTATGAACACTACTAAATCCAAGAATTAATAGATTTCTAAACATATGCCTAAAATACTAAACCAGCAGATTTGATGCTGTATATTTGTGTAAAGAGGGTGTGAAGAGCATTGGTCTTTTTTTAGAACGTTGATGAATGCCCAAAAATACTTTTTTGGTTTTCAGAAAGTTTCAGAATGTCAATCCTGCTCCAGAACACTTATGCTCATACGCTTACATTTAAATCTTTTCCTGTAGAATATCTGCAAAACTTCCAGAAATGTTCAAGTGATGGGGCCCATCTGCAGGTATAATTTCATTGGTGTAGCAACATTAGCAATCAGGACCTGTCTTTAGGTCATGTGTCAGATTTAAAAACGTCCAACTTGGTGATTTGAGAAAGATATGTTTTCCTTTTAGAGACTAGGGTTTTTAAAGTTTGGTGGGTGTGGGGCATCTGCCAAAAATGAAGGCTGCCCGATCGCCACGGTTCACTTCCACTGGAAAAGCATGGGGCCTCATTTATGAGCCCCTGCGTCACTTTTACGTCGCCGGTGTGTCACTTTTTGTGACGCACCAGCGGCGTAAAAAATGCACCTTGTTGCGCCATATTTACAAAGCGACGCATCTAGGTAGATCATGGACTTAGCAAAACTTCTGTAAGCTTTTCAAATTCTCATCATGTATTGTTTTTGGTATTTGTAAATGGCTCTCTGTGCATAGATAGTTTGTCCTGGCCTATGGCAATCACCAAACTAAACAATACTGGGTATTGTTTGAACACAGTGCAAACTGTTGCCCTCTCCATGAAGTCTGGCAGAATATGGTTTTATTTCTTCAACTCAGTCAGTTTATGACTTCGCCCATGCTTCTTGAATATTTCAGATCAATCACATTTCATTCAAAATTCCTATGTCTTTTTGATTTTTTTTATATCTCATTCATATATTACATATTTAATAAATAATGTATCAATGAAATATTTCTAAGCATCTCAATGCGTTTCACGCTGTGTGTGCTTCATCAGAGGACTTCTGAAAATAGTGGACATTACTTGATTGATTATTATGCCATACATTCAAAATGCTCATCCTTAAATATCACATCATCCTGAAAGATCCCTTAAATAAGTGCAATGAGCATGTCGGACAATTATTTATAATTACTACTGTTATGTATGACTTCAATACCCCCATTAAAACTACCAAGATTTCTATTCATGTACCAAATTGGCACATATCGTACTCAATTTTAATGCATAAACACATTTTTTATAACACTTTACAAATTACCTAGATAGAGTGAAGATGTTTACATCCTATAAACTGTTACCAATTGTGACAATCAAACTGTCCTACAAATACAATGTAAAGTTTGACTTTCTAATTACTCATATCTCAATTGTTTTGCATATATGATTTTCTTTTTCCGTCAAAAGCTGCCAGCTTGAATTTTTTGAATTTCCATAGCCCAACCTCCATATGCTAACACCATGCATTCTCACTTTTAGTAGTTTGAAGTAATATCTGAGATGGGATCAGTTCAGAAAAACAGTTGTTGGTGCTCTCCTTTTCTCATGTACACACCAAAAGTGGTGCATGTAAGTTCTGAAAAGGATGGTAGAAATCAAGAGGTCAGACTAACTATCCCCTTATGGTCTCTTTATATAATTTGTTCAGGACTTACCCTTACAGGAAAACAAAATGGCAACATTCTTATGCCAGCAGTGGTGGCTCAAGTCTGTGTGTGTATTTTGAGGCTTTGTTCACACCAGGTTAACCTATTCGAGCAAAGAGCTTAAAGGACACATTAGGGGCCCGATGTAGGTAGCCCTTTACCGATCCGAATCGGCCGAAAATACCGATTTTCGGCCGTTTCCGATCGGTAAAGGGCTACCGAGATGTAGGGGCACATTTTCGGTAATTTTACCGAATCGGTATCATTACCGAATCGGTATATTTACCGATTCGGTAATATGTACCGAGTCGGTAAAATAATTACCGATTCGGTAATATTTACCGATTCGTTAAAATTACCGAAAAAGCAATGTAGGTAGAATATTTACCTTTGGCACATGGCTTACAGAATCGGTACTTTACCATGGAATACAAATCCATGGTAAAATACCGATTCCTGTGTACATGCACATCTGTGCATGTACACATGTGCCATGTGACAGACAGACGTGCCCTTAGGGCATGTCTGTGTGCCACATTGCACACATGCCCGTTTTGGGGGTGCTAGAGGGTGTCAAAGTGACACCCCCTGCACCCTTGTGAATTCTTTAATTACCGATTCGGTAAATACCGAATCGGTAATGCCTAATCATTCCTATGGGCTTCAAAGCCCATAGGAATGAATGGGCATTACCGATTCGGTATTTACCGAATCGGTAATTAAAGAATTGTTAAGGATTCGGTAACGAATCCAGAAGTTCAAAGAGGAATCCTTCCAAATTCCACAAGCTCTTTTCCCAGTTAAAATCAGAACAAATAAGAGAGGGAAACTGCTCCTGGAAGAACTGTCCGTAACAGAGGGTATTATAGCAAATGGAAGGCTTCCTTCCGATACACCGGCAAACTTTACGCACAAATCCAATCAAAGTGAGTCGATCTTGGATTACGTAATCATTAAATATTGAGCCTTTTATCTCCTGAGAGATCTGGCGGTCTCTCAGACTTTATTCAGTGACCATAAGGTGATCACTATAACTCTCTCCTTATACCCTCCCAATGTTGACCCTTGGTCCCTCAAAGGAGACTAGGTCAACTTTAGTAATAAAACAGGAAGATGTTTTTGGAACTCAAAAGCCATGAAGGGCCTGGAGCACATCCTGGAAAAACCAGTAAAAGATCTTCATAACTGGCAAGGGGCTGAATTACTACATTTTGTGGACTTTATGAAAGAGGTCACTTTAGTCGCTAGAAAATCCAATCTATCCACAAAAAAGACCATACTCCCCAGATCGATCATCCTCCTAAATAAGGAAATAAATAGGCTGGTGAGGGAACAATATTTGTCCAGATCCCCCGAAAGATACCGCAAAATAGTCCTCTTAAAAAAGAAGGAGACGTAGGGTCAAGATTAAAATAAAAAAAGAAAAAGAGTATTCTTTATGGATCAATTTGTGAGAGGCCGTAGTCAACGGTCATGCAAGATTATTCTGGTCTCTAATCGGGGAGGTCTGTGGAACAAGAGTCAGTCCCCGTCCAATCCCCATATCTGAACAAATTTGGGTCAATTATATTGTTAATTTATATGCCAGTAATGGGCCGGTGGCCGAGTATGAGGGATTCTGTAATGATAGTAATTTTCCAATAGATTTCCCTTCTAAAAAAACTATCGAACTGGCCATAAAGGAACTGCGCCCTTCTGGCGCAATGGGGCCTGACGAGCTCCCGGTATCCGTATTGAAACAGGACTCAGTTGCCTGGAGCAAAATTCTATTTCTTATATTTAGGTTTTGTTTTATGAGAAAAACTATTCGCTTGTCCTGGAAAGGGAGCATATTGGTGCCTTTGTTTAAGAAGGGCGATAGGAATGAACCTAAGAATTATCGCCAAATCGCCCTGCTCGAGGCAATTGGTAAAGTCTTTTCTAAATGTCTCTTATACTCGATTAATGATTGGGTTGATAGGAGTCACATATTACCCTTAGAACAGACAGGCTTTCGTAAGGGACATGGCACCCTGGACAACCTTTCCGCTTTTCAGATAATCTCTGACAAATATGTAAGGGTTCGTGGGGGAAGAGTCTTCGCGGCGTTTATTGATTTCTCCACAGCGTTTGATAAAGTGGATGGGCCCTTGCTGTGGAGAAAGTTATCTGGCCTTGGCATGCCCCCTCTCCTGTTAGATTTGGTTCGGGCACTTCACTCAGACACATGGTGCCAAGTCCTTCAAGGAGGGGAAAGGGGGTTATCTCAAGTCATTCCTACCATCAACGGACTAAAGCAGGGCTGTCTTTTGGCTCCTCTGCTTTTTTCCCTGTACATCTCAGATATCCCTAAGTCTTTATCTGCTTGTGATGGTATCGCCCCAATATTGGGGGGAACCCCAATCTCCTGTTTGCTATATGCGGACGATATCCTTATATTGGACTTAACACCCAAAGGGTTAAATAATCGTCTGCACGCTCTGCACCTTTTTGCAGAATCCCACTACTTGAAGATAAACGCAGCAAAAAGTTAAATTATGTGTATCTCAGAGAGGAAAAAAATCAAAATATGAGAATTTTGGTTGGTCAGTAGGAGGTCATAAGCTAGAGGTGGTAAAGTCTTATGTCTTCCTGGGGAAAATAATATCTGATAACATAAGTGACAAGGCCCACATTGAGAATAATACCAGAAAGGCCCTGTCTCAAGGTAAAAGCTTGAGCGCATTATACTCTGCCACTGGGAGAAGACATTTCTCTTACTTGCTAGAGGCCTTTCGGACAAAAATCCCATCATCCCTCTTGTATGGAATTTAAATAATCGATCTAGGGCAATGGTGTTTTTTTTACACGTTGCAGAAGGAAAAATTCTACGGTTTTTAGCCTCTACAAACACCGCCTGCACAGTGGTATCTCTGGCTAGAGGGGAAGTGGGGACTCTCAGATACTTGATGAAGAATGAATTGCTGGGCACCCTAAGGGAGTTCTCCTTAATTGTAAAGAATTTTAGAAGGGCTGTTGCCCTCCTACAATTGGAGGAGAGTACGCTTTTTACTCTGTCTGCCGGCCAGTTAAAATCACTTCTGAAACAAGCCTCGTGGGATCTCAGTTTTAGGTTGGATAGGGAGTTCATTCTTGCAAAGAAGGGAGTCTCTCCTCTTACTGATACTTGTGTATTAAAGTATATGCAACCCTATGTCTCCTGGAACCTATCCCATGGCATACGGCGGTTCTGGCTTCTCCTGAGGCACGATCTCCTACCCTTAAAGAATCTCATGGCTAGGTGGTATGGTTGTTCGGCAATTTGCAATTTTTGTAATTTGTTTACCCAGGACTGTATTCACGTTCTCTTTATATGTCCTAAACTTCGATCATTTCGGCGTAAGTGGCTGAGACAAATATGCCTGAAATTAAACATTCTTACTGCCAACTCTTTCTTACAAGCTTTATATAATCCCCCCAATGAAATGTTCTGTTTTAGTATTTTTAACTTTTTAAAAAGTTTCCTAAATATTTATTAGATGGTCTTATTAACTATATTGTGCTGATTATCTTGTATTTTGGTATTTAGGTAAAAGTTGTAAATGTCTTTTGCATTTGAACGAGTACTTTATCTTGTGTATCTTTTTATGTGGACCTCTTAGGAGTTCCAAAACATAATAAAATAAACTTGAACTTGAAGAAGCTTAGGATCTCTTACCACAATGGAAAGTGAGGACCTACTAAAGTGAATTGTTTCAAAACTAACTTTATTTGAATACAATATTATATCTTTGCCAGGTCAAACCTAGTGTGTAATGCTTGCAATCAGATGAGTACGATTACAAGACATTTGCATCAATTTACTGTATTGTGAATCATCTACATTTTTTTATCTGTGGCCACTGTTCTTATTATAAACCTAAGGAGACCAAAGTTCATACTCACTTTACAATCTGTATCTTAGTATTCAGCATCCCTATATCTCATTTTGACCCAACATAAAAGAATACAATAATTCTGCATTTTCAGCTAAACATCTCCCACAACGAAAATCCAAAGCTAGAATCACTGTGGCTCCCATGGGCATTATGATACAGAAGAGGATAGCCAAGAAAAACAGAATAGCTAAAAATGCCCATAATCCAACAAACACAATATTT
The DNA here is from genome assembly GCF_964263255.1 of Lissotriton vulgaris. Taxonomy (NCBI): domain Eukaryota; kingdom Metazoa; phylum Chordata; class Amphibia; order Caudata; family Salamandridae; genus Lissotriton; species Lissotriton vulgaris. The sequence goes on from NC_141689.1 coordinate 1,479,196,994, forward strand.
CAGAGTCCTCTTCTTTAAACACCACAGAGAAATACCTCTGGATTTGCCTTCTATGAACCTAATAATCAATCTGTCTTTCCTGAGCACAGCCCCAAAATAAATATAGCATTAGTATATTAACTAACACACCCCACTACTGAGTTCGAACTCCCCAGGACTCACTAAATGAGTCTGTGGGAAATACAAACCTCTTCACCTGGCCATTCCAAATCATTTTAGTCACATTAGCGTTAACATGTTAGACAATAAGCGCTCATTGAAATGTCATTGGGACTGCCACCAACAGGCTGTAGGTGGTCACCCCACTGACATCCAGCTTAGAGGTCCGATCGCCTCATTAAGATGCAGCCAGTCAGACCGCAGTGGTCGGAGGGACAGACAAATTCCTCAAGGAGCCCTTTGGTGCGATGGTCAGTATGTATTCCCTACAATGAAGTAGGCACCGCCGTAGGCATTATGATGTCCATATCCCACAGCCTTTTTATGGTGGTCCGACTGTCATGTAAAGGCTGTTTGAATGGGAGTTTTGGGGTCCTCAGTAGGGCCCCACCCACTGTGGATTTCTGCTAAGTGGCCAGTGGGGCATATGTTGTGCCCCCCAAAACATGTATGTACTGTGTGCCAGGGACCACATGGTGCCTGGCACACAGTGCTTGGATGTTTATAAACATGCCTTTTACTATTACAGCTTGTGCTGCTGTCCTTTTCTGGGACGCAGCACAAGCCGCAATAGTAAAAGGCATATTTCTGACCACCTACATGGTGGTCATATCATAAAATGGCAGGTGGAGCCGTCGACCACTTGTTGGCCAGTCTCCATCCCACTATGGTGTTAGTCGAACACTTGTCCAACACTCGTCCGACCACCATCATACTGAGGCCCATATTGTAATTGGCACCTATACATACTAATCTTTCATTGTTTTGCGAATTGCTTCCAAAAAATCACCTGAATACCAAATGTTGAGTTTGGTAGATAAGGAACATGCAATATATTATAACTAACCAGGTTTTTGATAATAGCAGCTCTGTGGGCTTTTAAACATATCTTTAACTCATATTTATAGATTACCCCATCATTTCTCATAGTTGACTAGTTGGCCATTCTTTTTAAAATCCTTTCATCAATTTTTGACATCCCCTATAGACGATGCTACAATATCTTTCAACTATTTTACTATTACCAAATGCTTCTCACAAATGCACAAATTAATTCCCCATTTGATTTTCTTTTAAATTGAGTTCAACCCAACCATGCAAGCCAGTACTGCTGTCTATTTGCATACAGTCCTAAACACTAGGGCTGGGCGTAGTTTGTGAAGTAGTTCACCATGAAGCTACGCGCAGTGCACTTCGTACTACGTGAGCTACGCGTAGCACTACGGGAACTGTGTAGTACCCTGTTCGCACTGTGCAGGATGCCATTTTCAATGATTGCATAGTGTGGACAAGCATCCGGCACTGTGCAATCATTGAAAACGGCATCTTGCACAGTGCGAGCTGTAGTTTTCTGCAGCTCAAGTAGATTTTTTTTCTCGAGCGGCAGCTTTCTCAACGCGGACTGGTAGTTTCTCATTGTGAGCGGTCGGGAGCATACACGACCACTCGCAATGAGAAACCTGACCTCCCCACGTTGAGAATCTCGCCGGGAGGTTTATTTTCCACGCTCGCGATCGGCAACTTGATGTTGCTGATCGCGAACGAGGAAAAAGTCTTGTCGGGATGCCATTTTGCTTGCGGTTGCCAACCTGACGTTGAGGACCGCGAGCAAGCAAAAAATGACCGCTGCATTACGCTACGCTACGCTTGTTTGCACTGGGCTACGTGCAGTTAGCGTAGTGCAAAGTAGCGCAAACTTCGCAAACTACCTGAGCGTATTGTAGTGCTTTGCCCAGGATTACTAAACACCTCGACCTGCAGGTCACATCCTGCAGGGATTGACCACATAGATCAACAAGCCAGACAATTATCTCAGCCATAGTGTACACCCGCTTGTAACTAGAAGAGATCATATTCCATGGGTACACATTCACAAAAAATACCTTCCTCTCCTGACTCAATTCTTCTTTTGATCGCTTCTATCAAATTTTGGATTTGCTGCTGTTTAAAAAATTATTCTACTAATTATTTCACATTTATCCAAAAATCATTACCCATTATATACCTCAAAGTTATCATTTAAGTGCCTTCCCATCAAGCCTCTGAAAAATCTGCATGAGTTTGAGTTTTATTAATAACATCCTGGGCTGAACCCTCAAAAACTTTGCTGACACTCATACTGCCATTCACTTGAAGAGTGTCTTGAGATTTAAACAATTTCAGGTACAATCTCATATCCTACAGTAAATATTTTCACATTTCGACCACTAAAATTAAAAACCACCTTCGGTGTCCAGTTATTCTACTATATCTTAGAACCATGAGTAACCTTCCTAGACTGGTCAAATATCTCTAGATCTGGAATAGAACGTAACAATTTTTTTTGTTGGATTTGTGCATAGGACTAAATGCAATTCTCCAGACAGAGGGAGAACGACCTGGTAACATTAAAGAAACAAACATATGTATCTAGTTTCAGAAGCCCTTGCCTCTCCAGATCAAGAATTCATCAGGTCAACGCTGCCTTGTCAGTTTAAATTGGAATATTTAAGATTTAGGTTGCTTTATATTCCTTTCTGTGAATTTAAGGGGATGTGGAATAGAACGTCTGCTTGTTGACTCTGCAGATATATAATGGAAACTTGTATGCATATACTATGTACTTGCACAAAACTTCTGTATTTTTGAAAATATTACTTACAACCAATTTTTAAAGATCTAAAAATAAGATCTACCTCAGCAGCTGTCAGATAGTGTTGACAATCTGTGTGATCCATACAATACATTTGATTTGTTTGTTTATTCATATGCTATTACTAGCAGCCCGCCCCAGCGTTGCCTGGGGCAGAAAGGGGCTGGGGCAGCATTTGATGCTTGCGTGCCCATCCCTCTGTGCACACCCGCTCCCGACCCCCTCCCTCCTCGACTCCCTCCCGCCCGACTCCTCCCGCCCGTCCCTCTGTGCACACCCGCTCCGACCCCCTCCCGCCCGACTCCCTCCCGCCCCCTCCCGCCCGACTCCCTCCCGCCCTGTCTCCCTCCCGCTCTGACTCCAATGTGCATTTACCTTACCTTAGCTGCCGCTTCCTTCCCGCGCTCCTCACTTCACCTCAGCTCCATGTCCGCCGCTCGTCATGACGTGCCTGAGCCGCCGCTTTTCCCTGCGCTCCTCACTTCACCGCCTCTCCATGTCCGCCGCTCGTCATCACGCACGTCGCGGCCAGCGCTACGTCGCGGCCAGCACAGCGTCGAGGCCGACGCTTCTTTCAGGGCACTACTTTTTTAAAAAAGTTATATTTTTAAATGTACGTTTTTTTTTTTATCGCCTATGTCCATCTGCACACCCTGACAATTTCTACAATGTATCGGGTGTGTGGATTGGCGCTGTGGTTCCCGAGTTTACCTGGCTCAAAGGTGTGTGTTCTCTCTTTATAATAGTAGTATAGATGTATTTGGAGAACACTTATATTTACTACCCTCTGAGAGATCAGCGACCAGTTTTATCTCTGCAATGTGTTTCTGAACCACAGTCATATTCCTAGCTGCAATATTTTGTGAAGTCTTCCAGCTCTGTTAATACAATAATCTTGTACTACCCATAAATATTGTTGTTGCTAAAATAGCCCTCACAGCTTTCATAATGGATTATCATCTGCTAAGGAGTTCCAAGAATTAGTGGCAGACACTAGCTGCGTTATTTATGTGTTTCTTTTTGAGGTCTGGAAGGAATCCAGCATAACTATGGGGTCTTTACCCTTTGAGTTTCTCATCCAGCTACCTGAAATGATTTACACTCAGGTGCAATTTGTCAACATGTCCTTTGGGCCATAGACAAATCAGTGGTTTATTGCTATTAGGGTGGCCGAGTTATCATCCATCTAAAATTTTAAAGCAGTGTAAGACCCAGCCAATGAGTTATAATCTTCTTAGAAATTAAAAGTGAAACGGAAGAACAAATGTTTGTTACCCCTCATAATTATGGGTGCTCTTTCCGTGTCAATATAAGCTGTGGATAGCAATAGCTGCGACCCCTAAATGATGTCCATGAAAGGTAGTGATCCTTTTGCAAATAGCAATTAAACTGTTACTACTAGACAGAAATGTCCCATACACAACTTTGGGGTGCATGAATTATTGCCTTCTGTTTCCCAAGTAGAGTGTGTCCGGGTATTTTAGATTTTTGGCTTCAATGTGTATGTTGAGTGTCAGATTCCGTTAACCTTGTGTACATGATCCAACAGAAGCAATGCTCTTTTCCAGCACTCACCTACCCCACGAATGACGCAGCATATACTAAGATATGACCAGGGCCGGACTGGCTACCGGGCATTTTGTCATGCTGCCGAGCTGGGGGCTGATTTCGTTGATGGGGACCTGCATGTGCTGAACGAAATTCGTTTTGCTTTGTTTATTTCGAAGAACATGCAGGTCTACATCAACAAAATTACCCCCCACTGCAGTGACATCAGCCCCCAGCTCAGCAGCATGCCAAAACGTCCGCTAGCCAGTCCGGCCCTGGATCTGACCAAGTGTACTACTGATCCAAGAAAGTGACTGCCATGCTGAGAACTTCCCTATGCACTTGTACCCACACCAGATCAATCACCATTTTGTTTGACATTCCTCAGTTGTTGCTAATTTTGCATGTTCAAAATTATCTGCAGAAGACTTTACCTGCTCCGTGTACCTTGCAAGGGTGACTTTGAGGTTATTTGCACACACCACTTGCACCATTTCTCCATCAAGATTTTCTCAGAGCTCTGATATTGCTCTTTGCCTCTTTTCACTCCCTCCCTTGTCTCTCACTTGGTGGGTAGCCATGCAGTAGGAAGTGGGAGGTAAGCTGAGACTCAGCAGAAATGAAGGAAAGGATGACGCTCAGTGACTAAAATTCTGCACCCACAGCTAATCCTACATTTTTGTTGTATAATTTCAGGCTCGTTTTAAATTGAACAGTCAGATGATAATATAATTACACTGCCCAGATTTTGCAACCATTAAAATGCTGGTTTGTATTTATATTTGATGCCAATTGTATAGAATATCCACAGGTAGATTTCCACCCTTTGACAATTAGCAACATGGTAAATGAAGTGGAGGATGAACTGGAATATGCTAGTGTTCTAATTGCCTGTTTTTATCTAATCTAGACACTAATTATATTAGACATGGAGGAACAGACCCAGATCTGCTCATTGTTTTGCATTGTCAGTGGAGCAAATATTAATAATTACTGAATAAATTAGTAAAATTAACAGAAATTGGAGTATTAGTTTATACTAGGCTGTGAGGAGGTGCATCAGAGGATCACATGGATGATGTCATCAGTGATGCCATCATTGATGTCATCAGTGATGTCACTGACCATGTCATGAGTGATGTAGTATGTGATGTCATCTGCAGTGCATTGTGGGGGCGCAAGTTATACTTAGCTCAACTAACTATAACGGACACATTTCTCTAGTATTGTATAAGTGAAATGTCCAACTAACTATAACCCCCCCTGAAACCTCTGGTTTCTTCAATGAATTTCTATGTTTTTTAAATGCTAATTTCTAACTATAATGTCCCTGAAACCTATGTTTTTTAAGTGAATTTCAAAGGTTTTTCTGAATGATAATTTCTAACTATAATGTCCCTGAAACCTATGTTTTTTTTCAGTGAATATCAAAGGTTCTTTGAATGCTAATTTCTAACTATAACATCACTGAAACCTGTTTTTTTCAGTGAATTTCAAAGGTTTTTTAAATGCTAATTTCTAACTATAACATCTTTGAAACCTATGATTTTTTTTCTGTGAATTTCAAAGGTTTTTTAAATGCTAGTTTCTAACTATAATGTCCCTGAAACCTATGCTTTTTAAGTGAATTTCAAAGGTTTTTCTGAATGATAATTTCTAACTATAATGTCTCTGAAACCTATGTTTTTTTCAGTGAATATCAAAGGTTCATTGAATGCTAATTTCTAACTATAACATCCCTGAAACCTGTTTTTTTCAGTGAATTTCAAAGGTTTTTTAAATGCTAATTTCTAACTATAACATCTTTGAAACCTATGATTTTTTTCTGTGAATTTCAAAGGTTTTTTAAATGCTAATTTCTAACTATGCCTATAGAGGTAGGACATGTGCAGAAAGAGGGTGAAACCATTAAGACAATGGGGTGACCCAGAGCGTCAAAGAGACCCGGGTAGTAAATGCTATTCAAAAACAATGGTCTCAGACAATTATTTCTGCTTCAGAGGTTATTCACTTAGTTCTGGGGCATGTACAATTACTTAGCCCAAGTACATTCAATGATAATATGAATACAATCAAAATCGAAATCAAACAAAGCAACAGCAATAATTCAGGGCAATTTTAATTCATTGCAATTGTAGCTATCTCAATACACACAGAGAGAGATTCGGTTGCCCAAACTAGAATATGTGCACGAAATTGAATATAGCGTGTTAGAATAGAAAAGTGAAAAAGAGCATAGAGTGAAAAGTGCTTCAGTTAAGAGACATGAACAATTAATTTATATCAAAAAACAGTTTTTTCAAATGTCCTGGCGTATAACATTTTCAAAACACTTTCCTATGGAGACCATGCTTCCACAATTATATTGCACATGAAAAGAGTTTAGGACAACATCCAGGAAAAAGGTTCAAATTGCGTCGACGTTTCGACTCGTCTTTGAGGCCTTATGGAAAGTTAAACCTTGGCCAGCGAGTCTTCATCAGGACTAATAGTGTGGGCAGCCTGAAGAGCAGCAAGGCCCTAATCAGTGTAGGTGGCAGGGGAGGGTGATGCGTTCAATCTCACACCCGGAGATAAGGATTTAATGCCTTATTAGCAAGGTGGTTCTAGGTTGTAATTTTGATAGAATCCTGCAGGTAATTAGTCTCTGCTTGCTCAAAAAATTCAATCAGGTCCCATTATGGCTTCCAAATGGCCCATTGGGAATGCCAGTAGTGAAGTTAAGAACAGACAATGGGCGAGGTACACGTTGTTGGTAAAGTTACCAGTAATGTAAGCAGTTCCCCAGTGCCGTTAAGTGTTTTAATTCCGAAATATGAGTCGAGTTGCCTACGGGGCAAAAGGGATCGAGTCAAATGTGGCCTCTAGTGGGGTAATTCGAATAAACATAGAGGCGAGTGGGGCACAAACTCCAAAAGAGTTTGTGCCCCACTCGCCTCTATGTTTAGGCAACTCGACTCATATTTCGGAATTAAAACACCGAACAGCACTGGAGAACTGCTTACATTACTGGTAACTTTACCAACCCTGAAACTTTCAAGACATGAGCTGACCCGAGGGAACCATTATTTTGGAAAATTTCATGAAGAATTATCAAATGGCACCAAAGATATTGGCAAAAGAATAAAAACACTTTCTAAATAGAAACAGTAATATATATATATATATATATATATATATATATATATATATATATATATATATATATATATATATATATATATATATATATATAACGCTCAAAAGGTCCCCTCTCCCAGCCGGGAAAGAAGCACGGCACTCACGGGGTAATCGTCAATGATGTTCTTTATTTACAACGCTCGCACAGACGCGTTTCGGGAAACTCCCTTCCTCAGTGTGTTCACAGAATGTGAACTGCGGAAGCATATATTTACACAGTATTGCCAGAAAGGAAGTAAACAGCGAGGTAGGGCTATTCACCTTCATGATTTGGTGAGCGCCATCTTGGAATGTGCAACACATTTCATATTTTTTTTAAAACAGTATCAAATGTCATGATTTCATAGTCATCATAATAATGTTATACTTTCAATCCGTTAAAACATATGTACATCTGGTATTGTTATCACCCAGTTATTTACATCTTGCACATTCAAAAGTCATGATCTTGTTGTGGATCGGCATTTGGCGGCTCCGTATGCCGGGGCCGCCAGTTACCTCACAAAATTAGGCCGTGTATCGGCATATTTTATATACTCCTTAACGCGACTTCTGGTTTTCCATTTCTATATGAAAAAGGTTTGCCTAGTTTCCCAGGTGCACTGCCAGTTCCTCCCCACTGTTCAGGCCCCTGGGAATCTTGGTTTGTAGGTCGATAATGAATCTGGACTCCAGTCTTCTAAGTTTTAGTTTCATGTCCCCACCTCTTATGTGAGCTGGGATATGATCCAATGCAAAATATTGGAGCAAATCCCGATTACTCTGATGTTTGATGGCGAAATGTCTCCCCACAGGGTAGGACATATCTTTGTTTGCTATAGCACGCATGTGCTCTAAAATTCTTAGTTTGACTGCATTTATCGTACTCCCTATGCACTTTAATTTGCAGGGACACTGTAGACAATAAACTACATGGGTTGTCTGGCATGTAATGAATTTATTGATTGGTTTTCTGTTTTTTAGACCAGGAACTTCATAAGCCAGTACTCTTTGGCTATGTGTGCACGCTTTACATCTTCCACATGGAAGAAGCCTTTCATAGATGCTAATGTGTTAGATCTAGGTAGTGGAATGTCTAAATGGCTATGCACCAGTTTGTCTTTAAGGGATTTAGCTCTCTTAAAGATGACTAATGGTTCCAATGGGATGTCCATCCCAATAATTTGATCAGTTTTTAATATGTGCCAATTCTTACGTAGGGTTGTCTTTAAGAAATTGGTATCCTCAGAAAATGTGGTTATCAAACGAAACTTATTCTCATTTTCCTTTTTGCTATTATCTTTTTTCAGTAGTTCACCTCTCGGTATTCTCGTCACTTTTTTTAGTGTGTTCTTTAATAGTTTAGCCTCATATCCCCTCACTAGGAATCTTTCGATGCTCTCTCCTGCGGGTTTTAAGAAATCTTGCTCCTGAGAGCAGTTCCGTCTAAGACGTAACAGCTCCCCGTAAGGAATACTTTGCTTTAGTTTTTAGAATGACGGCTCTCAGCATGTAAAATGCTGTTTCCAGCGGTTGGCTTACGATGCAATGCTGTCGTGATAATGTTGTCCCTGATTTCAATTTTGAGGTCGAGATAGCTCACTGCCACTGAGCTTATTTCGCCTGAAAATCGTAGGTTAATGTTATTGTTATTAAGGTGGTCCACATATTGTTTCGCACTTTCTGTCGATCCCCTCCTAACAAGGAAGAAATCGTCTATATAACAATACCAGGTGACAATTTTTTCTGTCCATTCCGCATTTCCCGCGGACCAGGCCACCTGCTCCTCCCACCAGCCGACGAATAAATTTGCGTAGCTGGGGGCAAAGCAGGTGCCCATGGCGGTCCCTGAGACCTGTCTGTAAAGCTCCCCCTGAAAAAGGAAAATATTATTTAACAGACAAAATTCAGTAATTTCTAATAGCATTGTGCTATGTCCTGCAAACTTCAATGGTCTTTTTTTGAGAAAGTATTCCACTGCTTTTAAGCCTTGTGAATGCACTATACTTGTTTATAGGCTCGTAATGTCTAGAACCTGGTAGTGTGTTGCCTGGGACCCACGTGAGTGTCTCAATTTGTGATATGAAGTCTTTTGTATCCCTAATGTAAGATCTCAAGGATAACACCGACTGAAACAAGAAATGGTCTATGAAGATCGACAAGGTTTCAGTGAGGCTTCCAATCGAGGAGACGATGGGTCTTCCCGGTGGGTCCTTTGTGTCCTTGTGGATTTTTGGTAATTGATAAAACGTAGGAATGATAGGATTCATAGTTCTTCCAAATGTGCTTCCATTTAAGGATTAATTTCCGACACTCCAATTCCCAGAAATTACCACATTTGAGATGTCATGAGTTATGTCATGAGTGATGTCACTGACCATGTCATGAGTGATGTTATATGTGACGTCATCAGCAGTGCATTGCGGGCGCACGAGTTATAGTTAGCTGAACTAACTATAACAGGGGAATTTCATAGGTTTTGTATGAGTAAAATGACCAGCTAACTATAACTGGTGTGAAACCTATGGTTTTTTCAGTGAATTTCAAAGGTTTTTAAAATGCTAATTCGTAACTCTAACGTGTGAGAAAACTATGGTTTTTTCAGTGAATTTGCAAGGTTTTTTAAATGGTCATTACTAACTATAACGTGCCTGAAACCTATGTTTTTTTCAGTGAATTTCAATGGTTTTGTAAATGATCATTTTTAAATGTAAAAATTGTTATATTTTTCATACATATTATAAATTATTTATTTTTAGATATATTATTTTTTAAATTGCATTAAACAAAAATGTTTGTACACCTCTCTGCAACACAGCCCACTGGCGTGTTTGCAGAGGGGGAACTAATTCCCCTTGCTTACTGGGGGTCCCTGGGGGCCAACTAGCCTACCTGGAACCTCCAGTATGCACCAGGGGGCTGCATTGCAGAAAGGTGTAATGAGGCCACACCCTTTTTTACACCTCTCTGCAACGCAGACCCGGGTGTGTTTGGAGAGGGGGAACTACCAGGAGCCTCCATTATGTGCCAGGAGGCTGCGTTGCTTTGCCCCGGGGGGCAGCGGTCTCCGGAGCAGTGTGGGGGGGATTGGGGACCCCCAACACTTCTTTTTCACTATGCCCTCACACTTTGATCCCCAGGGGTAATTTTTTTTAAAACAGACCGGGTTTAAAAAAAATGGAGCCTTTTTAGTCTTTGTGGGACCACCTGGGCAGGCCTATGGGGTCATGGTGTGTCTCGGTCTACCTAGCACAAGATAGATGCCAACACTTTCTGTTTTGGAGTGTTGACAGACATTGGCAGCCAATAAGCATGCAGCTCGCGTACGCGAAGGTCTGAGTGTCTGTTTGGTTCGGTGGGAGGTATTACTTAGCGCATAGATGCATGGATGAGTGACTCACTGTTGTATGGCATTTTAGGATCAGAGGGAAATTTACTGATTTATGCCCTTATATAGGTATAATTCACATTGCCCTTATATAGACATAGAAATCATACCCATATTTAGACATAACCAAACCAGTCCAAATACAGGCATGGCTACTTCCACTAGTTACAAAAAGCCACACCGATTTTTTGGAAAACTCGGCCTCAGCAGTCAGGGACATCTCCTTACTTGAATATTGATTTGTCCTAGAAATCATGGCATTTTCAAAGAACTACCATTCCCTTGGGTTTCTTTGGTGACGTTAATATGTCCGACTTAACGTAAAACTAGGCACCTTCAAGGTATAAATATGCCTACACTTGCCCTAGCAAACACACATTGGTTCGGAGCAGCTCGACTCTATACTTGCCCGACGCAGCTCGCTACAGCAAGTGCCAAAGGAAGCCGACCCTCCAGCTGACGCACTGACAGAGAAGCTGTCTTTTCTCTCGCTGAGAATCCAGCTCCAGTGTTTCCAAGCTCCCCTCGCTGTGGTTGGGAAATCGAGTCCCGAGACAGAGATACCAGACATCCCTCATTCTAAAACCAAGGTACGGAGCTGATTAGACCCTAAGAGAAATCGTGGTTAGATTCTTGGCACAGAAAAACTAAACCTATGCTACACCTGCTTACTTCTTCCCTCATACTAGACTTAGGTTAGGAAAATCGGGGTAGGCGTATTTTAGAAGCACCAGTTGAGTACATTTTAGCCTTTGTTATTTATGTATGTATCTATGGTCTAGGAACCATACAATGCTTTTACAGTATTATTTTATAATACTCTTCTTACTGTACGCATTATATTTTGCAACCAGTATTACGATTGTGGCAATTAAGTATGGGCGAATTTTGCGAATCTCGCGTTCGCAAATTTTGCGGATTTGCAAACTCGCAATCCGCGAATTCCCGCGAATTTGCGGATTTTTTTATTTTTTATGTTTGCACGGGTTTCTGCAAGTTCGCGAGGGTTTTGTACAATTTCGCAAATTGCGAAATTGTACAAAACGCGTGCGAACTTGCAGAAACCCGTGCGAACACAATGTGCCCAGTAGGGTATGTGCCTCGTCTTGTGTGAATAAAAGGTCAGAGAAAGATCAGTTCAGCAGATGAAGAGAAAGAAGCTCCTGGTCACAGGAACAGCACGGGTATTGCGCTCGTGAAAGTCAAGGATGCAAAGCCTATCCAGCATCACAGCTGATTTTCCATGGTAGATTTGGGAAGAAGGCACACCTGTCCAGCCTCGACGACGCTCACGATTGTTTTTGGGCTAATGAATGAGTCACTGAATTTGAGCATCAACTAGTTCTAGCGTCCATGTGTGTGTTACTATGCAATTGTCCCGAAGGGCGCAGGGGTCCCTTGAGTGAGCTGTGAGCTGTAACTATTTTACAATGGCGCCAGCAAGCTGCCAGCGCCGTTGTAAAATAGTTACAAAGTTAGCTTGCACAGGAAGCACTTAGATAAAATAAAGCAGCACCTGCTTCGTTTTATCTAGTGGTTCCTGTGCAAGCTAACTTTGTAACTATTTTACAACGGCGCTGGCAGCTTGCTGGCGCCATTGTAAAATAGTTGCATGAGTGGGGGTTCAACTTTTGAACCCGTTACGTTCGCGGATTTTGTTTTGCGGATTTTGCGGGAAATCCGCAAAATTCGCGGATTGCGGATTTCCCAAAAATCCGCAAAATCCGCGAGCGTAACGGATTTCCCGCTCACACTTAGTGGCAATTCATTTTACTTCTCTGAGAAAGAAGACTGTTGAATAAACCCTTTAATTGAAAACGCCCGTCTCTGTATTTCTCTGCACCTCTGATGAAACGAAGCATGCACGATTGACTGGGGCAAAATATCTATCCATTATTTCCACGACTCTAAAGATCAGTTTTATTCTTGGGGAAGCAAAGTTGTCATGTTTATGCGGTTGTCAGAAACTAATCCCTTCTTGTTTATTCGAGAAAGATATTAGTGACAACTGAGCTAGCTGGCACTCACAATTAAGTCTGATATATTCGATAGAGACCTAGTAGACAAAAGTCCTACGTCAAATCTATAGGATATGTTATTCCAATGCACAGAGCCTATTGAGAATATAGGAACTACACTACATGGCGCCCAACGTGTGGTAAGGCACTAATTTAATGCTAGATGCTGGAGTAACTCAGTCGTGCTTTTCACAGAGACCCCTTTTTCCCGTAAAATACTCGAATAGACGTCTTGAGTGGGTAAAAGGATAAAATATCCATCATAACTAAGTAGGGCAAAAAATCTTATGTATTAGTTGTTGGTTTGTTCAACGTTGAAGGATACAGTGTTCCAAAATATTGTGCACCTTACCTTTGTTTCCTTAAATCTTGCTCTGCAAACTTTCAGTCAACAAAATGTTGGATAGCGACAGCGAGACCGGTAGGCTGACAAAAACCAGTGGAGCTGCAGCTGCAGGCCAACCGGGTTTAAACATTACAGGTTTCCAAGAAACCAATGTGAATGCATAATCATCCAGGAAAACTTAAGGAAAGCCATTGCTATAAAGCTTATAACGAATGGCCTATCATCAAGCGGTGGTAGGGTAATTTTTGTCATAGAGGCACATGAATATCGTCAGACAGAAGTATTCTATTCATGGATGATCTTCCCTGATGCAAATGCAGTATCACATGTGTTTCACTTCTACAAAGTAGAGGATAATCTAACCAAATACGTTACTTTCGAGGACATTTAAATTCCACTAACTTACCAAGAGCATCAGCTCTGGTTTAAAGGTGCCCTACAACATCAAAATCACATTACCAGGCTCGGTCTACTAGGTAGACCAGGAGCAACATGGCCGGTACTAGCCAGCTATACACCACACCCTGCCATTGGAGAAATGTCAGGTGCGGAACTATTACAACAAGTAATAAAAATACATAGACAATTGGTTCAATAGGTGATGCAGACTCTTAACAGTTAACCTCCTATAAGGATTCCACAACAAACCCCTCACCATGGGAACACAAATAAAATTACACCACAGACTATACAATCAGTCATTGGTAAATTGCCCGCAAAAAGGGAACAAATTCCATTCTGGATAGCTTAAAAAATTACTCAAATTGAGGTAGTATTTCCTGACAGTACACCTCATGAGAAACACAGAATTTTAACAATCTGTTTACCAATGGGGATCGCACCACACCTGGAGGACTGTGACACTTGGGGTATAGTCTTTGCTGCAATCTACACAAAAACACGTAGTGTTCTGTCTATGGCGGTTATACCAGATGTCCTGAAACAGATTCAAAATGAATACAGGGCAGAGCCTGCTTTAAATCTGGGTATGAAATTACTGAAAAATTTCAAACAGGTCTCAGCTATAATATTATCTAATATTAAAGTTGAGGCAGCATCTGTGGCGATCCGCCCAAAAATATGGGAAATTGACATAACCGAACAACCAATTGAACTGGCCAGAATAATTGAAAAATCCTACGAAGAACTAGGAAGAGATAGTTTGGGTGGGAAACCAGTAAAGCCCCAACTAACAGAAAGCCCTGAAAAGGTCTTTATTAAAAACACTCTCACTACTCCTAAAAAGAAGTGGGAAAATACTAAAAAAACTTCTAAAGAGCAGCATTCTCAATCCAGAGGTAGGTCTTCTCAAATGGAGCCCTCTGAAAAGAGGTATAACCTCAGGAACAGGAATAATTTGAGAAAACCTGATAGATATCAAGAAACTGATACACGTTCCTCTCAAACCTTTCAGACTTCCTCACAGAAATCCGAAAGAAGAGGACGATCAGAACACAAGGAAGAAAGCGTGAAGTCCAAAGACGATCAACACATTCCAAAAAATAAGAAAACCCAATTCACCACAAAGAAGGTAGCAGGTCTAAAAATTAGACATGCAGAGGATCTTGAGGACACAACTCAAGAACGGGCAGTGGGCCCAGACAATGCTGGACAGCGCAGCAGAAGTCACCATAGCTCGCGCAGATCTTGAAGGATCCTCTGGAGACAGTGGACTTGAATGAGTACATTCAAGTTGAAACTACCAACACCAGGGTTAGTGTACCCCATACGTTATATGAAGTAACGCTCCGGATGGAGGGGGACATAACTAAGAAAATAAGAGCACTCTTTTGGGAAAAGCTCTCTAAGGGTTATGACATTCTTCTAGCTGAAAAAGACTGGCCACCAAAATTTGTCAGGGAGTGCCCACATGGCGAAGAGATTATTTTGCCAGCCATCTCAAATCATATTCCAATAAATAGGCTCCCAGGCGCCCAGGCTCCAGCATTATATGAAAAATCATGTAGGATGTGATGAGGATTCCCCTCAACATAAAATCCAGTTAAAAACTCAACCTACTGCACAGAGGCAGTATCCAGTTAAGCAAGAATCTAAAAAACAGGTCAAGGAGATATAGATCAACTTGAATACCAAGGGGTGATTGAAACATGCACCTCGACAATGAACTATCCTTTCTTTCCTGACTCCAAATCAGACAATACTTATCGTCTAGTTTTAGACTACAGACATTTAAGCTCTTGTTGTAAATCCTTTGCAGTACAAAATGCACACAGTGCGGCACTGATGAACAACATCGTGCGCAAAAAATATAAAACCACATTAGATATTCCTAACGGTTTCTTCTGTCAAAACATTGCACCTGAAAGCAGAAACTTGACCACTTTCTCAAATATGGGGACACAGCGTCATTTCTGTCGTCTCCCCCAGGGATTCAAGAATAGTCCAGGGTTATTTTCAGCCAGAGTAGCAGAGTTACTACAAACATATGATGATGAGGTATTATCTTATGTTGATGACATCTATCTAACAGACGATGACATGGACAGGCACTTGAACAGAGTGAATACAATTATACTTGGATTCGCCTCTGAAGGGTACAAATTCAACTTTAAAAAATCAAGAATTGTCCACCTCAACATCCTTTTTCTAGGATATGAGTTATCAAGTGAAGGCAAAAGCTTGGCAGCCAACTTTTTAGAAAAGTGTGCGCTGCTCCAACCTCCAAACATGCTGAAAAACTTACAGTCAATTCTAGGTTTCCAGAATTTTGGAAGAACTTACATTCTAAGCCACGCAGAAAGGGTTAAACCTCTCTATGAATTAATCAAACCTGATTTTAAAACAACTAATTGGACTCAAAAACACACCAAAATTTTGCGTTCAGTGCAAACAGAACATGTTAGCAACATCACATTTACAGACACATGAAAAGGTACGCAATCTTGTAATCACAATAATCCCAGGAAGATGCAGATTTACGTACTTAACCTTTAATGAAGATGAAAAAGTACCAATTGCTTATAAATAACACTTGTACACACACGCTGAAATTAAATTCACTTCTACAGAAAAAATTCTGACAGTGGTTCAAACTGCAGTAGCAAAAGAGAGACATCTCACACAGGGTAAAAGCATAATGGTCGTTACTCCTGTACCTGCCTTGGAGGCAGTGACAAAAGCAAGCATTTCAAATGCTAACAGGCACATGCATCAAAGGATTTTGCGACCGCAAACGGTGCGAATTGCAAAAATCGTACGTTTGAGATCGCAAAATCTGCTTTTGGAATGCATGAAGGGTGAAGGCCCTCGCAATTTGAGAATTTGCAAATATTTGCGAATTCTCAAATTGCGATTGCATGTAAGGAATCGCATGCAATGCATGAAACTTTTTAAAATTGCGATTTCGCAATTAGGGGGGGCAAATTACCATGAGGTTGAACCTCACGGTAATTTGCGAAAACTTAGAAAGATTCACTTTTGTGCATTTTTCAAAGTTTCATGTTGTGCAAACACATGCCCTAAGGGCATGTGTGTGCACAACATATGTGCACAGATTGATTTCAGGGGTGCAACAGGGTGTCTTTTGGACACTCCTGCACCCTTGAAATCGCATTCTCAATTTGCGATTCGCTAATTGCTAATCGCAAATTGAGAATGTCTTCCCATTCATTCCTATGGGCCTCTAGGCCCATAGGAATGAATGGGGAGGTATTCCTTAATTGCTATTCGCAATTTGCGAGTCGCAATTAAGGAATATTAAGAAATCGCAATTTTTTTAGCAATTTCTTGATGCATTGCATTTTGCAATTCCTCAATTGCGATTCCTTATTTTTCGCAATGAAGGAATCGCAAAATGCAATATTGATGCATGTGCCTGTAACGCTTTACATTCAAGATGGATACAATGAGTTAACTCTGTTGCTGCAACAGATATTGAATACGTTTTTGACTCTACTTGAAAACACTAGAATTTCTACAATAAGAACAAGAATGTCCTCTGCCAACTGAAATTCTGCCTCTAGAGCAGTACAAATGTATAATTTATGCAGACGGATCAGCACAACCCGCAATTGGGGGTAAACAAGCTTATAGTGCTGTGTGCGCGATTGTTAAAGGTCGCTGGCACAATGGTAAATTCAGACCTATGGTCACAAAAACAAAATCTCTGGGAGACTGTACAGCTCAGCAAGCTGAACTACAGGCTTTCAAGATGGCGCTTGAGAATACCGATCGCGAATTCCCCACACCATAGTGTGCGATTCGTATTACTGCGTCCAGTCTTACAATGAATACTTGCAGAACTGGGTTCAAAACGGTTTCAAAGATACAAAAGGTGGCACAATCAAGCATAAGTTACTTTGGGAACAAGTAGTTCAATTACAGAAAGAACTACAAAAGAGTTACGTGATCCATACACTGAGTCGTCAACGTGATGGCATTCACGTTGAAGGGAATTCATTGGCTGATGAAGCCACGAAGGCAGCTGTGCAAACGGCTTCTGTAGCTGCAATCACATGTTCTAAAACAAATATAGCCGGCGAAACGATGCTAGCTGTCAATGCCACAAGCAAAGGCAGCGGTGCATTGTTACCACTAAACTATCCACTCGAATATGCATACATAATTGATGCCAACTCCGTCCCTTTTGCTCGAATCCCTGAAGTGGGGGATAGAGTAATCCCAAACAGGAGATGTAGAGGAGCTTTGATACAAGAAGCACATATGGAAGAGGGTTTGATACATCAAGGAATCTCTACATCCATTCAGGAATTAAAAGAGATGTACTGGTGGCCAGGGATTAATGCTCACATTCATGAATTTGCATTTAATTGCCATGACTGCAACAGAGAACGCGGCCAGATACCTAACTACAGTGTAGCTAGCCCAGTACAAACACCATTGTTAGACAGCATTAGGGTTTCTACATGCAGACGTCACCATGGACAAATGCGGTCCCACAACTATTAGGACAGATTCATTTGTATGTAGCCTCAGCGCTCGGCTGACACCCAAACTGTTATAAAAGATTTGTGAGTCTTGATCGGCACATACGCAGTCGGCACGCTACATTGTTACCAGGGTCCTGCATTCAGCTCCAAAGCTTACAAGAAGGCCATGGTCAATTTGGGCGTTGCATTGCATTATTCGAGTCTATTCCATCCTGAGTGAAATTCTGTAGTGGAAAGAAAAAAACGGGACATAAAGCAATCTATAACAGCTATGGTATTTGACTTAGGTGACGGGTGGGTCAAACATCTAATAAGTGTCCAACGTAGTTTAAATAATCTGCCAAGAAATTCTCTGGGTGGAATCACTCCATATGAAATTCTTTTTGGTACTAGAATGCTTACCCAGGACCTCGATCGTCACACTTCAGTGGTGGAACAAAAACCCATTGATATCAAAGACCATTTGGCTGTTTTGCAGGACTTAAACAGGAAAAGGAGAAGTCAAAGCAACACAATACAGAAGCCAACGACCACTGAAGGAGAACCACCCATCCCAGCAAGGCCTGTCTGGATTCCAAAGATTGGGAATCTAGTCAGAGAAAAGATCGTGGATAGGAAGGAATTTAGGACTTCTTACAGAAATCCAGTACCTGTGCTAGCAATCTACGGATCAAGAACAATGTTACTGCTGCCCGTTGCTGGAAGAAAAGGGAACAGGTTCGTATCCATCGACCTGGTCAAACTACATCATGTAGTCGATAATAAGTGGTAGGCCCAGTGCACTCCAATGATGTAGCAGAAGATCAAATCTTGCTACTGTCCAAGAGGTTCAAACTGAAAGACTCATCACCTTTGAAGAATCTGCAGTAAGAAAAGAAGGACTAAGCAATAAAGCTATGGAACTTGTGCCTCTTGAGACCCAAATAACAGTTCATCAAGACTCTCCTGTCTACAATGATGTAGCATCTGACTGTACTAATATGACAAAAGATCCGGTAGCCCCAGTGATTTCAAATAATCCTGATGCAAACCAACAATTGACAGAACTGCTTCTGGCTAGTTCATTAACTTTGATACATTTTCTGAGGATCCCAGTGAGCCCGAAACGGCGCCAGCAAATAAAACTTTTAAAGATCAAGTAACAGAACTATTTCAGAACTTGAAAAAACTTATCTGGTTTCACCATGGGTTGAACTTTGGATTGTGCTTGCCGTACTTTTTCTGCTACTTTGGCTAATCATGGTATTAACTTTGGGAATACTGCTAAATGGAAGATATAGTAAAATGGACACAGCAAGTAAGAACATCAACTTGCTCCTGAAGCCACACAAATCATTTCATCGTGAACAAATAGATTTGACATCAGTAAACATCACAGCCATCCCTATAACTGTTGGTATTGCATGGGACAGAACTGATTATGACATTTATGGTCCGGCAGAGCTGTTGAAGATTCTACATCAATTTAAGGTTTCCTTGAGTGACTTTGTTTCACCCAGCACGTTTTCTGATGATCGGACTTTGAGACTGTTAATAATGTGATGTCAGATGTAGAGATGTCTGCTAAATTTACAAAACATGAATACTTAGAAGGTTTATCAGATTATGCACAAATGTATTGTTATAATCACTATGGTCATCATTACTTGCACAAATCTGCAAACCCAAGGATATTTTTACTTACAATCAATGGGAACATTGTCCAACGCCACCTAAAGGTAGCTCAAAAACATTCTATGATAAATGTCCATACTTCTCAGGTTTTAATGTCCCAAATCCAGAGACATTTTACTTTAGAAATGTTAATAAGACAGGAATGAAATGTTAATAAGACAGGAATGAAAAGTATGTTAACCAAATACAAAGCAAATGTATTCAGCAGCTTTTTATGCCCAGCTGTCCTCATTAGGTTTTGACTTTTGGAGTGACAACATAGAAACAAAAACTGTCTGGGGCTCAAAAGACTGGCAAGTGCAGGGAATGGAAGCTTTATTTCGAGCCTGCATTATCCCTGAACAAATAATGTTTTTGAATGACACTGTTCAACAGACATCCTGCCTTGGCCTGGCAAGATAAAAGATTTGAACAAACCATCCATACCTACACCTAAACATGATGGCAAAAACACTTCAGAGGGAGGGGTTGACGTAAAATGTATTCTTCTAAAAAACAAAACTGATCCTGAATGGAAAAAATGGTTAATCTGACCCACAGACACAAATAACTGTGAAGATAGATTCCTTAACAAGACACAAGGGTTTACAGTAACTAGGCCAGATCCAAGATATGTCCAGAGACAACATCCAGGGATAGTAACAACATACAGTGTAGGAAAACTGTGCCTTGAGTGGTTACAAAAATCCACACTTACAGAGGTAAAACAACACCTATATTTACTTAAAGATGGCGTTGATTTAAGGGAATTCTTATCAGGTCCGGCAAAACGACGTCAGAAACGTTTCATATACGCAGGTATATATGCCATTTATAATGAAGCTTGGAAAGCGACACAGGCAGAGACTGCAGAAAAAATACGATAAATTGATTGTATTAATTTAGAGAAAGTACTCTCTGTAGTCGACAATGGTTTAAAAACCCTGTCATCCAGAATGTATTCTTTGGACAGCATAGTATCCTCTGCCATTGACATAATGGAACAGGACTTGCTCATGCTACAGCATGGACAGTCACAATTACGTTCTATAATGTTTTTAGGCTGGACGTTACAAAATCTTTGTTCTGGATATGTGCCATGGCGTCTAATCAACACCACGTCATTGTTTTCTGTAGTTAACCTTACAGATAAACAAATCACTTTGGCACAAAGAGGAGCAGACTATACGGTGCTGAGCATTGAAAAACTGGAAAGTTTATCATTAACTGTTTCAGAAAATCCTGCAACAGGGTATTAATTTACATGGAGCCTGTGAAGGTTATGCTGCCACCTGCAAGGTTCTCCAGCAGCAGTGATAGATCCAATTTTTAGGCAGCTTTCTAATGTGTGCTACATAATGTTGAATGATTACAGCTGTTGTGGAATGATGCCAGGAATAGCCTAACTCGTAACAGTGTCAGCCAGGGTCACTTGTTGTTATCAAGTATTGTTTCCTAAAGCTAAGACAGATGGGGAGTCGCTGCTATGGCCTTCACTGGCCATCTCTTCTATTCAAATTGATACTTTAAGCAGAATGAAAGCCATTCTTTTACAAAAAACTGTCCCACTGACCTCGTTCAAAGAGACGTATGAACTACAAGTTGCAAAGTCCTCCGCAGAGATACATGCCCTTTTATCCACAAACTGTCCAATACATTTCGTAGCTCGGATCCATTCATTCTGACGAGACGAGAACCCATGTCAGCTCAGGCCCTGCCCCCTCCCTTCACCACTGTGCCAATGCGCCCCGTGGCGAGTTTTAAGTTCTTGGATTAACTCCCCTTGAATACTGGGGGTCCCTGGGGTGCAACTAGCCCACCAGCTACCTCTATTAAGCGCAACAGAGCTGCGATGCAAAGAGGTGTAAAAAGGGGTGTGGCCTCAGAACACCTCTCTGCAACTGAGCCCCCTGGCGCATTCTAGAGGTTCCTGGTGGGCTAGTTGGCCCCCAGTATTCAAGGGGAATTAATTCCCCATCTGCAAACCCGCCAGGGGGAGCGTTTGCAGAGTGCTGAAAGGAGGGGGCGTAGCCTCCGGCACAATGCTGTTCTTTTTTTAAAAACATTTTTAAGAAGGGGGGCTGTGTTCACCCCTTTCTTTTCCTATTATTCTTGGCCCTGGGGACCACATCCTCCAGGACCTGCCCCAAATTGTTTTTTTTTCAATTTGTGGGAAGGGGGACGCCTGGCCCCCCTCCTGAGGCCAAAATTTGATCTGGGGACTCCATCCCCGGGGAATGGCCATATTTTTTTTATTTTTGTCTTTGGAGGGGGGCTGCTTTGCCCCCTTCTTAGGCCATTTATGACCCCCGAGACCCCATCCCCCGAGGCCTGCCTTTGGTGCTTTTTAAAATAAAATATTTTCACATTTTGGGGAGGGGGCTGCGTGCCCCCCCCCTCCTAAGCCACTTGGGGCTGGCTCTCTCTGTTGAGGACCGTGGGAGGGTCCCCAATCTGAGCATGATGGTATACGTAGTCCATGAGGTGCTCTTGTGGATGCCCCTTGATGAAGAGGTGGAGTAGCCTCGAAACGCGTCGGGAATCAGGATCATTGACTGGAGAATGGGATGGAGGCTGTGAGAGGCAAATAAGCTGAATTGCGGGGATGCTGTGAGTGACCTTCTACAGTGCAAGAGCTTTTTGGTGATGAAGATTTGAATACACGGCTGCTTTTGGCCATGGGGTGGACCACCGCTCTGTTCACAGGTACAATACTGTAAAGCAGAGACGCCGTGGATTGAGAACTGATGTTCATTCTG
The DNA here is from genome assembly GCF_964263255.1 of Lissotriton vulgaris. NCBI lineage: Eukaryota > Metazoa > Chordata > Amphibia > Caudata > Salamandridae > Lissotriton > Lissotriton vulgaris. Next base: position 1,479,219,566 of record NC_141689.1, read on the forward strand.
TGGTACAACCTACCGAATTTAAAGAACAGCCCAACTGCGCTGATTTTCCCTTCCAACTAAAGGATTTAATATGGACTAAAATAACCAAACACAGGAGCATGCAACCTACTTAAGGGAGACTAACAACTCAACTCATGGACTACGTATACCATCATGCTCGATGGTGAACACGACAAGCCACGCCCATTAAGGGCGGCAGTTTCCAATAAAATAATTATGGCAATTAGAGGTGAGCTTCTGTGGTTGTCCCTTGATGACGAGGCGGAGTGGCCTCAAAACGCATCGGGATTCAGGATCATTGACTGGAGAATGGGCATGCAGGCTGAAAGAGGCAAATAAGCTGAATCGCGGGGATGCCGTGAGTGACCTTCTGAAGTGCAAGAGCTTTTTGGTGATGAATATATATATAAATACATATACATATATATATATATATATATATATATATATTCACTGAAAAAACCATAGCTTTAACACTCGTTATAATTAGGAATTAGCATTTAAAAAACTTTTGAAATTCACTAAAAAAACATAGGTTTCATACAAAACCATTGAAATTCCCACGTTATAGTTAGTTGGACTCACTATAACTCGCGCGCCCGCAATCCACTGCTGATGATGTCACATACTACATCATTCATGACATGGTCAGTGACATCACTGATGACATTCCTGATGACATCTCAAATGACATCACTGAAGACATCACTGATGACATCATCCATGTGAAAATATAATGCACCTCCTCACACTCTAATCTAACCTTTAATACATCCAGTGTTGAATACAGACTACCATTCCTGAAACCATTGACACACCAATACCAGTTACTATATACACACTCAATGATTCCTAAGTCTACACACACATCCACTCATTCACCAATACAATCACTCATACACACAGTCACTCATCAATACAACACTATCATATGTATATATATATATATATATACATATATATATATATATTACCTACTGGCGGTCGCCAGTAGGTATATATAGTTAGGATTTTTTCCCTATGGGATTTCTGAAAATTCTATGCCTAATAACTTTTGCGTTTGTGGACGGAATTGGCTGAAATTTTCAGGAAAATGGCACATTTTGTTTCTGAGCAGACCTTGAAAATTTGGGGGGGTTTTGTGGAGGGGGGGCCGAGAAAAAAGGGGGGTCCCAAAACGCCTTTTTCCCATGTTAATTTCCATAGGGCGGTTGGACTCACTTTTAGCCCGAACGGCTGAATGGATTTTCACGAAACTTGGCAAAATTGTAGGGACTGTTAGCCTGATGTGCCTTTGCTAGGTCTCAATATATGTGCTTCAGTGGATTTTGAGAAATTAACGTTTAAATCAAGATATATATCTGTAACAGCGCTCCGGGCAGCTATCCGGTTAGCGAACCTTTCGCGTAACGGAACTTTGCGATGAGAAGCTGATTGGCCCTCCGGTGTCTGTCAACATTCTAAACAGTCCGGAGCGGCCGCCATCTTGTCTCTCGGTAGGATCGAGAGACAAGAGGAGGCCAAAACAAAGGGGGAAATTACCATAAGGGGGCATAGTAGATCCTCGTTGACCCCCTAGGTTTTATGTGGAGGTTTTAAAAGGGCCTAGGAGGGTCCAAAAAAAAAAATTTTTTTTTGCGTGGTAAGCGCCAAGTTCGCGAACCGGATAGCTTTCTGGGCAGCGAACTTTATGGATAAAAGAATGAAAGACTTTTCTAATACTGTATGTTAATTGTTTGTTGTTTTTCTTGTTTTTTTTTGTTTTCTTTATTTATTTATTTTTTTTATTATGATTGTGTTTCATACTTTATTAAATTTTCTAACATTTCATTGTCAGAAATGTCATAATTTATTATAGGGTGTAATTGTTTTTCATTTTGAAGCAAGTTGTCTACTGCTTCAACACATTGTAGAAGTTCGTGGTCTCTACTGTCATCCATAAAGTCATCAAGTTTGTCTTGGCTGCTCTCCTTCAGTTCAATCGAAAATGAAACTTGCTGCTCGCCTTCCATTTTGCCTGAAATTTGGATTAAAAAAATATATATTAGTAGAGATAGGGCACTGTTGGGATTAATTTTAGATAGGCAGTTTTTATCAGTGAATTTATCTTTTGGCAGTGTATAGTATGAGAGTGGAAATAGGACTATAAAAAAGTGTATGTGATTTAACCAAGACAAGCCTTACTCCATTGATAACTATAACAGAGAAGTCTATCTAAATACATTACTACTACAGAGGGATAGTGTATATGTAGCAGAAAAAGTCTACTATATTAAGTCATAGTGCACAATATATTAAATTATAACTTACCTTCACAAAGAAGTTGAAGTTTTTTGAAGCTATTGAAATAGGAGGTACAACAAGAAGTAGTAGTCAAAATGGCTGTGTTTCCTTCTCTCCCTTTATATATATACAGGTATATAACCAATTAAATGTCAGGTAATAAAAGTAGAAAATGAAAGTAACATTTTCATTGGTTGTCAATTCCAACAATTCAGATGTGTTTTGTGAAGTAATTTACCTCACGGTACTTGGAGAGGTCTACAGGCTAAATGGCTAAATGGAATTTCAATGAAATTTGTGAGAATGGAAGGGATTGTTATGTAGTATGAGCTAATCTATATTTGGTGAGAGTGTCTCTAGTCGTTTTTCTGTAAATTACTTTCCCGCCTTTTTTTAGGACCGCTTTCCGGGAAGCTGCCCGGTTAGCGAACCTTAAGCGTCACGGGAGTCCACCATTTTGTGTTTCGTTCGCATTAAGATACAAGATGGAGGGCAAATAATGTTTAGAATGGGTAGAAGGGGTCATGGTAGACTTATCTTGACCCCCTAGGTTTTCTGAGCGTGGCTGAGGAGGCTTATATGTGCGGAAATTTTTTTTTTTTTTTTTAAAATTCCGCGAGGTTAGCTTTCGGTTAGCGAACCGGGTAGCGCTCCGGGGAGCGAATTTTGTGGAAAATTAGTGAAAAAAGTTAGAGAAAAATAATAATTGTGAGTGATCAGATGTAGGGTAGCTCTGAGAAGAGCTTTTGGGTTTATGGTACATTTAGGTACTTATAAGTAGGTACCAATGCACAGTCTTAAATTCAGAATGAAAATTCTGTTGCCCTCATCTGAGAAGTGAACTCCATCTCCTCTGTAGATATCTTGCATGTAGTAACGCAAGTTATTGTTGTACAGAGAGCCCATTCCATGGTCTCTCATGTAAGCTGAAACAGATTTGTTTACATGCTTCCTCGCTTTCTCAATTTGTGGACAAAATTGGTTGGACCACCTCCATTTCTGTCTTTGGCATATATTGGAATATACCAAGGCAGTTTGAGGAAAAAGTGCCATTAATTGCTCCAAGGTGTCCTTTAAAAGCATTTCCAGACCTACCCCTGTCAAAGTGCCCAAATCATTACCTCCACAGTGCACTATTAACAGGTCAGGTTTTGGCAAATGCATAAAGGTTTTCACCAATGGTATCAATTGGTGACATTTTAATCCTCTTTGGCCCAACCACTTAATTTCCACATCTTGTAAATTGAGGTTGTGTAAATTTCTGCTCTCAGCATACCTTTGAGCCCAGTGGATGTAACTATGTCCAACAATCCAGACGTTAAACATGGTGGAAGAAGGTTGTTCTGCAGTCAGATGAAGTGTGGTAATGAAAGGGCAGTTGAAACAGTAGGAGTTTCTAAAGAAAAAAAACTGTGGATTTACAATGCTAATGATTCATTAGCAGTGATTGGTGCATTTCCATTTCTGAAAACAGAAAGTTAGGGTGCATGGATGTGTTCTTTGAAAGATGTAATTTGAATGGTCAAGGAAGAAACATTTAATGAAAGATTGCACTGGATACGCAGGTGCACTGAGAGTTCAGAGTTCAATTGAAACATTGTTGTGTGAATTTGCAAACATGAGAGGTCTTCCAGGAGGTGGTTGCTATGGAAACAAGGCAGACAGGGCAGAGGGGGGAAGGGTTTTGATTTGAAAAAGTGAGGGAAGAGGTATGATTGGCTAATATGAGAGATATGTGAAAAGAATATCTGTATTTCTGTGCTTTCAATAGCTGCAGCCTTTGGAGTGCATCCTTTTTCTTCTGCTGAAGACAATTTGGTGTATTTCTGAGACTGTTTTCAAAACTCAAAAAATATTTGCTAAGGTGAGAAAAGATTTATTTAATTTAGATAGAGAATAGTATGATTTAAGGAGAAAATGATGAAGAAAGCTGTGTTTTTAAAATGTGGTTTTGTCTCTAGTGATATACTAATAGAATTAGTTTCAAAGAGAAATTATAATTGCATATTTGGTGTAACATTCTGGCATGCAGTTACACAAGATATTGTAATACATGGAGGCCATTTCATGGTCTGTTATGTAAGCTGAAACAGATATGTTGCTTTTAAAAACGATTTAAGAAATCAATTACATTTCTGGATATGTACTGCTAGAGCTTCATAGGTTGTTTTGGGCCATATTTATAAGGTATTTGAGTGTCTAAGATGTTGTGTTCGCCTTTTAAAATGTAAAGTGTTCCTCATGGGACAAGTGTCTTGTAAATACGCTCCCACTTGTGCTTGGCAAATTTAGATTTTGATTATGGGAGTTACCTAGCCATGTTAATAGTGTCCCAAAAATGGTGCTAGGGCATTCCAGAAAACACTTTCATGTGTCTCAAGGACATTTTTAGTCATTTCTTCATGAATGCAGGTATACAATTGATTTATATGCTGTGTTTAAAAACGAATTTTGAAATGAATTAAATTTCAGGATATGTACTGTTAGAGCTTCATAGGTTGTTTGGGGTCATATTTAGAAGGCATTTTAGTGTCTTTGAAGTTATTTTTCCCTTTTTAAATGGAAAGCGTTCCTCATGGGGCCCTGAGCAGTTCTTAGCCATGTTATTTAATAGGAAGTGGATAACATGGCTAAGAGCATTTGCTGGAAAATGCATGAATATCGCTGATTTTTCTGCTATATTCATGCATTGTGGCCGTTTTTTTTCACATTGCTTCATAGGTTGTTTGGGTTCATATTTAGAAGGCATTTTAGTGTCTTTGATGTTATTTTTCCCTTTTTAAATGGAAAGCGTTCATCATGGGGCCCTGAGCAGTTCTTAGCCATGTTATTTAATAGGAAGTGGATAACATGGCTAAGAGCATTTGCTGGGAAATGCATGAATATCGCTGATTTTTTTGCTATATTCATGCATTGTGGCCGTTTTTTTTCACATTGCTTCATAGGTTGTTTGGGTTCATATTTAGAAGGCATTTTAGTGTCTTTGATGTTATTTTTCCCTTTTTAAATGGAAAGCGTTCCTCATGGGGCCCTGAGCAGTTCTTAGCCATGTTATTTAATAGGAAGTGGATCACATGGCTAAGAGCATTTGCTGGAAAATGCATGAATATCGCTGATTTTTCTGCTATATTCATGCATTGTGGCCGTTTTTTTTCACATTGCTTCATAGGTTGTTTGGGTTCATATTTAGAAGGCATTTTAGTGTCTTTGATGTTATTTTTCCCTTTTTAAATGGAAAGCGTTCCTCATGGGGCCCTGAGCAGTTCTTAGCCATGTTATTTAATTGGAAGTGGATAACATGGCTAAGAGCATTTGCTGGAAAATGCATGAATATCGCTGATTTTTCTGCTATATTCATGCATTGCGGCAGTTTTTTCCACATTGCTTCATAGGTTGTTTGGGTTCATATTTAGAAGGCATTTTAGTGTCTTTGATGTTATTTTTCCCTTTTTAAATGGAAAGCGTTCCTCATGGTGCCCTGAGCAGTTCTTAGCCATGTTATTTAATAGGAAGTGGATAACATGGCTAAGAGCATTTGTTGGAAAATGCATGAATATCGCTGATTTTTCTGCGTTATTCATGCATTGCAGGCCTTTTTTTATCACATTTGCAAGCACTTCTTAGCCATGTTATCCAATGGGAGGTGGATAACATGGCTAAGAGCATTTGCTTCAAAGGTTGTTTGGGGTTATATACCATTTTTGGGAAATTATTAACATGCCTATCTAACTCCCATAATCAAAATCTAAATTTGCCAACCGCAGGTGGGAGCGTATTTACAATAAATTTGCACCATGAAGAATGTAAAATAGCATACTAGATACTCAAATAACTTATAAATATGATCCAAAACATCTTATGAAGCACTAGTAGTGCATATTTCCAGAAATGTATTGGTTTTCATTTAATGATTTACTTCATTGGTAGGCCTTCACATGTTTTTTTACCTTGGTTTTTTTTCAGTGAAAATCTTATCTGCAACCATGTGTTGGCCTCACCTCAAATAAACAAAACAGGTGATGGACTGAATGTGGATCAATGACACACATTCACCCCAGTCCAAAGATCTGGGCCTAAACAAACCTTTAGATAGGCTACATCTTATCGTCATCCTGAATTAATGATTTAAAATATTAGGGAGTGATTTATGAGTGTTGTATGCCTGTTTTGTACCATTGAGTGTCATTTTTGTGATGCAGTGCTGGTGGAAAATATTTGCTATGTTAAATAATTAGTACGGCATTAAGTTTTAGATGACTGTTATTTATTTACTGTTTGGTAATAGTGGTTAATAACATTTTATATTATATTTTTTCACAGATTCAACTGCAGATTCTTTCATAGTTTGGAAAATGCCTTCCAGAAGTCGAATACGAAAGGCTAGAAAACGTCAAAGACAGCAGGATGATGTTTTATTGCAGCAGTCCTCTTCCCCAAATACTTGTCAAAACACCAAGAAAGGTCCGGGTAAGAGCACGAAATCATTCTTAAGAAATATTTGTAGTAAAAAAAATTTTGCTCAAAAAAATGTGTCTGTTCACAAAAAGAGAAGTAATTTAAATGGAAAGGAGAGACCCATCACAAATGTTACTGGTAGAGGAAGAGATAACTCTGTGCATGATAGTAGAAGGAAACAACAGTTTAGGGACATTCGACAACGAATGTTCCGTAATAGGATATTAGTTAATTTATTGAAAAATATTAAAAAGAAAGGCCAACAGAAAGCGGCATTTTATAGGAAGAAGAAAAATGTAGAGAAAATTATTGATCATGCTTTTGAAATCAAGCGAAAGTTGTTTATTTTGGTAATCAATAGAATTAGGAAACTAAGCAAGGTAATTTCTGATTTCAAAACAAAAAGTAGATGGAAGAGAGTAGTAAATCGTACTAACTTTTGTGAAGTTTTTTCTGGAGAATGGATGCATAGTTCAAGTTCTGAGGCATTTTTTAATGAGGAGACTTATTTTCAGGATAATGATTTGGTGCATGCAGTTGACATCAGTGGTCGAGCTTATGAAGTGAAGGATGGTTGTCCAGTTGAAAAAGAACAACTTGTGACAACAGAGACAGAAGAGGCGCTAAGTGATGAGGTTTTAGGAAGACGTCCTAAGGGTCCTGTGTACATTTGGAAGTGTAGTTCTATTTGCAGTGTGCGACAGGTTTCCATCAATTTGCTTTGTGATTTTATACGGACATTTAATAAGAAAAGTTTGAAGCAGAAAATGAAGTTGTTGCAAGATTTAGATCCTTGCAGAGTGAGACAAATGACAGGTTTGCGTGGTCATTCACTGGCTTGTCTTTCCAGGAGAGTATGCCAGAGTGTTTTTCATCATTTCAGGATGCTAGCAGTGCATCATAATAAAGTGAGAAAATTAGTGAGAATGTTGTATTATGCTAAGAGTCCAGCAATTATGCTTAAACAGTTATGTGCTGCTCTTTTGCATGGTTCTGAAATAGATGTGAAGAATCTTTGTGAAGAAATTGAGTTTTGTTACTTTGGTAGTAAAGATGAGAATGTTCAAATTGACCCTGAAGTAGAGGGTAATGTGGAAGATAATGTACAGGTTTCCAGTACAGATAATTTTCAGAAGGAAATTGCCACGTTTCAGATGAAATCAAGTGAGAGGCCTAATTTCACTTGTGTATGTTGTCGACGCACTTATTATAAGAATCAGACTAAGGTAGTGGATTTATATGCAAAAAGTGAAAGGGAAAATAATAGTGAATGGAAGGATTTAGCCACATACTTGATGGTAGAAAATTATTTTGATTTGGGATCGGATCAACGTGTGTGTACTTATTGTTGTAATAAATTAAACCAAAACCAGATGCCTGCTAGGGCAGTTCATAATAATCTGGAATTGGTTGAGATTCCTTCTGAATTGAAGGATTTAAATACTTATGAATCTATTTTGATTCAAAGTATCCATCCCTTTCAGGCTATTGTAAGAATGGAGCCAAAGACAGGGAAGTTGCCTCCAGCAGATTTACAGAGAGGATTAAAGGGAAGAGTTGTTTATTTGCCTCTAGATTTGAACAAAAACATTAACACAATTGGAATAGAAAAAGTGGAAGAGGAACCTCTGGTTATCTTGGTTAATGGGGTTCCGACAAAGAATAAGAAAATATGGCAAGATTTAGTGGATGTTAGGAAAGTCAAAAAGGCAACAGTGTATTTGAAGAAAAATAATAAGTACTATAAGAATGTATATGTTGCAGAAGAGGAAGTAAGTGATGAAGAGGATAGCGATTTGTGTGCTGGCCAAATTGAGAAAGTAGAGGCCTCTAAAAGTGAAGAAATATATGAACATTATAGTGTTCATCCTTTGCATTCCAAGGAAGTGATGGGGAATGCTATTGAGTTGTTTCAAATGAAACAAGCCAAAGGGAGTCCCATTAGTGTTTGGGAGGAAAGTTTGGAAGCTCGGTGTTTCCCACAGCTATTTCCCACAGGTCAAGGAGGAAGATATGATGAGCGACCTCGTGAAATTCCTGCGTCTGAATACCGGACTTTACGATTGTATGCAGAAGATCCTAGGTTTCGGCAATGCATTCCCTATTTGTTTCATCTCCTGTTTGAAAGCGATCTGTCTGGACTGTCATATGCAGTGAACCACATCTTAAAAAGTGGTATACAGATGCGAAACATCTCGGCAAGTGACTTTATGCATAAAGTCAATGTCCAAGACAGTATTTTGGATTCTCACTTAATTAATCTCATGGCGTGTCAGCGTGGTACTAATGAGTACTGGTACCGTCGTCATGGTGACTTAAAATGTATGCTGAGGAACTTAGGAACTCCGACATGGTTCCTCACTCTGAGCTGTGCCGAGTATGGCTGGGATGACTTACTTGAATTTCTACGAGAGGCAAATGGAAATATTGAAAACATTGAATTCAAGACACCTGGAGAACTGTGTTCTTTGGATCCTGTGAATGTATGCAGGTACTTCAATCATAGATTTGAAGCTATGATGTCTTTCATCACAAATAAAAAGAATCCACCTCTTGGAGAGGTGTTGGATTTCTTCTGGAGAAAGGAGTACCAAGCAAGAGGTGCCCCTCATATACATATGTTGCTGTGGATCAAGGATGCACCTAAATTTGGAACAGATCCGGATGACTTAGTGATGAATTTCATCGAACAGTATTCTACGTGTGCTGTTCCAAACGCAACGGAGAAGAAAAGTCTAAGAGAACAAGTTCTACGTTTCCAAAGCCATCGTTGTGGAAAGTACTGTCGTCGTAAATTCAGAAACAAGGACAAGTTCTACACCAAATGTCGTTTCAACTTTCCACGACCGGTGATTTCTAAAGGAAGAGTGAACAGTTTGATGTCTTCGCTGCGACATAATGTGACGAGGAAATCACCCAAGAATACATACAATTTGAAAAGGAACGAAGAGTCCAAGTACATCAATGACTACAACCCAGTGATTTTGTCCATGTGGAATGCCAACATGGATATACAGTTTGTGGCTGACAACTGTATGGCTGTGGCTCGGTATGTGACATCTTACATCACCAAAAAAGAAAAGACCGAACTGAAGGATATGTGGGAGGACATTTCCCATGAAAAGAGCCTCAGCAAGAAGTTGTACAGTTTCAGTCTGAAGATGTTGTCGCATCGAGAAATCGGAGCTTACGAATGTTCTGATCGATTGTCTTCAGCAAGTCTCTATGCCAAATCCAGGAGTCTCGTTTGGGCGAGTCTTGGTCTTGCTGCAACGCGAAATCGAGTTCTAAAACCTGTTCGGGAAATTGAGTATTTGGCAGAAAAGGAACCAAACAGTACCGACATTTTGAAGACCAACATGTTGGATACATATTATCCAAATCGAAGCAGTCACCTTGAGAATGTTTGTCTATATGAGGTTCTCCAAAATTATATATTCAAGAGGAACATCAAAGAAGATATTGAGAAAGGAGTGTATGCTGTAATTGGAAGTGAGGGATGCCTGGTCAAGCAAAGAAAATGCCAATTAGTAAACCATCGAAAATTAAGTGGCGAATCTCCAGAAAAAAAGGAGTTTTTCTATTTAGCACTTTTGCAACTTTTCAAGCCTTGGCGTGCAGAAGAGGAACTGCTTGGAGATTTCCTCTGTTACGAAGACTCTTTCAATGCAGCCAAGGAGTCCATAGAATGTCCTGCTTTTTCTAAATATCAAGAAATGCTAACTTTGGAAATTGAGCAGGAAGCAACGATTGCAGCCGAGATTGCCAGAGACAGTTCTCAGGACAGTCAGAGTTCTGTTTCATTGAGTCAAGATCCACTTGGAGGACCTATTATCGAAAATGAAGCTGCCACTGCTATGAATGAAGTAGAAAGAGCCATGGCACATGCTCAGGAGGATTCAGTTAACTTACAAGACTTGGAAAAACAACTCAACGTTGAGCAGAGGAAAATATATGATGAAGTTACCAAGGAAATTGAGCACGGATTAAGTCATGAGAAGAAAGAGTGCTCGTGTACATCGTTGAAGCCTGTCCGACTGTACGTGAGTGGAGAAGCGGGAACTGGAAAAAGTTTCCTCATTAAAGCAATCTCTTGTTATTTGCAGGAAAGGACTGAGTCATCGCTGTCTTGTGTTGTCACCGCTCCTACTGGACTGGCAGCACATAATATTAAAGGTATTACTTTGCATCGTCTACTGATGCTGCCGGTGGAGCATGACAACAAATTACAATACAACAAGTTATCTGGAGATGCTTGCTGTGAAGTTTCAAGAGTTTTGAGGAAAATGAAACTACTTATCATTGACGAAGTAAGCATGGTTTCCAATGTCATGCTTGCCTTTGTGCATTTGAGAATGCAAGAAGTACTTAAAACTGAATATGATGTCTTATTTGGTGGGAAACACATTATTGTTTTCGGAGATCTTCTACAGCTGACACCAGTAAAAGGTCAACCTGTGTTCAAAATACTCACGCATGAAGATACCAGGAAGTGCCTAGGGAGCATTGGCAACGTCAATATATGGTTAAACTTCAATTATGCAGAACTGCATCAAAATATGCGTCAGGCAAAGGATGAAGATTACAAGAATATTCTACAAGATATTAGAATTGGAAAAGTGACCGAGCATGGGAAAGAAGCTTTAAATGCACGGTTACTGTCAAATTTGTATCCCAAACAAGAGATTGTGCCTGAGAATATTTTTCAGAAAATTACTGAGAAGAAATCCGGGATATGTCTCATGCCAACTCTTGCAGAATGTGCCATCTTCAACAACAAAATGTTGAATTTAGAAAAGCAAGACATTGCGAAACTGGAAGCTATCGACAAATTAGAGCATATGGGATCAACAATTATTTTGTCAGATAATTTGAAATCAAAATTGGATTCATTAGAGAAGACTATATCTAAGACAGCGGGTTTTGAAAAGACTCTGAATGTGTGTTTAAATTGCCGAATCATTTTGAGACGGAATTTACATGTAGAAAGAGGTCTGGTAAATGGATCAATGGGTAATGTTGTTGATTTTGAGAAATACAGAAATAGAGATGGAATAGAATTTTTAAGAATTAAATTTGATGGCATTGAGGAAGTACAGCAAATTGGTCGTTGTTCTGCTAGGTTTTTGCTTGTTAAAGATTTATATGTTCGCCGTAAACAGTTTCCTGTTTGCTTGGCATATGCGGTGACAATCCATAAATCGCAAGGTTTAAGTGTAGACTGTGCATTGGTGAATATTGGCAGTTCTGTGTTCAAGGAGGGTATGGCATATGTGGCATTGTCACGAGTTAGAACTTTATCGGGATTGTACTTGATTGACTGTGATGTCACAAACATTTGTGCGGATCTAGATTGTGTTAAGGAATACAATAGGTTAAGAAGAGAGTATGCGCCACATTTGCCTCAATATCCTTTGTTTGAGAAACGTGTGGTAGGCCGGAAACGTAGAAATAGCAGTAATAGTAGGGAGGTTGTTGCAAAAAGACTAAAAGTCAATGAACCGAAAGTTGTTAGCAGAAAGAAAGTGGATACTGTTGAAGAAATTGTTGGTTTTCAATTTGAAAACAGTTCTGGTGTCAACTGCTATGCAAATGTCGTTGTTAATGTTCTCTTTTCACTAGAGAGTTTAAAACAACAGATTGTGTTCAATTCAGAACAAATTTTATGCTGCTTGTTGAATTCTGTGTTAGAGAAATGTAGCACTGATCGAACAAAAGTAGAAAGTGTGTCTGAAGTTCGTTATCTGTTAGATGAATGTTCAGGTCAAACAGACTTCTCTGAAAATAATCAGCAAGATTGTCAGGAGTTTTTAATGTATATGCTTGATATATTGCAAGATGAGGGTGTAGATGTAGATCACCTGTTTGGGCTTTCTTATCAATGGCAGCATGACTGCGAGAACTGTATGGTATCAAGTACTACTAGTGTAGACTCAGAAAGATTTATATATTTAACTTTGCCAGACAGTAAATCAGTGTCCTTTAATAAGCTAGTAAATGCAGCGGATCACAACATGGAGTGTAGCCAATGTAAATGTGATATGATGTCAACATTATTTATACGTAGATATGGCCAGTATGTCATTTTAATGATGCAACGATGTAGGCCTGATGGATCAAAATTGTCAACTTTAATAAAAAATTTTGTGGCTTCTCAGCTGTCAATATCAGGGAGGACTTTTGTTACTGTAGCAATTATCTATCACGATGGTCCATCAACAACATCAGGACATTATACAGCTTACTTAAAGTCTGGAAACGGCTGGTCATTCTGTAATGATTCTGTTGTAACTTTCAAAAAAAAATTGCTGTTTGACCTTAAAAATTCTTACCTGGTGTTTTTAAAACCAAAATTTTAAGTAGAGGGAATGTAAGTCTGCAATGCTGTCTCGATTAAAAATCCAACTATATAAACCTGATGCAAGTAAGTCTGCTTCATAGTAAGCAGTATCAGTGTCATAGGAAAAGGAGAACATAAGTGACAAAGAAGAGTAAGATATTAGTAGTCCAGGATTGTGAAAATAATCTCAAATATTTTATTTTTGAAAGTTGCGAAAATAGAAAATGTCGGGATTTGATTGGAAGAATTACAAGACTTGCGAATCGCGGCAACATGATTTGGCCTAGTGGAAACATGTGATATAATGAGAGAAGTTTTTTTTCTATGTAACATATTTCACGTATCGATGGAGGTTTTCTTTCAGAAAGTGGCGGGCTGAAAATATTTAAAGCACAACAGAGTGGATGCTGTTTATAGGAGATCGTTTGACGTCATTGAAAGTAAGTTAATTTTAAGAAGTTTTGAAATCAGATTTCTTAGGTTGTATGGGTTTTTTAAACACAGTCATTTTGATTGTGTTTTTTTTCCCCGCTGTTACATGATGAATACCTTCAAGTCACTCATTTAAGTGAAATTTGATACATTCTGAGAACAGCAAAAATAAACCATTTAACATGTATAATTAATGTTATGCTTTTTGTCCTTATGATATACATTTAGAAATGTGTGGTACATATGGGTAAGCTGAGTTCTGTAAATATCAATTTTAATGCTTAGAGTGCTGTACTTCTGGGTAGTGTTTTTTTTAAAAAAAAAAAAGAGGCCTCACCTCAAAGAAAGATCTTGAAAGCACACATCTTATTTGCATCCTAAAACAATCATTTACAATGTTAGACACAATTTTATTATGGCTTTACATCTTTTTTGCGCTGCTATTGCATCACTATTGTGAGACATTAGCAGTGCAAGAAAAACATCATGTTTCAAAATAGGCCTCAGTTCAGCAATATCAAGATACAGTTTCTTTCGAATATATATCTTTAGGATTGTGTAGGGAACGTAGAGAAGCAGAGACTTCTGTAAATGTCAAAGTTGTTGAAAAACTGTTTGTTTTTGAACCTTTTCCCTTGTCTTTTCTAATTTTTAAATACATGTTTTAATATTTTTTGAAATGTTTGTTCTTTGTTTTACAGATTGAAAGTATGAAAAAATATTTAAAAAAGGTAACAAGAATTATAAGGTAAATGTTTTCCACTCTTTTTACCCGCAATGCACTGCTGATGATGTCATTGACACTATCTCTCATTTACTCTCTCTAGCTGTCTTTCTTTTTACATTATTCTCTGTTTACTTCCCTTATACTAACTCTTCTTTTTTTTAAAAAAATATTTTTTTAGTTCGCTTAAAGTTCGCGAACCGGTCAGCGAACTTGAAGCGAACCAAAAGAAATAGAGCTTGCCAGAGTGATAAACATTCTAGCAATTTTGTTTGAAAGGGGAGGTAGTTCTGAAAAGAACTGTTTTTTTTTGTTTTTGTTGTTTTATATATTTTTTTTTTTTTTTGAACATTTTTGGGTTTTTTTGTATTTTTAGAACTGTTTTATGTTTTTTTTGTGTTTTTTACGGAGGGGAGACAACAAAAAACAGGCTTTCAAAACGGCTCAACTGGAGCAAAAAAAAAAAATTACTTTTTGGGTGCATTAGGGCATTTATGATTTTCATATGCAATGTTCATGAGGTTGACACTCATGTTGCCATATGACAGCATAGCACCACAGTAAATACAAGATAACTTCATGTGCTGGAAGTTAGGTTGGATGTTTGGCACAGTCTCTTGTGCCTCTCTTCCCGTCAAAGACAATGTGGATGTAGATCTTGCCACAGGAGTTGCTGTCGGATTGTCTTCAAGATCCCTTAACTCAGCCCGGCTGTAGTTCAAGGGATGCCACCTGCTCATGTGACGGTGCATTGTATAGTTCCCCATACTGTACTTCTTTTCTGTGCCTCTCGACAATCTGTAGTCACAGATGAGGCAGGTGGCATATTTTGCATTCACTTTTTTTGTTCCAGGAGGGATGGAGAAAAACTGCCAGATGAAACTGGTTTTTCGTTTAGAAACCCTGGGCAACTCATCAACAAATTGATGTTCCTCTCTCTCCTCTTCTTCTTCTTCCTCATCTTCCTCCTCTCTGTTAGTCATAATTTGACTAGGTGGTCCTCTCTTCTTATGAGGAGGTGGAGGTGGTGGTGGGGGTGCACCAGCTGCAGCAACAATGGAAGCCATTGTGGATCTTCAGATAAATGGTCTTTCTCTCACCAAGATGAAAGTCAGAGTGAGGAAATAAGGAGGGGTTTACATGATTTGGGAAAAACAAAAGTTCTGAGCCAATGAAAAGTGTTATTTTTAGGTCACATGACCTAGTTATACATCATTTGGAAACCAAAAGTGAAATGAACCAATGAGAAGTTTGATAAACAAGTCACATGACCTGTTCCGCTTACGTTACGCGGCGCGCGCCGCGTCCCAGATCGCTTCCGGTTCGCGGTCCGGAGCACTTCCGGGAGCGCTAACGCGACGCGTCATTAGACGCATTACGCGATAACGTGATACGTCGCGCTTCCGCGACGCGTCACTGTTCCGCTAACGTAACGTTGACCGGTTCGCGGACTAGATCGCGGCATCAAGATGAGCTAACGGAAAGCTTCCCGGTTCGCGAACTAGAAGCGAAGAAAAAAAATATTAAAAAAAAATTATCAATAAATATCTAAATATATTTTGGGATTTAAAGAATAATACATTTCACAGCTACAGATGTTAGCTTTTAAAAAACCAATGAAATTCACTGAAAAAACCATAGGTTATAGACCATATATAGTTAGAAATTTGCATTTAAAAAACCATTGAAATTCAATGAAAAAACCATAGGTTATAGACCATATATAGTTAGGAATTCGCATTTACAAAACCTTATTTTACTCGCACAAAACCATTGAAATTCCATATATAGTTAGTTGCACTAACTATATATCGCGCACCCGCAATCCACTGCTGATGATGTCACATATTACATCATTCATGACATGGTCAGTGACATCACTGATGACATCACTGATGACATCTCAAATGACATCACTGATGACATCACTGATGACATCACTGATGACATCACTGATGACATCTCATTTGACATTACTGATCACATCACTGATGATATCATTCATGTGATAATACGATGAACCTCTTCAGACTCTAATATAACCTTAGATACAATCAGTGTAAACAGACACTCACAGACTGTCACTCATCCATGGAGTTACTCACACACCTAGTCAGTCATGCAAAGAATCAATCACACCTCCATTTCCTCAACTATACAGTTATACAAACTTTACTTATTCAAACATATACTAACACATATTTACTCTCTTATACAATCCCTGATACAAGTTCACAATGATCCATACAGCCACTCACACATTCACTGGCTCTTATGCACAGTTATTTATATATGTCAACTCTCACATGTACTGTGTTTTACATATGTACTTACTTTGACATGTAGCACTGAGATATCCATTCACTCACCAATACACTCGTTCACAGTCAACCACCCATACAGCTGTTTCCACATGCAGTTTTGAACCCATAGATCTAGTGAATCAACTGTTCACACATGTATGCACAGAGTCACACACCTCCCAGCCACCTTCACACACACACTCACTCTCCCATACAAATACTTGGGCAACCAATCAATAACCCATATAGTTACTCATATAGCTACTGATCAACACATGCAGCAGTTCATAGAACAACAGATATAATGATGCACAAATGAAGACAGTTTAGTCACTAACCCATGCACTCAGTGAGACACATTTAATAACTCTCTCATACAGTCAGTCATGCACCTACTAAATCCTTCATCCAGACACTTATACATCCACTCATTCTTCAATATGTAAGACATATTTTAACTATACAGAAACAGACAGCCACTGGATGATTTCATCAGTGATGTCATCAGTGATGTCATCAGTGATGTCACTGACCATGTCATGAATGATGTAATATGTGACATCATCAGCAGTGGATTGCGGGTGCGCGATATATAGTTAGTGCAACTAACTATATATGGAATTTCAATGGTTTTGTGCGAGTAAAATAAGGTTTTGTAAATGCGAATTCCTAACTATATATGGTCTATAACCTATGGTTTTTTCATTGAATATATATATATATATATATATATATATATATATATATATATTCACTGAAAAAAACATAGGTTTCACACCAGTTATAGTTAGCTGGAAATTTTACTGACATAAAACGATAGAAATTCCAACGTTATAGTTAGTTGGACTCACTATAACAAGCGCGCCTGCAATGCACTGCTGTGACGTCACATATTACATCACTCATGACATCATCAGTGACATCACTCATGACATCACTGATGACACTAGCCAGTGAATGTGTGTCTTTCTTTAAAATTAATATGTTTAATATTTGTATTTGTAAAGGTTGATGGAAGAATAAATGGTTAAATAAGTGTGTAAATAGATGTTTTTTTTAAAAAAGTGATTGGTTAACTGCTTTATCAAGTGTATTTTATTGAATACATATATTAGCGAGTAACTTTTAAATATTGAAATATATGTATCAGTGTTTCACTTTGTGTATAAGTAGCTGCATGGGTTGGTGACTGACTCACTGTTTGTATGTATTTTGAAGACTGCATATGTGCAGGACTGTATGGGAGGATGAGTGTGTATATATGTGTGTTAGTGAGTGAAGGACTGTCTCACTATTGTGTTTTTTAGTAACGACATATATTTTATTCTAGTGTATGTGAGTTTTGATGTATATAAGTGAGTATATGTGAGAGTAAGAGATTGTAAGAGTTCCTGTTTGAATAAGTATATGTTTATATAAATGATTGTTTAAGAGAGTAAGTATGTGTAAGTTTCCATAGAAGTAAAGAGGTAGTGTGTGTATAGTTTTATATGCAAATAAATGGATGATCAATAATTTATTTGCATGTGTGAGTATGTGTGTGAGTAACTTTTGGATGACTGTCGGTGTATAACAGGATGTATAGATGTATCACTACATATGATGAGTGAGTATATGTATGAGTGACTATATAGAACTGTTGGTAAATGAGTGGATGTGTATATAGATGGTGGAATTACTGAATTGGTTGTTGTAACTGGTTTGGGTATCTACATTTTTTTGAAAATGTTAGTTTCTATTTTTGAATATCTATTTCAAGGGTTACATTACACTAACTCTGTCACAAGGATGGTGTCAAAAGTGATGTCATGGGTGATGTCACTGACGATGTCATGATTGATGTAATATGTGACGTTATCAGCAGTGCATTGCAGGCGCGCTTGTTATAGTGAGTCCAACTAACTATAACGTTGGAATTTCTATAGTTTTATGTCAGTAAAATATCCAGCTAACTATAACTGGTGTGAAACCTATGTTTTTTTCAGTGAATTTAATAGGTTTTTTAAATGCTAATTCCTAACTATAACTGGTGTGAAACCTATGTTTTTTTCAGAGAATTTCATAGGTTTTTTAAATGCTAATTCCTAACTATATATAAGGCCTCAAACCTATGAAATGTAATATTTCTTATAATGAATCCTATATTGTATATTTATATAATACTTTTTTTTTTTTGCCATGGTGCGCTCCCGGTGCGTGCCCCGGTGTGGCACTGGAAAGCGCAGTTTTCCGGAGCTCCCCGGGTCGCGCACCGGTGAGCGTCCTGTTAGCGCTATTGCCGCGAATGAAAACATCGTGACGTATCGCGTAGCCGCGTCCGCGTGATACGCATAGCGTAAGCGCACCCGGAAGTACTCGAGCGAATACGATCGCGCAACGTAAGCATCTGACACGCTTCCGCGACGCAACCCATGGCACGCCCCGTGGCGCGCCCAGACACGTCGCGTAAGTGCGTCGGGTCATGTGACCTGAAAATAACACTTTTTATTGGTGCAGAACAGTTTTGGTTTCCAAATGATGAAAGCCAGGTTCATGTGACCTGAAAATAACACTTTTCATTGGTTCAGGACAGGTTTTTTTTCAAAATGATGAAAGCCCCCACCATTTTTCCTTATTCTGACTTTGTCCTTTGACTAAGGAAGACCTGTTTGGAGATCTAAGAGAAATATTTTGTACTTTGAAATGGCTACAGTAGCAGCAGCAGCTGGAGCATCTGCACCACCACCACCCCCAAGAGGACCATCACAACATCACATTGGTGGTCAAGAAGAAGAGGAGGAGGAGGAGGAGGAGGGGAGGAGGTGGCTGCCAGAAGACAATACCCCATACAGGCCAAGGCAGCACATTGTATGGGAGTTTTTTTCTATCCCAGAGGGCAAGAAGAAAGTCAATGCGCCAAAGGTGACTTGCCAAATCAGTGGCATTGAACTTTCAAGGGGGAACCCTAACAAAAAATGTTCATTTGGTAATAACACCATGATTAGGCACATGCAGCGCAAGCATCCCAACAACTATGCTGCCGCAGAGGTGAGAGAACTGGCCAGTAACCCTCCCCAATCTTCACCCAGCACCTCCAAAAGAAAGCAACCCACTCCATCGGGACCAGAGACAAGGGAGACGATTCCTTGCATACAACCACGGTTTGGTGAATTCAGGATCACATGTATTTTTTTGTGGTAAGACCATCTCCTATGATGAGCAGAGCATAAAGCCTATACTCCTTGCTGGTGACAACCACAATTGCCCCAAAAAACCCTAATTTTTTCCTGATTTTTTTTTGCTCCAGTTGAGCCATTTTCAATTCCCTGATTTTTGTTTCTCCCCATAAAAATAACAAAAAAATATAAAATAGTTCATAAAAGCCAAAAAAAGTACAAAATGTTCAAAAAACATTAAAAAAATATAAAACAACAAAAAGAAGAAAAAAAACTGTTCTTTTTAGAACTACCTCCAAATTATAAAAAAGGCTACATTTTTTAAAAACTCTATCATTCTTTTTTCCCCATGGTACGCTCCCCGGTACACTCAGCGGTACGCGTACCGGGTGCTCCCCCCGCGCAAATAAAAAAAAAAACCTAGGGGGTCGGGGGGTCTACTCTTCCCCCTTATGGTCATTTCCCCCTTTGTTTTTGCCACCTCTTGTGTCTCGATCCTACCGAGACACAAGATGGCGGCCGCTCCGGACTGTTTGGAATGTTGACAGACATCCGAGAGCAAATCAGCTTTCCGCGCGCGAACTCACGTAGCGCGCTGGTTAGCGCCCCGGTGCGCGTACCGGGGTGCGCTTATAGATATATATACTTTTTTTTACCTAAATTACTCAAAATCCACTGGAGCACATATCTTGAGATATAGCAAAGGCACATCGGGCTACCAGTCCCTACAATTTTACCAAGTTTGGTGGAAATCCATTCAGCCATTCGGGCTAAAAGTGAGGTCGACCGCCCTATAGAAATTAACATGGGGAAAACACATTTTGGAACCCCCCTTTTATCTCGGCCCCCGCTTGACAAATCCCCCCCAAACTTTCAGGGAAGGACCGGGGCGCCACGAGGCAAATTTGAGGAAATTTACAGGCAGATTCCTCAACCGGCGCCAAAGTTATTCACAATAGAATGTTTAGATTTTGTATTGAAAATAATCCTAACTATAACTACCTACTGGCGACCGCCAGTAGGTAATATATACATATATATTATATATATATATATATATATATATATATATATATATATATATATATATATATATATATATATATATACATAGTGACTACGTGACTACTGGCATTCGCCAGTAGGTAGTTATAGTTAGGACCTTGTTTCTATTCAAAAAGCATTTTTTCTTTTGCCAATACCTTTGGCGTCGGTTAACGAATCTTCGCAAAATTTTCAAAACTAGTGAGACGCTCCAGTCAGCTCCTATCTTGAAAGTTTCGGGGTGATTCGGTAAGCATTGGACTAGAATAAAGGGAGGTCCCAAAACGTGTTTTCTCCATGTTAATTGCCATAGGAAGGTTTAGACACGCCTACAGCCCGAAGTGCTGAACGGAATTGCACCATATTTGGCAAAAAGATAGCCTTTGTTTCAGAAAGAACTCTTTTTGTAAAATTGTGTAAATCCCTTCAGTAGTTCATAATTTTTTTTTAAAAAAGAGGTCAAAATATGCATTTCCCATAGGAAACTTTAGATTCGGGTACAGCTCGAACTGCTGAACGGAATTCCACCAAATTTGGCAAAAAAGTAGTTCTTGGTTCTGAAATCACTCTTTTTTAAATGGTGTACATCTGTTCAGTAGTTGCTGAGAAAATCACAAAATAAAAGTTTCGATATATAGAGGCACGGAGGATCCACGCACCCTGCCGATCATGAGCTGCATTCTAATTGGCTGTCAAAACTTTAAACCAGGAAGTGTTGGCAGCCATCTTGTGCTCCGGTAGAACGGAGGCACAAGAAATCAGTTAAACAAATGTGCAAAACTAGAAAACGGGGCTGGGTAGAAACATCCTGACCTCCTAGGCCTGCTCAGGGTGTCCCACAAGGATCCCCAGAGCCCCCCCAATTATTTTTTTTAAATTCATCCAACTAGTCCACCACGTACCTCCAGTAAGCGCTACAAAGCTGCATTGCAGAGTGGTATAAAAAGGGACATGGCCTTGGCCACTTCTCTGCAACGCAGCGCAGTGGCGCTTACTGGAGGTACCTGGTGGGCTAGTTGGACCACAGAGACCCTCAGGATTGGAGAGGAATTAATTCTCTAACTATCCAGTAACTATAACTGCTAAATTTCACTGTGTTTTTTCCATGTTATTTCCTAACTATGACAGCCCTGTAAACTTTGATTTTTGCACTGTTGGTTAAAAATAAAATAAAAAGGACTACTTACAACCAGCAACCTGCTGTGCTTTGCTGTGCTGCTTTTCTTCTACACCCTTTGAGGGGCTGCAGTTGGAAAAACTCATATATATAGTCACACAATCAGCTAAGGGACATGGACCTCTTTTTCACCATGAGACTGTGACACTGAGTAAGAGAGAGAAAAGCCAAAAAGCAACAAATGTGGAGAAAGAGATAGTGAAACAATAACAATGACAGGAGCCAGGGATATAAAATAATGAGTTTACAGGGACTTTATAGTTAGAAAATAACATGATAAAAAATTTAGAAATTCTCTGAAAAAAACAAAGGGTAGAGAGATGTCATAGTTAGGAAATAGAATTAAAAAACTATAAAATTCACTGAAAAAAACAAAGGTAATGCTAGGGTAAGGCTCAGATTTTACTTGTACAAATCCAGTGAATTTCAGCAGTTATTGTTCCCTGAGCTTGTTGTAAATGAATCTAGGACCCTATTGTAATTTTCCTGATTCATGCCCTTATATAGGTATAAATTACCCGATCCTTATATAGGCATAGAAATCATTACCATACTTGGACTGAGCCTATGCCGCCCAAATACAGAATGGCTACTTTCACTAAGTTCCGAGAATCAACAACGATTTCTTAGAAAAACCCACCTTCAGCAGCTAGGTACTTCCCCTTGCCTGAATACTAATTTATCTAGGAAATGATGGAGTTTTCACAGAACTGGGTCTTTGAGTGACGTTATTAAGTCAAATCATACGTCAAACTTGGCACCTTCAAAGTATAAATATGCCTACATTTGCCCAGACAAACATACGGTGGTTTGGAGCAGATCGACTAACTACTTGCCCGACGCCCTGCAGCAGCAAGTGCAGAAGGAAGCCGACCCTTCAGCTGACGCACGGAGAGATGCTGTCTTTTCTCCTGCTGAGAAATCCAGCTCCAGTGTTTCCAGGCTACCCTTGCGGGTTGCTGGGAAATCGAGTCCTGAGAGAGAGGTACAAGACCTTCTTCATTCTAAACCAAGGTACGGAGCTGATTAGACCCATAGAGAATTCTTGGATAGATCCTGGCAGAGAAATACTAAACTTAAGCTACTCCTCACTTACTTCTTCCCTTGCACTAGACTTAGGTTAGGTACACCGGGGTAGGCGTATTTTAGAAGCACCAGTTGAGTACTTTTATTCATTATTTTATTACGGTATGTATTTTATACGTTTTAAGGCAATTTATGACTTAGAAACCATATCATGCTTTTACAGTACTACTTTATAATACTTTTCGTATTATATGCCTTGTACTTTATAACCAGTATTACTATTGTAGCAGTACATTTCTTATGCTTGTTCAATAAATACCTTTTATTCAAAAACGCCTGTCTCTCTATTTTCTCAGCACCTCTGGTGAAACGAAGCATGCACGATTGACTGAGTAAAATAGTTATCTATTGTTTCCGCGACTCTGGAGATACGTTTCTTATCCTGGGTAAACAAAGTTGTCATGTTTATGCGGTTGTCAGAAACTAATCCCTTCTTGTAATTTCGAGAACGTTTCTAGTGACCTCTGAGCTAGCTCGCACTCACAATTAAGTTTAATAAATACGATAGCGGCCTAGTCGACCTCAGTCCTATGTCTAATCTATAGTATATGTTATTCCAATGCGCAGAGCGTATTGGAAATATAGGAACTACACTACAAGCTAACTATAACGTATGCCCCATAATACACTTCTTATGACATTACATATTACATCACTCATGACATGGTCCAATCAGTAGTTATAGGTAGGATTCCCAGAGGTAGGAATCCCTTTAATTTTTGCCTGGTAATAACTTTGCCACCATTTGATGAATCTTGATGAAGCTTTTCAGACCAATCCTTTTTCTATATTCGCTGAAGCTGCAAAGATTCGCTGTGATTAGTTAAGTGGATGCAAAGAAAAGAGGGGCCTCAAACACATTTTTCCAGCAAAGCATTTTACATATACTATTCACACAGACATAGAGATGAAATGGTTGAATGGATTTTGATGACAGTTAGCAGGATTATAGATTATGTTGTGCAAAAGGTTCCTCTTTGGTGTTTGATGTAAATTAGTTCAGTAGTTTTTAAATAATAAGGGTTAAAAACTAAATGATATATTGGGCCTAGTTATACCACAGTACTATTGTGATATACCCCTGCACATTGTGATAACAAACTATTTAATTGGATAATGAAAGATACTAAAAAAGAAAAAGGCAGCCATATTTTTTAGACCATACTTGTGCATTCTGTGATTTAATGTGAAATCTAAATTATTACTATGTTTCTAATGTGTAGAAAGACATAAGTTAGTTTAGCAAACTATCTAGAGGTAGGGACTATTCATTTTATTGCGATATATATATATATAATGGAGCAGATGACTTTAATGGTGCGCAGACCCAAGATGCCGGGGCTTACCTTCGAAAAAGGTCACGAAGACCGAAACGCGTCAGGACTGCCCATGTTGTAAATAAATGAATTTGATCATCATCGTGTGTGCGGCTATGTCTTTCCTCTCAGGAGAGAGTGTGTGTGATATATATGGGCATTCTGCATTCAAGCAGTTATGATATTTATTTAGGCCGTTTATGAGATATGTGCAATACTACTGTGATAGGAAATGGGCAATGTTTAAAAATGTTATAATGTACATTTTTTTACTACATTAAGACGGATATTATATTGCAAAATAGCATGAATTGTTGTATGTATTGTATTATACACTATATATATATATGATAATTTCTTCTTGCAATGTTGTAATCAAGTGATTACACCAAGAATCAGTCATCTGTTTTTTCCATCTGGAGAGTTGCACCTATTTCTATGTTTATTGGCACAGTCATGTGATGCACGACAGGAGGTGTGGCCCTTAGGAAGGGTCAGGGAAAAAAAGCATATAAATTAACAGGTTGACTGGTTCAACAGTGTGTATATATACATATATATATATATATATATATATATATATATATATATATATATATATATATATATATATATATATATATATATATATATATATATATATATATTACCTACTGGCTATCGCCAGTAGGTATATATAGTTAGAATTTTTTCCCTATGGGACTTTTGAAAATTCTATGTCTAATAACTTTGGCGTTTGTGGACGGAATCGGCTGAAATTTTCAGGAAAATGGCACATTTTGTTTCTGAGCAGCCCCTGAAAATTTGGTGGGGTTTCGTCAAGGGGGGGCTGAGAAAAAAGGGGGGTCCCAAAACGCGTTTTTTGCATTGAGTTTTCCATAGGGCGGTTGGACTCACTTTTAGCTCGAACGGCTGAATGGATTTGCACGAAACTTGGCAAAATTGTAGGGACTGTTAGCCCGATGTGCCTTTGCTAGGTCTCAATATATGTGCTCCAGTAGTTTTTGAGAAATTAACGTTTAAATCAAGATATATATCTGTAACAGCGCTCCGGGCAGCGATCCGGTCCGCTTACTTTTCGCTTATCGGAACTTTGCGCGCAGAAAGCTGATTGGCTCTCCGGTGTCTGTCAACATTCTAAACAGTCCGGAGCGGACGCCATCTTGTCTCTCGGTAGGATCGAGAGAGAAGAAGAGGTGGAAAACGAAGGGGGAATTTAATGAAAGGGGGCAAGGTATCCCCCTCTTGACCCCCTAGGAATGTTGTTGGGGTTATTAAAGGGTCCCGTGGGGAAAATAAAAAAAAAATGATTTTTCACGGTAGAAGCGCGGCCGCGAACTGGTAGCGAAACGGGAATTCGCCATTTTGTGCTTCGTAAATTAAATTACTAGTTATAAGTGGGTGCGGGAGACGTATCCTAATCCCCTATGTTTCCTGAGGGTGGGTGAGGAGGCTGATATATGTTGATACATCTCTTCCAGCGGCTGTGCGTGAGCTTTTTTTTTTTTTTTGCTGCGTGACAGTCCGGAGCGGCCGCCATCTTGTCTCTCGGTAGGATCGAGAGAGAAGAAAAGGTGAAAAACTAAGGGGGAATTTAATGAAAGGGGGCAAGGTATCCCCCTCTTGACCCCCTAGGAATGTTGTTGGGGTTATTAAAGGGTCCCGTGGGGAAAATAAAAAAAAAATGATTTTTCACGGTAGAAGCGCTTCACGGGCCGCGAACTGGGCCGCAAACTGGTAGCGAAACGGGAATTCGCCATTTTGTGCTTCGTTAATTAAAGTACTAGGTATAAGGGGGTGCGGGAGACATATCCTAATCCCCTATGTTTCCTGAGGGTGGCTGAGGAGGCTGATATATGTTGATATATCTCTTCCAGCGGCTGCGCCATCTTGCCTTTTTTCGAATGCCACAATTTTGTCGTGCACGGCAGCCATTTTAGATGCCAGGCTGGTTCCAGGCTATCACCTAACCCTGCGGATGTAGTTTATGGCCCCAGCTGTAGAGAATTCAGACATGCCAATCCTCCTGATTCAGGCGTGTGAGTACTGATTTCAGTGCTAGTCTCCCGCCTCCCGATTTCTGCAAGCAAAAACCCGGGGGCATATTACGAACAACTAGCGATAATTTTTGTCTATAACTTGTTTAGAGACAAAAATTATCGCCGCACATCGGCGATTTTTATCGCAGATAAACCTTGCTATTATCGCAGAAAAGTCAGCGATATTCATGTATTATCGACCTAATGCTCTTAGCCATGTTATCCACCTCCCATTGGATAACATGGCTAAGAACTGCTCAGGGCAGGTGTTAGATTTTGGAGATATTCGCGCTTAGCGCGAATATCTCCAAAAGTTGGTAATAGGAGATAGCGATGTTAGGGACTGTTTCCAGTCGCTAACATCTTGGCACGCCACTTTGCATGTCATTAGTGATAAGTATCACTGACATGCAAAGCGGGGCCCAAGATGGTCGCTATCTCCTTTTAGCTGTCACTAACTGGTGTTAGCGACAGCTTGATAATAGGGAAATAATTTTATCTCCGCTTTCATGGTTTTTAAAGCCAAAAAAGCGGAGATAAACCCCCTTGATAATATGCCCCACGATTCCTTGGGGGTTTCAGCTGACAGGGCTTGGTATTGTGTTACATGGTAATTTTTCCATGAAACGTCAGAGGGTCGATGTAGGGGTTCTAGAAGAGGTGATAAACCATTTAAGCCTCATGAACAAGCGCATGGTCTTTTAAAGATTTGTGAAGTACTCGGGGCGGCGGTGTGTGTGTGCCCTCTTTCAGGAGCGGGCGGGGGGGCACTGCCAGCAACTTGCCAGGTCAGGTAGTGTTCAACACGTGCATCACCCTTTCTCTGCCTGCTATTGCGCTCCATGCTTCGGAAAGGTAAGAAAAAGAACGTGCATTTGAGTTTGAAATGTCCGATCCTGCAGCAGCACACTTCCAAAGCCCACACATGACAATAACCCGAATCAAGGCCCCATTCACCCGTTTTAAAAAAAATAGATAACACTCCAACAAAGTAAGGTTATAAAACTTTATTAACTACTAACTTTAACAAACGGAACAAAAACTAAAAACATTTAAACATTTCTCCACACAAAAAGCAACAATGGTTAGAAGCGGTCTTTTGTGCGAATAGTCCCAAGGCAGCACAACGTGCAGAGTTCTGGACGGCACCCAGGTGATGTCGCCTGGGTGCCGCACTGGTTTAGGGATCCTACAATGCTGCTCCGAAAATTGGCGTGGGGCGTCCCGGGTGGGGCGGGAGGAGGCCTCGTCAGTAGCGGTCTGTTGTGCGAATAGTCCCAAGGCAGCACAACGTGCAGAGTTCTGGACGGCACCCAGGTGATGTCGCCTGGGTGCCGCACTGGTTTAGGGATCCTACAATGCAGCACAGAAAAACAGCGTGGGGCGTCCCGGGTGGTGCGGGGGGAGGCCTCGTCAGTAGCGGTCTGTGTCCAGTGTCACATGGCTGACACAACATGTACGACAGGCACCCAGGTGATGTCCAGTAAACTGCCGCACTGGTTTTGGTATCCTACAATGCTGCTCCGAAAATTGGCGTGCGGCGGCCCGGGGGGGGGGGCGTGGGGGAGCCGGCGTGAACGGGCCTCCCCAGGTGGCGGCCATCTAGCTGAGTTGCGCTCGCTCTTGCGGCCACAGCGTCTCGCTCACCATGTTGTTGAGTTGCTCCCACTCTTGCAGTGCAGCGATAGGCGGCTGCCACATGGCTCTTAAAATGGCGGACGGCTCCTCGGTTTTGGGCCTGGTCCACTGAAATGGCCCTGGGACACTTTGGAACTCGGACGCTTGCCTGCTAGGGCTTGGGCTCCATTCTCGAAAAGCGTCCCCTCAGCCGTGAAGATTGTATAAAAGTCTTGGGGGCCCCCGACTCCCGCAGACTTCCGGTGGGGAGCGGCTGCCATGATTGCTCGCGGAATGACCACGACGGAGCCACGAGATGGTGGTGCTCTCATGCTGACGCCAGCTTCAGTCTGAATGATCCAGAAACAAGGTGGGGCTTTCATCGTTTGGGAAAAAAAAATGTTCTAAACCAATGAAAAGTGTTATTTTTAGGTCATATGACCAAGCCTTCCATCTTTAGGAAACCAAAAGTAAAATGAACCAATGAAAAGTTTTATAAACAAGTCACATGACCTGTTATGCGACATAGGGCTACAAAAAGCGTAGAAAATCCGTTGGCACGTGAGGCGGCGTCAGTAGCGGACCGATGTGCGAATAGGCCGAAGGCAGCACAACGCGCCGAGATCCGGATGGCACCGAGGTGGTGTCCAGCAAATTGCCGCACTGGTGTGGCCATCCTACAATGCTGCGCCGAAAGACGGCGTGTCCAGCTGAATTGCGGTCACTGTTGCGGTACAGTGACTCGAACGCGCCGAGATCCGGATGGCGCCGAGGTGGTGTCCAGCAAATTGCCGTACTGGTGTGGCCATCCTACAATGCTGCGCCGAAAGACGGCGTGTTCAGCTGAGTTCCGGTCACTCTTCCGGCACAGTGACTCGAACGCGCTGAGATCCGGATGGCACCGAGGTGGTGTCCAGCAAGTGGCTGCACTGGTGTGGCCATCCTACAATGCTGCGCCGGAAGTCGGCGTGGGGTGCCCCGTTGGCTTATGAGGTGATGTCAGTAGTGGACTGATGTGTGAATAGGTCGGAACCAGCACAAGGCGCCAAGATCCGAATGGCAAGTCCTGGATGTTGAGTGCCTCAGTTGAGATTTCTGAGCAGTGCTTGTAGGACTGTCTGAAGCTTATTTGCACCTGCTGCAGCTTCACTAGGTCCGGCGGAACTTTTTGCCTTTTCCTTTCTGCTTCTTTTCCTACAATGCGTTTCTTCTGAAGACACGACCAGGTCCCTGAATGTGTGCAGGGGGACGCTATTGATTGAATGAACGCGCCGAGATCTGGATGGCACCGAGGTGGTGTCCAGCAAATTGCCGCACTGGTGTGGCCATCCTACAATGCTGCGCCGAAAGTCGGCGTGGGGTGCCCCGTTGGTTTATGAGGTGATGTCAGTAGCGGACCGATGTGTGAATAGGTCGGAACCAGCACAAGGCGCCCTGCACTGTTGAGCCTTTTTCAATGTCTGATTTTTGTTGTTTCCCCTCCATCAAAAACAAAACAAAAATACAAGGCGCCAAGATCCGAATGGCAAGTCCTGGATGTTGAGTGCCTCAGTTGAGAGTTCTGAGCAGTGCTTGTAAGACTGTCTGAAGCTTATTTGCACCTGCTGCAGCTTCACTAGGTCCGGCGGAACTTTTTTCCTTTTCCTTTCTGCTTCTTTTCCTACAATGCGTTTCATCTGAAGACACAACCAGGTCCCTGAATGTGTGCAGGGGGACGCTATTGATTGAATGAAAATGGCGGCTTGACACAAAGCTGACTCAAGCGTTACTGTTGGTGCTATACAGACAAAAATTGGTTTTCAGTTTGTACATTCTTCAGGTTTTTTTTTTCCATCCAAGTCTGATTGAGAGTTTGTAGAAAAATGGCTTCAGATTTTCCACATACTACTCTTCAACATTCTTCCTAAATGTAACAATGTGAAACTCACTAGGAGAACGGCTGTTTCTGTTTCCTTTCAAAATGCTGCCACCAATATTTTCTGAATGGAAGACACCATCTTGTAGCATAAAGGGCCGAAAGGGGTTCTGGTCTGGCCGATGGTTGGTGGAGACATTTTGACTATATCTTGGACCTGCCCGGCCTCGCCCAAAATGGCGCCGGTATAAATGGGACTCGTAACTCTTTGCCCGCAAATGTATATCTAGAAAATGTTATTGTAAGTGGCCCTGTCGTATTTTAATTACAAAATGTACGTCCACCGATTCCGCAACTGTTAGACACCTTTGTTCTTGTCACCTAATGGCCCGCTCGTTACGTTCTTCTACAGTGTAAATGTCTCCTCATCATATACGATTTCAGTTTGCTCCGTGGCCGGCCCACGTGGTTATAGGCCCGTATTTGTATACTGACATTTTCACAATAAAGGTTTTTAAAACAAAACACGGTAGTAGTATTTTCATTTGTAAAGTTTTTACTTTTAGTGACTGTTTTCGAATCAGTAAAAGGCAAGTGAAATAAAGCAGTCCAATTACATGACGGATAAAAGGTATAATATGTAGGAACGCAGTAAAGATAAATGGTCAAGGGCAGTTGTGTTTTTCATGTCTGCAACATAAAGTGATCGATAAGAATCTGATAATCAGGCGTATCGGCGACTAAGACAGCAGGCCGAATCTCTTTTACTCAACGGCTCCGTCATGGAAGGAAGAAACGCCCTTTTTCTCGAAAAAGGAATATATTTTACTTGCAAGACAGTTGTAAATTTTCCGGGAAAGTACATTAGCCTGGAATATTATAACATATGTTTGAAAAAAAAATATTGTTCGAAAATAATAAAAAGCGTAATTTTTAGGTCATATGACCAAGCTTTTCATCATTAAATTAACAAAAGTAAAATGAACCAATGAAAAGTTTTATTAACAAGTCACATGACCTGTTATGCTTACGTTACGCGCTGCGCGCCGCGCCTCGGATCACTTCCGGGTGCGCTAACGCGGCGTGTCATAAAACGCATTACGCGACAACGTAGGTCAAGAATATAGTCTAAATGTCTCCACCAACCACCGTTCAGAACACAACCCCTTTCAGCAGTCCAAAAAGTTCTGTTAAATGACAACAGAGGGGACAGGCAACAAGAACCATCAGTCAAAGAGGGGAGGGCAAGTTCTTCTCTTCCGGGTCATGTTGGGGCGCTACCGGAACTGATCGAATTGGTAGTCTACAGTGTTTGTGGATGTTTCAGACTAAAGCTGGCGTCAGCATGAGACCACTACCATCTCGTAGCTCCGTCGTGGCCATTCCACGAGCAATCATGGCAGCCGCTCCCCACCAGAAGCCTGCGGGAGTCGGAGGCCCCCAAGACTTTTGTAGAATCTTCACGGCTGAGGGGACGCTTTTCGAGAATGGGACCCAAGCCCTAGCAGACAAGCGTCCGAGTTCCAAGGTGTCCCAGGGCCATTTTAGTGGACCAGGCCCAAAACCGAAGAGCCGGCCGCCATTTTGAGAGTCCTGTGGCAGCCGCCTATCGCTGCACCGCAAGAGCGGGCGCATCTCAACTACATGGTGAGCGAGACGCTGTAGTCGCAAGAGCGGGCGGAAAACAGCTGAATGGCGGAAGAGGCACAGTGTAGCAAAAGCGGGCGGAATGGCAACTAAAACGATAAAGGGGCGCCCCACTACAGCTTGTCTTCAGGTCAAACGGATTGTGGGACAAGGTCCAGAATTGAAGAGTCATCAAAAGGCAAAAAGTTCCGCCGGACCCCGGGAGCCGGCCGCCTATGTCGGGGGCGATCTCAGGCTACACCAGTGCTATAAGACTTGGGGAGGGTGTCGGAGCCAAGCGTCTTCTCCGAGTCCATGGCCATCACACCGCCCCTCAGGGGCCTCCGTCAAGCTGTTTAGGAAGGTAACATATCACATTGTTTTCTAATGCAGTCAGGTCTACAAACGACACTCACTTACTTTGAGAATAGTGAAGCTGCAGTAGGTGGAAATAAGCTTCAGACAGTGTTACAAGCGCTGCTCAGAACTCTTAACTATGGCACCCAACATCCAGAACTTATGCTATTTGAGAATGGTAGTGACATCGAAGCATCTCAGGGACCAAAACCATTAACGTACTTTCACGTATGAAAATCTTACTTGGGGAGGGGGCAGGAGCGAAGCGCCCCCTCCCAGTCAGCGCCACCACACCGTATGTTGAAAATCTGAAGCCATCGTTCTACAAAGTCAACCAAACTTGGATTGAAAAATCTAGAAAAATGTACAAACTGAAAACCAGTTTTGGTCTGCATAGCATCAGTAACAACGCTTGAGTCAGCTTTGTGTCAAGCCGCCATTTTGATTCAACAAAGCACAGGCATTGAAAAAGGCTGAAATTCAGAACTCTAAACTATGGCACCCAACATCCAGGAGCTTGCTATCCGGATCTTGGAGCCTTGTGCTGTTTTCGATCTATTCACACATCGGTCCACTACTGACATCATCTTATAAACCAACGTTATGTAAATAGTTTTTTAATAAAATGTTTTACCCTGTTTCTTTGCTGGTGTGTTGTCTATATTTTTAATATTTGCATAGGGTTTGTCATTATTTTGTGCGGGATGGGTGATGGAGCCGAGCTGTCTTGCAGCCCTCATGGTGTGGAGCTCAGTTCATCTCACTATTTTCGTATTTCTCAAGAAGGGTTGTTCCTAATATTTCTATTTTAGCGAGGTCAAAAAGAGATCCAATTAGTGGCCTACTGATTTTGCTCGATTACTTTTATTTTTTTACACGATTTTTCACTATCTGCAAAGACTAAACAGAGTATTGCGACTTTGTGCTTGTTTGTAAATAGAGAATGATCCAAAGAGAACCAATTCTAAAACAGTAAATGCTTGGACAACAATCAATCAAATGGAGAGACAAGGAGGCACGACGGATTACAACGGGGGTAAAGGCCTGCGTTAACTACCCTTCAGTATCTGCAAAGAGAGAGTACTACTAAGGCAAAAGAGGGGAGGGGGGGGGGGCAGCGTTCAAAGCACATCAGCGTGCATAAATACGAAAATGTTTTTATCTATCACGTACTTGACATTTTAAAGCTTTTCATATTTGCTATTAAAAAACCAATGAAATTCACAGAAAAAACCATAGGTTATAGTGGATATATAGTTAGGAATTTGCATTTACAAAACCTTGAAAATTCAATGAAAAAACCATAGGTTATAGGCCATATATAGTTAGGAATTAGCATTTACAAAACCTTATTTTACTCGCATAAAACCATTGAAATTCCATATATAGTTAGCTAACTATAAGCGCTAACTATATATCGCGCACCCGCAATCCACTGCTGATGATGTCACATATTACATCATTCATGACATGGTCAGTGACATCACTGATGACATCACTGATGACATCTCAAATGACATCACTGATGACAACTCAAATGATATCAATGATGACATCTCAAATGACATCACTGATGACATTACTGATGACAACTCAAATGACATCACTGATGACATCTCATTTGTCATCACTGATCACATCACTCATGTGATAATACAATGAACCTCTTCAGACTCTAATATAACCTTACATACACTCAGTATAAACAGACACTCACAGACTGTCACTCATCCATGGAGTTACTCACACACCTAGTCAGTCATGCAAAGAATCAATCACACCTCCATTTCCTCAACTATACAGTTATACACATCTTACTTATTCAAACATATAATAACACATATTTACTCTCTTATATAATCCCTGATACAAGCTCACAGTGATCGATACAGCCACTCACACATTCACTGGCTCTTATGTTCAGTTATTTATATATCTCAACTCTCACATGTATTGTGTTTTACATACGTACTTACTTGCACATGTAGCAATGAGAAATCCATTCACTCACCAACACACCCATGCACAGTCAACCGCCCATATAGCTGTTTCCACATGCACTCTTGAACTCATACTCCTAGTGAATCAACTGCTTACACATCTATGCACAGAGTCACGCACCTCCCAGCCACCCACACACACACTCAGCCTCCCATTCAAATATTTGGGCAACCAATCAATAACCCATATGGCCACTCTTATAGCTACTGATCAACACATGCAGCAGCTTACACAACATCAAACATACTGATGCACGAATTAAGACAGTTTAGTCACTAACCCATGTACTCAGTGAGACACATTTAATCACTCACTCATACAGTCAGTCATGCACCTACTAAATTCTTCATCCAGACACTTATACATCCACTCATTCTTCAATATGTGAAACATATTTAAACTTTACAGACACATACAATCACTGGATGTTGTGATCAGTGATGTCATCAGTGATGTCACTGACCATGTCATGAATGATGTAATATGTGACATCATCAGCAGTGGATTGCGGGTGCGCGATATATAGTTAGCGCTTATAGTTAGCTAACTATATATGGAATTTCAATGGTTTTATGCGAGTAAAATAAGGTTTTGTAAATGCTAATTCCTAACTATATATGGCCTATAACCTATGGTTTTTTCATTGAATATATATATATATATATATATATATATATATATATATATATGTTTTAAGTTTACATAATGCTACTATACTTCCTTGAAAGACCCACAGTAGCTATACAAATAAAAAACGATATGATAAAATACACTCTATAACACGCCACTCAACAATTTCCGTAGTACAATGTAAAAGAAAATACACCATTGAACTGTATGCCACTGCACTCTATGCCAGAGTATTAAATGCCACTACTGTATGCTGAACCACTCCATTCCTTGCCACGCTACTGTATGCTGTGCCACTCCACTCTACCCCACTGCAATCTACACAACTACACTCTATTCTGTACCACTGTACTCTATGCCACTTTACTCAACTCGGCACCTTTTTGCGACTGCACTTTATGCTACTGCACCCTGCGCTATTCTACTCACCGCCAATATACTCAACGCCACTGGGCTGTACGCCACTGGGCTGAACGTCACTGCACTCTATTTCACTGCACTGTACACTGTTGCACTCTACTCTAGGCCACTGCATTCTAGGACACTCTATTCTAAAATGTGGCAACCTACCCTAGGCCACTTCACTCCCTACCACTGCACTCTACTGTATGCCATGCAACTGCACTCCACAGAATCCCACCCTACTGTATGCTACTTTATTCTAAGCCATCCTACTCTACGCCACTGTAATTTACCCTACTCCAAGGAACTGTACTCCACTCTATGCCATTCTACTCCATTTATTCTACTCCACTTATGCTACTTCAAGCCACTGTACTCTAATCCACTCTATGCCACTCTACTCCATTCTACTCTACTCCACTCTACACAACTCCAAACCACTCTCTGCCACTTCACTCTGCCCCAGTTCACTGTACTTCAGCTCTGTTCTACCCCACTTCCTTCTAATCCACTGCACTGTAACCCACTTCACTCTTTGCCGCCATCCTACTCTACGCCACTCTTCTCTATGCCACTCCAAGCCACTCTACTCCATTCCACTTGATGTAACTCATCTCAACTCTCCTTCACTTTATACCACTTCAAACCACACTATGCCAGTACTCTCTATGCCACTTCCCTCTGCTTCACTCCACTCTATTCTGCACCACTGTACTGTATGCCACTGCACTCTACGCCACTTTGCAGTACTCTGCACCAATCTACCCTACGTCACTGCACTCTATGCCTCTGAACCCTACTCCACTGTACTCTAATCTACCTAACTTAGATCTACGCCATTCTACTCTAAGCCACTCTACTTTACGCCATTCTACTCCAACCCACTTCATGCAACCCTATTTCACTCTACCCTACTTGACTCTACACCACTTTACTCACCACTCTACTTTACATCAATATGCTTTAGCTCACTTGACTCTATCCCATTTGACTCTACACCACTCTACTATATGCCACTCTACTCATGCCACTGTATTCTACCCCGCTTCACTCTACCCCACTTCACTCTACAACACTCTTCTGTATGCCACTCTACTCTGTGCCACCTTAATCTACCCCACTTCACTTCCCTCTCCTCCACTCTACTGTATGTCACTCTACACTCCAACCTTCCCCATGCACTGATACCCTTTCATATTACATCACTTATAGCATTTTAAATCAGTGTTCATTACAACACTTATGAAATCTCAAATAACATCAAGCACATCACTCTGGGCATGGCAAAGGGCTGAGTTATAAGTAATTATATGTAGCTAGCAAGTTGACAACAATGTGTACAGAGGTGCGCGAGTTGTAGTGCCTTTTGCTCAGATTGCAAATTATAACTTTAAGTTATATCTATAACTGATCAATTTCTAATGTTTGTGTAGTTTAATAGATTTTTATAGGCTTTGTATAGAAATATTACACTATTTTTCGAGCTCTAATCTTAAACCATTGTTTTTTAATCGAAAATATGTGTGTGTGTGTGCATAGATATATACATATATATGCCTTCTGTCTAGATACTATATCTTTATTTTTATTGTTATTTTAAATTAATTTTGAAATACAAGAAATTTGATTTGCTAACAGTACTAGTCATTCCATTATATATTAAAGTGCAGAAGGGCAGCTACTTTCTTTGATGAAAACGTGGCATTAAACTTTCATGGGCGGGATTTTATGTTTTTCATACTGTATTTATGAGAGCTGCTTCCGAGGATTAGAGTTTATGCCTTGTAGCTGCTTTAGTTTACCCCCGATACAAAAATAGACAGTTTTCGCTGATTACTATCATGAGCCAAAGAGTGATTGTAGTTTTTTTTACACTTTGCTTCTCTTTCAGACAGTTGATTCGGGAGCGCGACAGAATGCTGTACCAAAAGACGTGCCAGAATATGTCCTTTACACCATTGGCAGCTGTGTGCTTGTAATTGGATCTGTTGGGGTGATAGGAAACCTATTAGTTCTCTACGCATTTTACAG
The DNA here is from genome assembly GCF_964263255.1 of Lissotriton vulgaris. NCBI lineage: Eukaryota > Metazoa > Chordata > Amphibia > Caudata > Salamandridae > Lissotriton > Lissotriton vulgaris. The sequence goes on from NC_141689.1 coordinate 1,479,256,439, forward strand.
GTAAAGGAAATTGACTTCAGAGATTGTAAATAATCTGTCACAAAGAATGTTGAATAGTGCATTATGTCATTTTCATATGAAAGAGACAAATCTGGTATTTGGCATATATTTTGATGGTGTCTGGTAGATGCTCTACCGAAATATCTTCCCAGGTGACCCCATCACAATATCTGCACCACAGAGAGGCCCTGGGCCTTGGGGTAGGAGAAGGGAGCTCCATTCATCCCCCTTCAACCTCTAGCTTTCCTGCGATTTCCTCCATACAAATAACAAGTCCACATGGGGGACAGTTAGAACCTCATTTAAGATTTGGTGATTAACACAGCAAGCACCCTGCATCTCCATTGCTTGGGGGCATACCCCTGTGAGGCAGATGCTTTGAAGGTGGAGCTGAATGATGATCATATGTCCTATCTCCTTCATCCAATCGAAATTCTTTGTTTTTCTTAAACAAACTTCCAGACATGGATATTTTTTCGAAAAACGAAAATCGAATAGCCATCAAACAGAGGGAGTTTTCCCCTGACAATTCAGAGCCAGTGACTGTTTAAACTGCCCGGAATAACTGTGTCTTCTATGACGATCCCATAGCAATAATATGGCAGTTCAAAGGCAAAGGGGTCACCAGGTCAAGAGTGTACCATAGCAGAGCAAGCTGAAGCCCTTAGAAAGGCTAGAAAGGTAGAAGACAGTAAGAAGAACCTGGCAGTGTCAACTATACACTCCCGCTTATAGTTCGAAAGACAAGAATAAGGGTAGGTACTTACTGGAAGCTTATTATTGGTAGTCCCTACTGTAGAACCAAAATGCATTTAATGCAGTCTGCAACAATTTATTGTGGTGCAGTGAATATGGAGTTAAAGTCTGTGGGGCAAGACCCTCGTATTGATCCTCATCCTGATGGTATACACTACACAAACTCTAAGAGTTTGCCTGTTGTTACACGCTACACAAAATTGAAGAGTGTGAAACATAGAAGCCTTAGTAGTTCTGTCTTGGAAAGTAGGAAAGGCCTTTGACATACATTTAGCTTTTTGTGATAGATATTTGTGCATAGATTATGTCTATAACTGCTGGAAATGTCTCCCCATTCTTTGAAAAATCTCATTGCATCTTAAAGTATCTTTACAGACACAAACAGGGTGGGAGCACACTGCCATGACATCCCAGCACTCAGTCCACTTAGATGCATTCTGGTAAAAGAAGTGCATGGTAACACTTATTTCCATTCAACAGACTTTCATTGTCACTATGGTGGGTGCAGCTAGTGCTGAGTTTCTCTAGACATGAGCTCATGTTTCAAGATAGCTGTCATTCATCAGTAGAGAGTAACACATACAGTTAGAGGTGCTGGAAATGCTGATCAACAGTCTTTTTAGGCCATAGTGCCACTTCTTGAGTGCAGGTGCATCACCTATCTTTACAAACACAACTGCAAGTTTTAAATGATATGTTGTTACTAGAACTGAGTTGGGAAATGTATTTATGCATACATAGTCTGGACTTGTGTTTGCAATTATTTTTTTATCATGTAAATACAGAAAATATATATTCCATTTGTGTTTTTCACCTTGTTATAATGCATAGAATAGGGATAACGGTAAGAAATAGTACAGACTTACTGCGAAACTGCTTGTTAGGAAAGTTGTAAATCTGAGGAAGCTTTTCTTAAAACCATTTTAAGTAAACATTAGGTGTGCTTTTATAGGCAATTACAGCAAGGCTGACTATATCATTCTCGGGTCCCAGCTAAGTAGCTGAATGCTACTCAGATGTGCTGCAACACCCGATTACAGTGGAGCGGGTTTGAGGTGTCAGTGAGTGATGAAGTGAATGTTAATTAAAAATACCTCTGAGTTTCTACCTGTTTAATATTTATTTCTGGCAACCCAGTGTATGTTAAAATCAAGAGAGTGAATAATGTGTTAAGGCTACTGTTTGTATCTTAATATTATCCTTTGATGGTCGACATGTTTCAGCCCTTGTGAAAATATCTGGGCTCTCTTCAGGACCTCTCAAAATAAAGTGTTAAGTGAGTGTGGTGAAAAGGTGAGTGGTAAAAATAAATCACATGTTAAAGCATTTTTAGAACTCACGCTAAAGAGTACTGTTTATGCTAGGAGGACTGTCTGTATTATGGGTCCTCAAAAAAGGCTAGTACCTGTAATGAAAGAGAGACATAACACAGGACAACACATAACATATAAATTCAAAGGAAATTGTGGTTATGCCATAGCCATAAAGGATGGTGCTCTGTGACTTTTTTACAACTGTAAGCAGTGTCAGACGTACGTGCAATGCACTTTCATACCAATGTCATGCATTCAGTAGATCATGCGTTTGTGTATCAACGTGGTCGTGCCATATTATAATTAACTTAGACCCTAAATCCATGCCTTGTGTAATATTTCAATTTTAAAACTAGTGCCGATGAAGTGCTGGTGGATGCACGTGTGACTACAGGTGATAGTCACCTTAACTGCGGTTTCAGTAAACCGAGTGAGGCCGGCAGGAGCGCGCTGTGTTTTTGAAGTAGTATTTTAAATGGCATGTTGACTTTTAAAAAAACAAGGGTATTTCGATTCGTAATGACATACATTTTTTAACTGGCTCACACATCTGGTCCTGGGAGGGGGAGCCTTAAAAGTCACATACTACAATAGAGAAGAATAAAAGCAAGGGAGAATCAAAATAGATATCCCGGCGTAAACGCCAGTAAAGCAATGAGGCAGGCCTCGGTGTTAATGACAATTGAGGTGCAGTGGCAGGGTTTCTCGCTGCACCAAATGAGGGAACAATCTTACTTAATTTGAAGGTCTCTGCCTTGAAGTAACCTAGTTCGGTGTCCTCAGGGTCAGGCTGATAGTGTTTACGAGGACTGGAGTGGTTTTAAAGCAATCCATGTAGTCAACGGTTGACTTCCGGTATGTGCGTCATCACTTGAGTAACGTGAGAAGCTCGCAACAACTAGAATGGTAGTCCTATACCGATTGTATACCATTAATGGCCGTCTGGTTGGTTTTAGTCAGTCGCTGTGATAGCATTGAGAATGGAAAGCTTGCCGACTTGAAAGAACTTCACGCAACCGGAAACTAAGTGGCTAAAGGAATGGTTTATTCAGTTAATGTTTAATTATGCAGGGTGCAAGCTTAAGTAAAAGTTTAGTAAAACAAAGACTTCCTTTGCAAGTGTATTCTTCAGAGTAGAAGAAATGTCATCAAACCATGTACAGTGATTTTAGGGACTTTCTTTTTTGTCTAATAAATGGTGAAGAAATGGTTTTCATCAGATCGTTTTCAAGTTGAAATCATACCTGGAATACAACCTGGAATGCAATCATGTGACAGAGTGTTTGCTTAACATGTGGGTTTCATCGATTAAGGCTGTTCCAGGGTATATTATCGTTTATTCCATTGATGTTAGTGGATATCCGATAGACCCATCTTTGTTCTTTATCTAGCAATTGTTGTTGTATATTGTTAGTGTTGAGGTCTAGTTGTTCAATTATAACCCATTCTCACATTACTCATGTGATGATGCGCATACCAGAAGTCAACCGTTGACTACACGGATTGCTTTAAATTCACCCTGGTCCACAAGATGGCTGCCGCTTAGGAGGCCAACTGCAGCACTAATGAGCCGCACTGGGTCGAATGGTTATGTGAGAGTCCTGAAGGATCATTAACCTGCGAATCATTGGAAAGCAGCCACCGGGAAAATTATCTCCGCCCTCCCTCTCCATGCGGCTACAATGGAGCCCTTACAACAGTCTTTGGGGGATCTGGGCGAAGTTTGGCACCCGGATAATTAGACGCGCCGTGTGGAGATACTTGACTTACCTGGTGAGTCAGAACTCTCGGAGGTCTCGGAGTGGTGAGAAAGTGGCCCGAAGATAGTGGCGAATCCCACCGGACCAAAGGGAGCGGCCGCGGCCGCCCGCAAACTACGTGGAGAAGCCCTGGCTCGGACGGGGTCAAACTCCACAGAACCGACGACTGGGAGCCCGCAGCACGCACTCAACTGGATCCACCAAGGAGGGGGAGAGGCGGGACCTCAGCAAAGAATCGACCACCCGGCCCATCGGTAGCTGACATGCTGATGCAGGGTAAGGAACCACAGCTAGAGACAGCTGCGGTAATTTCGAATCCTGAGAAGGTTATATTACACAATGACACATTCATTGTCATATGCAGAGAAAGAGTACAACACATCCTCCCTTCACTTCAAAACTCACCCGTTTATTACTATCACTCCAACATTTGTTCAGCAAGACCCTGTAAACCCGAACAAGCACTGAAAATACAATAGATCTCAGCTATACCCAAGCTATTGGCCTTATCATTGTGAATGTCTTTTAGCCATGTCTTTTAGCAATACACCTGCTGTTCAGCATAGCTGGAAATCACTGTGAAAAGCCCATTGATGTGGCCAGCACAGGCCACGTCATAGGACTTTTTTGTATTAGATGGGACAGGACAATAAACTCAACATGTAGGGGCAAAGAGACTTGACGTTGGCTCAACATCCTGTGATTCTGGACTTTCAATAACTTTCAGCAATGCTGAACAGTAGATGTGCTGCTAGTCAACATCGATAAAGACATTCACATTGACAGGGTCAAAAGCTTTGGCATTGCCAAGACCTATTGGCTTTGCCAATGCTTGTTATAGAGCAGTGATATAATTCACAAAAGGTTTTTGAAAAGCTGGAAATCCATGCGTCATAATTCTGTGAATTACTTAGAGTTCCAACTTTTTAGGGATGTACAATATTCCTCTTTGGTGCGCATTGAATACTATACAAGTCGCAGAATTCTGTGCACGCTTCTGCTCTCCCAAAGAATATATGTTAAACAGATTAACTCATATTTTTCAGCAATCATTTCTTAGATAGTCTGTTTTATTCCATGCATTATCATTTTATTCATATTTTTGTAGGTTTGAACTTTACCAACATCCCTACCTAATAATTTTAGGATCTTTGTCTGAAAGAAAATTTTCATTCTTTCTAATTTTTGTTGTTGAATCTTTTGAGGGTTTTCGAGGTTTGTAGCTTTTATTCCGCTGATTAACCTTAGCAAAGAAAGTACTTTAAAAGCATATATACTTGAAAAGGGTCTATAGAAGTGGAATGTAACACCCTGACTCAAGCAGGTAACCGGGGTTAAGGAAAGGGAAATAAAAGGCAAGTAACAAGGAAAGGGAAGGGGGATGGCACATGAAGAGAAAAAGGCTCTATTTATTGCCCATGGGAGCTGTGCTTCCACATGTTACTTTTTAGGTATTTTTACATTGGACGGTCACTTTTCTTACCAAAAGCTGTTCAGATTTTCTTTTCTTGGATCATTAGGCTGTTTCATTGGCAGATAGAGGAGATCACCCCATGGATTCACGGGAATGTGGGCCCTGTTTTACAAACACTTTTTATTGGTATTGCATTATTATTGCTCACACAGACCTGATGCAAATGTTGGGTTGGCATTTACAAAGTAAAACAAAACAAATTTGCTTTGGATTGTAACCCAAAGAAACGCAGTGCAGCGCAATGTGCTCCTGTGCATTCATTGCATCAAGGAGGCATTCTATGGGTGGTGCATGGGTGTTCTCATGCATGTACCCATGGTTTGTGACACAAATCCATATCTTGAAAGACACATAGAAATGGATTTGTGCTAAAAAAAAATCCTATGCCTCTCTGGGGCTGGTGGAAAGACTAGAAATATTTTAATTTCTCCTCATTTTTTGCTCTTTGCATTTGTGCTGCATTCAAGAGGAAATTGACTTTCGACATAGTTTTGCGTAGAAAGGGACACCATTCTAGATAGATAAATATTATGCTGAACACAGCACAGACACCCTTTCACTATAGTACAAGTGTCTGCATTGGCGAATGGCATCATAAAGTTAGCCATTACAGGGAGAAAGCTGAACAGAGTCACATCATTATAGGGAGGTAGCTTTTCTGCTTTCCCGTGCATGCAATGCAATGGAGCAACAGAACTTGCTGAGCTGCGTTGCACAGGTTATTTTTAATCCTGGACCTATATGCTTTGGCATGTAGCAGGCAAAATAATGTGCTGTATATGCGTCATTTGCCTTCTTTTAGTTGTCAGATGTAATTTTTTTCAGAAGTATTGATATATTTCTGTAGCCATTTGGTTCCTATTGCTAAAAAGGTACAGTGTTGTTTCTTAGTAAGATCTTGTATTGTCGTGGTTTCTCCTATGGGCCCCATTACAAAGTTCCCAGATGCAGTGCTGTTAGTTCTTCACCCTGCAGTTAGTAGGGTCCGAGGAAATCCATAGCCCTCGTAATTTCTGATGAGGCTGGTAATACAGTTTTCAGCCCCAACAGAAATAATGGAACTTTCATAAAGAGTGTTTGAGAAAGTATGATGATCCAAGCAGACGAACTTAAAAGGAAAGATCTGAGTGACTTGGATCAAGTACAGCTGCATTGGCTTTAGGGCAGATTCTTGTCAAGTGATCACATGCCAATTCATTTAAAACTAATTTGTCTAAGCTATTAGTTGCTCAGAACGCTGTATGCATCATTGCATCCCCAACTCAGTCAGAGTTTACAGATCCTCATATGCCACTGACATAAACTTATTGCATTAGTCGCTTATGCGCAGCAGATACTGACAGGAGACTAGTCAAATGACCATCACTGTGCCTCCAGTGATAGAACTCTTAAAATATACTTTCTCTTCGATTGATTACTGCTTTTTATCATACTGTGATTTCGATCATCTTATATTTACAAGAGATAACTAAATATATAACCAACTGTTGCATTTCTATTATGCTACACTGTACATTAAATCCATATGTTCTGCCATGTTTCCACAATTATCTTCGCTCAAAAACATCTTTAATTTTAACTGTGTCATTGCAGTAACAAGGACTGATAAGGGAAACAGTGAAGAATAGTTGTATCTCAACTGCTTTTAAAATGTAGCCACTGATTTTGGGTTAGATGTTTTCCTAGAAGCTTCTGATACTAAACATATCACCTGCAACATCAATGTGATGTACTACACAAATGTGATGAGTGGGTTGCTTGAATTAATCTTTGCCACTTGTATTAACTAGGGCCACATCCCAGTTCATAGTTTTTGTGCCCACAATGCCATTTCAGATTAGACCCAGCCATATGCAAATAAACTCTAATCCTGCTCCAATAGGAACAATCCAATCCAAACTGACAAGTCAGATTCCCTCTGAATTGGAACATAACCAATGGAAGACCGGTTTTGTAGTAGTTGTAGTTTGTTAGATGTGTAGAGCTTAGTTCCAGTGGCAAAATCAGCACAGGAAACCACATCTGGGCCTATCCTTTGCACTATACAAAAATGTGATGGGTGTGATGCTTGAATTATTCTCAGCCTCTGATAATTACTCAGAGCCGCATCCCAGACCATCGTTTTTTTGCCAATAATGCCACATCAGGTTACCCCTAATGCAAAAAAAATGGGTCTCTATTTGGCAGGGATATGTACCATGTCCGAGTAGGGACTGCAATCCTAGTCAGGGTAAGTCAGATGCACAACTTAAATTAACCTATGCTCACTTTCTGGTAGCTTGGCACAGAGCAATCAGGCATAACTTAGAAGACAATGAGTACAGCCTCCCGAAGCAAACACTATTCCACAAGAAGTACCCACTGCTTTGTAAACTTCTTTTACAGGTTCTCTGAAACGCTGGTTAGTTAGGTATGGGAAGGTTCTACTGAACAATCGTAGTTGTTACCCACTAGAATGTGGGGAAGGAAACAATTCCTTTTGTTAATATTACCCTCACACACTCTAGTAGTGTCATGCTTCATCATCCGGTCAATCTGACTCCTAAAGGTCAAAGGGGGTCTCAATCGTTTTCCAGGGAGCTCTTAGCAAGATGTGATCAGGGGGTGTTAAAGATTAAAAATCCTCAGACTGATCCATGTATCCCTTTATTGTTGGAACTGTCGGGGATATTAAAATATAGAAATAGGGGGGCCAGTTGAAGTTTTATGGTCCTACGACCCTAGTGCCGACATGTTTCAGTCCAAACTTGGCCTAACAAGGTCACAAACTTTCATCAGGGAAAACCAAAAGAGTTTTGGTTTGGGTAATCCTCCCTGATTTTCACACACAGGACAAAACCTATCTGCTTTTATGTTAAAAAGGTAGATAGCTGCTCCTTTTGAAGAGCACCAGATTGGTACTCCTGCTCTTTTTGCATATCTTTACTCCATCTGAGAATGAGAGAAGAAGAGAAAAAGACATAGCACAATTCTGTTTGTATAGTAGAAACGCTACCCAATGGTTATGTGCTTTTCAACATCCAAGCTTATCAAACAGGAAGGGTGTGCAGAGGACATCACACATTATACCAACTCGGTATGTTTTTCCTCACAATCAGCTTTTTGCCTTGTGTTATATAGTTAAGTGGTGACACTGTATGTGTAGTCAATCTAGAACACACCCCAGTCTCATTCATATCCAACCACACCTTATTACGATCAATCGCCAATACTTTATGCAAACATATACTTTTCACACATGATTCTCTCCTGTTCAAGAATGAAACTGGACACGAAGAAGTCCAACGAAGTAAGTTTATTCACGCTTCTCCAACGACAAGGTTCCCAGACTCCTGCCTCCAGCAACCGCTACTCCGAGAATGACCGGACGACCCAGAATGCAGCAGTGTTCTAAGTCTGACCGGGCAGCCTTGCACAACACATGCAACAGAAGCACAGAGACAAGAAAAGAAATATCATCACAACATCTCCCTTCACCCCACTTAGGGAGAGCGTATACATCACTGGGTACTGCAGCATGTCTGAAATAGCCCTGTAGTCATACTCTGTTGGTTATTTTATGCCCATTATAAATTCAAAAGAGGAGGGAGACAAAAGAAATATGAAAAGCGGCCCGCTTTTGCTATTAATCATTCGTGTCAGCATTACATTATCAATGTATACCTGTTCGCAGACTATTCAGCAATCTGCCCCCCATCTCATACTCACTCCTTCAAGGGTCCTGCCCCATGGTCCCACCTACTTCATTTTATTAGCCATAGACAAATAAGTCAACCAAAGAGTGACTTTAATATTAGACATAGACAATGATGTCAATTAAAGAGTGATCTTATAAATTGATGTGCATATGTATATATATACATTTATCCTTTTCCTCCAACTTTCTTCTTTTGTATGAAATATTTAATTAAAATAAAAAATATGTATTTTGAATAATAATTACTAACGGGTGTCTACAAGTCCACGTTTCATTGGGTTTCCTATATGGTTATTTGCATATAACCACCTACTTGGCCTGCTTCCCGGTCTTGTGCTCCGAACACCGTCTTGCCCTTCTCTTTAATGCTGGTGTTCCTGTGTTGTTGCCGGTGGTGACCCCGCCCATGGGTGTGTCTGCTTGTCAGGAAACTCCTGGCTAGCGGATGTGCGTGTTGCGGAGACTCACCGGGTACTGGGAATTGTAGTCCCACGGTGCGTCTAATTACCAGATCAAATTCATTTCATAAGATCCACACAGATTCTTGCCCATCACATACTTTCCATCTTTCAGGAACCCTTCTGGGTACAAATCCATCAGGAAAAATCAATTTATACAGAAACCTTGTTTCTCGTTAATGGTGTCAATATATTATTGTTTAAATTAAATATAAATCTTTATTGTCGCATGCAATTATACGGAATAGTAGATCTTGGGCCATTGAACCAACTCTATGGTTCCTGCTTCTGGTTTAGGTGATTACACGGGATGCCGTGTAATGGAGAACTACCAGGTTCTGGGTATTGTAGTCCCACGGTGCGCCACAACCACAGGACTGCGTCCTTATTATAAATTACTTCTTCTATGTAAACACCCTTTTGGATTCATGGCCATCAAGGACCTTTAATTTTCCTGGGAACCTAGTTTATCGTTAATGTTTGGTAGTTGACAATAAATGCAAAGTCATTATATAAATGTATCAATTCAATATGAACAACTTTATTTACTTCTTATTGCAATTGAGGAGGATAGCTGATCTTGGGCCAGTGAACCCACTAAACAGTTCCGATTTCTGGTTTAGTTGGTTCCATGGGATGGAATCATGTAGCCCATTTTCGTGGATCCTCAACCGGTACACCCAGCATTGTTCTATTTCTAGCAGTCTCTTTGTCAGATTTCCACTTCCCTTAATTTTCTCTATAATGGTCCACTTTATGTCTTTGTCACTGTGACCCTTGTCTAGGTAGTGGGAAGTCAGTTTTGTGGCTGATAGAGATCGCCTTATCGTACTGCGGTGTTCGCTTTTTCGTACCTTCACCCTTCGGCTGGTCATCCCCACATACTTTATTTCAAAGGGGCAGGTACTTGTCTAGTTATACATCTTTAAATAAGAAGGTAAAACACAGTGTTCAGAGAGCTCCTCGTATTTCAGTGTTTTTGGGAGGTCAAGCTAAACTGAGGAGAAGGGTCAAAATCAGCGTTGGGGTCTTCCACTTAGGTTGCCATTCGGTATTATGGACAAACACTGCCCCCAAGTAACTAGCAAGTCGGGAGAGAGTCTGGGGTGGTCTTTCAGGCCTAAATTCTGTACAGTAGAGCCACCTGTGAGAGAGCACAAGTCGGCTTCATACAAACCCGGGCTCTGGGAGGGCACAGCACCTTTGCTCAGAAATGTCTCCAATGCTGGAAATCCCGCAGCATCAGTGTTACTGCAGGAGCTGGGCTGCGAGGGGTGTTGGCAGGCCTCATATGTGGGTCCCACGCTGTTGTAGTTGTTTGTTTCCCAACAGCAGCTGCTAAGACAGAGCACACCATGCAGCTCTGGTAGTGTACACAGCTGATGAGGCTTGCATCTTTGGACAAGCCCTTGGTCACCCGGGCAACGTGTCATGGCGGAGCTGCCCTGAGCTGCAGCACCTTTAACCGTGGCAGTGATTTCACTCAGCACAAACACAGTTGGAGCAGCTTGAGTCTCATATGCAGCACCAGTTGTGACAAAGCAGCGTGGAAGCAATGGACTTCTTAGCAAAGTCGAGTTGGCAAACAGGCTTACAGGCTGATCTTTGTCAAAGGCACTTGCCAGACTCACCAGTTGCGGCCATTGCAGTTATAGGAGTTGAGTTCATTGATGCTAATGAGATCTCCCTAACTGGGAGCAAGCCAACAAGCCCTTGGAGTTACTTCAGTTTCTTTGTGAGGGTGCAGATATAAGGTTCAGTCTTTCTCACTGCACAAGCAAGAGGCTGGTAGGCAGCCGGCCAACACAGCAAAGCCAGTAGCAAAGTGGCAGTCCCTCTTCCAGCACAGCAATCAGCTGCAGCAGCCCAACACAGCAAAGCAGTTAGTGGTATTACCTCCTGCAGCACAGCTCCTCCTTCTGGCAGAGTCTCCTCAGGTCCCAAAAGTGAACCTCACAAGGTCCCTGCCCTTTCTTCTCTGGCTCCATATGCATTACAGGGAAGCATGCAGCTCTTTGTGTGGTGACAGGCTTATCCCTATTCAAGAGAAAGTGTCAGCTCCACCCTCCCTCCCATTGTACCTCAAGAAGGCCCATCAGCCTGGTGATTGGCCATCGGTATGCCAATGTCCCACCCCAACTCCCTTTGTTTGACTGTCTAGAGGGAATGCACGAAGCCCAACTTTCACCCAACACAGATGACTTCTGAGACAATCACAGGCACAGAATGGTTAAAGTAAAAAAGAAAATGCTAACTTTGGATTTTTCAGACTTACAATTTAAAATACGACTTCACAATATGTTGTGATTTTCAATTTTGAGTCCAGAGACACCAAATTCCAAATTTCTATCTGCTCCAAATTGGAAATTACCCTCAAAAGGTACTTAAGGCAATCCCAATGTTAACCTATGGGAGAGCTAGGCCTTGCAGTACTGAAAAACGAATTTAAGAGTATTTCAGTAACAGGACATGTACAACTTAAAAGTACGTGTCCTACTTTTTAAATACACTGCATCCTGCACATGAGACTGCCTAGGGCCTACATTAGGGATGATTTGTATGTAAAAAAAATGAAAGTTTGGGCCTGACTAGTAGATTAACTTGTAAGGTTGAAATGGCAGTTTAACACGGCAAACACAGGCTCTGAAATGGCAGGCCTGAACTATGTTTAAAGGGCTACTGAATGGGTTGCACAATCAGTTCTGTAGGCCCACATCTGTAGGCCCACATGTAGCATTTAATTAATACTCCCTGGGCACATATAGTGCACTTACCAGAGACTTAGAAGTGAATTAAATATGCAAATTGTGAATAAGCCAATGTTACCAAGTTTTGAGCACAGAGCATATGCACTCTAGCACTGGTTAGCAGTGCTAAAGTGCCCAGAATGCTAAATCTGGCAAAAACTAAGTCAGCAAAACAGGAGGTCAGAAGGCAAAACGCCAGGGGAAACCATGCCAAGGATGCCAGCAAACCAGCCACGGTCTGCTCTGAAAAGAACAGTCCAGCCTGAACTGCCAAGCCAGGTCTTCTCTAAACGGGAACAAAAGCAACTCAAGACCAGCTTTGTGCTTTTCAGTCAGGCGTAGGTTGGTTCCAGTGGCACAGTGGGAATGGGACACATGTCTGGGCATACCCGTTGCATCAAACTGGTGTATACAAATTGTGATGGGTGGGATGATAGAATTAATTTCAGCCACTGATAATTACTCAGTCGGCATCCAAGTTTATCGTTTTTTTGCCCACAATGTCATGGCAGACTAGATTCAGCATTATGACAAGCCCCAATCACAGAAAAAGTGGTTTTGCATTGCTTGAGTTCTGGTTTAGCGAGGACCTGGCAGTTCGACATGGACTGTTCTGATTGGAACAGGGTCAAGACTGTTTCTGTATGGCTGAGTCCAAACTGAGAGGGCATGGTATGAAAAATATGTTGTGCCCCAGTTATAGGATGTGAGTGATTATGAGTTAATCACACTTCCTGTAAGTGATTGTCAGCCTTATTTGCATCAAGGTTTGGTCACCTCTATTGTGAATTTTATGTGTGTTGTTATATACCTTGATCTTTCCTAAAAAGGTTGTTGAGTGGAACCATAATGTAAATTGTTATTTTATTACACATGTATGTCATCTTTGTAAAGATGCCTATAGAATGCTGTCATTCAGTCCCTTCATAAGTCTCGACAAATGGTAAAACCACTGCTACTCTTGCACATAAAGTACTTTGTCTAGATTTTTTGTATTGGGCTCTAAGTGTTTGATCACTACACATTTGAGATCTCTTCTGGAAAGCCCATTGCTGATAAGTGGTTTGACATTTTTACGGTGCCACGTGCACACCCTAAATTACTGCAATGTTCACTGATATGAATCTTAGTTTTTCAACTTGTCATATCAATGTATCTTAAGTGGCATGGGCAGGTGATCATATAGATCACTTGTGCTGAGTTACAGTTAGTGCCTTCTCAACGTTCATGGGCTCTTGATGCCTAGATCTAATATTTTTGTATGAGTAATCAGGCTACAGACCCCGCAGAGCCCACAAGGGTAATGTCCATGTGGTAGATGTTGGAATTATTGTTGTCATAGGTGGTCGTAGGTTCGATGTGTAACAGAGTATCCGTAAAGCTGGTATCTCCTTGGTATGAGAATAATGGATTCTCCACTGTGAATGTGCCTGTTTTTAGAAGGTGCCAGCTTTTGGTAATGATATTCCTAATGTGGTTAAATTATACATTGTTTGTTGTTAAGCAAATCATTCTTTGTTCCTGGTTGGACCGAGGTGTATTCTATTTGTGAGTAAAACCGTGTATTATATGGTGTGGTTGTGCAACCTCACTGTGTAATAAACTCACTACCTGTACTGGGTCTACTTAAATTAATTTGAAAAACCTCAGCGCGACCCAGGGTAGCTGTGGCTCTGAGCAGTCAGGCTTTATCAAATGAATTAGGAAGTACCGAAACAGTTGAATAAAAAAGAAAAACAACTCAATAAATATACCTACACAAATGTTGGTGAATAACAGTTGAATAAGAGAGAAACAAGGCTCAGTAAAAGTCCTACACTTATTTATAAATATAGGTTGCATTTGTATCTTTAAATAGACATATCAATGACAACAATACACACGAGGGTTCTGGAAATAAGAATTTTCAAAGGAACAATAATTGACTGCTTTTTTCACCTGCCACACTAATTCATTGTAATGAGCTAAAATGGCATTGTTGACATTTTTTTTAAACATGCAATTTTGCGTGACATATTCTTTTTGTGATGACTTTTAGTCATACCCAATATATTAATATTATTGCATTTGAATCTATTTTGCTAAAGTAATATGAACTATGTTTATTAACATCACTAAATTGTGCCACATTTTCGTGAAGCACCATTTTTATTAAAATTGATGTTTCTGATGATCTGTTCAAACTGTTCCTGATCATTCACCCTCCCAATCAATGCCTCCTAATGTGTTATCTCGCCTCAAAGTTTCTGCAGACTCTGCAGAGCACAGAACGCTGCGAATAAACAAGTTAATTTCTTTCAAGAGCAAAGGACTGTGAATTAAACTTTCTTCATATACTGTATGTAACAATTTGAAGGCCCTCCGCTGTAGCTTTCTAATGTGGGCCTAATTGAAAATATTGTGTATGGGCTAAACATCCCAACATATTGTGTCAGGGCTATTGTTTAACTAATGTGTGTTGCACATCTCCAGACAGCAACAGTGTAGAAGCTGCTGGAGACTTCTGTAAAGGTGGGTAAGTTCTAATGTGAATTAGGATGACGTGCAATTTTGTGATTTGTTTACAATGTTTTATCTCTAGTCATACTACTGTGAGTTTGCAGCTTTTACTCATTTATGTTAGAAATGTGTATAAAATACCCTGGTTTTGGGGGTGAGTCATGAGTCTTTCCCCTTTGCTATTAGAAATGCTGTCAGTTTCCTTTGTGACTTTGACTAATATAATTTAGATTTTCCTGAACATCTTGCAGTCAGTGACTCTGTTAATTTTACTTTTGATTTTGCTGTATTCTTGGAACATAAGGTTATTCAGATTTCTGATTCTATATTCTGCTTTTATGTCTTCATCGCATTTAACTATTATTCTGTGCCCCTTGATGTTGGGATTGCGCAATAAAACCCTTTAACCTTTCCCTGATCTAGAAGTTGGTTTTTGAATGGTCCCAGTTACTTTTTACTTTGCCAATTTATTGGGCCTGATGTGAGGGGGGTGGTGTCTGCTATTGCAAGATCAAGAGTGTGCTGGAGCTGAATCGCCTGAGGTAAATCTTGGGGGTTGATTATTGGGATTTGGCTCCCCAGTAGTAAACTTTGTAAAACTTTTATACAGATGTAATCTACTACTTTGGCATTGTACAATAACCAACTCCAGCAGGAAGTGATTCACAGAGACCAAGCAGGTCCAGTTGGATAGTTAAATCACAGTCAAAGCAGCCTCCAGTCCAGTTCCAAACTTTCAGACTCTATGGGTGAACTACCATAGACTTTAATAGGGTGGTGCTGATGCAAGTGAAACAGGATGCAGAAGATGGTTAAGGATGCTGAAGATGCTGATCTAGTGATGGGTGTACTCATGTGGCCACCCTTCAGTCCACAAACACAACTTTGGCCGCAGAGGTCTATGATCATGATCCAGTAGTTGAAGCATTTACTTTTTCCTTGACAGCAGACAAATACATCTTCCTTCACCATGCCCCGTAACTGATCTGCCAGAGTTAAGCTATTTCTGAACATAGCATTCCTGCTCATACATTCTGTATTCTGCACACTTCACAGTCTTACTAAAGATGTCCTAACATCACATCTTCTTACGCATTTTTAACTATAAATATAACAGAAACATAAAATAAACAACAAAAAATCATGAATCAATATTGCTGAGTTTTTTGTTAAGGGATCTTCTAAGCATGCCATCATGTTCACCCAAGTTATCTTCCTTATGTGATTGAACAATTTTATTTCATGGAACTGTTGTATCTCAGAAATTGAATGTTTAACTGCTTCTTCTATTTAATTTCCTAAAATGAGACTGGTGTTTATTTAACTGAGACATATGTAACTCTTAATTCTTTCTTTCTCTAGTGATACATTGCCATAAGTGACATGACTGCACTTTTTCATTCACTTGATTTTCCAACCTAGGAAATCACACCTTCTCACATAGAAAACCTTTTGTTGCAGGCAACCGTCTATGACTTTCATGTGCTATATTAATCACATGTGTCTGGCCCATATTCAATATTACTTTCAACAAAATTCCTGATGGAGTTATACTTAACTTTCTTTGCAGATATTTAATACACGATTATCTTTTTTCTCACATTGTTTTCAAATACTGTTACATTGTTGAAATATATACATCTATTCATGGTCATTTTTTCTTTTACCTTTTTAAACTGTTTTATTGTTTTATCATTTGTTCGATTAAATCTTGTAATGAATTACTCAAGATACTGTAGTCTTAATTTTGAAATGTACATACTCTTCAGCTATGGAACATTCCATTTCTTGTTTGTTTTCAGATGGGCATCTAGACAAATAATCAGCTGGATTATAATCCTTACTTGGCCTGTGAGTATTTTTGAAATCATAGTCCATTATCCTAATTTCCCAGCTTTCAATTCAAGGAGGCATTTTAAATTTGGGATTTTCAACAGTAGTGTCGCTTTTATGCTCCCTACGAGCTCAGGGGGAGGGGGCACCTAACTAGTCAATCAGGCTGCCATGTCCCTTCTGCATGATGACAACTTTCTATGAAGTGTGGCATCTAGCTATCCCAGAGTGCACTATTATGCCCAGTCCGAACATGGCAGATCTCTTCTCTTGGTATGTGGAGCTATCTAGCTAATCTCATAGGTTTTCACACCCATTGAAAAACCAGTTCAGCAATGACTTCTCCTCTGTTTCCGATGCCACCCTGACTGCAAAAACAAAAGAGAAGCCCCTCTGTGTGTGCCCACCATTTGCCCATCAAAGTCAGCTTTCCCTTTGGGGCACACCTTTTGAGATTGCACCCTGTTTGGTCTTCCTGCAAGGTAGAGTACACACCTCTTACAACAGCAGGTCCTTTGTGTTTCTTCCTGAGAGTCATTCATACCTTCCCCCAGGAGGGCAGAATACTGTCTCATGGCCTGAACCATAACTAGTCACTGGAAAATCTTGGGAAACAATGTGGCACATTTCTAATGCTCCCTTTTGTGGAAACGTTACATTAAATTTGACTTGGACGTCAAGTCATGTTAAATGCAATGATTCTTTTGATAACATGAAGTATCATAGTCCAATTCATAAGTTAGATCTGCTGAGTACAGGTGTAACCCTGTCCCAGCCAATGAGGCTACTTAGCCTTTCTACAGTAAAAACACCAATGTGGGGTTTTAACTATCAAGACATATAAAAACACATGTCCTACCTTTTGACATACAGCACCCTGCTTTAGGGCTCATTAAGCCTACCTTAGGGGTAGCTTATATTTATTATAAAGGAAGGTTCCGACTTTACCATTACTTTAAATGTAAAAGTCAAGTTAACTGTTTAAAATATCTCTACTGTTCTGCAGTGGCAGGCTGGGATACATGCTTTACTTTGTTATTTCTTTGATCTTTTGAGGATCTTCTCTGAATAGTCCCTCTCTTTCAGTTTTTCTGATAGGGGATCGGCCTGCCTCTTGAAATTCTCAGTTCTGCTACAGTTTCTCCTGTATCTCAGAAATTGCCCAAATGGGTGATTTTCCCTTAGTGGTCTCAGATGGAAACTATTGTATTTTAAGAGATTGTATTTGTTAGTGTGTTTATGAAAGGTATCTGTCCTCACACTGCCCTCGTCTGTTAAGATTTTAAGATCTAGAAATATGAGTTCTTAACTACTGGTTGTGTGTGTGAACCCTCCAAAGTGACAAATATGTCATCTAAATATCTTTCTTATATTTTTATCTGAGGCCTAATGGGCACAGTAAAGCAAAAGAGGGATTTCTTCTTGAAATTGTATACCTACAGATTCACAAAGTTGGGGGTAAATGTGCCGCCTACTGATGTTCCTTAGGTGGATATTGGGTTCCCTCAAATTCAAAGCTAGCCTGGCACATTCCAGGATGAAATGGCTGGGGGTTGTGTATTCCAACTTTTCTGTACACAGAAATTCTTCAAGGACTATAAAAATGTCCTCTTACTGGAGGCTGGTATAAAAACCTTTGAAGTCTAGATCTATTAGTGGTATTTTTGTGGTTAAAAGCTGATATCTCTCTGGAGGACAATGTTGTGTCCTTTGGCCATGTTTCCCAGGAAAGAGAACAAAGGGCCTTGGATAGGAGGATTTGAGCCCTCTTCCTAACGGAATGGCTGTGGAGAAGTGCTCACCATTTGACAAGCTTCAAAGGGGCATCCCCGTCACATACAGGTGACATGGAACTTTGGAACATTTAATTTACTTGCAAGTCCTTAGTAAACCTTTTTACATGTACTCTGGGCCTGTAAATTGAATGATAATAGTAGGCCTGCACCACTCACTGTGCCAGGTACTTCAGTGGCCATTTAAAACATGTATCAGGCTTGCCACTGCAATCTTCAGTGCAGTTTTAAATTGCAACTTCTATCTGGAAAATTACATACTTTTGCCAGGCATAAAGCTTCCTGTTTAATACTTAAAATTCACTCCTAAGACAGGCTCTAAATACATATACGGTAGGGTGCATTGCATAGTTAAAGGAGGGTTTGTGTACTTGAGTTTTACATGTCCTGCTAGTGAAAGAATCCTTAATTTGTTTTTCACTGCTCTATGGCCTATCTCTCCCATTGACTAACATTGGGTTATCTTATTACATTTAATAAGTGATAACTTTAAATTGGGAGCAAATGCTGTTTGCACTCAAATTAATTGTAATTTAATATCCTCTTTGCTGTTGAAGTTGGGTTTTAAGTCACAATTCCGTAAACGTCACGTTTAGAAATTTGGCATTTTCTTGTCTCAATTATTTTGTGCCTTCTGCCAGTGTGCTGGGTGACATGACTGAATGCATCTGCTTTTGGAATTTGTGTATTACTCCTAGACAGGAACACAAAAGGGGCTGAGGGGTGAGCTTGATGGGTCATCTTGGTAGAATGACAAACAGGGGTTGTACCCAGCCCCAATTGCACTTCATAGGGTTTTGCCTCCTGCACACAGAAAATGATCGGGCACCAGGAGTGCCCTGTCTTTTGTCATCCTGCATAGTTTAGAGCCTTGACAGGGGAATTAATTGAGGGTTTCTAACGCTCTAGAACCGACGCCCGAAGGAGTATCTCTGCGCAATAGACCGCTGGGGAACCCGTCCTGGCTTTCCCTGTGAGATAGTCCCTACTGGGTATCTCCAAGGTGAAACCAGGCATCCCCAGCGTATGTGGGGGGCCGTTGTGGAGATGAGGCAAGCTAATGCCCAGAGTTGCAGAGTGTGAGCCCTGGTTAGAGTAGGCACCGAGGTGAGAATTATCGAGTCCGCTGACCCTGGTCCACGACCCTGCCGCGTCGGGAATTGAACCCTGGTCCCTGGCCGTCCTCTGCTCCTGGGTCTGCCGCCTCTAACCAGTGAGCCACACCACTCCACAAATGCAAATGCAGGAATGCAAATGAATGTTCCAGAACCAGGTGTGGGGGTAGAACAGGGAATTCCCTCACATTAAGTCTGGCACTAGGTATAAAAACTGGACTTATAAGGTCACTCATTATTACACTTTTGGACCTATAGACACTACAGAAGAAGGACTGCCCTGCTAACAGAGGACTGCCTTGCTGCTTGAAGGACTGTTATGTCTGAGAAGGAAGGCTAGACCTGCTTGCCTTCATTACAGGCTAACCCGGGTGACTTCAAGGGTCAGTTAACTGGCCTGTGTGAGCTACAGGGACACAACAAGCTTCAGAGACCATCCTGCAACTGTCTAGCTATCCTACTGCAACTGGACCTGTCTGAACCCTGTTGGCCTCTGCTGGACTGAGTCCTTGATCTCCAAGAGGTGCATTCCCAGGTACTGGACCCTTGGCTGGCATCAGAATGTACTCCTCCCAAAGAAAAGGTGAAAAACTTGAGGTTTGGCCTTCTCAAACTGGCTTGTTCGCACCAAGACTGTTGCTCAGGATGACCACCAAAGGGACCTGCTGTTTGCTTACAGTAACAGTCAGTGCCAACTGGCAATGCAAAGCCAAAGCAATGACCATCTGCAGCGCTTGTCCGGCTCTCGATGCTACAGTGACGCCCTTCCCTGAAGCCCGACCTGCTCTTTGTGCTACAGCGATGACTGACAATGATGTTGAGCCTGCTCCTTGTAGCCTCCATGCAATGCAAGCATAATTCTTCATGCTGTAAGTTGAAGGCAATGTTTCAGGGGACAAACCTGGTCCCTGTATCCGACCCGTGCTCGTCCACAGTTCGCCTGAACTTGTTATTTTCACTAGGTCTAGCACAACCAGATGACTGAGATTTGCTCTATGTTCTTTTAGGCGCTATTTCACTAAAACCTTCAAGTTGCATATAACTGTATCTAACTATTGGACTTTTATCATGCTAGTTTTAATTTATTTATTACAATTTACTGTATTTTTTTTGTATTGGTTTGGGATCTGTGCGTTTTGTTTTCACAATATTGCTGTTTGTGTGCTGCATAAATTCTTTACTACTGCCTCTAAGTTAAGCCTAACTGCTTTTGTAACAAACTACCAGAGGTTCAATCACAGGTTCATGTTGTTACTTTTGTAGTTCACCCTGACATGGATCGTTGTTGTTATCTGAGTGGGGCTTCCACCCCCTCAACCAACAACCTGATTTCTTACTTTGGTGTTCAGTGGTGGGATCCAGAACTGTGTATCTAATATAATATTCTGACATCAGATTTGACCTCTTTTTAAATTCTCTTGGATTGGCTATATTGTCATACTTTGCTACTGCACTTGTGCACCTGTAAATGTGCCTGCAAGCATGAAGATTGATCTCTGCACCCTGCAAATCTATATTGTTGCTATATTAAAAGGATTTTGCAGGGAGAGGAGGTTACCTGTAACCAGCTGCTTACTACTGCTCTAGAGCATGAGGAGGATGAGGATATGAAGGAGCATAAGGTAGAAGTAATGGAGAGAGGAGAGCCCACATTAGTGAAAGCCCCTTCTGGATCCACAGCATGTAGCAGTGTCTCCTCTGACAACCTGTCCCATGAGGAGTTGGAGGACAGGGGAGCAGAGAGGAAGTCAAACTACAGCTGGCCAAACTGAAGCTGGCTGTGGATGAGAAAAATGCAGAATGAGCCAGGAGGGCCTTGGGAGAGAATAAGGCAGAAGCAGTCAGAGAGGAGGCTAATGTGCAGAGGGCCCTGGAGGAAAATAAACTGTTGTTGGCTCATAAAGTAAGCCTGAAAGAGATGGACCTGAAAGCCAAACAAATTTCATAATCTGACAACAATGGTAGCAGTGAATATCCAGTATCCAGTGGAGACGAGAGAGTTCATATCCCCAAGGATTTGGTGCCTAATTTCAGTTGTGTGGGAATGGCAGAGACTAGTGCTTTGATACATATTAAGTAGCTTTGTAGATGCATAAGGTCCCTGAAGAGCACTGTGGAGCAAGAAAATTGAAGCATATACCCAATGAGAAAAGGGATTCACTGCTAGCCCTGGGGAAGAGTGACTGGATGAAGTAGCCACTCATGAAGAAAGACATTATCAGGAACTATTGCCTCACTCCCTAGAAGTATAGGCTGACGTTTAGTGACAACCAGACGCAGCCCCACCAGTCTTGGATAGATTACATGAACTACTTTTGGATGGTTGGGTAAAGGGCAGTAATGTGAGTGATTACCATAAGCTGTACAGTTTGATTGCTGGAGATCACATGCTCAGTAGAAGTTTTCCAGAGCTGCACCAACACCTGATTTATTAGAAGCTTACTGACCCCACGGTTACCTTGTGGTAGCGGACAGGCCTGTTCTTGCCAAGACTCTGCTGACCACAGTTACTGCCAGAGTGGGGCCTACTTTTTATGTCCACAGGAACCACCAGCAAGGAATGGCAACGGAAGAACGTAACTTCATGCTAAAGCAATGACAGTCGAAAAAGACTACCAAGGCAAAGCTGCAGCAACTACCATCCGCAAAGCTTGACAAGCTCTTCACACTACAACGATGAGTATCCGTGACGCTCAACCTGCTCTTTGCACTACAACAACATCTTTCTGTGATGCTCAGCCTGCTCCTTGTGGCCTACTCCATGGCAAATGGAGCTCTTCGCTCTGGACATTGCAGGTCGTTTTTAGCGGGACTCATCTGATCCCTGTGTCCAACCTGTGCTCCATCGCTGTTTTGTTCAACCAGATGCCCATGAAGGGCACTATTGGAAATAGGGTTTTTGGTTGGCAGACATATGCACCCTTTCCAGGCAGGTGCCACAGCCCCAGCCAGGGTAAAAATCACACTTTAAACATGTGCTTGCCCTCTGGTAGCTTGCCACAAAGCAGGCAGGCTTAAATTAGGAGGTAATGTGTAAAGTATCTGTGCAACACTTCATCAGTAACACAGTGGAAACAGGAGGACAAAAAGACTCCACACTAGTTTAGAACAATAGATTACGATTTTATAAATAAAACACAACCAAAATGACAAAGATCTAAGAAGTCGAGATATCTATTTCTAAAGATTAATAATAAAAATAGATCTTAGAAGCAGTAAGCACCTATGGAGGTTATCTGGTCGTGCTAGACCGGCACAAAGTCAAGAGTTCAGGCCAGCTGGATACAGGAGCCATGCAAGGCCCACTGAACAAAGTACTTTGATCCTGATTGCAATAACGAGATGTGGGGCACAGCAAAGCGATGAGTCATGTTGATCCCTACAGTTGAGGTGATGCATTGATTTTCTCCACACAACTATGGGGATGCACTGGTTTCAAAGATGAAGTGCTGAAGCCAAGATGTGTTGGTTCTGATGCCGATGCACCAGTTTTCTCCATCGAGCTGAGGTGATGTGGCAATCTTCTCACACTGCAGCGGCACAAATGAGGCAGTTCCGACGCGTCCGGTCTTGAGGTGATGCGCTGGTTCTGAGTGCAATGCGCCAGGTCTGTTCCTGCAACAGCAATGATGCATCGGTTCTGCTTCATGCAGCAGAGGATGTGTCGGTTCCACTGGAGCAAGCATCTGGATCCAGTTCTAATGGGCCTGGCACAGGAAAAGGAAGTTTGACTTTGATATCCCTGAGTCTCAAAACAGGTGAAACAGGTGTCAAGCCAATTATGGCCTTGGAGATCATTCTGGGTTCAAGCAAGATGTCAGTACTTCCTCAGTAGGGCAAAGGAGAGCAGGGCAGCACATCGGAAAAAAAGTTTTTCCAGTGTACCAGTTCAGCAGAGCAGAAGTCTTTTTAGCAGCCCAATAGGCCTTCACCCTGGCAGAGTTAGTTTACAGGTCAGAAGTGTCTAATTTGGTGGGGTCAGAGACCCAGAACTTATATCCAATTGTGCCTTTGAAGTGGAGGTGACTTCAAAAAGGGACTTTGAAGTGCATAGAGGTCTTCCTTTTCTAGTCCTGGCTCCAAACCCTCAACAGTGGGGTAATTAACCCTCTGTGTGGGGTTAGGACACTGCCTATTGAAAAATAAGTGTCAAATCCTCCCCCTAACCTGCCCATGATGAACCATCGGGATGCAGATGGGCACTCAGCCACACCTATCCTTCTTTTGTGAGAGACTGCATAGAGTGAATGCACAAAATCCAGCTGTCACCCAACCCAGATGTGTAATAGAGACAGGCTGCAGGCACACAGTGCTTTAAAAGCAGAGAAATGCCATACTTCTAAAAGTGCCATTTATAAAATAGTAATGTTAAATCCAAATTTGCCAGCAAAGAGAATTTATCATTACAATTCCAATGATAATAAACATGACAGAGCGACTTCTTCTCAATCAGAAATGACAGCTTAAAAGTGTAATAAGGAATTCCCAATGTTAACCTTGGACAGGGGTAGGCCTCAAAGCAGTGAAAAACAAATATAGATGTTACTCACTACCAGGACACATAAAACTTAAAAGTACATTTCCTACCTTTTACTTACAAAGCACCCTGCCCTGTGGGCTACCTATGGCCTACCTTAGGGTTGACTTATATGTAATAAAAAGGGAGTTTAATTTTTGGCAAGTGGAAATGGCAATGTAAACTGCACACACAGGCTCTGCAGTGGTTGGCCTGATATGTTTAAGAGGCTACTTATGTTGGTGGTGTAATCAGTGTTGCAGGCTCACTATTAGCATTTAATGTACAGGCCCTGGACACATGTAATGCACTTTACTAGGGACTTATAAGTGAATTAAATATGCTGATTGGGTATAAACCAATGTTACCTTTGTTTGAGGAGAGAGTGTACATGCACTTTAGCACTGGTTAGCTTGGTAAAGTGGTCAGAGTCCTAAAGCCAACAAAAACGTGGTCAGAAAAAAGAGAAAGCGAAAGTAAAAAAAATGTGGTGTGAGACTTCAGAGAGGACCATTTTCCAACAGGCGCTTTGTGCTTTTAGGTGCACAAATCTAAAATTGCATATCTCTGGTTCTACTGATTGAAGTTTTGTAGTTCATGTATTATTTTAATGAATAAATGTACCCTATGTTTATAAATTGATTTGGGATTTTTCTTTGGTGTGTTTTCACTTTATTACTGTTTGTGTGCTACATATGTACTTTACACAAAACCTCTAAATTAAGCCTGACTACTTTTGTGCCGAGCTGCCACACGGTTAGACACATCATTTAGTGACTATGTTGGTTCTTCCTGACAAGGAATGTGGTTGTTGCCTGAGTGGGACTTCCACCCTACTCAACAAATAACCTGACCTCTTACATTTGGTACAGAGCTGACTGCAGAATTCTATAGTGACCTGGTTGTCACAAGTTTAAATGCCATTATGGCTGATAATTTGAGGATCATTACATTGGATAATAATAATAATTATAATAATAATCACATTTTACAGTGCTGGAAAATGGTAGAACTGCCATATGAAGCACTATATTAAAAAGCAATTATAAATCTGTTTGATTCCCTAGGAATCAACAAAGGTCAGATATATTTTAGAATCTGTTATGTGACTCAAAAACTATTGAAGAAAATCTAAGATTAATAGGACAGGAGATAACTTTTAATATAGTTTTTATCACAATTACAACTTGTGTTTTTTTGTGAGGTGATGTTTTTGCTGACATGTTTGGCATGATAATATTAATATAGACAGTTCACATTTATTTATCATATTATCTGTACTTAAGAGCCCGGATAAAATCAACAATATATCATGATGCAAAGGCAGGCTGCATTCACACTGTACAAGTCTCCATATTGGCAAGTCTTATTTGGTAGCATGAAATGAACATTTAAAAATGGTCAATAGCTTCTCGTGGGTCACATGACCCCTGAGTCGCAGTCATGTCTGGTAACATTTGCAAGCAGATGGTATCACTTTTAATCCAATTATTAAATTCCCACTCCGTTAAATCTTCATGGATCACATGGATGGCCAGCATGACCTTATTGCCCTTCAGTCTATGTGGATTCATGCCTTGTGAACACAAGCCTGTTTTTCATTAATTTCACTCTGCTCTGGTCTTGTGGCAGACTTGCATCTTTTCATTCCGTTTCAATGTCAGTCTGCTTGGAAGTCTTCATGACAGTGGATTAGATCTTTTCCTCTCCCTTTCCCCTATACCAGCCTCATTAAGGTTATGCAGTTTGTCATTCTATGTCCCTTCATTTTGCAGAGAACACAGGATTCTCAATGTATACTGGCACAGGCCACATTTTCACTTTCCTCAATCTCCATTGATCTCATGGTGGATCTTTATCACCTCACTCGCAATTTCCTTTATTATATTAGAGAGTTACTAAAAAATATCGATTGTATAATAAACATGCCTGTATGATTCTCATTGTTACCTGCATGTCTTCATTTCCTTCTCCTGTATTCGAAAATTTCTCTGCCATAGAAATGGACTGCGCATGTCGCCATGATTTGCGTGTCTTCAGATAGATCTCAGTTTCTGTGGAAGTACTAAACTGTCTTCTCTGATATGGTAGATGGATATAAAGCCACAGTTCTGGCAGTAAAACTTAATTGTGGGTGACACCCCTGTCAATAATCAATGTATCAACTTCCTTTGACGTGGTCTACCCCTCCCCTCCTGTACAAATTCTTGTTGCAAGCACCACCTGTTGACCCTGTACCACCTCATTCCCACGCTTGTTGATCTGATGAACCTGATGGTGGTCACACTTGGTTACTTTTCCTTTGTGTTCAATCTGTTCACACCCACAATGATGTCTGTCCATTCCAGTTTTGTTACATCAGGACTATCTACCCTTTGTGTTGAGAGGTTCGGCGACATTTGGCTTTTAATTTAGCAGGCTAAGCTGACTTGGGGTGGCTTGTCAAAGAGTGTTTATTAGAATCAGCCACTTTGGATCCCTGTGGAAGAGACACCTGTTATTTTATCCCCTTTACTTTAAATGCAATTGAGGGGGACCTAGAATACTGGGAGCTATATATGAAGTGACAGCTACAAATTCTGCAAGGACCCCTGGGGGGTAGATGCAGGAGGAGATGTACTGGAAGTGATGGATATGTATTCTCCATTATTGCCAAAAGAAAGCCTTCTTTCTGTAAGTTCCCATGGCCCTCTGGAGCATTGTGTCAATAATAGTTACCTTGGCAGGTGGTTGGAAAGCAGAATGCCCACCAGTACATTTACGTTTTTCCATAGTAAGGACTTGACAAAGCTCTCCAAGCAGGTAACGCTGTGGGACTCACCCTTGCAGCACAGGGATTTCCTTTTTCCAAATCAAGAGCCAAGAGGGGTGGCCCAGGCCAGCCTATTACATCTGCGGATGGGCCCAGATGGGCCCACTCTTGGCCTGGTCTTCGCCCGGGCCATGCCCAGGCACGATCTGTGCCGAACGTGCACTGCGGGAGGCCTCTCTACAGCACTCTGGCAATTGTGTTGTGGCTTCTGGGCGAATCCAGGAATGCTGGGGGGAGTGTAGTCTCCTTACCCCTTCCCCCCCCCCCCCCCCCCGCCCGCCTTGGAGACTGGAGCGAGGGTCTCAATAGAAAATGTCTCTCAATACAAGTCAATGAAGCTTGATCATGTGATAGAAACTTGTTACTCTCAGCCAAAAAAAACTATCTTATTGTGTAGTTATCAGGACCTTCCACTCAAGGAAGTATACAATACTGGTCTCATGATTATCACAAAATCAACCTTCCCTTGCAAAGTTTGAAAACAATGTTACTTTGGTGCAAAAATGTGCAAGGTACTACACTGTAAACTGTTTACCTCACTGAGATGAGGCAAAGAGACTGACTCAACAGGCCACATTAATTTGAGAGCCATTGCAGCACGGTTGCATGGTATCCAAGCTCCCTGCTCAGAGTCTTTCCAAAAGTTCATGAAGGAGTTGTGATGAAGTAAGTACATATTAAATGCATATTGGCTAATTGAGGAGCTGTCTAGAACAGGTAAGTGTAGCTTGACTAACGTAATCAGATTGGGGGAGAGAGATACATCAATAAAGTCAACATGTATGTAATTACTAAATCAGTTTTAAAGAAGATTGAAGGTGTTCATGAACAACAGGTCTCCTAGTTCTTCTAAAAATACAGGTATCTGTGGGCCCTCTGTACAATTCATTTAGAGACCCAGAGCATGCTATTTGTAAAAACGAAAAACAGGGTCTGCAACTGCAAGGCAGCTTTTTTCTATGTAGTAAATACATTTTACTAGAAGGAAACCTTGAATCCCTCGGGCTGTCCACATTTCCAAGTAATTAAATGGATTTTGTGTCCAGGAGACCACTATCTGATCCCCCCAATGTTTTTCTAATTCAGCCCAGTTTCTTTAAGAAACGTGGGCTGATTTAAAAAAAGAAAAACATTTGCTTGCTACTTGGTATCCAAACACAGAAACCACCATCTCTGTGTTTGTAGCCGATCACATGCAGTCACAAATAGCTATCTGCTTCACTGGTATTCATTAGGCAGGCCGCTATGAGGCCCCCCTGAAACTGAACATTGAGCAATGTGACATTTTAGTGCAAAATGTTGGCGTGTCTTTGAGACCACTTTTTGCACGCAGTCTTTTCTTACATTTGGCCTTGTGTTCTTAGCTATTGTCATTCAGTGGATGACCTATGGGCGAGAACGATGATGAGAATTCTCAAAATGTACAAATATCTAAATAAATGTGAAGTAAACCTTACTGATCCGCATTATATTATGGAACTCTGATTTTTATGTGGATTCTAATAAGCTACACTTTCACTTTTGTGGTGCATCTGTCCATGCAGTCTATCTATGGAAGGAAGCATTTTTTCAAGGGAAATCATTCTGGCAGTTGTCTGTCTTGATCTTCTCTACTATGCTAGGAATATGAGCTTATATAATTTTCTAAGGCAGACATGATTTGGAATTATGTTTTGGACCACAACTCTTTCCTAGACCAAGAGCAGGAAGCTACAGTGTTCTATGGGATTGGTGCCTGTGCGCCTTCTAATCAAATCTACAGCTTTCATTCCCACACTGAATCCAGAATAATTTTAAAGGGTATGGAAGGGGAAAGGAGGCAGGGGATGTGCCAAAAAGGATGAAGTTATAGAGAAGATGAAGAAAAGCCTAGGCTGCCATAAGAAAGTCACACATGTTGGGTCCTATCAATAAAGTGAACATTGCAGGTTATAATTTAAGACACAGTCCCTGTTAAAGTTTTGGCCTCACCAGTTTCCTGACTTTCTGATGATCTGAGGCAGTACTATCTTACCACCTTTGACAGAAATAATTGGTTGTTTGTCCAGGAACTTTAAAAACATTTGATGCTGTGGCTGGAAATGTGACTGTGTTTCTTAGCATATCTAAAGTAAACAGCATAAAATAATACACACTAAGCAGAATAACACAATTAAAACAATAACAGGGCACAGCACAACAAAACTGTTGAAACAGAATGCAGCACAACCAAAGTACGATGCTACAACCTCACTGTTGGAAATGATCTTTTTTGCAGGGATATCCCCAAACATTTTGCTTCTTCCTCCTACATTTTCTAAACTGTTTTTGTTGGCTTTAGGACTTTGGACACTTTACCACTGCTAACCAGTGCTAAGGTGCATATGCTCTCTGTGTAAATTATGATTATGAATGGTTATCCTTGATTGGCATATTTGATTTACTGGTAAGTCCCTAGTAAAGTGCACTGAATGTGCCAAGGGCTTGTAGAATTAATGCTACTAGTGGACCTGCATCAATGATTGTGCCACACACATGAGTAGCTCTGTAAAGCTATCTCTGCCACTGAAATGTCTGGGCGCAGTTTTAAAACTGTCATGTCGATTTGGCAAGTGTACCCACTTGCCAGGCCCAAACCTTCCCCTTCCTTACATGTAAGGCGCCCCTATGGACAGGGTGTAGTGTCGGTAAAGGTAGGACATTTTCTGGTGTGTTTTACATGTCCTGATAGTGAAATACTGCCAATTTCGTTTCTCACTATTAAAACGCTATCTGTCCCGTAGGCTAACTTTCCATTGGGACAAGATAGAGAAATGGAGTTTAGGCTGTCTGACCTCAGAATTTAACAACACATTTGTAGGGAGTTAGTTTTTAAATTGTGTGTTTGCAAATGCCACTTTTAGAAAGTACACATTTTCTTATTTAACAATTCTGTGTGCCTCTGCTGATTTGTGTATTGACTGTCTGATTTTGGAGTGACATGGGCTGGGTTTGTGCATTTATTGTAGACAGCCACTAGGGGGGTTGAGGTGTGGCCCTGATTCCTGGATGATTCAGAACTGACCTGACTAGACCTAGAGTGGTGGTAGGAGTTTTACTTACACCTGAGTATGCAGTCTCCTCTGCACAATGTTGTCTCCACCTCCTGTGGTCATGCTGCACCAGAGAGGACAGAACTGGTTTGGACTAGGCTCGGAGACCCTTGCCACTAAGAGAACAAAGAGAAAATGGGCTATAGGTATGAAACCTTGAACACCAACAATTTAGATTACTTCTAGAATCAAGAGGAACCTCTGCCAAGGAGAAGAGCTGGAGAGCTGTGAGGAGGAGTACTGCCCCTTTGCTTTATGTGCTTTGCTGGGATGGCCTGCAGTTGAGGCTTCTGCCAAAGAGAGAATAAAGGACTGGACTTTGCTGTGTATCCTGCCTGTGAAGTTTTTCCAAGGACTTTTGTGTACTTGTCTCCTGTTAAGAAGTCTCATGAACACAAAATACTTCCTCCAACTCTGCTGGTGCTGCTGGACTCTGCCATCTGTGAGTCTTACCCTTCTCTGAGGTCCCTACTTCCAGTTACAGGGCCTCAGAGGTGGGTTTTGCAGCTGATCTCTGCAAGAACAGGCTTTAAGCTTTGCAAAACCATGCACAGCCTCTCGGAACTGACGCCAGGTGACGCAAAGCCTCGCTGAGTATCCACCAAACAGGTGCCAGCCTCTCGGAAATGATGCTGGCCGACTTAAAGCCTCACCGTGCAACCCCCAGCACCGACACCAGAGGACAGTTGTGTTACACATTGCACCTGTGAGCCAAGTTTTTCCACGCATCACACGCAGACCAGAATCATTTTGGATTTCGACATCTCCCTACCCCCTACAGTCCATATTCAACGCATCACTTCTCCTGTATGCAGCAGAACTGGCCCTCGCCTCCCCAAGGACTCAGGATTTGATGCTTCACTGTGTTTTCCAATGCTTCCCTTCTCTGCAGCTGTTTGGCCTTGTGAACTTTGATGCATCTGCAGAAAATTTGGTTTAGAATCACGAATCCATAGTTTTCTATGGACCAAGTTGCTTGAAACCTTTGAAAGTCATATCATGTTGTGCATTTTGGATTTTTGTCATTTTGGCCTTGTTTTGTTTAGGTAAAGATACTTGATCTTTCTAAACTAGAGTCCTTTTGTGGTGATCTCACTGTGTTACTGTGCATCTTGATACAAATATTTTAGACATTGCCTTTGGGATAAGCAGGACTGCTTGTGCCAAGCTACCAAGGGGGTGAGCAGGAGTTATCAAAAGTGTGTAAATCCCCCTTATCCTGAGTAGAAGAAAGGGACAAAGGTGCATTCTTCTGACAACTAGAGGTCCCCATTTCTAACACTCACATTGTAATATACACAATATGGTAATACAGCAAAAACACAGTAGCACCAAACATAGCAGAACACATCACCACCACAAAAGTATGCTACAAAAAGACATGCACAATTTAAGTCACAATAATATACTTAGTTATTATTAGGCATTCAACTCAATTTGCTGGTGTTAGAACATCCTCTATTGTCAGTACATAATCTTCTAAATCTATAAAATAGTCGAATCAGTATTAACGAAATAACAAGTTGCATGGCATAAAACGTTTTTCATTACTCAAATTGTAATATTTATTTACACCTTATAAAAACATCATAATTATAAATTACATTATTTATCACACTGTTCTTGTCTGCGTGGTCTTCAAAACAAACTAGGTGTATATATACCCTGCTGTCTTAAACCGTTGAAGAGCTGGAGCACCAATTTTTTACCACATTAAACAGTCGCAAATGGTTGTTTATCGCTAGCACATTAAGGGACTTTGCAGTTTTTGGAAGGAAATGTAGCAACATTGCTGGGATCTCTAAAGTAAAGAGCACACAGAAAACAATGAAAAAACTAAATACAGACATAAAACAATGAAATAACAAAATGCACACCAAATTATCCAAGCAACATAAACGTAATATTGCATTGTACAACTGAATGCAACACAACTACCACATTATTTCACGACAATTACCCAATTCAATAATGCAGCATAAAATACAGCGAAAAAATAATAACCATCACAACAAAATACAACACAATAAATGTTCTACTGATAGTAGAGAGTAAAATGTGTTTGCACCAAACAATACTTTACTAGAGAATTACATTTAAAAGCACCGGTCAAATATTGTTTGTGGTACAAAACCACAGTCCTGTTCTATGCACTCCTTTTCTTAATTTGTGCAGATAGCTGCAGGCGATTGCCAGTTTCATTTATTTATGGGGACTGGGACTTATTTTTGAATATCAGACTTGGAGCAAGATCGAGAAAGGCAGAAAAGGGAGTAGGAACGAGACACAGAATGACTGTAAATGAAGTAATGAACGACAGCAAGAGTAAAAATAAAGAGACAATATGTGTAGCGTGGTGAAAGTTTGAAGCATAGAGTAGAATTAAAACTATGTAACCTTGGTATTTAGTAACCATAGCGTTTGACTGCACCTGAGGCGGGTTCCTAAAACAATATTTGGGCCTCTGTGCTTATTGTTTGTGCAAATTAAATACAACTGGCCTCAGTTACCACTTCTGACATAACTTTTCTGTCATTAATATCTTATAAAACGAATTGCATCACCATCTGGAATTGGTAAAACAGTTACACAGAAAGGTGCTGCCACAGCAGAGAAAATGCAAAAGAGAAGTACACCGCGAGAGTGCTTGACATAAACATTCAAAAAAATGGAGACAGGTGTATTGTTTATTCCCATACTGCACATAGCCCACCACGTACCTTTTCCACAGGCTTGTCTTCTCACTAAATTAACATTTCTCCTTGTTGATCAGCTCAGGTAATTGCATTGTTATGCTATCTCTGACCTTTGCGTTGTTTGACATTGTTTGTGCCTCTACGTCGCATGTTTTCTGACTTCATTATGAAAAACCTTTGGAGTGACACTTTCTATACGTGCGGATAAATCTATTCTGAGCAATTCCCTTCTATAATTGTCATAGAGAGTTTTTATTATTGTTATTGTCAGTACTTTTTCTTCCTTGCTATGCTGATCACCGGATTAAAGCCATACAGGCAGGGCCTACTTATAAATGTAACCGGTAGCAGAGAAACCTGCAATCAGCTTCTCTGATTGCATAGGCACTTCTTATTCCCACTTGCTTAAGAACATACCATCTTTTTCGCAGGGAATACGATCCCCGGTATAGGTGCAATTACTATTACCACAGTTAATTAAGTATTCACTATTATAACACAAAATAATAATAAATAATTACAACCACTGAGTAAACCATAATATCGCTCTGAGTGAGAGATTTCCTCATCATCAATCATGTTCATATAAGGGTTATAACCCATAAAACATACACAGAAATACTTTTTTTTAAACAAGCACAATCATAACAGCTATAAGTATACATCATCATTAATTGCTTAAAAAAATTAGATGTTGTCAAGTGGCCTTTGTTCCAAGAGGTGAGTTTGTTAAAAACATTTTTCCTTTTGCTATGAACTCATGTCCAACCAGATCAAGTATAGAGGTATCATGGAAAGAAATCAATTATGTGCAAGAGAGTAAAAACAAGAAATCCATCTGTGCTCTAAGTGTGACTGTCAACTCGCTGTTGTACAACTGACACAATAAGTTGTGGTAACATTATTGGTGAAAGGTGTGTGGACCCAAGGGCACGGAAACCTCTATACTGGCCTTACATTCAAGTGATTCCAAGATCCATCTTGCAACCCCATGCTACAAGCTGTATCAGAGATGAATTCTATGAATACCTCCACACCAAATTCTATGCGTCCAGACTGAAATCCAAAAGTGCTGCACTGTGCTATATTCGTTCAAACGTTAGGGAAATAGTTATGCCAGTGCTACTGGTGTCAGTTATTAAAATCAATTCTCCATGGAACCATCAAAGTACCCCAGCTTACAGGGCCAATTACACTGTAATAAGAAAAATGATGCTGAAATCAATATGGTTTCTCATAGGCTCATAACCAAATTATAATTCTGCACCCACTCCTTGCAAACTACCAGAGCTGGATGCAAAGTAACACAAGCCCGATCTATACTGAAACTCACCTAAACATGGTCTCTCAGTGTATGTTTCCCAAAACTGAATTGTCTCCTCCTTATCCATTTATCATCACAATTATACTGAAGATAAGAACACCGTCCTCCCCTGCAGCCAAATCGCTGCCCTGTACCAATAAAACAAAAACACACAGGCATTGAGAAATCTCCCCAGCTATGAGAGACCCCGCCGCCTGAAGCAATCAGACCTACCCAGTCTCAATACTGATATCTGCCAGTGCACCAATAATCATGTTCAACTCTCCCTTATGTGCCTCCACTTTACTCATGTCTTGTGCCTGCTCCACAGTCCTTCCACGCCCGAACTTGTATCTAAAGAAAAAGCCTATGCATGCCGCCCCTACACACAGTGCACGCCCCCCCCCTTAGGTGATAAAAATAGAAAAGAGACCAGAAAGGACACCCAAAATTTAGAGATGACCAACATGACTGCCAAAGTGTGAACGTAAAAGCCTAAATGCTCTTTGATTATTACAATTTTCAAGTTATCGAGACATATCTTGCCCCCGGTGTATTTCAAAATGATTATTCTAAAATAAGTACAAAAAGCATATGTTCAAATGCAATTTGTATGTGCATCTATTATGTCCCACTATACTGTTGAGTCATGTGTTACACAAACTGCACGTGCTGTATCCCACACATACTTGCTACCTACTTGCATAGATTAACAACTCACATAGATTCTACAGGCTGATGACTCTCGACTACTGAAAAGTGCTGATTGTAACAATGTCTCGCTTGCAATGATTTCTCTAAAAGTGGCATTTTCATACACGCAATTTAAGAACCAACTTCACCAAATGATGTGTTTTTAAATTGTGAGTTCAGAAACCCCAAACTCCAAATCTGTGTCTGCTCCAAATGAGAAATTATGCTTAAAAGATATTTCAAGACAATCCCCATGTTACCCTATGGGAGAGATGGTCCTTGCAATAGTGAAAAATAAAATTAGCAGTATTTCACTATTAGGACATGTAAAACACAGCAGTACATGTCCTACCTTTTAAATACACTGTACCTGCTGATGGGGCTGACTTGGGCCTACCTTAGGGGGGACTCACATGCAGTACAAGAGACAGTTTGGGCATGGCATGCGGGTGTACTTGCCAGGTCGAAATTGCAGTGTAAAACTGTAGTGGCAGGTCTGAGACATGTTGTAGTGCTACTCATGTGGGTGGCGTAATCAGTGCTGCAGGCCAACTAGTAGCATTTGTAACATTTATAAGAGCGCTGATATAGCCTCTCTGATTATGCCAGGGCTCATAGCATAGTAGGGTTTGAATACTAGCAATTCTCTTATGTTTGCACGTTTCTGCAGATCTACATACTGATGCTGAAGGTAGTGATATGCAATAGTTCCAGCGTTGAAATGCCCTTTTGAGTCTGTGCAATCCTACTATTTTGCATGGTTTAAGGGTTTTCACCAACTCTTCTCTAATCTTGTCCCATACTGAGAAAGGTTGAATATGTACTTCTGACAATGGCAGACGTAAAACTTCTTCCATGGTTGGGAAAAACGTGGTTGGAGGGAAAGTGAACTTGCAAACACTCAGATTGCTCAGGAGCAAATCAAAAAATTCATATTTGCTCATGCTAAAATGCAGTTCACAAATATTTTCTAGGAGTACTATTTCTTGGCCTACTTCTGCAAATTTTTGTGAATTTACGAAAGATGTTTTTGCGAATTCACGAAAGAAATATAGAAGCACTTAATGAAAGGACATATACCTTTTGAGATTTCCTTTATTGACTGGGCCCCTAATTAGATCTGGTGTTAACCATGACCTTTTGCATTTATTGAAATTCAGTCTCTCTCTCATGCTCTGTCTATATGTCTATCAGCTGGCTTTACTGTGAGTGACGACATTCTGCTCTTTCTCATGGAGCATATCAGCACACAAAGTAGTTTTGTGGTACAGATAGAACGGGGATTGAGGCAAGACAAAATTACACCTCTCCTTAGTGATTTTTTTATCTAAACAGTCAAGGTGCTACAATCGGAGATCCAAAACCCCTAAATCTCCTAAGACACAGACTGTCTCAATTTATCATAAACAACACGTAATGGTCTAGCACTCTGATTTCAGTTGAGGTTCACAAGAAGTGAATTTTTTTATATAAACAATTGTAAATCACATTTCACCAAAGAATGGCAGTTCAGCAGAGTTGTTTCATAAAATTCTTTATTCATGACTTCTTTTTCAGCAAGATAAAAAAGACCGTAGCCAACGCGTTTCGTCCTTTTGGACTTCTTCAGGGCAAACAACACATTTTCTTGTGGTCTGTGCTGAATTCGTTCATAAGTATGGTTTCTCCTTTTAAAATCTGATAAAATCTGATTGTATCTGAAGTCTCAAATGCAGTATATGGTGATTCAATCCAAATTTGATTGCTGAATTTGCACGTTTAAAAGTCAGTCAGTATCAACCATCCTCCATTTTATTTCCTGACAAGTTTTGAAAATTGGTCGGCCGGCACGGTAGCGTGGCGTCAGTGTTCATATGAATCAGCAATCAAATTTAGAATAAATCACCATATACTGCATTTGAAACTTCAAGTAGAATCATATTTTATCATATTTTAAAAAGAGCAGTGCCCCCCTCCTGAGCTGTTGCCAGGTTGAGGTGGAGTCTCTTACCCTGCAGTTGCCGGTGAAGATTTCTTATGAAGCAGATGAACTATGAACAAGTCTGGTACTTATATCCTTTTTTGTTTACTCACTTGAGCACATAAGCAGCAGCATCATTATAGGTCCTGACAAAAACCTTGCCCAATGAAGGGGCATCTAGGCTGAAACATGTTGACCATCACTTTCCACCATAAAAATGTGGTTTAAATACATACCACTTGTGCACTGTTTTTAACCCTGGCAGTGGGTGCACTGGAATAAATAATACTTTGTATGCTCACTCTCTAGTTTTAGTTTCACTTTCCTCACATTACATATTTTCTTTGCCCTGTGCCCTCGCTCACACTATTTCTTATCATATGTGGATTTAGAATATCCTATTAGAGTAGGTACCTAAAACATCCCTGTGCTCCTCCCTCTCAGAAAGGGGGTTGCAGCCCTCAATGGAACTATGTGTTTCTGTTGAGAGAGAATCCCATATGATGAAGCATGTCACCTTTGGTGAGTGAGGGATTTCATCCTGTAAAGGGAATTGCCCACAGTTAGGTCTGTGCGCTATAGTCGGTGGTTCTGTAGTAGGTATTTCAGTAGCTATTCAGTAGTGGTTCACCACACTATTTTTTCACTGATTTCTTCACTTTTGTTCAGATTAGACCCAAGGATTTCACAATGCTTTTTGTCTGAAAACAACTGTACCCAACTATTTCCCAGAAAAAGAACTTGTTAGGGGGTGTAACACCCCAAACTCTCCCTAAAGCTACACCCCTGAAGTTACCTGCTTAAAGTATGTACATTGAGCGGGTTGGTATTAGTGCAAAGTACCCTTGGGGCAATTGGATAATGCCTAACACCAAGGGTTATACAAAGCTGTCTGACCCAGATACCTCCTATTCTTTTGTACAATGGACAATGTCTTCTGGTGTCTCCCTGCAAAATGGGCCTAGGGCCTTTGTGTCAGGGTTTTGCTTCTATTTACTAAGAAATGGGCCTACCTGCAGGGAATCCAACCTGAGTTTGATGTACAAAGTTCTGACTTGTAGGGTGTAATAACGTCCTCATAAGGTTTGAATGCTGGAGTGGGTTATGGGATAAGAAACCCTCAGTCAGGCTTCCAAGGTCTGCACTTTTATGATATGACTCAGTCGTATAAAACTGGAAAGCCAATTTGACAATGTCCTTTTGTTACAACCCTTATAGAAAATGGATAACTCCAAAGTTATTCCATGCCAAGGGATTTTGTATGACTAAACCATGGAATGGAATGTGATTTGTCCATACCAAAAAACTCAATTAGGGCATTCCTATATGTTTCCAATTCTGGAGTTGCTCTCAATCTGATCCAAAATTAAAGCGGTTGTAGAGCAGCTGTGTTGACTACTCTCTTGAGCCCTGTGTCAAAGAATATTGGGGAACTGAGTGTACTTTGATGTAACTTATACAGAGACCTTCAAAAAAACATTCTTTGTCACTGTTAACTTTTTTGTGTTCCTGTGTCTCCATATTTCAGCCCCATATAGGGCGACGCTCTAAACTTTGGCATAATAATTCCCAGAAGACAGAGATAATGATCTAGGTATAGTTATTTTATATCTTTTGAAAACTGCTGAGGCCCATGCAGCAGGGCAATGCTGCTTTTATGTTGATGTGATTTCCAAGATGTGAAATTATGCAGTCAAATTCCGAGGTAGTCAAATCAATCTAACTTCTGTAGGATAGAACCTTTAATTTCGAAACTACCTCTGAAAGTTTTATGGGGCTTAAAAATCATATACTGTGTTTTGGCAGGTTTTCATCTTCAGGCCCCAGCCTTCGCAATAATCAAAATATCTGTTTCAGGTTTTTGTGCCCTATACAGGTTTGAGAAATTAAAAGCGCATCAAATGCAAACAAGAGGGCTGGTATAGGCGTACCACTCAACCTCGGAGAGTAATGAGTGCAATAATTCAAGTACATTATCACATCATTGATGTATAAGGAGAAATGGACGAAAGTTAACTTGAAACCCTGGTGCACAACTCTCTCAATAGGTATTTGATCAGTTAACTCTCCAAAGGGGCACCCAACTGCCTTAGGCAAAATTATCCTCATGGAATATAACAATAATATCTAGCAGTTCATGACTTATGCCATTGACCCTAATGTGGGCCATAGATATTTCCTTGGAACAAACTCAAATGCCGCCCTCAAATCAACAAATGCTACATGCAAGTGATCTTTGTCAACCTTAAGTATTTCCAAGAGATTAGGGTAAAACGTAATATTTGATCTATCATGATGATTCTAGATCGGAAGCCTGCTTGTAATGGGGACAATAACTTAGTTGTGCCCGTTCAGTATTGCCGTTTTTCTAAACAGAACACGTTCTGGAGTTTGTCAATCAGGCTTACTGGGCAGTAATTCTCAGGGCTTCCCATATCACCCTTTTTATACATGGGAATAATGTCCATTCCCCTCCAAGAAGCGGGAACTCGGCCAACTCCCATCATTCTATTTGACAATTTGTTTATGTATGGTGCCATACAGCAGGCTCGGAGCAGTGAAGATCCCAAGGAATCCTGTCAGGGCCAGGAGCTTTCAGTGGTTTCAATCAAATTATAGCTCTTTTCGTTTCTTCAAGAGGGAAGGAAGATGAGATGATTTAAATACTGACTGTCAAAGGCCACTGGGGAAGACACTGTTTCAATTGTATTTCCTGTTACTTCTGCAAACAGTTTATATGATGTATATAAGCCTGTCAAATACTTTTCCCAAAGGTGTGGAGGGATAGAGAAGGCCAAAGAAGTTGTATTCAATGAGCTATGAGCTACTATATGGGCTTCTACAAAGTCAGCACAGTTTGCCTCTATCCAGTTCTGTTTGGAATTAGTGAACATTTTCTTTTACCTATCTCTGGAATCTGTTATCTCCTGTTAATCACACTGTTTTAATTAACTCTGATTTCGCTTTTCTAAAGTTATTTTTGTACCTCTGCAATATCTTGGGGATCCAGGGGTTAAAAATATGAATTTCTGTGGTACATTTGAATTTCAACGCACCAAACAAGATATGATGCAGCTGAATAAAGACACCTCACTAGGATGGTTGTCAGCTAAAGAGCTACATATTTGATTAAAGGTGTCATAGATGTACAGCAATTTATTAGACTTAGTTGTGATGTTTGACCACTTTACCGATCTCCCGTTGTTGCCAAGGGCCAAAAAGGTTTCAGACCTATTGTCTATTTTAGCTTTAGCTGTTAAAAAAATGAACTGTGGAGATAAATGTAAAATTTGATGCTCAGTCAGATCTTGCATGTACACCAAAGTCAGACATAGCATGCCATAGTTCTTGATCCAATAGAATGTAATCTATTCTACTTCTAGTCCCCTTCATAGAAAACGTGTATTCATGGTG
This sequence comes from Lissotriton vulgaris, assembly GCF_964263255.1. NCBI lineage: Eukaryota > Metazoa > Chordata > Amphibia > Caudata > Salamandridae > Lissotriton > Lissotriton vulgaris. The sequence goes on from NC_141689.1 coordinate 1,479,296,349, forward strand.
AGGATCAGATTTGGATGTACCATTGCATGCATGTAAGCCGTACATAACATTAAGGACTTATGTAGAATTGCAGTGGCAGACCAGTTTTAAGTGGTTATGCCTCTGGTCTTTGCATGCCTCCTGCCAAATCCTCAGGATCAGTGATAGATTCAATGAAAGCTATGGGTTCAAACGTTACATTGAGATTTCCACCTAAAATGAATGGATATTGTGCTAATCTGCTTGATAAATGATGATTGGGTATAGCCAACATGGTGGGGGGGGCTCTTTGCTGTTTCCCCCCTGAGCAACTGTACATTTTGCATAAATTCACAGCTAACCCACCTCTCCCTCTAATAGACAGACCAATAACATCAGGGCAATCAATCGTCAGATATTTTATAGACAAATTGAGCGGGATCCATATCCAGATCGGGAGGCCACTAGACAGGTGCCCTACTCTAGATAGGATGGTTTCAATACTATAGTTACTATAACTGCAAATACATATATGTTCTGTTCGCCAAGTTTCTTGAAGCAATATTAGGTTGAATCAGCTAATATGATTAACTCAATACGGATCAGACAGCTTAGCATGTAATTCATGCCATGCTCCATGTCCGCAACTGTAGGTAGGGGGAGCAGTCAAGCCCTATAGATGTTAAAGTGGTGCTTTTTTGTTGATTAGGGTTATGGTTACTTACGGTGTGAGTGAAAAAAAGAAGGAGTTGCTTTGCTAGTGCTGAGCGGTGCTCTATTCTCCTTATCTGTACAATGAACAGTTAATGTAGACAGAGTTGGAAGCTCCAATAATAGGTTCTGGCTGGAGACATCGTCGGTATCATCAAGGGGCAATAAGGTACTCAGTGATAATGGGATCTGGACCTAGTGCCTAGGTTGGACAATATAAAGTCTGTCCACATCAGCTAAAGCAGAGGCTGAGGGGCTTGGGAGGGGGCCAGCCCTTTGAGGTTCTGAGTTTACTGCTGAGACAGATTCAGTTGAAGTTATTTTTAGATTTTCCAGCTTATTTCCCTTGGATTGGGAGAAGGTCGTGAGGTCCAATGTGGTTGCAGCTCTAGATCTCAAGCTGCTTTTAACTTCAATATTAGACCCCATTGGTGGCAAGGTCTTGCCATCTATACCCAAAGGTTCATCCACGGGGTCGGGAAATCTAGTGCTGGCTTGATAGCATCAAATTTATACAGCTGCCCTGAGAGACAGTAGGCATGTATTACATCATACTGATTAATGAGTAGCAGTGGTAATTGAAACAAATCCAATTAATTGTTTTGTTAATGAGTTCATCCTTACTTTTCATTTTACCTGGCCTCAGCTTTGGTATGTTCGTCAGATAAATTACCGATTCTTTAAAAGAGCCTGTCTGCTGGATGGTGCAAGGTTATTCAGAAGTATGTTTGTCAGCTTGATGAAGCTTTCCTATGGAATGTGTCCACTGGACTGTAAGACAGGAGGTATGACCACCCCTGGCTCTTCCGATAGGATAGATGGCTAGACTAAGAGGCTGATGATCCATCAACAAACCATCATATATTGATGAAACTGTGGATTCCCATACTACAGGTGTTCAGATTCACTTGGCCATTCTGTCCAAACTTCCCCCTTTAGGTCATCCATGTATTGTTGTTTGAACCTCTGGGCTTGGGGACGGTGGCTTGCTTTGAATGCAAATATTATTAGAATTAACAAGTTCAGAGGCTGGTTTTCTAGGGGGCTTCTCACTTTTAAATTCACCTGGGCAACCTGTCTAGTAGCAGGCAATAATTTAATCCATAAACTTTATTCGGGTAGCTTGGTACCCATAAAAGCACAACATTATGACAGATTAAATGACAAGCGGGGAGTTTGGGAATGCACGGCAATAAGAAAGATTATAATGATATAACCATAGCATTTTTATAAATTAAGTTACAAGTTAAAAATGACTTCATTGGTAATAAATAAGTAAATAAATTACTATTATATAAAACATTGTGTCATCCTACAATTATACAAGGATAAGATCTCAGGGATCAGACATGGACTTACGTGCTGTAGTAGCAATTCTTAGGAATGTGCTTATGCGAAAAATCAACTCTTCGTCAGCCAAAGTAACTATGCACGAGTAGCAGACACTACATCTTTTGACACGGCCTCCTGAAGATCCTACAGCCTTTAGTCCAACAAATCAATTGCTTTTTTAATTAAGGAACATTCGGATTTCAAGCAATCCATGATGACCCTAATATCTGGGTTGCCTCATAACAAATCTCCTTCCACATGTCCATCTGGCAGCACATTAACCATCAATTGGCTTGCCAACAAGCCAAAATGATTAGCACAGCTTAGACCCACATCTGAGGCATATTGTGGAACACTCCCTTTGTGTGGGTTGGCTTCAGTTGGACTGGGGGCTTTATTAGCAAGTAAAGTAGACAACTTAGACATAGACAAACATGGTTCCGTGGGCACCTACATTCTCTGCAGAGGAAGAGGGAGAAGCTGTTATGGTTTATTTAGAAACAGAGATGCTTTCTCTGAAGGGGCACTTTTGCCTTTGGAGGTTCCCAAATGAAAATGTGTAATGTTATGATTGATTGGCGGCTGTTTCCTTTCATTGTTTAAAATTCCCTCGATCTCCTCGATCAAGTCATTGTTATCATGAAGGGTGCAGTTCCTGGCCACAAACCTCGCTGCCTTTGGCTCCCATGTGTTTTCCGTATGTAGATCAATTGCTTACATTTCCCCATAATTAAGCGATGATTCCAAAAATAAATCATGGGGATAAGAAGAAGTGATATACATTTTTCATACCCAGAGGAAAGCTCAAGTCAAAGGATAGTATTCACTGCCAACCTGCATGAAAGCTGATCGATGTTGTACCATAGGAAAGATTCACTCTTTCCACAGTGACCAAAGGGAAAGAGCTAGGTCTAACAGACTAGGGGGCATATTATCAAGAACTATGATAAAATTATCGCCGTTTTAGCGGCAGGAAACTGCCGCTAAAACGGCGATAATGGGCTTGATAATATGTCCTTGTGACTTCCCATAGCAGCCCAGGTTCTGGTGTTAACCTGGGCTGCTATGGGAATTCAGAAGGGCATATTATGAAGCCCATTATCGCCGCTTTAGCGGCAGTCTCCTGCCGCTAAAGAGGCAATAATTTTATCGCAGTTCTTGATAATCTGCCCCCCAGATTTGGTAAAAAGCAGACCAGTTGGAGACATAGCTCATCTGGCAGAGTCAAGGTGATGGCCCTGCCCAGCTTCCTCCTGGCAATGACAGGCGCAGGATGGGCCAGCTGGATGTCCGCTATACAGCACCAGGTACTCACTGGGGCCTCCTCCTTCTGCCCACTCCTCATAGGCAAGGATTCTGGGACAGGTAATTCCCTTCAATGCAGTGCAGGATTTTCTCAAATGAGTTGAACAGGCATCACATATAATATGGTTTATTCCTTTCAATATTGTTTTTAAGAAACAAACAGTTATTTGGAAAATGAGTCTGCAGGTTGTGATCAAAGGGGAGGGCAAGCAAAAAGCAAATACACCACACATTCTAATCAGGCTTAGACCAATCTACACAGATTGTGGAAGACAAGATACCCTGTAAAACAAAGGCTTGTACAAGTGACATTGCTTCACCAAACTAATAATCAAACGCCTTTGTGCAGCCTTGAACTAGGCAGTATGAGGCAAAACAGGACTAACAGTACCTTCATTTTAATCGAGTTCACTTCCAACCCCATTGGCAGAAGGAGTCCTCTTAAAAATTAGCACAATGTCAAGGCTTATACCCTCTGTAAGGACCCTGAAATTCCACAGAGAGGCTCACAATAGTGTCTATCTGCAGCTCTGTTGCCTGCGAGCTGGTTTACTTCTGTGTTAGAGGCCGTTTCGACATATGTGCCCCTTTAATTTCCTTCGTCACATCTCTCTGGCTTCAGACACTTTTACAGTATTGTACAGAATAATATGCCTTGTAAAGTGGATGATGATGTGCAAGAGCATGTATAACCAGTGCTGATTCTGTAAATAAATATGTGCAGGGTCCCACAGTTTTCATGAAAGCCCCACCACCAGTGCTGAAAACGCCTGGGTTGGCGAATCCAAATGGTCTCAGGGCCATATTATCAAGAAAGGGCGATACATTATCGTCGCTTTTATCGGCAGAAAACATCGGCTAAAGCGGCGATAATGGGCTTGATAATATGCCCTTGAGAATCCCAATAGAAGCCCATGTTCGACCAGAACATGGGCTTCTATTGGAATTCTCCAGGACATATTATCAAGCACATTTTCGCCGCTTTAGCGGTAGTTTTCTGCCGATAAAAACGGCGATAATGTATCGCCCTTTCTTGATAATATGGCCCTCAGTTCCTCCACATGCCTCTTACGTCCACTACAATATTCTTTATTTGTATTTACCTTACTCTTGTATGTTCCTATCCATTCCTGCTTCCTCCCTTAATCACTGTTTTCATGTATTTCATTTTTTCCCTCTTTCTTCTTATACTGCATTTCTCACCTTTGCGCAGGGTCAGACTATGATGGAAAAAAAAGGTCCAATCCCAAAAACTGAGTGCTGGTGCCCGCCACCTGCAACAAAATAAGTACTGTTTAAAACATATTTTCCGTGAGCTGCCGATCAGTCAGGACATAAGAAACCCACTCCTACGAGGGAGCAATAAGTGTAGAGAAAAACACTGTTCTTTCTACCCAGTCTTGTAATTTTAACAATCACCAACGATAATCAATCTAGAATTTTGCTTTGTTGGATAATCTCAGCTGGGGCTTTGAAATGTATCGTGACATCCTTGACTGAATGACCACTATATGATGAGGTAAAAACATTGTGAGCTGTCGATTCAGCACCAGGCTCCTTATTAACAGTAACGCCATCAATGAACTAAAACACTGTAATTAGGGAAAGAATAATTAAAAAAGTAAAATAAATAAATCGAATAAAAACAGTTTATAGTAGATGTAAACCTCCAAAGTTTATATAATTGCCCGTCTCTAATTTCTGTATAACAATAGAGATGTGTCAAGAAATGAGGTAGTGGCTCAACTGCCATGTTTTTAGAGTGGAGCTGTGTTGTCATAATGCCGTCTGCTGCAGCCAGCAATTAGGGGCATAATTACAGCTGTAGCTTAAAGGAGATAACAGGATTCTTCTTGAAATGTTTTTTTCTAAAATTAATAGTGGTCAGCTGGAAGGAGGCATGTATAACAGCGTGTTTATTGTTTGCATTCAATTTACACTAAATGATGGTGGGGGAGACAGGCAAAAAAATCACTATCAATATAAAAACTACAATTACTCACAAAACAGTTCAATTTTCTTCCCATAACAAATTTTATTGAGTTTCCATGACACATGATGGGCAGAGCCCACCGCATACATTGTAAACACAGATCGGATTAGAGAGTACCAATTGTTTTAAACAACAACATAGCCTGCAACCCAGCAGGCCCAACAACTGAAACATGACACAGGCTAGCACACAGTTCACTAAACGCAGGATGTCTAAGTGTATATGTGTTTACTACAGAGATAAATATTTGGAAAAAGGGGACCCCTATATAATATAGTAGCACTTGCTATACATAGGGAAGAAACAGAGTTAGGAAAGGTCTATAGCAAAGTGACAGACATTGATTAGATAGTACAATTTGCGGTTTTTTGTAAATAAAAACCTAGACTGAAACAGTATATTAAAGTCCACTTGTGTACAGAAACCAATGAGCAAAATAATTTCTGATAGAGCTTTATTGTTTATTGTTGTTGACTATTTTTCTTTTGTTTTCTACTATTTTTTATATATATAGTTTTTATAAGTGATTGTGTTTAAATTTTATATAGTCTTGAATTAAAAAATACAGAAGAGAAAATACAAAATCAATAGACATGAAACATATATACAGTGATGAAGGCAAAGCGGTAGACACCACTAAGCGCGTTTCGGCTCTTGAGCCTTCTTCAGGTGACCGTCTATTGTTAGAGTTTCAAAGAGTCCAGGACTCACAGTTAGGTGTTGCGTGGATATAAAAGGTCAGTCGGTAAAAGCAGCTTCTTAAGATCTTGAAATGTGGAACGATGTAGTCCTATAACTTGTCATATGATGTTATGACATCAGAGAAAAGGAGGTGGTATAACAGTATAGTGGAGGTAGCTTAGATTCAAATCGTTATTTGTGTTGACATTTGTAGAACCTCCACGAGGATAACTTCCAGTGAATAGATGGTAAGGTGATGAGAGCAATAGTGAAAGATGCGAGTATTTTATCTCCACAAGTTGATAAAATATCCGGAGGCGAGCAATAATGATGTATAATTGTTAGCGCGAATATTTTGTATCTAAAGTTTATATAATTGCCCGTCTCTAATTTCTGTATAACAATAGAGATGTGTCAAGAAATGAGGTAGTGGCTCAACTGCCATGTTTTTAGAGTGGAGCTGTGTTGTCATAATGCCGTCTGCTGCAGCCAGCAATTAGGGGCATAATTACAGCTGTAGCTTAAAGGAGATAACAGGATTCTTCTTGAAATGTTTTTTTCTAAAATTAATAGTGGTCAGCTGGAAGGAGGCATGTATAGCAGCGTGTTTATTGTTTGCATTCAATTTACACTAAATGATGGTGGGGGAGACAGGCAAAAAAATCACTATCAATATAAAAACTACAATTACTCACAAAACAGTTCAATTTTCTTCCCATAACAAATTTTATTGAGTTTTCATGACACATGATGGGCAGAGCCCACCGCATACATTGTAAACACAGATCGGATTAGAGAGTACCAATTGTTTTAAACAACAACATAGCCTGCAACCCAGCAGGCCCAACAACTGAAACATGACACAGGCTAGCACACAGTTCACTAAACGCAGGATGTCTAAGTGTATATGTGTTTACTACAGAGATACGCAACTTGGCCATCATATTAGTCAGATAGATGTATGGGCCGAATTTTCAGGAGGATCTGTTTGCGCCGGCGAAGATCTATGCCCTGGTATATCGCCCAGCGGGACCAGATTTGCCTCTGTTCCTGCGGGAGTGCCTGGTAAACCACAATCTCTGCCCCCATGCATCTGTCCATAGCCGTCTTTCACCCACCTACAGTTGGAAGGGATGTCTCCTTCCAGGCTTGGGCGATGTCGCATTTGGCAAGTGTGAGGCCCAGGAAGAGTAAGAGTTGTTTATAGGGGTTCCCACTGATCCCCTCTCCGCCATGGAACAGGAACAGCTTAGGGTCAAATGGGAGATCTCATGACAAGACCCGGCCCAGGCAAGACAAGATTTTACACCAAAACGGCTGCAGCATCCCACAGCTCCAGACCGTATGAAAGAAGGTTTCCTCCACATCCCCACATCTGAGACACATAGGGTACGCGATGACGCCCATCCTCAATAGGGGGAAATGTGTAAAGTATGTTCGGTGGAGATTTTAAATTGAATGAGACAGTAGTGCGTGGAGACTGCAGCGCCGCGGGTACAAGCGAGCGCCACGTCCAGTCGTCTATCATGTCTGGAAAGTCCTCTTCCCATGCCCCCCTCGGTTTATGTAGCACGGTACAGGTATGAGTGATCAGTGTCTGGTAGATTTGTCGAATCTTATGCACCCCAAGGTCTCCCATCAGTAAACGGCCCTCCAGGGGATGGTATTCTGGTAAGTCATCCAACAGGCGTATCAGGGGAGTCAGAGCGTGTCTCAGATGCAAGTACTAATAGAACTGCATCCGATGCATCTATAATTATTTTTGCAGTTGCTGGAATGATTTAAGGGTGGAACCCTGCATGACATCAAGCACAGTGGAGATTCTGAGGAGGTCCCATTTATGTAAGCCAAAAATATGTGCCATGCCACAGAGGGGTCGTCTTCGTCAGGCGCCCTAACCAGCCCATGTTTCTAAACGTATATCGCCAGAGCTGTACTACTGTTCTGCTGGAGGAAGGTAGGAAATCTAGGTTCATTTGGCTGTAGAGAAGCCTCTGGAGGGGAACACCCTCCACCACCATGTGCTCCAGTGCAAATGCTGGGTCCGTATGTGAGCTATACCACCACTCATTAATGATCACAAGATGGGATGCTGCATAGTAAGCGTGTACATCAGCCACTGTAATTCCCCCGAAGTATGTCGCCTGTGTGCAAGTACGATGTGCTACACAGATGGCGCCCCCATTCCTCAGGAACTTATTCAGGATTGCATTGACTTGGACATACCATGTGCAAGGAATATTATTTAGGAAAGTTTGCAACTAATAAAGTATCCGAGGCAGGGAGCCCATCTTAAAAATCGCTGACCGTCCATACAGAGACATCGGTAGGTGGGACCATATTGTGGTCTCTTCGCATAAGCTTGTAAGCAGTAGATTAATGTTATGTGTCCACGAAGTCATGGGGCAGGGTGAGCCTCCTAAGTCCTGGTGAGACTCCTAAGAGACTCCTAAGTAGTTAAAACCTCTTGTTTTGTGGGACAGCTGCATAGCCCAGGGTCCACATCCCTGGTCCCAGCATACAGGAAATAGCACTGATTTCGAAGGATTGGTTCCAAGACCTAAAGTCTCCCCGAACACCTGGAGAATCTGAAGAATTCATGGCCCAGAGAAGCAAGGGTCAGTCATAAAAAAACAGCACATCATCTGCATGTAGCGCAATTCTGTCAGATTGCATCTGCGACCACTCGAACACTCGATCAATGGATCCCGCTGCACCCAAGCTGCCAAGGGCTCTAAAGCTAGGGCAAATAACAATGGGGACAAGGGAAAGCCCTGCCTTGTACCACTGCATGCAGGAAAGGGTGCCAACCTTTGCCCCATGATCCACACCGAGGCCGAAAGGTCTGTATAAAGTAAGTGGACATATGCCAGAAAGCGCATGGCTAAATTAATGGATCTGAGAAGTTAAAATAGATAGGTCCAGCTTAAAGGATCGGATGCCTTATCTAAGCCAGCCAGTGAAGTGGCCGTGGGGTTGCCTAGCTTTGGGGCCTTCGCAATGGCATTGTGGACTCGCCGGATGTTGTGTTGAGTGGACCGATATGGCATAAAGACGGACTGGTCGGGACGAATTAGGTTGTTAAAGCACGTGCGGAGGCGGTCTGCGAGGACTTTGCCCAGGAGTTTGGGCTCAAAGTTGACTAGGGTGATAGGGCGATACAAAGATGGATCTTCCGGGGGCGGCCGGGTTTGAGGAATTTGATGACGTACGTGTGTCTTAAAGCTTTTTGTGGGTTATATCCATATAAAATTCCCCTATCAAATTTGACCGATTTGGTATTTGGGAATCGCAAAATGCTATGCAGGTAGGAATCGAAATTGTGATTCCTTAACATTGCCCTATAGCAATTCTGAAATTGGGAATCGCTATTAGGTAATGTGACTCCATTCATTCCTATGGGCCTACAGGCCCATAGGAATGAATGGTATTGCATTCGCTTATAGTGAATGCAAATCCAAGGGTGCCCCCCCTGAAGCACCCCACAAAAAAAGGTAAGTGTGCACATGTAAAGCACACACATGCCCTACGGGCATGTGTGTGCTACATGGCACTTTGAAAAATGCATTTTTGTGCATTTTTCAAACTATGCACATATTACCATCAACTTGAATTTGATTGTAATTAGCATTTCCCAAATGCACAGTTCGCATTTAGGAAAGGCTACATGCATCTGCATTAGGGAATCGCAAATTGCGATTCCCTAAATACATTCGCAATTTAGGTAATCTCAAACAATTGCATTTATCTACATTGTGGATGCCAAAACTTTCATGCATAGGAAAAGGCCTTTTTCCATTCGGATTTTTTAAGTCTATTGGCTTTTCTAAAGGTGATAGGACAATCAGCCAAGATACCACAAAGTTCCTTATCAACCTGCAATATATCCGAATGTTTGGATAAAATATTGAAAATCTTTTGGTTCTCAGCTCAAAATGTTGTTATAAAACGTATCTGTCCACTCTTAGAACAGGTGTTCTTTTTAGCTTTTTTTTTTTTTCCTGGAGTAGTGAAATCCTATTAATTTCATTATCTCTATTGTATGCAGAAGCCAATATTTTGGAGGGATATCCTTGTTGTTGAAATCTGTGTAAAGTCTCTATTGCTTGCTTGTTATACATCTGTGATTTGCTGCAATTACATTTATGTCTCAGAAGTTCTCTGTAAGGAATATTAGCCTTCTGTTCCAACAGATGACCTGAGCTGAAATTTAAGACACTATTGCTGGATGTAGATTTACGTAAGAACTACTGTGTAAGATCTAATCCTGGACATGTGACAGTGACCTGCAATTTCCTTAAAATGATTTCCACTCAAATTGTGACTCACAATTCCCTGATTAGGTGAAGGAGGTTCTGTTGAGTATAAACTTAGATTTTAGAAAAATAACTTGTAAGAAATTGGGTTGCTTGTTGAGGGGGTTGAAACCCTTCTCAAGCAGCAGCCACAATTCTTCTCAGTGCTTGCAAGCAAACCCTAAATGAATATGTGCTCAACCCTAGGGTAGCTTAGCACAGAGCAGTTAGGGTTTACTCAGAGGTATTGTGTGAATTATTTGTACAGCACTTCAAACTGTAATACACTGGAAACACACCACAAAATGAACCCACAACAGGATTATAAAAATTATGTTTTTTTTATAAATAAAACAAAACTAAAATGACAAAAATACAGTCAGTAGAACCGGGGACATCACATTTTAAAGATTTTAGTAAAAATAGTGCTTAAAGGCATAAAACACAGCTATGGATATCTGGTCTCACCAGACTGGGATAAAGTTGCAATTTCAGGCTAACAGCCATGGGGAATGGGCTACCTAGAGGGATCTAGTTTGGCCTGTTGAACAAAGTACCTTCAATCCTGGTTTGCGGAATGTTGCATAGTTCTGCGTCGAAGATGGGTCGTGCAACTAAAGTAATGCGTCGGTTCCGTGATGCAACAAGGCTGCAGTGCTAGGTATTGTTGCATCATCATTGAAGAACCCATTGACGAGGGCTTACATTACGGAGTCCAGAGTCTGGATGCATTGGGCAGTGGGGGCGATGGGTAGCTTACGAGGAGCCGCAAGGATGCAATGTGGAGTCTGTCGTCATCATCAAGGCAATTGCCAATGTGGGATGCAAGGTCCTGTGCTGAAGATCTGTGCAGCAGCGCAGTGTGCAGTGTGTAGTGAGCAGTGCGCAGGTGCGGTTCCGATGTGGCCAGGGGCTGCAATGAGATGCATTGGTTCTGCTGGGTCCACAGAGGCTGGCAGAGCACCTTAGGTCCACTTTCATGAGTCCAGGACTGGGGTGGACCAAGGGCAGACTCAGAGATGGCAGAATCCAGACAAAGGTGCAAGGTTGCTGGAGCCTTCTGTCCCTGGAGCTGAAGTCAGGAGGTCAGCCAAATAGTCCTTGGAGTCACTCCAGGGTTCTGGGTTCAAGAGATGTTGGTCCAATCCTTCTCATCCAGGCAAGAGGGCATGAGGCAGAAGATCAGCACAGCAAAGCATTAATACAGCAATGCAGTAGTTTAGCAAAGTGCAGTCCAACAGAGTGCAGTCCTTCAGCAGCACAGCAGTCCGTCTTCCTGGCAGAGTATCCACAGGTCCAGAGGTGTACTGAAGTGGTGGTGTCTGTGGTCTAGTATTTATACCAGCTGTGCCTTTGAAGTAGGGGAGAAGTTTCTAGAGGTTTTGCTCTGAAGTCCCCAGGTACCCTGCCTCCCCTGTCCTGGCTCCAGGCTAACTACATGTGGTATGCAGCCTTTGTGTGGTGGAAGAACACAGCCTATTCAACTCTAAGTGGGACTATGCCCAGTTCTTCTCTCCCATCCTGCCACTGATGGCCATTCCAGGCACACTTAACCTTCATATTGTGTGTGGCTGTCTAGGAAGAATACACAAAGCTCAGCTACACCCAGTCATGTGTCCCAGTATAGGCTGCATGTACAACATGGGTAAATCAAGAGAACATGAACTGATTTCCTTTTCCTATTTAGAAATTACACTTATAACATGTAATAAAGTAACTCCAATGTTATCCCATGGGAGCGGTATGCTTTTCAGTAGTGAAAAATGAATTTATGAGCTTTTCACTACCCGGACATGTAAACCTTAAAAGTATATGTCCTTCTTTTCAAATACACTGCACCCTGCCCTCTGGGCTGTCCAGGGCCTACTCTAGAGGTGGCTTATATGGATTAAAAAGGATAGTTTGGGCCTGGCAAAAAGATTTACTTTGCCAGGTCAAAATGGCAGTTTAAAACTGCACAAACAGGCTGCCATGGCTGGCCTGAGACCTGTTTAAAGTGCTACTTAAGTGAGCAGCACAATAATGTGCTGCAGGCCCACTAGCAACATTTATTTTACAGGCCCTGGTTGCATATAGTACCACTTTACTAGGGACAAAGAAGCAAATTAAATATGCCAATTGGGTATACGCCTCTGTTACTATGTTTAGGACAGAGAGCATAAACATTTTTGCACTGGTTAGCAGTGGTAAAGTGTGTGGAGTCCTAAGGCAAAAACGAGATCAACAAAATTGGAGCGGAAAGTCAAAATTTTGGGGGAAGGCCACCCTAGGGTTGATAAGTCTAACATAACAAAGCATTTTCTCAAAGTGAATACTTTGGACATTTATTTATTAGGACTGCTTCCAGCCAATTATTTAGTCTGCCATAAAAGCAGATTTTGGTATGCTCTAACAAAAAGCAATACTGTTAGGTGGGCCACTTTTATATTATTATGATCTGTAAAGAAATATTAAGAGTGGCATGAGCAGATGAGGTGAATGTCCAATCTCTTTTGATGGCTGCTTTCATCACTCTCTCTCATCATTCACTGCATTCCATTGATGAAAATACTGCCAACGGCTTTCCATTAAATGTCAAATATCTCAGAAGCTTAGCAATGCTTCTATATGCACTTAACATAATAGACACTTTTAAGCTAACATTAAATAAAGCTGACTCACATTTATTTTGAAAAAACAAAGTTTAAACATAATTCCATCATTCTTTAGTGTGATATATTACTTGACTGCCTACTCATGTTTGCATAGGCCACCTCTACCACATATTAGCCAGATGCCACTGCAATTGTTTTCAAACCCATACAGATTTACATGCTTTATTGAAAATGCCTCCAAATCAAACAAGCACCTCTATTTACAGTTTTTTTCAACAGATTAAAGTTACTTCAAAAGTAGAATTTGTCATCATAAGTGGCAAACTACAATTTGCACATCAGATATTTGAATATTTTACTGACGGTGTATTCCTTTCATTGTTAGAGGAAATCTGCTAGCAATTGTAGGGAATAGAGGTGGTGTAAGAAATTGGGGTGCTGGTTGACGGGGGGTGAACCCTGGTCAAGTAGCAGCCTAATCTTTACTCAGGGACCTAGATTGGGGCCCTTTAGAGGAATCCTTCTGTTTACCCTTGCCTCATTCCTTCTGCTGTTGGATTACCCTGCCCACCTTTAGTGGCGTCTCCTCGGTACATCTTCATGTGGACTCTGGAACTCACCCAGTGGTCAGCCTTCTGAGTGAGCTTCCTGGGGTCCCTAAGCCTGTGGTCCACCGAGTGCTGGCATAGCTCTGGAAAACATAGTCAGACAAGTGTACCCATACAATCAAATTGTACGGCACCTATGGCAGGGGTACACTGATATGGGTGGCACCAGGTCTCTCATTTCCGCTTGCGTACATGGAAGCAGATGTGGGAGGGAGGTATGTACTCCTGCAGCGTAGATCGATTATACTTCTTAACACCTATGCCCCTAATATCAATGACCCAATGTCTTTTCTGACTATGCAGGATCTGGTAATGCAGGAAATGGAGAACCCCATACCATGGATGGGGGACTTTAACTATGTCCTAGACAGAGACCTGGATGGGACACCCCCCAAGGGCAAACACAAAACCAATCATGACAGCGACACTTCAGTCATGCATAACCTTGGATTCATAGATGTATGGAGAAGGATAAACCAAACTCAGAGAGCATACACATGCCACTCCACAAAATTTAAGACCATTAGCAGGTTAGACAGAATACTAAGCTCTGGACATGGTCAACCGGAAGAAATAAAAGTAAACATATGTGAAGCTTTTCTCTGACCCCTCCGCTGTCTGCTGTGAAATGCGTTGGCTTAGCCAACCATTAAGGGGCAAGTATTGGAGAATGCCAGCAGAAATATTAACAGATCTAATAGGTTGAGAGAGAGAGCTATAGAGTGGGAGGCCCTGAAATCGGTGATGCAGGGGACCTGCATGGGGCTAACATGTGGTGTACACCACCAACTGCAAGGGAGGAAACAAGTTTGGCTAACGTGTAGACAGGAAACTTTTACTCACCCACAGGAGCAGATAGCGGTACAGGAAGTGCTCAGGCGCATAGAGGATATCTATTATCCTCTTGATAAGTAATAGTTGTCGAGGAAGTGGTGTGTGCCGCAAAAGTGTGTGTGGTCGATCCCCAATGTTGTTGTTTAGGCCTCTTTAAACATCAGATGAGTTGCAATATGCACTGTAAATTTGGTCAGTTTGCTATGTTACTGGCACAACCTAGAATTGCCTAAATGATTGTGCTTTAGTAGAAAGGATAACAAACTTAAGGATACATTAAATTGGTGTGCTCTTACAGATACATTCCTAGCTCCTGATTCCAGACAGACAATAGATACAGGCTCTGACACTGATGAGGCAGAACAACACGACACAGACGAGGGGTGGGCAGTGTCTCCACATGATAATTATAAGCTACATTACCAGCTGGGGGAATGGACCCCATATTAACCCCCGGGAAACGCAGACTAGTGCTTGTGTATTCGCTGAATGCTTCTTCTTTTTTTTTTTTGGGAAAACCTTTATTAGTAGTTCAAAGTACACCGCTATTCAGCCGTACATCCCAGAGGCTAGGCAGCATTATAAAAGCAACGTAAAGTCGTGTACAAAACAGTAAAAGGAGCAGTCAGGTTTAATTTTATATTATAGAAGTGAACCTAAGGAACAAGGTGAGAACCAAGAAGGAACAAGAGTAAGAAAGGAAAAGGGAGGGGGAGGGGGGGAAAAGAAGGGGAAAAAGATGGCAAGGCAAAAAGAGCATAGAGGAGCGGTAGAGCATGCGTCCAGGGGGACGAGTGGGAACATCGGCACATTGAAATAAACAGATCAAAAGAGCATACATTTGTGGGGGGAGAAAGAGACAGGATTATATCACGTGAAACGTGGGTAGAGGGAAAGGCTAAGGTGAGAGACAAACCTCCAGCCGGACCACCTACGGGGGCACACAAATATCACCTCTATATGCATTCCAGGCCCCCCAGACCATCCCCCACATCTTGGGCTTACCCCGGGCTAAGTAGACAGTTTTCTCCCGGAGCATGCGCCAATCCATGTTGGTTGTCCAAAGACTCACAGAGGGGGGGGTCGGAGCCCCCCATTTCTGAGCAATGTCCCTCTTGGCCACCATGTTCCCCAGCGTCACCCAGCGAGTTTGAGCATTGTTGTAGTCAGTCGGACCCCAAACATTCAATAAGCAGCATCTGGCTTCCGCAGGCAAGTCAACACCGGTCACATCATGCATAACCGCATGCACCCGTTCCCAATAGGAGGCAATGACCTGGCACTCCCAAATGGTATGCATAAAAGTGGCCAGTGCACCACATCCTCTCCTGCAAAGGCCATCCTGGGAAAGCCCCATATGAATCAACCTGGGGCCAGTGACATACACCCTATGAAGCACTTTCAGCTGGACCAAGCGCAGTCTGGCCGAGATTGCTACTTCCTTGGGGGAGGATACAGCAGACTGCCAGTCCTCATCATCCATCTCAATACCATCATTCATCCACAGATCTCGCACTTTCACCAGCAGGTCTGTCCGAACATTGATTAGTTTTTTGTAAGTCAGGGAAATGGCGCTGTCCGGCATATGGCCGTCCAGCACCCTGTCCTCCAGCGGGGACGACTCGGGAACTGTTCCACCAACGAGCAGGGTGGACGTAAGGGCATGCCTCAACTGCGCATATCTAAAATATTCCGTGGCCCCCAGTTGGAATTCAGCCTGTAGTGCATCAAACGATTTAATTTCCCCTCTGGCCATCACATCCGCCACCTTGGAAATGCCGATAAGATCCCACCGATCAAACCCTTTTGAGTGCCACAACCCCCCCAGCAAGTCAGAATCATAAAGGGGAGTAGCCATGGTGAGCCTACCTTTCCATCCCAGTGCCTTCGTAACGGCCCTCCATAGATGCACCGCGGTCCTGGTGGGGCCAGTCTATTTTCGGTCCAGAGATCTAGAGTACAACGCTCTGTAGTACATCCCGTCATTCATGAGCCAGCGATCCATGGCATACCCCGGACTTACCGCCGGACTGTAAAAGCCATGATTGAGAGCAGCCAATTGGGAGGCCCAGTAGTACCGGCGGACATCGGGCAGGGCAATACCGCCGTCGTACCACAGAATGGTCAACTTAACTACGGCAATACGCGGCCTACCTTCCCACAAAAGGGTACGCTGCAAACCTTCAATCTCCCTGAAGTATTTGGAAGGGACTGGGTCCTGCGTGTTTTGAAGCGCATACAAGAATCTCGGCAGGGACATCATTTTAAACAATGCCGCTCGGCCTAACAGGGACAGCGGCAATCTTTTCCAACCCTCCACGTCACGCCGAAGGCGCGTTAGAGGGGGGAGCAAGTTGTTAGCGTAACGTGCCCGGGCATCCGTTGAAATATAGATACCCAGGTACTTGAAGCCCTGCTGCGAGACCTGTATCGCACAGCCCCTAGGGAGAAGTGGAGTGTCTCCACGAAGCACATATAGGTAGGACTTGGACCAGTTAATAACCAGGCCCGAGTATCCACCAAAGGTACCCAGTGCATCGAATACCACAATCAAAGACCGACAGGGGGAGGTAAGGTAAAGCAGGATATCATCCGCGTATAGCGAAACGCGATCTTCGAATCGTGGTGACCACTTGATCCCACAAATATCAGGGTGAGTGCGGATCCAGGCGGCAAGCGGCTCAAGCGCAAGGGCAAAGAGGAGCGGTGACAATGGACAGCCCTGTCTAGTACCCCTGCGCAAGGCAAAGGAAGCAGACACGCGGCCATTGACCGTTATGTTGGCCAACGGGGAGGAATAGAGAAGCCGGACCCAACTGATGAAGTCAGGGCCAAACCCAAACTTGGACAGCACCGCCCAGAGGTAGTTCCATTCAAGAGAATCAAACGCCATCGTTGCGTCCAGTGAAGCCAGGACAGCTGGCTCGCGAAGCATGTGCACCCGCGCCATGACAGCGTGAAGCCTTCTAAGAGTAAGGGCAGTATTGCGGTGAGGTATGAAGACCGACTGGTCTGGATGGACCAAGTCTGCAATCACACCCACAAGCCGATTGGCCAGCAACTTAGCCAGGATTTTAGGCTCGGCATTCAGCAAAGAAATAGGGCGGTACGATCTACAAAGGTCTCTAGGCTTCCCCTCCTTATGAATGACCACAATGGTGGCCAGGCGTTGATCCAATGGGAGTTCACCAACCTCCCGGGCTTCCAAGAACATACTCCTCAAGGGCACCGCGACTGTATCCGCTTTGATCTTGTACAGCTCCACCGGGAGACCATTGGGACCGGGGGCCTTACCGGAGCGCAGGGACCGTATTGCTAATGCCACCTCATCCGCCGTAATGCCCCGGTCCATGTCGTCGCGCTCGGTATCCGACAGGCAAGGAAGCTCAACCATCTCCAAAAAAGAGGCCGAGTCCGATTCAGTCAAGGCGGAGACTGAGGTATAAACCGCCTCAAAGTATTCGGCAAAAGCCGAAGCGATAGCGTTGGGATCAGTAACAACCAGTCCGTCATCGCCCAAAATCTCAGGTACCACACGGGAAGCCAACTCTTTCTAATCTAACCAGGCAAGGAGCTTGCCCGCCTTGTCCCCGGCATCGTAAATCCTCCCTTGCTGTTCCCTGCCCATCGCCTTGGCAGCATCGGTGGCAGTGGCTCTATACTCCGACTGCTTCAGGGAGAGAGGGTGTAGCAGTTCGGGTGTCGGTCCCAGCGCCAACTGGGAGTTCAATCCTGAAATATCCGACTCTAACCGCACCATGTCTTCATCCCTTCGTCTGCGCACCTCGGCTATCAAGGAGAAAGCCTCTCCTCTCAGGACAGTCTTAAAGGCCTCCCAGAGGGAAAGGGCCGATGTCACCGTACCTGTGTTCTCAGCGAAGTATAGGTCGATAGCTTTAGCAAGGAGCTCTCGAGTCCTGGGGTTGCGGAAGTACCAAGGATTGACCGGCGCCACTCTAGTCGCCGCCGCAATACCAAAGTCAAAGGATACCCAAACTGGAGAGTGATCCGATATACCTCTGGCCATAAGGCGAGCCCCAGAGACGGTCGATGCCTGAACCGCCGGAGTCAAGATGTAATCAATTCTAGAAAAGCTGCCATGTGCACCCGAGTGAAAAGTATACTGCCGCTGGGCAGGGTGTAAAAGCCGCCAACAGTCGATAAGGCCCATAGTGCTCATGAAGTCCGGGAGCCATGATTGTGCACAGCACAGATCTCTGGATGGAAAACGGTCAAGGGTACCTGAAACCACAGAGTTAAAATCCCCACCCAGTATTAGCAAACCCTCCGGGAGGCCCAAAATGGCGCCTCCGAGATCTTGGAAGGTAGTCGTCTGCAAGCCCGGGGGGACATAAACAGAAACCAAAACCAGGGTGCGTCCCTCCCATCTGCTCACCACAGCAACATAGCGGCCCCTATCATCAATCACTTTGGACTCCACCTCCAGGGGAAGAGACATGCGCACCATTATCCCAACCCCCCGGGATCCCGAAGAGAACCCGGAATGGGCCACCATTTTGAACCCCTTTCGGTTCAAGGCCTGGCAAGTATTGCCGACGAGATGAGTCTCTTGCAGGAGGATAACATCGGGCACACAACGTTTAAACATTTGTAACACAACACCACATTTAATACGATCCCCCAGCCCATTCACGTTCCAACTAAGCACATTTAAAGTCGCTGAATGCTTCTTGATTAATCTAATCATGTATAAAATATATTGACAAGACATAACTATGCATACTTCGACAGCCAGGTTGTAGGTTGACAAAATGAAATCAAAGTTCTTAAATAAAAATTGTACAGCCCCTGGTAATCTGTTACCTCACTGCCCTTCACCCAACTATCTAGTGCTCTCCTAAAAGAATTCACACACTCAGGCCATGTTTGGAAAGCTTCTTACTTTACGTAAACGGATCGCTGCACTTCTCAGAGGTAAGACCATACTGGGTAAAATGGCTGCCTTCATCTCTGGGTAGATTAGTGCATGTCTGTCCCCTAAGGCCAGCAATGCATCCCTGCCTTCTACTGTGAAGTGTTTCCATATGCCCAACCCCCAGTACTTCTCAGAGACCCCATTCATGTAAATTGCTGCCTCATAACCTTGGAAACCATCTCTGGATATCATCCCCCTAGGTACACTCTTTCCTTTTGTGCTTGGGCATGTGTACTACTTTCTTAGACTGCACTGATTAAATGCTGCCACCATCTGTGCTGGACTTGGCCTTCACATCAAGGCCTTTTAAGCCCAGCTCCGAAGCTACAATCATCTTTCTCTCCTCCATGGCCAACTTATAATTCTATATGGCCATGGTATTCTTTTCCGATTTCCTCTTGAGTTTAGCTAGTTCTAACTGGAGATCCCTTATTATGCCCCAGTTTCGGCCTTTTCAGCCACTACTTTCTAGCTTCCCATCTGTCCTCCAGCTCCTCTGTGGACAGGCTTTTGGAGGACACACTGCTGCCCGACCTGGAGGGTGGTCCAACCCTGGTAGATCCTGAACCCTAAAATCCTCCTGCTGGCATAAACCCCCATCTCCACATCCTCATGTCCAGCCTCAGTATGCCCACCAGTCTCTCTTGCTGCATATCCAGGCCCTCAGCGCCCCTTTCCTAGCATAACTTCTAACAGGGAATTGGAGATCCTTGCAGATCTGTTTAAGCTAAGGCACTGTATAGGACACATGCCTCTCCTTCTCAAACAAAATCTCTGCAGCTTCAACTGCTGGCTCCCCACCTGAGACATTATTTGTAGACCAGAAACTCAAGAGTTGTCATGAAGCAAGTATATGATGGCGTAATGGTTTGCACTATGAAGTAGTGTACACCAATCACTGTATGTAAAGTACAAACACAAGTCCTATCCTCACCGCTGACTACTAGTGTTATAAGTGGGGGTCTCTAGTTAGCAGAGGTTTGCACCCTGTCCAGGGTAAGGGGATTACACAGCTAAGATAACCTCTGCTCATCCCCTTGGTAGCTTGGCACAAGTAGTGAGGCTTATCTCAGAGGCAATGTGTAAAGCATTTGCACAAACACCTACAGTAGCACAGAGGAAACACTACAAATGGACACCACATCAATTTAGAAAAATAACCAATCTTAATCTAAGTAAAACAAGACAAAAATAACAAAAATCCAACATACATAAGCAAAGATATAATTGTTAAAAGGTTAAGCAAGTTCAGTCCAGAGAAATCTATGCATGCATTGGTTGTAGCACACAGTACCTTTGATGCGTCAAAATCAGAGGTGAAAAACAGGTGCTGGGGAGGGGAGGTGCCGGAAACCAAAAGCGATGCATCAATTCCTTGGTCCCAAGGGAGTAAATTGATACTTGTATAGCACACTACTCACCCGCAAGGGTCTCAAGGCGCTTGTACAAATACCGCTGTGGAACCCATCCTGGCTTTCCCTGTGAGGCGTCCACTCCTGGGCACCCCCAAGGTGGAGGCCAGGCATCCTTAGTGTTGTGGGGGCCGTTGTGGAGATTAAGCAAGCTATTGCCCAGAGTTGCAGAGTGGGACTCCATGATTGGAATAGGCACCAAGGCGAGAATTATCAGGTCCGTGGAATTGTGAGCCCAAGACCTGCCGAGGCAGGGAATTGAACCCTGGTCCCGGGCTAGACCGCTGCATCAGGGTCTGCCGCTCTAATCATTGAGCCACACTTCTCCACTGTGGTGGAGGTGTCAATTCCTTCCACACGGCGGTGGAAGTGTTGTGTCGATTACTTTCTGTGAGGGGAGGCGAGGCATCGATTTGCAGACATGCAGCCTTGGGTTCGCACTGCTTAGCTACGTCAATGAAGAATTTGGCACACAAGAGCAATGCACGGAATGGAAAATCTAGACGCGCGGTGTTGATGCAGTGGTGGCAAAGCAGGCACTGCATCGATTTTTCAGCCGTGAGGCAGGTGATGCATCAATTCCTTCAGCAGCACAGCAGGGCCTGTGTTGGAGTCAGAGAGGGTGTCCCAGATGCTGGAGACACAGTGCTCAGGACTAGGGCTGTGGCAAACTTTCAGCCCCACAGCAGACACTACATCGATTCTTTGGCCACACTGCAGTGATGCATTGGTTTTTCAATCATATGGCGTGGATTTTCTTTACAGAATAACAATGGGAGAGATAGGGAAGTTCAGGAACACTCTCTTAGTCCCCAATTATATGCCAATAAACAAAAGAAGAGAGGTTAAAGTATCTTGTAAGCCACTTAGATGGAGCCAAACGACTCGTTGGGTTCGCACCCTATTTGGGTTTGTAAAGAAAGCCCTCACACACCGACCTGGTCAGTGTCATGCTTCATCATCGGGCCCCACCGAAGAGACATAATGCCTCTTCGGTGTGCTGCGACGCCAGGAGACTGCGGAGCTGGTTGTGTGAAATGGGTGTGTTGTGAGGTTAGCTTAAAATTAAAAGTGTCTAAAGGGTATCTAAAAAAAGTTTATTAATGATCCCTAGGACACAAGTAAAAGGTTCTATGTGTCTGAATTTTAGTGCCAAAGGTAATGGATGGTTAATTCAGATTTAAGTCAGTCAACATGTTTCAGCCTTAGGGGTGGTTTCAATTTACCTAGGCATTCGTCTGGACAAAGATAAACCCCGGCGGTATGGACTCTCTAATCGTCCACCCTAACCTGGGGGCGTGAAAGTGAAAAATTTTAAAAAGTGATAAAGTGCATAAAAATGGAAGAGCGGAGTGCTCATTCCAAAAAATAACTCCTAGTTATGGAGTATATCAGCACTTTAAAGTATGGCGCTATGTGCACCATGGGTCTCAGGAGGGGGGTTGGAGTGTCCCTGGCACATCGCCCTCAGCACTCTCAGCCAGCTTGTACACCTAGTACTTCCTCAAACCGGACCCGATCGTCGGCCCGATGATGAAGCATGACACTGACCAGGTCGGTGTGTGAGGGCTTTCTTTTCAAACCCAAATAGGGTGCGAACCCAACAAGTCGTTTGGCTCCATCTAAGTGGCTTACAAGATACTTTAACCTCTCTTCTTTTGTTTAGTGGATTTTCTTTAGTCATTTGCAGCAAAGCCATCTCCATGGCCCCAGAACTGGCATTGGCACCACTTGGCATGTCAGAACTCCCACTATCAGGACATCTAAAACACACCAGCACATGTTCTATCTTTCACATAAAATGCACCCTGCCAATGGGGCTACCTCGAGCCTCCCTTAGGGGTGCCTTACATGAAATAAAAAGGAAGGTTTGGACCTGGCAAGTGAGTGC
Organism: Lissotriton vulgaris; assembly: GCF_964263255.1. NCBI lineage: Eukaryota > Metazoa > Chordata > Amphibia > Caudata > Salamandridae > Lissotriton > Lissotriton vulgaris. Next base: position 1,479,318,899 of record NC_141689.1, read on the forward strand.
AGTTGCCAGGTTGACATTACAGTTTACAACTGCACACAATGGCACTGCACTGGCAGGTCTGAGGCAGGTTTGAAGGGCTACTCATATGGATTGTAAAATCAGTATTGCGGACACAATAGTAGCATTCGATCTAGAGGGCCTGGGCGCACACAGTGTACTTTACTAGGGACTTACTAGCAAATCAAATATGCCAATCATGGATAACCATTCACAATCAAAATTCACAAAGGGAGCACATGCCATTTAGCACTGCTCATCAGTGGTAAAGTGACCAGAGTTAAAAAAAAAAACCTGCAAAAAAAATACAGCACAGTCAAAAACAGGGGGCAGAAGCTAAAAAGACGGGAAAAACACACAAAAGATGCCAGGTCTATCAGTAAGGCACAAGCAAACCCCCAATTAACCTGTGCTCAACACCCTGGTAGCTTGGCACAGAGCTGTCAGGCTTAACTTAGAGGCCTCGTGTAAAGTATTGGTGCTACACTTCAAACAGTTAAACAGTGAAAACACCACACAAAAATCATCCCACACCAAGTTAGAATAATAGAGTGGAATCTAATAAATAAAACCAGCCCAAATGATAAAAATCCAATCAGTAGAACTGAAGTTATGAGTTTTTAAAGAATAAAGTGAAACATAGCGCCTAAAAGTGTATTGCACCAATCATGCTATTTGGTCGCGCTGGACTGGGTCAAAGTCAAAAGTTCAGGATGACTCAGTGGTAACTCATATGTATTAAAAAGGAAGGTTTGGGCCAGGGGAATGGTTAATTTTACCAAGTCGACATCGCAGTTTAAAACTGCACACATAGGCTCTGCCATGGCAAGCCTGAGACATGAATGATTAAGGAAAGGTGCACCACTAAGTTATTTTCTTTTCCAAAGGAAATGATCAATGGACAAATGTTCCTTTATGTTTAGTATTCTCCTTTATTTCAATTGTATCTTAAACAGGCTCGAGCCACTGTGATTTGTTCAATTCACAATGAACTTCATGAGGGCTGAAAATGACAATATAAAAACAGAAATATACATAAAAACAGAAATGAACATGCATTACAATAATACAACAGCTTTTAAAACATATCACATTATAAGACACACAACACAACATGATATTACCCATATATACAAACATGAGAAGAGCTGGCATCAAATAGAATAAAAATAACTGTGACACAAAGACTGTACATTGTTAAAATCAATCATATAATGCTACACATAGCTGAATACATCATCAAAACACACCAACTAAAACAGGCAAGAACAGCTAACAGGCGGATCACTGAAATAATATCGAGGGACAAAATATCGACTTTGTATCTACAAACAAGTAAGTACAAAAATATCGAGTACAAAATATCGTTTACAATAATATAGATGTAAAAAATATCGACTTTATTAAAAACAGTGTTAAATTAAATTAATATTAAAATTTAATTATTAAAATATACTTAAAAATACTTACATGAACTTATAATAATTAAATAATAAATGAAAATAATAAAAAAAAATGTTTACAATCTTATTTGTTAAAACATATATATATATAGTAACATACTATAATTAAATAATATACTATTATATTACCGTACAATACCAGAAGTTTAAAAAATACTATTCCCACTCCAAAGAGTGCAAGCGTAGGGAAAGCGTTGGATAGCGTAGGGGTTAAAATTACTATTCCCACTCCAGTGGGTGCAACAGTAGGGAAAACTGAACACTAAAAATACCCCTTTACCCAAAAACCCCAAACTGACCCTGAACCCTAAAAATACCCCTTTACCCAAAAACCCAAAACTGACCCTGAACCCTAAAACTACCCCTTTACCCAAAAACTGAAAACTGACCCTGAACCCTAAAAATACCCCTTTACCCAAAAACTGAAAACTGACCCTGAACCCTAAAAAAAACCCTTTACCCAAAAACTGAAAACTGACCCTGAACCCTAAAAATACTCCTTTACCCAAAATTAATTAATATTATTTATTTACCAATTAATTATTAATTAACAATAACAATAAAGTAAATATATTAGCACATTAGCTGTAATTAAGTTAATTTAATAATTAATATTATTTTTTGCCAAATAATTAATTAACAATAACTAAAAATTATATATATAAATAAATTACTCTAATTAATGTAATTAACTAATTAATATTATTTAATTACCAATTAATTACTAATTAAAAATATGTACAAAATTAAATTAATTAATTAACTAATTAATATTAATTAATTACCAATTAATTAATAAATAAAAATATTTACAAACATATATTAATTAATTAATTAATTAATTATTATTAAATTACTCCCCACCCTTATCCCCTATTAACCCAACATCCCGCTCCTAAACATTAACTACAATTTAGATTACTATTAATAAAAAATAAAAAAAATTTAACCTTTTTTCTACATATTATTGAAATTTTTTACTTTGACTATTTATATATATTTTGTCGATATTTTTGTACTCGATATTTTTTTAACATTATTTTAATCGATATTTTGACCAACGATATTTTTGTTCTCGATATTTTATTATTATCGATATTTTAAACTCGATATTTTGTCCATTCGATATTTTTGAGTCGATATTTTGTCTGTGCACCCTAACAGGCCTAGGGTTGGCACATGTTAAATGATAGTGGATGATTTGAGTAAGCATCAACCCCAAACCCCATTGGGGCCTGAGATTATGGCCATGCATAATGCACGACCATAATACCATCCATCATGTGGCTGACGGGGTCAACTGCCGTCACTTGCTCATTTATGGGTTGCAGGGAACAACAGAATGCCAAATGATAATTTACAAGTTTAAATGCAATTTACAAATACAGATGGGACGGTTGGAGATTACTATAACCAATGCATTATCTACTGCTGAGTTATGAGCTCTAATGTGCACAACAGGCCCACAACCCAAGAGTGTAGACCTGTAAGAAAAAAAGGAAGCATACCTTAAATATGCAAATGGTCAATAATCCACTTGTAGTGTAGCAAGATTTGAACAGTAAGTATCAGCACATACAAATCACATTATTTCCCCATAGTTCCATATGTAAGAACCATTGTTGAAATACTCCAAAGTATAGGAGTTCCATGGTAGGGCTCAAAAGTATGTGTTCGCCATCAATGCCTAGACAGCAAAATTAAAAAACACCACAAATGGAGACATGGCATATCAAAATCTAATACATTATAACTATCGCATTAGTTGGCGCCTAGTAATAATACAGTTACGTTGTAGGTGAGCTAGGGACTGTCGTCAGACTGATTCATCCAATAAAGGAGAATAGAAGCTACAACACTATTCTTGGTATATTTCCATCTGACATGTTGCTTATCAACGATAACGTCCGCTAGAGATGCCAAATGCGGTTATAAAAACTCCAAATGCAATAGAGCAAAGTGAGCAAAAGGGTGCACATACATGTGAGCATGTTGCATGTTTTCAAACTGTTTCGTCCAATAATATTGTTTCAGACCCTTTGAATAAGCAAACAAACGCGCGCTGTGAATTATGCTAAGAATGCCACATGAGGTAAACAATATATCCAAAAGAAATAAGAGAGCGCATAGAACAAAACTGTACACATAAGTACGGGCATGTTTGTGGAGTAACTGATAACAGTGGTACAGTTTAATCAAACGGTGTGAGTATGCCCAACTATATCCGAACCGATAAGTACACATACGTGATTTTTATTTATTTATTTAATTTAAGGTTTTATAGAGCGCGAACATGACCCGTGAAGGTATCAGAGCACTTTACAGATACAATAGAGTAATACAGGGTCACTGCAGGTCATAGCACAACAAAAAACAGGTAAAAACGAAAAAATTAGTACATATGAGAGCTTACAGAAAATCAGGGGGATGAAGGCGGGACAGGATAGCAAACAGGTACTGTACCTAGGGGATAGGATAGGCTATACAGCAGGACAAATATAATACAATGAACAAGAAAGGTAATGTACAAGGATGCAGGATAAGGCACTAGTCTCTCAGGCTGCTGAGGGAACGAGTTTAGCCAAGGAATTTATCCATGAGAAAGGCCTTGGCCTCTTTTTTGAAGCGAGCAAAGGAAGGGATTTTTTTAATGTCGGGAGGGAGGGAGTTCCATATTCTTGGTGCAGTTCCGGTGAAAGCCCGATTGTAGGTATTTATTTTCCTAAAGTGTGAAGGCCGGAGTAGGAGGGCCTTGGTCGATCTTGAGTTTCTGTTTCCTCCAGATAACACAAGCTTCTGTGCAAGATACGCAGGGGAGTTAGAGTGAAGGGCCTTGTGCGTGATGCATGCCAGCTAGAGGTGAATCCTCGCCTCGAAGGGGAGCCAGTTTAGCGCTTTCAAGTGAGGAGTGATGTGATCGAATTTTTTTGAGCCTGTAAGTAGTCTGGCGGCTTCGTTGAGGCAGGCTTTTAAGGGTGCCAGTGAGATCTTAGGTAAGCCAGAGAGGGTGGAGCAACCGTATTCCAGTCGAGAGATGACTAATGATTGGACAGCAAGTTTTAGGTTCGGAGCGTCTAGAAAGGGTTTCAATTTCCATAGGTAGCTCAGGTGGAATCTGGCCGATTTCGCCATTGTGTTGATGTGATCTTGCATATTTAGGTTATAATCCAAGGTAATTCCCAGAGATTTGGCTGAAATCACAATGGTCGGTGAACAGTTTAAGGCTGTGATGGCTTTAATCCATGTCTGGATGTCGGGGTTGTTCTTGGGTGGGGAGATTAGAAGGAACTCAGTTTTCTTAGCATTTAGTTTTAGTTGATTGGAGGAGAGCCATCTGACGGCCAGCTTCAGGGCTTCATTCAGCGGTAAGGATCTCTACAAGAGATGAGATTTTTATGTAGATCTGAGTGTCATCAGCGTACATATGGAAGGAGATATTTGCATTGCGCGGGACTTCGGCAAGGGGTTCCAGATAAAAATTGAAGAGGGTGGGGGACAATGTTGATCCCTGAGGGACTCCCACTGTGACCACGGAGGGAACGGACAGTTCGCCATTGACTAGAAATCTCTGAGATCGGTTATGGAGGTAGGATCTGAACCAGTCGAGGACTGTGCCTTCTAATCCCATCCTGAGTTTAAGGCATTCGAGTAGCATCACATGGTTGACCATGTCGAAGGCCGATGATAGATCAAGGAGGATCAGGAGACAGGTTTTGTCTTGGTCAAGGGCTTGAAGAGCGTCATCAATGATGTGGAGCATGGTGGTTTCGGTGCTGTGCCCCGGTCGGATGCCTGATTGACAGTCATCGAGTAGATGGTAGTTGTTGATGTGGTGACTTAGCTGTAATTGTACACACTTTTCCAGCACTTTCGCCAGGAACGGAATGTTGAAAATTGGTCTAAAGTTGTCTGGGGAGGCTGGGTCCAGCGACGTTTTTTTCAGAATGGGTAGGACTTGGCCTGTTTTCAGCGAGGTCGGTATTGATCCCTGTCGTAGGGAGGCATTGATGATTGCAGTCCAGCTAGGAATTATGGATTTGGTAACGGTCGCGAGACAGTTTGAAGGGAGCGGGTCAATGAAGTGGTTGTTGGGGTTCAGGGAAGCAAGGATTTTCGCAACAGTGTTTTCATCATAGGATGCAAATTCGGACCAGTGAGCTGAATTCTTTGGTAAGGATCGTGGCGGCAAGGAAGGAGAAGGCAAAGGGCCAAAGTTCGGAGGGAGAAAGAGGCGTCCTTGAGTTCAGTATCTAAGGTTTTGATTTTGTTTGTGAAAAATGAGGAGAAAACCTCAGAGGAGATGAGAGACTTGGGGTTTTCTTTCACTGTTTTGGACAGTTTGTTCGTTTGTAGTTTAACCATCTCAAAGAGTTTGCGAGGTCTGTTCTGGGCATTTCCTAGTTCCACTCTGAAGAATTCTTTTTTTGAGTTGACGATGTTCTTGTAGATAATTCTGGCCCGGCGAAGGAGTTTTAGGTGGTCTGTTGAGGGGTGCTGTCTCCAGGTTCTTTCATGATGTCGGAGGGATCTTCTCTCGTTGAGGGAACCAGTGAACAACTGCACATTGTGTGTTTTCCCCATCCGATAAGATATAGTTGACCACAGATAGTCCCAAATCAATCATAAAACACAGGGCATGAAAAGCTACCCGACATGTGGTATCTAAGAACTGGACCTTATGCGTAAGGTAAATGGAAGGTAATGACACTATGCAGTCACATATTAAACAAACAAAAAACAGAACATGAGAAACTACCCGGCATGCGGTATCTATGAAATATACCTCATGCCGTAAACATGACATGACAATATGCCGGATGGGACGAAACCCCAGCCGATACAAAGGTCAATTACCTCCGCCGTGTATGCGGGGCGTCTTGTGTCCAGACCAGTTCCTGAATCAACTTACCGGACATAGGTTACCTCCTTTTATAGTTGGAAACGGCGACATCAACAATGGCCCAAGGCGATCAGAAGTGGCGCTTTCGAAGGAATCCGTATTCCTCCACATGACCTGCGCTTCCCGTCCTGTGGCCGTACACATCAAGGCCAGAGAAATTAACAGGCCCGGTCATTGGTAAGCATGGGACATAACATAACCAAAGGATGTGCTTCAACAAATGAAGCGCCAAAAGAGATAAGACACTCCAAAAGTAGCATGGATAGCCTGATTAAATGCCAAGAATAAAATAGGAACTAATAAACGAAAAATGAGAGAGAAAATCCCCAGATATTTGGTGGCCATGAATAAGCCAACATTAGAGGAGCGCCCATTGAGTAGCATGGGTGTTCACACCGTCACATGAATGCACTTAGGTTGGTGAAGCACCCTGATAGTACAATAGCTCTACTTGTGACACTGATACCATGAATACAAACCAATTGTACAACAGATAATAAACATAAAATCACCAAAGATAAGGACAACAAAACAAAGGACACAAAGGAATGATAGATATAATTAAATTGTGCCCAAATAATGGTGGAAATTAGTTAGACAGAAAGGGAAAACATAACAGAATATGGAAATAACAATGGATTTTAAAAAGTGCCACTGGTGGTGTAATATCACATGAGGTGAATGAATCTGCACACGGTGCGGATGTCCTGCAAGCACCTGTAACTAGCTCAAATAATGCAGAGGTGTAATTATCAAACTCAAGCAAAGTCTAAAAAGAAGAGAATAAACTCACGCAAAATGCAACGTAGAAGTAAACATGCCTGCATGAAGCCCTGGGGGATTAGGAAGCACAAAAGCATGGCCACAAGATTGTGTTGTTTGAAGGCTAGACAATAGAAAAAACATATATCTCATAAACATCCCCCCCTGCACATAACTGAACAGAAACTGATGGAACCCTGGGAAGCCCACAATTGGTGTACCTGTCTCATAAAATAGTGTAACTCATTGTCTGTATTGTGTCTTTTGGCAATGGACCGCAGTCTACATATCCACTTTGCCTCGGTTTGCCTTAAGATTAGTTCCCTATTCCCCCGATTGTTCATAGGGATATGATCAATACCAAAGAACTGAAATGATGTGTTTCCCACATGTGCTACTCGGTAGTGGTCAGTCATGGGGCATCTGGAGTCTGAGTTAAGCAGAGCCCTGCGATGTTCTTGAATTCTTATTTTGAGACTCCGTACAGTACTGCCCACATAGATGAGCCCACATGGGCATTTGATGATGTACACCACGTATTGCGTGTTGCAATTTATGAAGTGCCTGATCTTGTGTATCTGATCGTTATTATAGCAACATTCTCTTTGTTTGTTGTGAATCATTGGTATATGCTGCGATTGGTGCATGTCAAAAAGCCCTTTGGGGCTGTGGGTAACCAATTATTGATATTTGATGTCTGTATAATGATAATACTAGGACAAAGGGACTCCCTCAAATGTCCGTCCACACCTGTACACTATGGTTAATGTTAATGTTAATATTACTTGAAAAGCGCAACATTCATCCCAACAGGGATATCATGGCGCTAAGATTGAAAGTGTGTACAATGAACTGGTGCCTGTCACTCAAAAGATTTAATCCGTTTTAGGGAACAGTAGGGTTTTCAATTTCCTTCTAAAGGTGAGGTAGCAATCCGTAAGCCTTAGATCCATTGGTAGATCATTCCAGATATTTTCAGCCAGATGGGAAAAAGTACCTCCACCCATCCTAGATTTCCTTATTTGAGTGGTGGCGGCTCTTGCAGTGAATTGAGAACGGAGATTCCTGGTTGGCGCGTAAAATTTAATCCTGTTTTTTATGATATTAGGGCCTGTCTTATGCAGTGCCCTATGGGCCATGCATAACATTTTAAAGGAAGCTATTTGCCTCATTGGGAGCCAATGCAAAGCTCTCAGGCAGCTCTTGGCCGAGAACATTTTTTTTGTTGTTACAGACTGCTTTTGCTGCAGCATTCTGGACAAGCTGCAGCTTTGTGAACAGGTAGTCTGCCATTCCCACAAACAGTGAGTTTCCATAGTCCAGCCTGCTTAACAGCAGTGACTGAACTAGTATCTTTCTACATTCCATGGGGATCCAAGGAAAGACACGTCTCAACATTTTTAACAGAGCGAAACCCTTATCAGAAATTGTTGTAACATGCTTTTTCATTGACAGAGTCCTGTCAATCTGCACTCCAAGGTTTCTTGCAAACTCAGTTGGATTGGGGGGTGTGCCCAGAGTGATAGGCCACCAAGTGTTATCCCATAACTGTTGGGCTCCCCCAAAAAGAAGAATTTCCGACTTGTCGGCTTTTAATTTTAAGCAATGATTGTACATCCAGTTCGCTAGTTCCGTGAGGCAACTAAGCAGCCTGTTTTTGGTATCTTCTTTACCGTTTAGGCTGACCATTAGCTGCGTATCATCTGCGTATGAGCAGAAATTAATGCCCCATTTCCTGGCTATTGTTGCAAGGGATGATACATATACATCGAATAGTGTTGGACTCAATGACGCCCCCTGCGGTACTCCGTACTTGATCTTCCGAGGGGTGGAGATGAAATTACCTAGGCGAACAGTTTGTGATCTATCTGATAGGAAAGATTCCAACCAGCTCAGTGCTTTTGCCTGTATGCCTTTTGCGGCTAGCATTTTTAGTAGTAGTTTATGGGACACGGTATCAAATGCCGCCGATAGGTCCAACAATATTAAAGCGACTGTTTTACCTTGATCCACCTGTATTCTAATGTCATCTAGTATGGCCAAAAGTGTTGTTTCCGTACTGTTGTTTATCCTAAAACCCGTCTGCGATTTGTCCAGCAGACTGTTGGTCTCCAAAAAACTGGACAGCTGCCTATTTACCAGTTTTTCCAAAACTTTTGATAGATAAGGCAGCTGTGAGATGGGCCGGTAAATAGCAGGGTTGTTTATATCCGTATATGGTGGGCTTCTTATTGAGAAAAGGGCGTAAAGTTGGTATCTCCAGTAGGAGGTGCCAGTGTTTTCTAAAGGCTTTAAAGATCTTGTCGCTCTGTGCTGTATACTTGGTGAGAAACACTACTTTCTCCATAGGTTCTCCCTTGGTGTGTCTCTTGCATGTTGTGTCAGATTCATTGCTCTTCAGGGTATCAGTCCTAGGGAGGGTGTGGGCTCTCAAGCCTGAGATGTGTTTACCAGACTACCTACGTCAGTGGCACAACCACTGCTGCAGGCCAACTAGTAGCATTTAATTTACAGGCCCTGGGTACATGGGTGGAGTGGTGTGGCTCACTGGTTAGAGGTGGCAGACCAGGAAGCAGAGGACGGCCCGGGACCAGGGTTCAATTCCGGATGCGGCAGGGTCGTGAACCAGGGTCAGCGGACTCGATAATTCTCGCCTCGGTTCCTACTCTAACCAGAGATCACACTCGGCAACTCTGGGCATTAGCTTGCCTCATCTCCACAACGGCCCCCCACAAACGCCGAGGATGCCTGGTTTCACCTTGGAGATACCCAGGAGGGAACTTCTCACAGGGAAAGCCAGGACGGGTTCCCCAGCGGTCTATAGCGCCAGGACGCCTCCGGGTAGCAGTGCGCTTTACAAGACACACACTTTTACACACACACACATTTTACATTTACATGCATTAAAGCCTTACTAGGAAATTACAAGTAAATTAAATGAGCCAATTGGGTATACTAATTGTGAGAAGTTGGCCTGATATGTGATGCTCACTAATTCTAGTGATCACCTTGTATCATGCCAAGCAACCCTTATGATGACCGGTTGTAAGTCAACCTTATAGACCAGTTATCCTAGTGGTAACGTGGACAAAGCAGTCTTAGGCTAAACTCTGAAAGGCATGTGAAGCCAGCTGTATTACCATACACAACCCCCTTGAATACCAGATGAAAGGACACCACACAGATATATATTGAAAATATATATATATTTATTAACTACAAATATCCCCTGAACTCTTTATGAGCACAGAAGCACAAGCGTTAAAACAAAACACAGTTTAAAATACACAAAAGTTGCACAATATGGATGAGCCCTAGGGGCCACCTAAACCATATACTAAGAAAGGGGTATAAGAGATACCAATCGAAAAGGAAACAGGCCTGGGGCCTTGGGAATCACTGGAGCTGTTCGGGACTAGCAGTGACTAAGTCAGGAAAGGCCTGCGGGACTCGGGTGCAGTGTTTACAGTGCACGCACTCACCAATACAAAGTCTATGGTGCGTAAAAGTTACAAAGTTAGTTAGTTAGGAACCTTCCGAGTGACCTAGAAAGCTGAAACTTGAGACACAGGCCCTAGAGGTGTGTACCAGTGTGGAAACACCGGCGTTGCTGAGTTACCTCACCCACAGGAAGTGGGTGCATGGGGTCGAAGTAGGGTCGGGTTTCGTCACGCTGGTCAATGGTGCTTGGAGCTGAAGATGCTGCAGGCGGCTCGATGTGAAGAGTTCCGGTGGATCCAAGGGTGGATCTGAAGTTGTGAAGACCTGAAAGCAGCGGGGACAATGTTCAAAGTCACTAGCCAGTGACTACCGTGGAACCAGATTGGAACCAGGCGATGTCGGGTGCAAACAGGCGTTGAGGTGTAGCTTCTCACTGCAGCCACGTGGACACTGGGGGTCGAGGACGTCCAGGAGTCGGTCACAAGCTGTCCCACGCAGACTTCCCGCTGTTGGCGGTGTCGGCAACTTGATTGGAGCAAACAGGCCTTGGCCAATGCAAGCCATGCAGGAATTGAAAAAGGCTTATCACTCGGACCAGCAAGGTCAGAGCGGATGCTCCCTTTTACAGGAGTGAGGGCAAGTCTGGAGAAACCAGACCCGCAGTGTAGTTTGTAAATTTCGTTGCCAAGATGGCCGCTGACCACGTGGCTAGTGGCCGGGATGGCGCGTCGAGTGGCACAATGCAAAAGGGCCCCACACAGATCCTGGAGATGCAGGGGGGCTGATCTTCGGTGCAAGGGCTGCTCGGTGGTGGGGGTTCTCAGTCCCCAAAGCACAACGTCGAGGGTGCCTCTGATGCTGCGCAGTCAGCTTTTCGAGTGCCTTCCAAGAGGTCCGGTCCCACGTCTCTCGGTGCCTCCACGGGTCCCTTCTTTGCAGGGACTGTGGATCGGGCTGTGAGAAGTCTGGGAGTCTGGGTCTTGTCAGGCTCTGGGCTCGGGCTCCGGCGGGAGGCGGCGGCAAAGCAGACGTCGAGTTGCTGGTTGGTGCCTGTGTTCACAGGGTGGCCACTCCTAGGCCACAAGGGAGATGCTCTTCATTCTTCTGTGCAGCAGAATGTCAAAGTCCAGTCGTCTTCTTAGTTTCAAGTTGATTCAGGATGATCTGAGGTGCTCTGGCACTGCTCCCACTCTTATTCCCAATCTGAGGGGTGGATCACCTGCTAGGTCCCTCCTCTGGGTGGGACCAGGAAGGGGGGCGGTTACACCCCCTTTCCTTTGTCCAGCTCCTCGCCAGGCCTGGGTCTGGAAAGTCCCAGGACCGGTTTGGACTGGCTTATGCACGGGGACACCTTGTGTGCCCCGGGCATGTCTCAATCTATTCAGCCCTGTCCTACCCAATACACAAAATCCTGTCTGGGGTGGTGCTCGCACCTCCCAAGGCAGGAAACCCTTTGTCCAAGCCTCTCTCGCTGGAAGGACTCGCAGCAGCAGGAGGTCAGACTTGTGCCTGTGGTGGCAGCATCCATTTTGTGATGCTGAGGCTCTGGTTAACTTTAACCGGGGTTAAGGCTATGTACATGTCGTGTCCCTCTAAAAGGGTGGAATGCTATCCCCGTCGACAGATCTGTCGAGGGGATAGTATTCCAAATCGTATGACACCTTACTTGACATGTTTTGATAAAGCCAAACCAAAGTTAGCATATAACCGCGAGGATTATAATGCACTTAAGAGTATATGGTATGGCAATATCCCGGAACAGCTAAGGGAGTTGTTCCCGACAGCTGCAGACAGGCTCAGCTCATGCTAGAGCACCATCTCACATGAAACCACGCACTCTGCCCCCAGGATTGCAGGGGCCTTCCATAGGAATGGCTTATAGGTTAACATGTGTCCAGTTAAGGTTAGATATAGGGATACTATATCTAAGCAAGAGGTGATTACACCAACTTACCCCAGCTGAGTGATCAGCCAGTTGTTTCAAAATATGGAGGCCATGCCAGGGGTGGCACAATACATGCTGCAGCCCCTGGTAGGCCTTGGCTACACCTATGCCCTGGGTACCTATGGTACACTGTTACAGGGGCCTATAAGGTGAACCAGTTCCAATTGTGTATGCACCTAAGGTACATGGAGTCCATTTTAAGGAGAGAGCAATTAGCCTGGGGCCCTGAATAGCAGGATCCCAGGCCAACTATGTCAAAAACCAGCTAAACACCAGGCAAAAAGTTTGGGGGTAACCATAGTCAGATATCCACCTTCCTACATAACCCCCCCCCCCCAAACGAAAGGAGATAAGGCTATCATTGACCAGGTAAGCCCATATTGCCTAAGTGGCTATATAAGGAAGTACCAGCTCTGGCTTGGTAACCCCCTGTCTCATGGTCCACTAAGCAATCCCTCACCCTAAGGGTATCAGAGGGTCTCCACCATAGGGAATCTCTACCTGTGGTGTGTCTTTGCAAAGTCAAAGGCTGGTGTTGAGATGGAGTACTGAAGTGAGTTTCCTCTGTAGGGCTCAGCTTCCTCCAATCACTCTCCACCATGTGTGCCTTTCTTTCTTTGACTGAGTTGCACTGTGCTCTCAGGGTCAACCCCTGGCTACCTAAAGCTGGAGGCTGGGTCCCTCTTGTTGGCTTACTGGAGGGACAGTTCAGGTTTGGGCCCTTGGGGTCCCAGGTTTGGCTGTGCCCAACAGAATCCATCTGTGGGAGGTCCCTAACTACTTTTAAGGGGGCTCCCTCAGGAGTTTTTAAAGTTTTCACCTCACTAGGGCTACTAGTTTCGGTGCCCCTAATCTGTTGATGGGGGAGCTTTATTTGACAGGGGGCCCTTTGGGGCTCACTGTCCTTCTTGTCCTCTGCAGCCCTGGGCTGAGTAAGGCAAGGTAGAGAGGGGCAGGTTACCTGCTCCAGACTGGGTCCCACCTGAGAAGGGTCCACTGCCATCAGAGGCTCTGCCAGGCCAGGCCTAACAACCTCTGGGACAGTTCCTTCATCAGGGGTAAGATCAGTTCCCTGAGGAGGCTGATCCTTTCCTAATGTCTGGTGAAGGGGAGATTTATCTTCCTCCTCCATGCTCTCAGTTTGGGTGGCGTGATCCATCATTTCAGGCTTCACTACCCATGTATCAGTTTGAGTTTGGGCTGTGGCCATCACAGCCCCACCAACCTTTTCAGGAGGAGACTCAGTTTGGGTATGAGCTGTTATCATAACAGCTCTGCTAATCTTTTCTGGAGGGTAGTTAGCTAAAGATGGGGCTGAGGTTTGCTCAGCCCTTCCAACCTTTTCAGGAAGGACATCTTGGATTGGGGCTGTAGCCATCACAGCCCCACTAACCTTTCCATGGAGATTTACCATTCTAGAATGGGTTTGCTGTTCAACCTCAGCCCAGGCTGAGATTTCCAAATCATTACCAAGTAGGCAATCTACAGGCAAGTTTGCTGACACTGCCACTTTCTTTGGGCCAGTGACACCTCCCCAGCTGAGACTTACTACTGCCATGGGATGATTTGTTTGGATTCCATCAATGTTTGTTACCTGGTATGTGGCACCAGGTAAAAGTTGCTTAGAGGGGACTATACAGTCAGCCACCATGGTGATGCTAGCCCCTGTGTCTCTAAAAGCTTCAACTTTCAAACCATTGATGATGGGTTCTTGTCTATATTTGCTCAAGGTATTTGGGCAATCAGAGAAGTTGGCAAACCCCATGCCAGTCTCATAAACACGATTATTTGGGGATGGGGACCTGGATAGGCCAGGGTCCACCTGTGCTCCAAAAGTAAACCCACCCAGATTCCTGGGTGTGCTCCCACTTCCTGGGGGATTACTGCTGACAGTAACAGGAGGTGTTGGAGCTGGCTTTGGAGGTATATTCTCTTTATTGCCATTCTTGGGACAACAGCTGTCTGTTTTGTAATGTCCAACCTGTTTACAGGCATGACAATAAGGCTTTTTCTGGGTTGAAGAAGTGTCTTGGGGCCCACCCCCATTCTTGGAGTTTTCGGGCCCTGGGGAAGTCTTTTCCTTACTTTTATCCCCACCCTTCTCTTGAGGCTTGGTAGTCTCTTTCTTTTGGTCACCACCCTGGTTCTTAGGCCTGATCCTGGTTCTGACCCATTTGTCTGCCCTCCTACCCAATTCTTGTGGGGAGGTCAGATCAGAGTCAACCAGGTGCTGATGTAGAAGCTGATTTTGACAATTACTTAAGACTTGCTCTCTCATAATTAAATTATACAATCCTGTATAGTCAGTAACCTTACTTCCCAGCAACCAGCCCTCCAGAGCCTTAGTGGCACATTCAACAAATTCAGACCAGTCCTGAGTCTGTGTCTTCTGGGTGTCTCTGAACATTAACCTGTACTGTTCAGTGGTTAAGCCTAACCCATCAATCAGAGCACTCTTCAGGACCATGTAGTTTCTAGAATCCCCATCACTAACTGTGAGGAGTCTCTCTCGGCCTCTACCTTCAAAGGAGAGCCACAAGATTGCTGCCCACTGCTCCTGAGGGATCTGCTGTACCTTGCAGGCTCTGTCAAGTGCAGTCATCCATTTGTGGATATCATCCCCAGCTTTGTAGTGGGGCACAATCTTACTCAGGTTTCTGTTATCAAAAGACCTGTCTTTATCCTTGTGGATATTGCTGCCACCAGTGGGTTCTATTACCCCACTCTCTCTAGGCTGTCTTGCTCTAGCAAGCTTCTCTTGGGCCAGGGCAACTTATAATTCTTGTCTCTGGATCCTAAGCTCAGCCTCTCTCATTTTGGCCTCATGTTCCCTTCTCTGAGGGCTAGTCATCTCCCTTCTGGAGTGACCATGAGAACCTCTAGAAACCTGGGAGGTATTGGAGTCACCTGAGTGATTCCTCCTCCTCCTACGCTCCTGGTTAAGTCCACTTGGGTGTCTGGGCAAGGTCAGCCTTGCTTCAGTCCCAAATACACTTAAGTTAGCCTGGTTAAGCCTACTGACTAGCACCTAGCTATTTCTGCCATCATCAGAATCACTGCTCCCCCCTTCTGTCTCCTCTTCTTCTTCCTCCTCCTCATCTACCTGAGGAGCTCCAGTGACTTGGTCATCCTCATCTA
Source organism: Lissotriton vulgaris (assembly GCF_964263255.1). NCBI lineage: Eukaryota > Metazoa > Chordata > Amphibia > Caudata > Salamandridae > Lissotriton > Lissotriton vulgaris. The sequence goes on from NC_141689.1 coordinate 1,479,334,545, forward strand.
CCAGGACTATGGGGACAGGGGTTTCAGTACTGTCATCTTCAGTGAGAGAGCCTCCTTCAGCATTCCCTGTGGGGTCTGCTTTAGAGGTCTTTAGAGTCTCAGACTGGTCTAAGAGCTCTCTAAGGTGGTCTGTAGTAGGGGAAGGCCCTGTCTTCAGACCCCTTAAGGCACAAAGCTGCCTTAGTTCCTTAAAGGAAAAGATAGCAAATTTGGATGGTGCCCTTGGAGGGTCACTCTCAACAGGAGTAAGTCCACTGGACCCCTCTGCTCCAGACATTGCTCTAGTGTGGGTGGATATGTTGCAATCTACCTACACTGGTGTTTACCTACTAAACCTATCTAGTAGCTGTAGTCAGGGTGTGCTACTCCCTATCCTCTACAACAACTAAGTTCAGTAGAACTTAAGTATACTAGTCTTGTTTTATATGTACCTAGCAGGTACCTGTATGATCTTTCAAATGAAAATCTCAAAGATTGTAATGGTAAAACAACAGCAAGCTCAGATCCCAATCCACTGCTCACCAATGTGAGAAGTTGGCCTGATATGTGATGCTCACTAATTCTAGTGATCACCTTGTATCATGCCAAGCAACCCTTATGATGATCGGTTGTAAGTCAACCTTATAGACCAGATATCCTAGTGGTAACGTGGATAAAGCAGTCTTAGGCTAAACTCTGAAAGGCATGTGAAGCCAGCTGTATTACCATACACAACCCCCTTGAATACCAGATGAAAGGACACCACACAGATATATATTGAAAATATATATATATTTATTAACTACAAATATCCCCTGAACTCTTTTTGAGCACAGAAGCACAAGCGTTAAAACAAAACGCAGTTTAAAATACACAAAAGTTGCACAATATGGATGAGCCCTAGGGGCCACCTACACCATATACTAAGAAAGTGGTGTAAGAGATACCAATCGAAAAGGAAACAGGCCTAGGGCCTTGGGAATCGCTGGAGCTGTTCGGGACTAGCAGTGACTAAGTCGGGAAAGGCCCGCGGGACTCGGGTGCAGTGTTTAAAGTGCACGCACTCACCAATACAAAGTCTACGGTGCGTAAAAGTTACAAAGTTAGTTAGTTAGGAACCTTCCGAGTGACCTAGAAAGCTGAAACTTGAGACACAGGCCCTAGAGGTGTGTACCAGTGTGAGAACACTGGCGTTGCTGAGTTACCTCACTAACAGGAAGCGGGTGCATAGGGTCGAATTAGGGTCGGGTTTCGTCACGCTGGTCGATGGTGCTTGGAGCTGAAGATGCTGCAGGCGGCTCGATGTGAAGAGTTCTGGTGGATCCAAGGGTGGAAGACCTGAAAGCAGAGGGGACAATGTTCAAAGTCACTAGCCAGTGACTACCGTGGAACCAGATTGGAACCAGGCGATGTCGGGTGCAAACAGGCATTGAGGTGTAGCTTCTCTCTGCAGCCACGTGGACACCGGGGGTTGAGGACGTCCAGGAGTCGGTCACGAGCTGTCCCACGCAGGCTTCTCGCTGTTGGCGGTGTTGGCAACTTGATTGGAGCAAACAGGCCTTGGCTAATGCAAGCCACGCAGGAATCAAAAAAGGCTTATCACTCGGACCAGCAAGGTCAGAGCGGATGCTCCCTTTTACAGGAGTGAGGGCAAGTCTGGAGCAACCAGACCCGCAGTGTAGTTTGTAAATTTCGTTGCCAAGATGGCCGCTGACCACGTGGCTAGTGGCCGGGATGGCGCGTCGAGTGGCACAATGCAAAAGGGTCCCACGCAGATCGTGGAGATGCTGGGGGGCTGATCTTCAGTGCAAGGGCTGCTCGGTGGTGGGGGTTCTCAGTCCCCAAAGCACAACATCGAGGTTGCCTCTGATGCTGCGCAGTCAGCTTTTCGAGTGTCTACCAAGAGGTCCGGTCCCACGTCTCTCGGTGCCTCCACAGGTCCCTTCTTTGCAGGGACTGTGGATCGGGCTGTGAGAAGTCTGGGAGTCTGGGTCTTGTCAGGCTCTGGGCTCGGGCTCCGGCGGGAGGCGGCGGCAAAGCAGACGTTGAGTTGCTGGTTGGTGCCTGTGTTCACAGGGTGGCCACTCCTAGGCCACAAGGGAGATGCTCTTCAGTCTTCTGTGCAGCAGAATGTCAAAGTCCAGTCGTCTTCTTAGTTTCAAGTTGATTCAGGATGATCTGAGGTGCTCTGGCACTGCTCCCACTCTTATTCCTAATCTGAGGGGTGGATCACCTGCTAGGTCCCTCCTCTGGGTAGGACCAGGAAGGGGGGCGGTTACACCCCCTTTCCTTTGTCCAGCTCCTCGCCAGGCCTGGGTCTGGAAAGTCCCAGGACCGGTTTGGACTGGCTTGTGCACGGGGACACCTTGTGTGCCCCGGGCATGTCTCAATCTATTCAGCCCTGTCCTACCCAATACACAAAATCCTGTCTGGGGTGGTGCTCGCACCTCCCAAGGCAGGAAACCCTTTGTCCAAGCCTCCCTCGCTGGAAGGACTCCCAGCAGCAGGATGTCAGACTTGTGTCTGTGGTGGCAGCATCCATTTTGTGATGCTGAGGCTCTGGTTAACTTTAACTGGGGTTAAGGCTATGTGCATGTCGTGTCCCTCTAGAAGGGTGGAATGCTATCCCCGTCGACAGAACTGTCGAGGGGATAGTATTCCAAATCGTATGACACCTTACTCGACATGTTTTGATAAAGCCAAACCAAAGTTAGCATATAACCGCGAGGATTATAATGCACTTAAGAGTATATGGTATGGCAATATCCCGGAACAGCTAAGGGAGTTGTTCCCGACAGCTGCAGACAGGCTCAGCTCATGCTAGAGCACCATCTCACATGAAACAACGCATTCTGCCCCCAGGATTGCAGGGGCCTTCCATAGGAATGGCTTATAGGTTAGCATGTGTCCAGTTAAGGTTAGATATAGGGATACTATATCTAAGCAAGAGGTGATAACACCAACTTACCCCAGCTGAGTGATCAGCCAGTTGTGTCAAAATATGGAGGCCATCCCAGGGGTGGCACAATACATGCTGCAGCCCCTGGTAGGCCTTGGCTACACCTATGCCCTGGGTACCTATGGTACACTGTTACAGGGGCCTATAAGGTGAACCAGTTCCAATTGTGTATGCACCTAAGGTACATGGAGTCCATTTTAAGGAGAGAGCAATTAGCCTGGGGCCCTGAATAGCAGGATCCCAGGCCAACTATGTCAAAAACCAGCTAAACACGAGGCAAAAAGTTTGGGGTAACCATAGTCAGATATCCACCTTCCTACACTAATTCTGTAATGTTTTTGGGAGAAAGCACATGCACTTTAGCACTGGGAAGAAGTTGTAAAGTGCACAGAGTTCTTAGGACAAGAAAAACAGATTCAGCAAAAATAAGAGGAGGAAGGCAAAAATCTGGGAATGACCCTGCAGAAAGGGCCTGGTCCAACAAGTGGCACTGTGTATGTGCGTATGAGAGAGTTGGGTGAAATAAATGAGAAATTTGGCACATTGTAGGTATTCACAAAATATCTGAAAGGCAATTCCCACCTTGGGCAGAATTAGGTCTATTTACTAATTTACAGTGTACTTTTACAAGTATATAACATTCTCACGTGTGCAAGACCGTATAATAAAAGACTGATCAGCTTAGATAGATTTTTGTAAGTTGAATAAAAAATAAAATATACTGTGAACATACACTAATGCATGAGTCTGCTTTATATATTTCCATGGATTTTCTGCACCTTAGGAGTAAGTGGTTGCCACTCAGAGTGCGCATGACATGTTTTGATGTGCATACATTTCCATAAATACTGCTAGATATTTTTTTATTCTTTAAAAGTATGGAATTTAGGCAAAGGAAACTTATGATGCAAATAAATATTGTTTTTTCTAATATATTTGTGAATCATAGCCTTCATTATTGTACAGACTTCTTGTCACTTGTTCATTTACCTGTGCAATGAAACAGCATGATGTGATGGTGTTTGTTGAAGCTTTACTTTTAGTGATTTTATAATAAGGTGATTGAGATGTCTGTGCTTTTTTGTCACACGAATTCAAGTAGAATGCATAGAAGAAACACAATAAAGCGTATTTTAAAGTGATTTGAATGCAAATATGGATGTTGCTTCTCTTCTTCAAAATCTTTAGACGTTGCAGTTGCAAAATCCAATCATATCAAGCCTTTTTGGAGCAAAAAAGTGTTGCAGTCGAGAGAGGAAAACATGCATGTTGATGTTCACAGCACTCATCATTCTGGGTAAAGTCAAACTTGACCTTGAAATTCAAATACTCTTAATCAACACTCTTTACCCATTTCATTTGGATCAAATACTACAAAAATCCAATTCCCTGCACACCTTGTCATATAATCCTCCTCTCCAAATCGTTAAACCTGTCTTCAACCATTATCAACCCAGGTGTATCTTACTATGAGTGTCTACAGATAACAGTTACACGCCCTTCACCTCCATGTCTGATAGGAAAATCCTATTAGTAAAAGAAAATAAGCTTCTAGATTGTAACCTTAATTCCAAACACTTACGTGTTTATTAACCAGAGCCCAACATGTGTAAATAGGAAAGGATGGCATAAACTGAACATAGGTTTCCTCATCATAAAGTAATAACTTACATACTAAATATTTTGTGGGTGTTGGAAATGCGCGCACTGTGAAGGACTCAAGTGAAGTTAATAATCAATTATAGAATGACATTGCAGATGCAGATAAGTATAGACTTACATAACAGTGACATGCTCAAAGCACACCTTTGTGTCTGCTTTGCAGTATCTTGATATAATGACAAGCATATTTTACCCTAATTAAGTTTGCCATATGTGAATACTTTTCTGGTATTCTGATATTTTTACCAATGCAGTAGGACAATGTCAGCTGGCATGGATTGGGGGTGGCGGGGTGGGGGAGAAGGGGAATGCTACAAAAAAATAACACAAAACCCCACTTGCCTTATCGCCACGTCTCTGCTACATTTCTCCTCCGTTGGACTCAGCAGACCAGCCACCAGGAAGCACACCCAGACTCCCCTGACTAATCACAACGCTGCAATGCAGCTTTGTGATTGGTTAGCACCCAGGCTCCCCTGACCAGTCACAATGCTGCAATGCAGCATTGTGATTAGTCTGAGCGCAGTGGTTTGGCGCTCAGATGGAGACTGGTGGCCTGGGCATGTTCTCCATGCAGGCTGTAATGCAGCCTGCATGGAGAACATGCAAAGTGTGCATGACTGTTTAGCCGACCCCAGAGGGCTGGACAAGCATTCATGCGCACTTTGAGAGGGCAAACCACTTCACCCCTTTCCTGCTCTGAGAGCAGAGCAACCACACCCTCCCACAAAGAAGCTGGAAACAATAAAATGATACTAACAAATTATTATCATTTTATTTTTTCTTTGTCACAGTGCTTAAAAGCAGTGGGGCCACCCCCGCCTCCACCTTAGTGGAGGAGCCGCCACTGCAGTAGCCCCAGTTCACCAAATGTGGTCAGTCAGTCAACTTCGCTCTTTAAAGAACAGCTTTTTAATTGTTCACTCGCCATATGCATAATTCTGGTAAGTCAGCTGCCTGTGTGCAGGCCCGCAACACAGCTGCACAAAGCATTGGTACATCAAATGAAGGGAACACTATATTTGTCTCAGTTGCTTTTAAAAATAACTTGTGATCCTAGATGTAAAGTTGTTGTTGAAAAGAGCACAAGTGAAATTATATTCCAGTTAACAATTACCTTTGTGACAATGAGTTATGAAATATATTCTGTCTGTGATTGGCTGCAGGCATTCCAATGTCATGCAATTTTTCTTTGGAATCACCTTCAATGTTATGTCATTAAAATGGTAAAACACTCTGATACCTTTGAAGGTATCCTGGCACTAGACACAGGACACAAGAGACCCTCTTGAAATTGCACTTTTGACTCTGTAGCCAGGCTTTAAAGCCTTTCCCCAAAGATTTTGCGGGGCCATTGGACTCGAATTGCTGCCCACCGATAAAGATCAAACACAAGGTGATGATGGATGGATTGCTGAAACTTTTCAGACACTCACCCCCAGTCACAGATCTGGGTTGCATCCATCATCATTCTTTAACCTACTTCGCCACCTCAGTTCAAACCCAGATATATGCAAATCAGTCTTGACTCTGTGCCTCATGGGAACAGTCCAGCCCGAACTGCCAAGCCAGGTCTTCCCTAAACCGGAAACAAGCATCCTGGGACCGGTTTCTGGGTAACACCCTTCATCAGCCAGGCTAGCTTGAAACCAGTGCAAAGTGAGCAAGGGACCCACATCTGGGCATTCCCTGCCAAAGTGTAGAGCCTAAGTGTAGAGCACAGCTGAAACAAAATTAACTATAAAACATCAATGAGTCTCATAAACAAATGTTAGGCACACAATGAAGAATTCCCCCACAAGGCAATACTAGAGTTTCTTAATGACTGTTAAAGGCTTTTCTGAAATATCAATTAAATGTACCCTCGTTACAAAGAAAAGTTTAAACTTAGGGTATGATGATTCTGAAAAGCCAGGACTAAGACTCATATGTTGAGCCTCCTATCAGAAGCTCTGCATGGTTTTTGGCTTAGTAAAATCCATAGCAGCATAAGAGTTAACTGTGCTGGAGATGAGGGTCTACTAAAAGTAGTACTCCATTTAGTGAAAAATGTTGATGACATAGTAATGACAAAAATTCTATTTTACGAGGATCTCAGTTGTTAGAGAGGAAATCTCCTGGTGGTCCCTAGTAACTTCCTGTAGTTAAAAATCCTCATATCTCCTCCATTGTGTGTGTGTGTGTGAGAGATAGAGAGAGCGAGAGAGAAATAGGGAGAGGTAGAGAGAGAGATTGTTTATGTGTGTGTGTGTAAAAAGAAGATCTAAAAAATAATATTTTTTTATTATGATTTTATTGAGCAGATCAAAAGTTAATTCATCTTCATAATTAAAAAAATACATACAAAGAAATAAAGAAAGAACAAATAAACACGAGAATGCAGGTAATAGATACGTGATGCACATGATATTCTTTAACTAAATTACGTAAAGATCAAACAATTTACATCCCGTCCTCCGAGAAGAAACCCCAGATCGCAGAACATTTTTTAGTAGCCCCCACGCGTTTTGCATATGTTTCCTCAAACTTTTTGGTATGTCTCATTTTATTTAAGCATTTCACATAGAGCGGGGCCTCCAGCGATTTCCAGTTTTGTAACATTAAAGAGCAAGCGACTAACATAGTAATAGCTAGAAAATACCCCTCCAATCTAGACAAAATAATCCCTTGGTTTGTAAAGCCGAAAAGAGCAGCTTCTGCTATTGGTGCAAATGGTTTCTGAATTGCCCGACTAAAATAGCCAAAAATACTTTCCCAAAACACCTCTAATTTAGAGCAGGTGAAAAATGTATGCCTCCATCCCCCTTCTGTGGGGAAAGACACCGGAAACACCTGTTTTCCACATCATGGTACATCCTATTTAAAGCCTTTGGGGTGTAATACGCCATCCACTGTGAAAGGAAAGCCATTCTTTTATAGTTAGCCGCTCTCAATGCACTATTTCCTGTAAACAATATGATTTGCCACTTTTGTCTAGAGAAGGAGCATTAAGTTTCAAGAGCAACTTTCTCCAAAAACGTATCTATTTGAGGAAAATCGTTTTGGGATCATAGCAGGCGATACCATTGTTTTTATTAAAAAAATGATCCAAGAAGCAGGAACCCAGATCCCTACTTTTCTTGAAACTTCCAAACTCCCCAAAACAACCAGGTACAAAAGGCTTCTCGATTTTTCGAGTAGATTGCAGTCTCTTTTTAAACAGAGTGGGTTTTCTGCTTTCCATACTTTAACTTTGAGCGAGTGTAAAGACCTGGGCCATCATATTCATTTGATTTATCTCAGAACTTGGCACGATTCTGGGCTGGGGTTAGTGAGTCAGTTTTTTATTCAGGATACAAAGATTAGTTGGCAAGAAGTCCAGGCGAGATCCCCTGAGTCGAATAGGTTATTCTTTTTCGAGTACTTGCAGATAGTTCATTTTCTAATTAAATGTAAGTATATATTAAATTGTTCCCCTTCTAAGGTTGCTTCTGCTCTACTTTCAGCAAAAATTAAGAGGATAGGCAACTGGTAACGCCTGAAGATCTAAAAAATTAGTTGACAAGATTGACAGAAACAATAACTGTGATTATAACTAAAGATTAGATAACATTACTTAAAAATCACAGTTTGGCATCAACAAAATTAAGAACCTCCCTGCAAAAACATTGATCAATATATCTGAGAGGTAATTGAGTGAAAGGAGCAATCATTCTAAGACCACAACTAACTTGCAGAAACAGTATAGGGGACATTTATCTTTTAGCAGTCTATTGACGATCTTGTCGGGTCAGCAAAGGACTCGACTCCACAGTCCATAGGCCAAGTGGCTATCTACCTACAATAGAGCTCCTCTGAATTGCCAGAGTATTTTGAAAATAGAGTGGTAGCTAGCAATAAGTACTATAAAAATAAAGAAGCATTGGAAATGCAATAGGTAGCACATGTGTTTTACCTATATTTTATGTAGTGGAGTTTAATTATGTGGTGTGCTGTTGAATTTTATTTCATGACATGGAGATGTGTGTTGTAGATTGGATGTATCTGGTGTTTAGTGTAATTATGTTGTTGAGTTGTATTTTGTGGTTTGGTGTCGAAATATGTATTGTGGATTGGAAATGTTTGGAGTTGAATTGTGTGGTGTAGAACTGTGTGGATAGCTTTGCCTTTTTTGGTTAAGAAAAAAAAACATGTAGGAGCTAAGGTCCAGATCAGTGTGGTTGGGTGTTACAAAACAAAAGAAAGCAAGTTAGACTGTTGGCGTTCTAAATGTCAATTCTCTTGTTGTGTTATAGAGTGGAGTGGATATATGTGGTGTATAGTGGACTTATGTGGGTTGGATTGGAATTGTTAGTTGTGTCATTGTGTGGTATGGAATTTTGTGGTGTGAAGTGGATTTGTGTAGTGGAATTATGTGGCATGTTGTGCAGTGGTATTATGTGGATAGTAATTATGCGTTTTTGAGTTTATTGGAATTAAGTGGAGTGGGTTTGTGTGTCATGGAGTGTAATTATGAGAATGGTATTTTGTGCTGTGAAGCAATATTTAGTGGAGTTTAATTATGTAAATCATGAGGTGTGCTTTTGAATTTTCTGGAATGATGTTGAAGTATGTGTTGTGAATTGGATATACGTGATGTGTAGTTGAATTGTGTTGTGAAGTAGTATTATGTGTTTTGGTGTGGAATTAAGTGGTGTGAATGAATTGGTGTGGAGTTCAATAGTGGGGCATGGAGGAACAGTGTAGCGTTGAGTGAAATTATGTTGATTGGAGTTATGTTTTAAGTTTTAACGGGGTGAACCCATAAAACTACCCGACCTGGGTCATATTAGCAGTACGTTCAAGAAAGGGTCGAAGTAGTCCCTATATCTTTACATTAGCATTAAAAATTCACCACAAGACAGTTCCGATTAAATTAATCAGGAACACAGATTTATTTTTCAAACATTCATTGAATGCTCTTGTAATTCAAAGCATTAATGTTAATCCATGTAGTTACTTTCAATATACTTTCATTGCATGTAATATTTACAGTGCTCTCAGTGTAAAAAGAGAAGAAAATTTTGAGGGAAATAGGGGTGGTTGGATAAGTGAGGGACAGGGTAAAGGGGGTGTGACATAGGCACAATTCAATTATGTACAGTAGAACCTTTACAGCCTGATATAGGTCTATAGTTGCCCTATAATCATAACACATAGGTCAAAACAAATTGATTTCTTCTATTCCTATGGTTTGAGGGTATGTGGTAGTCTACGTTTCGACCCCTGATGGTGAAGTGTTGTTAGTTCCTCATTGTGGGGTCTTTGTCAGGACAAGATAGTGTGTGGAGCACCTGAAATTATAAACTAGATTCAGTGCGTGTAGTCAAATGTGGCGAATTTTACAGTGGGTGACCTGAAAGGTACCTACTTGGGAAGCGGCTCAGAATGACCGATCCCGATGGGCAGCAAACCGCTCCTTGGTATCTGTAATGAGATATGTAATCTCCAGGCTATATATAGAAAGGTTTTAACAACAAAGAGGGACAAATTGTGGACAATATTTATAGGGGTCCAGTGTACGTGTCCTATGAACTAATAACCAAATGATGTACAAAGTTCCCCAAAAGGTAGTGATTATATGGCTGGGGAAGTCTCTCTCTTACTGAATGGATATGTGTAGGAGTGTCAGGGAATCAAAGTAATCCCTTATCGGAACTTAGGATGCCTCACACAACTAAAAAGCTGGACGACTGTTGTCATCCTACCAGATGGTTGTTTTGTCTCATCATTGGCCTCCTGCTCCAGGGACAGGCTGGCGCTGCAATGCCTGACGGGTAGCACGAGGTGCTACACTTTAGTGGAGTTCTTTGGTTCCTGGCCATTGGTTGAGTGTGTGTGAGGGGCCTAAAAGGTGGAGTAGTGAGCGTGAAGGAGTGATTAAAAAAGGTAAGTATAGTCCACTCAGACAACTTTATTCATGTGGCTAACTGCCTTGTTAAAAATGGTGAAGGGAGGGGTACTGAAGCTCAAAAGTAAGGTAGTTTGGCTTCGTTCGACCCTCACCTATAGTGTGGTCAACATGTTTCATGCCGTATCGGCAATTCTTCAGGACCTAAACGTGCTCATAAACTCATGATCAACCCATCCGGGCTGAAAGGTGTGTTATATACAACCTGCGTGGTCAATTTACCAAGGCAGGATGGTATCCTGCGTGGAATCCCGCCCTAGGAGAAAAAGATAAAAGGATAATCATTCTCCGCAGCCTCATACAGCCTATGTAGGTCAGTTCTGTATGTAAAGAGAGGGACAGATCCTTGACCCAAGCGTGTGTCGTAGCTCAGTGGGGTCACATCAATGAACGGTGAGAGAGAGAGAGAGACATAGTGGGTGCCATATATTGACTTGCTTCATTAAAACAAATGACTATACATTATGTACACACCCCATTGCTCGCTACTAATTCGTATGTCAAGTGCAAGGGGTTGGTTAATTACTGAGTGAGGAGCCATGTGCGCCATCAGGACCCCGAGGGAGGGGGATGAGGACCCAAGGGTGTGCTGTTAGAATATTGGAATCTTACCCTTAATCCCTGGTGGATGGTCCCCACAGACTGTCCTTGTGGGGCCTGAGCTGCTAGGTAATTACCTGGATGAAAGGGGGGGGAATAGGTAAGGAAGGGAATAAGGGGAGAAGGAAGAAAGTGGACAAGGTTAAATTGTCCCGGTAGTCAGGACCGAGAGGAGTGGTGGTGATAGATCGAACTGGCCAACCAATCGTATGGGGCTCAGTCCCAGACCCCAAGAGCGCCCAGAGGGGGCGCCACCTGAGCAAGGCAGCCGCGGGGGTGGTGAAGCTGTGGGCACCAATCGGGCTCTGAACAGCTACGACGTATGCCACCCGGAATACATCACCATCCAGCCCACTGAAGGAAATGTCCGCCGTTACTAGATCCAGGAAATGCTCCCAGGGAGGCACCGTGCGAGTTCCCTACCCGACGGCGCCCAGCAGGATACCACCGTGGCAAACCCAGGACGAGAGTCGCCTCCAAACACCCCCGGGGCACCGGGGGTGGGACCCCAAACAACTTCGCCGGGAAATCCGAGGTGCGGAGAATGCCGCGGTTCAACCACACATGACTCGTCTACCCGCCTTACCTTGTGAGCTTGAGGCCAATGCTTCTAGGCACCTACCCCCACCGCGGCGAAATTCGGATCGCAGGACAGCCGGCAGTGTGCAGCGGTGCCGGTCAGCCTTAAATGCGGAAGTCCGCGATCGCCGTAGGTGGGCGTGACCACTGACTCGTTGCTAGGCAATGCGGCCAATCGGGTTCAGCGGTGTGTCTCGCAGGGAGAGGGGGAGGGAGGGAGGGAGGGACCCGGGTGAGGGCGAAGGCATTCTCTGACGCCCTGGTTGTGCGCCATGTTAGAACGGGGCCGAATCGGTAGTAACGAGTGGGGAAGCTGTCACTCGGTTAGGGTTAGGGATTTTACCAGCAAGATTTTAGAAATATCATGTTCCTATTATTTATGTTGTTCTAATTAGAGGACATGATGAACTCGAGTGGATTAAGGCGCCCAACTTTCTATAAGGATGGTGAGCTTGATCCTCCTCACATGAATTAATCGGGTCCAAGTGGCCCCCAGGGGACCTATTATTGGGCGGTAAAGACAAGATGCCCAAATCAAAGGCCCAAAGTATCTTGGATCGGCAGACCAGAGGGGCGGGTTGCCTACATTGGTATCCCTGTACGGGCGCCATAGTGGAGCAGTGTAATGTAAAGGGTTTACCTCAAGAAATTCATTGGTTTAGTAAATCATCAGGGGGGTGATATAGGATATCTTATACTGTAAGTAAGGCCACACAAGAGTTGTTTATCTGGCTAGCATATTCCAGGGGACAGAATCATTAAGTCCTTGTGTGTCTGTTTGTAGACGATGCACCCATCGCTGTTCGATTCTGTATAGGGCCTGTTGGTTGATTGAGGGATGGCATTCTAGAACAGTCCATTGTATGCTCTCAGCATGGTGGCCTTGTTGCTTGCAATGTTCGTATAGACGAGTATGTGTCTTCATACAGCGGATATTGCTGTTGTGTTCCATTATGCGCAATTTCACAATGCGCATTGTCATTCCGATGTACTTCAACTTACATGGACAGGTCAGCATATAGATACATTTGCAGCTATTACAGTTCGTGTGTTTGTTAAGGTGTCAAGTGAAGGTATCAGACAGTACTATGGATTTACCTTGTGATGACTGGGGACACACGACACACGTGCCACATCGGAAGTGGCCCACGACTGGGGGCAAATCCCAGACAGTGTTCTGAGGACGAGTACTCGTCTTCTTTGGTCGAGTATGGATCAGAGTGTCTTTAAGATTGGTTGTTCTTTTAAAGGCAAACCGGGGGCGGGGGATGTCCAAACCAGCCGAGTTCAAAATACCCCAGTGAGAGTTTACTGTTTTTTTAATGAACGTGGAGTTTTTTGTGTAAGAGGTGACACAGGTGTACATAATGTATAGTCATTTGTTTTAATGAAGCAAGTCAATATATGGCACCCACTATGTCTCTCTCTCTCTCTCACCGTTCATTGATGTGACCCCACTGAGCTACGACACACGCTTGGGTCAAGGGTCTGTCCCTCTCTTTACATACAGAACTGACCTACATAGGCTGTATGAGGCTGCGGAGAATGATTATCCTTTTATCTTTTTCTCCTAGGGCGGGATTCCACGCAGGATACCATCCTGCCTTGGTAAATTGACCACGCAGGTTGTATATAACACACCTTTCAGCCCGGATGGGTTGATCATGAGTTTATGAGCACGTTTAGGTCCTGAAGAATTGCCGATACGGCATGAAACATGTTGACCACACTATAGGTGAGGGTCGAACGAAGCCAAACTACCTTACTTTTGAGCTTCGGTACCCCTCCCTTCACCATTTTTAACAAGGCAGTTAGCCACATGAATAAAGTTGTCTGAGTGGACTATACTTACCTTTTTTAATCACTCCTTCACGCTCACTACTCCACCTTTTAGGCCCCTCACACACACTCAACCAACGGCCAGGAACCAAAGAACTCCACTAAAGTGTAGCACCTCGTGCTACCCGTCAGGCATTGCAGCGCCAGCCTGTCGCTGGAGCAGGAGGCTAATGATGAGACAAAACAACCATCTGGTAGGATGACAACAGTCGTCCAGCTTTTTAGTTGTGTGAGGCATCCTAAATTCCGATAAGGGATTACTTTGATTCCCTGACACTCCTACACATATCCATTCAGTAAGAGAGAGACTTTCCCAGCCATATAATCACTACCTTTTGGGGAACTTTGTACATCATTTGGTTATTATATATAGAAAGGAGCATTACTTGTCCTTAAAAAATATTGTGTATTAAGAGGAAAACTTACTGGAATGGACGTGCAACATGTGGGGTAATTACTCTCCCAATGTTAGATTTATATAATGTCGTAAAATCTGTAGTTAATGGAGATGAAATCCGTTTGGTGTATGTAGGTGTAATGTTACTTGTTGTGTTATAGATCTGAACTAATGGACAGAAGCAGCAAAATACCAGTGGGGCACACACTATGCTAAGCACAGATTTTTACCTTAACTGTCTTAAGCCACGCCCTTAATTACAGCGGCCATGCCTCCATGCTCTCATACCCACAGTTTTTTCATCCCACTTAAAGCCCTGTGTGTCACTGAAAGAAAATGAAAGTGGGCACTCTCAGGGAGGCAGAGAAGGGAGCCATGAAGGTGTCCAAGACGTTGAATGCTCATGCTGGCGCCAGTGCAGTAGTCCGGCAGTCCAGTCCCCATGATGCAGCCAATCCTCAGATCTTGTAAATACTACTTCCGGATTGAAGAACGCATTTGTTAACCTGACACAGGGAGACTGGGATTTTTTGAGGTGTGCAATTCACAGCAGCATGGTTTCACAACTCAACTATCAGCTTTAGACAGCAACGGTGTTCTCAAAGTGAGAACAATTAAGCTTAGCTTTTGATGCAGCTCAAAAGACTCCTTCCAGAAGTGAGCTCTGCACCATCATCATGTATCCATTTATCATCTTATTCTCACAGGCACCCATAAGGGAGGATATCAACAATAATTTACAATAGTCACCATTTTGTTGCAATTCATAAAATAGATGAAAAGTTCTCACAACTATATTTACAAAGCAATTACATTTTCAAATAAAAAAACGAATTTTTCAACATATAACCAGGTCGTTCGGACTCGCTCGCTGCTGTAGCTCGCTGTGGTGCACTCCAACACAAATTTTACGCCCAACTGCTTTCAAATTTCACCAGCCGCCATCTGGTTCTCCTCAGCCAGAGAGGTTTTCATAGCAGGAAGTGTGGACACGCAGGCAGCCACAGTGACACGGGCTTTACATTCATTCTGTGCCTGCACGTGAGCCTGTACTATTAGGCCAAAGGCTGCTGGGGTGAAGCCAGGACAGTCACGCTACCTAGCAGCTGCCTGCGAAAGTATAGGATTAGTGGAGCTTCCAGGCTGCACAGATCGAATCCATTGATCACACATCCACAGATTCTTTCTCATTTGCAACGTGTTCACTGCAAGTATAAACTGGATGGTGGAAACACATTTGCCTCTGTTAATTTTTATCCCTTCAAAACGGAGAATGAAATATTCCAATTATAAAGTGTTTTTTCCCACCTTTGTTTTGCTGCCGTGTAGATAAAAGTAAAGTTATGCGTGCGTCTGGCATGCTCAAACCAGAGGCGCGGCAGCCGTGAAGCGGGCACCGTGCTGATCAAAGGCGCCTGGAACCCGAAGCAGAGCATCTTGCAGAAACAATTAAAGTAAAGTTATGCTTGCGACCACCATGCTGAAACCAGAAGCGCGGTAGCCAGGAATGGTGCAAACACAGTTACAACAATTAATTATTCCTTCAAAAAAGAAACAATCCAAGAATCAAATATTCCAATTAAAAAGAGTTTTTTTTTTCCAAGCTTGTGTTTTGCCGCCATGTAGATCAACATAAAGTTGTGCATGCGGCTGCCATGCTGAAACCAAAAGCGTGGTGGCCATGAGCTCCTGCGCGGATTAAAGATGCCTGTAATTTGAAGCAGAGCATCTAGAGGAATTTAAAAAAAACACAAGTCAAATGCCTAATGAGACGAGAAGTTAGGCGCTGCTCCTGGGAGGACACAAATACTAAGAAGGTGGGAGAAAAAAAACAGTCAAATACGACGAAAATGTTTTGAAAAGCAGACCAAAGAAGGAATTACAATGCATGAGCGATATGTAAGCCCACAGCAGACATTACAGCAGGTCATGCACTGCCAAGTTTTGGCCTAAAAATAGTTCAAAATAAACTAATTTAAAGCAAAGTATGCAAAAAGTTCAACAAAATTAAAAGTCGAAAGCAATAGAAAAATAAGAGCAAACCGAATTATTAAACTCAATATTTAGCATACAATAGTGGAATACCAATTTTAAATATGTAATATATTAGAAGCACAACTTTCAAGTTAAACGTTTTATGGCCTAATTTAGAGGTTGGTGGATGTGTGTCCCCTAAACAAGTGTGCTGGATATCCTATCCACATTATTATAAGTGCCTTATAACCTATGGCGCTTGTAATAAATAAGGTGGACGGAATATCCACCACGTTTTTGACAGTCATACTCAAAATAAGGCCCAGAACATTGCCATACTTAAAAGTCATCAACAAAAAAAAGTCTATAATGTCCTACTCTAAAGGAAATTGACAAGAATTATGAATAGAATAGCAACTGTTAAAATTCTATAGCCGAGAAGCAGTGGAAATGCATCCCAGAAGTGTTGGTATAGAACTCATTAGAACACAAAAGTAGCCATAACTAGGAATTCCATTCCATTCCATGACATTTTAGACACAATAAATTTGAGGGCATGTAAAAAAAAAAGAAAAATATAACAGATAGGCATCATTAGCAAGCTACAACAAACAAAAGGATGGGGAGAGGGTCCGGGGGAATATTTACCGACCTCAGCACAGTTATGACCCCCCTAGGAAACTATGAAAAACCTTGGCTTGGCTGCTAGGAGTACCGACGGAGAGAGCGGTGCTCCATTGTCCTGAGCTGCTTGCCAGGTGAGGAGAAACACTTTCCCCTTAAATTGAAGGAGGAAATCCAGAAGTGAACAGGTGACATTTACCAATTTTGTTCACTAATGTTTTTTAATCTTTCACAAGAGCAGTAGCAATTAAGTTTATGGGTCCTGAGGAAGCGGCAGGTACCAATGTGGACCTTTAAATGTCCGCAGAAACATGTCGACCAGATAACCCAGTCAGTAGTTATTTGTTTAAACCATCTGACTTTTTTGCACTCTAGTTGTTTTTATAGTTGGAAGTGCACGACTCCAGAATAAAGTTATATTGCGTTCACTATCCAATTTTATTATAAACACATTTCTTTATCACTATTCACTTATCACATTTGCACTGCTTGCAGTTACCAACAACATCCACCTATCACCCTGCATATTACTTCATCATCACCAACCATCTCCTAATAACAACTTTGGAGTTGGCAAATCTGGACTACCTACTGTGAAGTAGACCGCATGATGAATTGGGCGGTACAGGAAGAGTAACTGATGGACACTTACTCACATATGGTGATTGTCCAGTAGTCTGCTTACATTTGGAAGCCTACCTATAGCCATTTCCACACACATAGCTTTCGTATAATTCTAGACCCACAGTTATTTTTTCTGTTTTTCATCATTAGCAAGCTATCCTGAATGAAAATAGATCAACTGATTCACAGTGAAATTAAATTAAAAGTTTTACTTCGAGGAACTCGACAAAGTACCAGAAAAACTCAGCCACGCACCGCAGAGATCCGCGATTTAAAAACAGTGCAAATGACACCACATGTTGCACCACAGGACGATGCCACTTTCTGTCAGCTCGAGTAGACATTCTACTCGACCGGCAGCTTCCTCAACGCGAGTTGTCGCGCCCTGCTAGTATTGCATGAAGGCAAGCAAGGGATGCTGGAGGAGTATTACACTTCCTCGAGCAGGCTTTGGAGACAGGTGCTTGGTAATGACAATGTTTTATCTGCGGTGATCTAATGAGCACAAAATGCCTTGAAAGTGCATAAATTATGACAAGGACTGTGATGCAGAAAAATCATATTGTACTGCAGTTCGAATCCAGTCTGAATTTTACCTCCATAGTGCATTCTGGGAGATGAAGGATTTAAAGACTACAATGCCACCAAGTAGTGTATCCTCATTGGTTACCAGGGACTACTCTCCAATGAATAAGGCTGGTTGAACTCACTGGAATAGTAATTTTTACACCTCCACTGTCCAACACTATGCCTACTGTTGCACTCACCAGAGTGGGAATAGTAAATTTTACCCCTTCGCTATCCAACACTTATCCTACTGTTGCAGTCAGTGGAGTGGTAATAATAATTTTTACCCCTCCGCTATCCAACACTTATCCTACTGTTGCACTTATTGGAGTGGGAATATTAATTTTTACTCCTCCGCTGTCCAACACTTTCCCTACTATTGCACTCCTTGGAGTGGGAATAGTAATTTTTGCCCCTCCGCTATCCAACACTTTAACTACTGTTGCACTCACTGGAGTGGAAATAGTCATTGTTACCACTCCGCTATCCAACACGTATCCTACTGTTGCACTCTTTGGAGTGGGAATAGTCATTTTTACCCCTCCGCTATCAACACTTATCCTACTATTGCACTCAGTGGAGTGGGAATAGTAATTTTCGCCCCTCCGCTAACCAACACTTTCTCTATTGTTGCACTCAGTGGAGTTGGAATAGTAAATGTAATTACTCTGCTATCCAACACTTACCCTACTGTTGCACTCACTGGAGTGGGAATATTTATTTTTACTCCTCCGCTATCCAACACTTTCCCTACTGTTGCACTGACTGTATTGTGAAATTTAAGTTTAAATATTTTTTAATAGTTTAATGTTTTCATTTATTATAGATTTTAGTTTTGTTATATTTTAAATCATTGAAATATTTTTTTTTAATATAATCTTAAACTTTTAACATAAATTAAAAATAATAGTATATTATTTGTTTTAAAGTAAAAATATATGTATAAATAAATATATGTGTGTGTCTATCTTTTTTTAATAAGTTTATTTGTTATATTTTATTAAATGTATATTACATTTATTTTATTTGGTTAAAATTAAATTTAATATTTAATATATTTAATATATATATATTATTTTATTTTGTATTTATATGAAAGTTGATATTTTATACATCTATATTATTTAATTGATATTTTTAGTCAATATTTTTGTACTTATCTGTTTAAGTATAGAAGTCACTATTTTTGTTGTCTTTATTTTATACTCAATATTTTTTACATAGATATTTATTACATCAATGTTGTGTCAGTGAACCAAAATAACAATTTCCCGATGAGCAAGGGAGGTTCTCTCTGTGCATCAGCTATTCTGCAATTCCCCTACCTTGCACCACCATGTCACATATGGTAGACTTTGAAAAGAAAATGTAGTCACAGAGTTCCCCACTTAAGTGTCTATTAGGATGGCAGGTAGAAAGCCTCCCCAACCGCCATGGTAGCGGTAAAAGACCGCTCGCAAGGACTGCGGCATAACCGCTGGTGCTATTAGGATGCTCCGCAGTCGAAATCTGACCACGGTAGGCGGATTCTGGCCATTAACATTGTGGCAGTCGCTTCTGCCAGCAGCACCGCTGCAATGTTAAAAGGAGCATGTCCTGCATCTCCCTGCACTGCGTGGCAGGCACTGCACAGTGCCTGGCACAGGGAAATGTAAGGGGGTACCATGGGTACCCCCCAGTGCACCATTCCCCCGTAACACATTGGGGGCCCGCAATGGGCCCCCGGAACATGTCTCTGCTTGCCTTTCCATGTTGTTTCCTCCTGCACTTGCGTGTGTTGCCGGCGTTGGACAGCCTCCCACTGCCTTGGTGCAGGGAGCCACTACGCTTGTTCCTGGTTCTGGTCCTTGAATCTGGACCACCGGAGTTGGCGCTGAATTCCCCGATCTGCCGGCACTCCGCTGGTATCCCCCCCTCCCCGCCCGACGATCATTGCCCTACCCGCTGCCGCCGGCAATTGCTGTTTCGCTGTTCCGCTGCTACCAATGCCGGGAGGCAGCACCCGGGGGCTTAACTCTTAACGCTGACCGAGGCTGTTGCGGAGGGAAGCTAAGTCGAGCCAAGCTGTTGGTGAGCTCCTCTGAAATTGGAGCATGCGATGAGCTGGGGTTTTGCATTTGATCTTTCCTTTTTCTTTCGGGGGGTGGAGGAAGTAGCCTGGGTAAGCACAAGACCTGGACTTAGTTCAAGGATAGTGGGATAACGGGGAAGTACTGAGGCGATTTGAGAAAGGAACCTAGCAACTGTGAGCAGATATATACCCCGAGCCAGCCCCTCATAAGGGGACAAATGGACAAGCCTTATATAGAGAGTCTCTCTCAGAGGAAGTAAGCTAGGGGTAACCGGTGTTCGGTGCCCTGAAAAGTGCAGAGGTGGCGGCAAGAGGGAGCTTGACCCCCAGCAGAATTCGCTGGTCAGAGGCTACTGCAGCTCTGGCACAAAGGAGAAATGCCTCAGCCAGAGTAAACCTACAAAGGAATTCTGCCCCATCAGATTTATTCTTATACCTTAAGGCAAACCAGGTCCACCCATCCCAGGATACACCAACATTAACATCAACACCAACAAAAATTCAAAGTAGATCAAGACTTAAAGAAGGACTTAAAGAAGAAATCGAACAAGAAATGAATGAAATGAAATGAAAATGATTTTTATAGAGCGCACATAGTTGCCCTGAGGCGTCCAAGCTCTAAGACTAAGGGTGTTATCTGACGAGGCGTAGAGCTGGAGAGGGCTTTACTTATTAAATAGGAATGTTTTTAGTTGTTTTTGAAAAGATGTCAATTCCGGATTGGACCTTAGGTGAGAGGTGAGAGCATTCCATAACTTAGCAACATTGAAAGAGAAGGAACGACCTCCCGCTCTAGTTCTTCTGATCTTGGTCACCACAGCCAAAAAGGCATTGGCTGATCGTAGTTTTCTTCTGGGATGATACAGGGTGATTAGAGGGATGTTGATTGCTGGACGGTTGCTGGATTGAGCCCAATTCATGGATTACATCAATGATCCCAGTTAGGAGAAGGGGGAAAGATTGGGGGCCTAAATTGCACCTGGGAAGGGAAATAGAGGCACTTGAAGATAAGGAAGGGGTCCAACAATCGGGGATAAATAAAATCAGTAGATATACCCTGAGGAGTAGGGACATCTGGGTAGGTGAATAGCTCTTTTCCCGAGGTGGCGAGTCAAGGACATTTGCCTACACATATAGCTACTAAGGGGACAATCTCAAAATAAAATAAAATAAAATAAAAGTACTTGTACCAACCCTAAAACTAAAAACTCTTAGCACTAATACCAGTACTAATACGACTACTCCAGTAAAATAAAAAAGATCGAAAAAAAACTAAAAATAAACTAAGTAGCACAAAAGTGACACCATCGTTATCATCCTTTTTTAAGGTCCAAGGTGCAGAACCCGCAGAAAAGAAAAAGTTATTACTCCTACTGGCTTACACTCAACAGAGGAGGTGGGAAGCGGCACACGTATTTTAAAACAAATTCTACCCCGATCTCCAAAAAATAAGACGCTAAGGGGGATGGAGACTCTACCTCTACCTCTACCTCTACAAAACAGATATGAATTACTTGGACAGGAGATTGGCGAGACTGTAGAAACTAATGGGGTCTCAGAAAATCAGCTTTTAGCTGCTCCCACCGCAAATGTGACAGCGTCAGGAAAAGGATCAAGTGCTATACTAGATAAATCAAGTTCTGCAGGCTTCCTAGGCTCTCCAGGTGCATCAAGCAAGAAAGAGAGGTCGTCTCCCACTGAAGGTTTATTAAATACACTGCTAATGGAGATTAGAGATAGGTTTGCGGTCTCTCAGAGTAACCAACTGAAGATCCAATCAGTTTGTGAAACTCTTGAAGCTAAGACGAACGCTATTTCAGACAGAGTCGGCGCCATGGAGGCAACGGTCGGGGACTTAACAAAAAAGGTTTGGAAAAACTCACAAGATATTCAGGCATTAAGGGGGGAGGATAAAATCTTGAAAGAAAAACTGGAGACCCTGGAAAATGCAGCAAGAAGGAATAACATTAGATTGTTAAATGTTCCTGAAAATTTAGAAGGTGAGGATATATGAGTATTTGTTATCAATCTCTCGGCAGAATTCAATGCAGATCACGACAACAAAACTCCTGAAGATGACATTCAAAGAGTTCATCGCGATCCCTATCTTAAAAATCCGGGAAAGAAAAATCCCAGGAAGATCCTGGTGAATTTTAAATCATTCACACTAAAAGAAAAAATCTTTTCAGGGGTCTAAAAGCGGGGGCGTATAAGAAGGCTGATTGGACATTTCGTATGAGATCAGATATCTCCCACATTACACAAGAAAGGCAATGGGAGCTAGGAAAATCAATGCAGGAACTAAAAAGTCTTGGTGCAACGGTAAACGTATGCTTCCCCGCTTCACTTAAAGTTATGTGGAACAATAAAATGCATTTTTTTAAATATCCTGTTGAGGTGAATGCTTTTATAAATCAGATAAAGAGTTCCACTTCTAGATAAGCGTTTTTAAAGTCATGCAAGAGACAGAGCCTAAAAAATAAATTTAGAGGAACGCCTCTAATAGGGAATAAGGGAGGTTTCCCCAAGGGAGGGGGGGTGGCCCAACCCACTAAAAATAAAGTAAAAAAAATGGTCTGAATATGTGCACAGAGTGGGGGAGCATGTGGGAAAAAATTAAAAAAATATATCATTTAAATTTAATGATTTCAACATCTTTGACCTTTTTTTTTACTATTTGGATTATTTTTGAATTACAATGTCTAATAATATTAGAATAAATGACTTGGAAATCATGACATGGAACGTAAATGGTTTGAGGGTTCCTCGGAGAAGGGAAAGAAGCTTGGAATATCAGAATGTAAGGTCTTCTTGATACATGAGTCTCACCTACTTAGAGAGCAATGGGCACTGATTTAAAAAAAACAGAAATGGATTGAATATTGCATTTGCACTAATCAAGCGTGTACAACAAAGGGAGTCGCTATATTAATTAAAAAAACAGCATCTGCTATATTGAGTGATAGTATAGTTGATCCAACAGGGAGATGGTCTGTTGCTAAATTTAAAATCAACGGATCAGGGATTACCCTAGCAAGCTATTACGGCCCCAATTTGGACGACCCTGGACCCCTCTATACTCTGTTATCCCATTTGACAGATGTTAATGACTATACTATCTTAGGAGGTGACTTTAATATTGCTTTAAACCCCAGCAGTGACTCCACATCACATAGAGCTACATCAAGTACACAAAAAATGAGGAAAGCATTAAAACAATTAATGTCCGATATAGGGCTAAAGATATCTGGAAGGATATGGCTAATAAGTCTAAAAATACAGGTGGGAAGTTCACTTTCCATAACAGAAAATGGGGAAATAAGTCAAGGATTGATTTCTTTTTAGTTAGTGCAACAGTAGGTAAAAATACAAAACAAGATTATCATGCCCCTGAACATTTGGCAGACCACTCGGCAGTCATTTTAAAAATAATGATCAAAAAAGCAGAAGTACCAAGAAGATGTACCATTAACCGTGCGTTATTATTGGAAGATGATATTATTGAAAAGTAAATGATAGAAACTAAAGAGTTTTTTAATATTAATCTAAACTCTGCCCCAATCCAAATAGTCTGGGACACATACAAGGCTTTTTAAGAGTGATAATATTAGCCATTTCTTGTACACAAGTAAAGAAGGTAAAAGAAGAAACAAAAAAACTTGAAGATGAAATACATAGACTATATAAGTGTCTAGAGGGAGACCAGGAGAATGTTAAACTTTTAAGTAAATTAACCTACGCCAAACATAAACTGCACGATTTCTTAGAAATCATTATAAAACAAAAAATGGGATGCAAGTAAACTTGCAAACCAAGAATATGGGAAGGGTTGTAGTAAACTCCTCGCCTGGAAAACAAAAACTGACCAGACAAGGTACTGGATAAAAGATATACAGAGTCCGGACACCAATATTATTGTTTCAGAAGACACTGAAATTGAGGAAGCATGTGTCCAGTTTTATAAGAAACTATATACGGAGAATATGACTCTGGAAGATACATTGGTGGACAATTTCTTAGCAGAAGTGTCCCTCCCTACTCTTCAACAGGAAAATAAAGTGTTAATAAACTGCCCTATACGGCTGGAGGAAGTTACTCAAGAAATTAACTCTCTAAATAAGGGTAAAGCAGAAGGACCTGACTCCATTCTAAACAAGATTTATGATGCATTAAAAGAGGAACTGTCACCTATCCTCCTTCAACTCTTTAATTCTTCTTTTATAGAAGAAGAAACCCCCCCCCATATCTAGGGAAGAGGCCACAATAATAATCCTCTTAAAACACAATAAAAATCTACGTATATGCGAATCCTACCGTCCAATCTCACTCCTGAACTGCGATCACAACATTTATACACAGATCATTACTAAACGCTTAGATAAAGTAATAGGACCGCTTATTCATCCCGACCAAAAGGGTTTTATGAAGGGGAGACAGCTTAGTGAATTAACCTATGATCTGATAGGAGCTATAGACATGGCCCAAAGATATAAGTCTCCCTTGGCGGTAATGACATTCGATGCCGCCAAGGCATTTGACCGAGTTAACTGGGCATTCCTATTTAAAGTAATACAATCCTTTGATTTGGGGGGAAAAATGCTTGGCAGCTATTAAGGCCATATATAAGAACCCCTCAGCCAGAATCTTGGTTAATGGAAAGCTAACCAGAGCAATACAGATTGGTGGAGGAACCAGACAAGGTTGCCCCCTCTCACTGCTACTTTTTAACATGTATATCGAGCCTTTGGCCTGTAAATTAAGAAACTCTCAGAAAATCATTCCTTTTTCCTGTAATGAATGGGAGAAAAAAATTGGGCTGTATGCAGACAACTTAATTGTCTTTACAGAAGATCTGGAAAAGTCGTATCCAGAATTCTGGCTAGAAATAGAAAGCTTTGGAAAGGTCTCAGGCTATCTCCTCAATCAACAAAAAGCAGAGTTATTAAAATGGAACACAAATTTCTACAGTGCCTATGAAAAAAAAGAGATAAGATATCTTGGAATTCAGATAGTCCAAAATATAGATAAAATCGCACAAGTTAATTTTAACAGAGTAACAAAAGAAGTAAGATCCCAATTACACTCTTGGGGGGCTCTGTGTCTCTCTTTTCTAGGCAAATCCAACCTAGTAAAAATGTCCATCTTACCAAAATATACATTTCTGTTTAATAATATCCCGCTGGAGTTCCCGAAAATATGGTTTAAGAAAGTTCAAGGTTTTTTTTCAAGCTTTATTTGGGGGAATAAACGTCGGCGGATTGCACACAGGAAATTTAGAAAGAAAAAGGAATATGGAGGGATCGCAAGCCCGGACCTGTTTTTATACATGTGTGCATTTCAACTAAAGAATTTTCGCCAAATAATGTGGGAGGACTGTAGATTCTCTCCTCTATTTAAAGCACTATCTAGTGACAGTACTCAACAAGCCGGATGTTATCTTTTAAAATTTGGCCACCCCAAATTCTTTAAAAGGATAAGGTTAAAGATTCTGATGTCAGCGGCAAAGCTTTGGTTTCAAGTGACCTGAATCTTAAAAATCCCATACTACAATGATATTAGCCTAATTTTGGATTCGCCTGGGTTGCCACTATGTATGACGGATGCCTTGGCGTTGCCACTGAATAAATGCAGGATTAATACTTGGGGTCAACTCATAATCGATGCAGAATTGATTTCATGGCCACACCTAACAGCAACCCCTGGAAATCAAGTCTCAAAATTTAAATACTACCAGCTGTTGAGCTGGACAAGAGCAATAGAAAAGGTACTAAAAGGGAACTCGAACTTGGCATTTAAGATCTGCTCATACAG
Source organism: Lissotriton vulgaris (assembly GCF_964263255.1). Classification (NCBI taxonomy): domain Eukaryota; kingdom Metazoa; phylum Chordata; class Amphibia; order Caudata; family Salamandridae; genus Lissotriton; species Lissotriton vulgaris. Next base: position 1,479,360,160 of record NC_141689.1, read on the forward strand.
TAATAAAAAAAAAGAGGTAGCAGAATGGTATTGGTTACTCATCCAGAGTGGAGAATAGGAGCAGGCCTCATTTGCGGAAATATGGAAGAAGGACCTGCCAGATGAAGACCTGGAAAAAACCGGGCAAGTATCTATGTCTCTCCTATGGTCACATGTAAATGCTGCTTCTTTAAAAAATGGGCACCCAAGTGATCAAGAAATGTCTTAAATGTGGAGAAGAAAAAGCTAATGAGATCCACATGTTCTGGAGCTGTCCGGTTATTGCGTTATACTGGAGTAAAGTGGGTAAGATCATTGCTGATATTATGGAGTTGGAAATTAATATAACAATTTTAACAGTAATCTTTGGAGTGCCCCCGAGGGAAGAAGAGGGTAGAGCACTCACAAAAAATCATAAGGCATTACTATTTGTTTTGATTGTATTAGCACGCAGAGAGCTATGTATTAAATATATATTACCATGCCCTCCTACGGAAGAGGAATGGATTCCATCCATTCAGAGGATAGCTATGTTAGATCAAGCTAGTACCCACTCAAAAAAGACTAAATTTTGGGAAATTGTGGAGGCCTGGACCGATATAACAATGATACACATATAGATATGTTTGCTTGAATAAGGGAAATTGAATTTTGCTGTATCTAGATCTGTCTTGTTTTCTTTCTTTTCTTTTTTTCCCAAGTCCTATGATTAAATAATATGCAACAGACAACTGTCTAGGGGACAGGTCTGTTTGACCATCCTCCGAGGTAGGGGGTTACATTGGCCGCCAAAAGTTCAAGACTAAGGTGGAAACCTTGACAAGTAGACAAAGGTGCGGTTTTGTTGATACAATGTATTCTTTTCTCCCCCACGGGGGTGTAACCAAACCGATAATTTACAAAATGTATCCTTCACACACTTGGAAGGGTCTGAGATACCAAATCTTGAATTATTGTGCTTATTATATTTAAATGAGGATAAAAAAAAACTTGTTCAATGTAGGAAACATACGAATGGCTTACAGCTTGATCTTCTTTTCAAAGATTGTCCAGCTGTCAGATAAACTCTTTTGTACTCGGTGGAACACTTATGGTCCATAAAGGTTCAGGCTTAATTGCTGCTGCATCTACAAGAATTCTTAGATCCCATGTATCCACACACAATTTGATTTTAACATAATTCATGCACTTACACGTGCAATCATCCTGGGACTTTAGGTCATCAATCAAACAGTAGATTTGTCGAGTGCTTCTTGTCACCCATGAGGGTATCAAGGTGGTGGCAGGGCCCAGTTGATTAGTATTCTGGAACTTTTGGAACTCTAGAAGAGATGGAGAGGTCCGTAGATGAAAGGGTAGCTTGTTTCATGTCTGTGCTGTAAGGCAAGTGATGAAGTGACCTCCACATCTGCTACGTCCGATGCAGGGGGTGAAGGTTACAGAAAGGGATGCGGAGCGGAGGCGTCTGGTGGGCTGATGGAAGTTCAGGCGGTGGTTTAAGTAGGTGACTCTGCAGTTGTGTCCTGCCTTGTAGTGGTGGCTGGTGACATTTGAAAGTGGTGGGCGTAAAAGTTAGGGATGAATTTTAAGTAGTGAGCAACCACTGCATTTCCACTTACCTTCGCCTTGTCATAATAGTTATGTGACAGATCTGTTGGTAGCTTGCGCCCTGGCTCATAGAGCCAAGCCCAAACCCCGGCTCGGCACTCTCAAATCATTTACCAGCTTTGTATTGTTTATAAGTGAGAAAATGTTAGAACTACAAGATTGCTGAAATAAAGGTAATTTTGCAAATTTATGTGGTGCCTGTAGGCATATCTCAAGCCAATGGAAAGAGTAACATGAAAAGTGTCCATTTTATGAAAGTAAACACCACTGCACTTCAAAGTCACCTACAACACCACTGAATTGTTAGTTAAGCAGCAATCCGTGATAAAATCCATGCAACGAAAATGTGTCTTTTATTCTTCAGTCCTGTGTACCCGGGCAGTATAGATTTATCACCCACATTCTCCAGAAACACCATTACTCACCCACAATTAAGCATGTTAAATACCTGCTGTTAAATCTATCCATTCCTACAGAGATACCTGCGCGCTCACCTCATAAACTATAGCACTGTGTGTTGTTAGTGTTTAAAAAAACAGCATTGTTAAAAGCAGCTTGTGAACACTCCATAAAACATCTGCCTAGCATTCACAAATCAATTATTAGAACATTTGAATGTTGGGAGCTCCTTTGAAAACAACAGAGAGCACCAGGCTTCTAATGGTCGATAAAAGCACGGAGCTGCAACATTCCAATGTTTGTTCACTGCTGTTGCTGTGAACAAAGGCCTCATGGAGCCTGAGGGGATTGAAATCCCCTCCTGCTCCCTGAGACCTTTGATTTACAAATTTGAACATTCTGCCCTATAGGGGATGAATGTTCTAATAGCTTTACAGCCCTCTGTAGTGGATTCTACCAGCCATTAAAGGCCTGCTCTCTTGTTAAGAGCCGATGGATTTCACCTTTAATGGCTGCTAGAGCCCACTGCGGCGGGCTCTAAGGCTGTAATAAACAACAATCAGAATCATAAACGATCATGGCTGTTTATTTATTTGTGCCTACCTCTTGCAGCTTAGTCTGGCTGGAAGTGCCAGCAGAGGCTGGTGTGTCTTGCACATGCGCAAGGCTTTTCGGGCTTTGCTGTTGGTGGTTATTAGGAGCTCCCAGTGATGTTGGAAAATTCTGTGAAACTTGACTCTAAGGTTGAATACTGAGAAGACACTGATATTAGGATGGGGGGCCTCGCCCCATGTGCAAGTCCTCAAACTCTTCCTGAGTTGGGCGCTGGGCTTTGCACTAGTATACACTAGTATACCTGCGCCAAGAAATGGGCCACAGTGAAGGAAATGAATGGAAGGTGGTTGACTTCCTACCGCCAATGTGCACCCAACCAATCCTACAGCTGCTCTTGTGCTGTTTTCAGCTAGAGAGAACCATCAAGATTGGCTTGAGCAGGCAAACCCAGGGCTCTTTTTGAGGCTAGGTGCCTGTGCCTGCAATCCCCTGGCAGTTTAACACAGCTGGGATTAGTACAATCTGAAGTGCGCATGTCGGCATGCCCATTGGAAGACAACCAGCATGTCCAACATGCACACGCCTCACTGGCAGCTGCTAGATTCACAAGTCATCCTACTGCTGCCATCAGCCCTAACCCTGCCCTCACTGTCCGACAACTGCAATTGAACAGCGCTGGCCTGCAATAAAATGGTAATGACCATTAGTTACATGTACCTGTTGCGCTCACAGCAGGCAGGGAGATGCTTCTCTGCCCTCCGGGAGCGACCTCCCCTTGTGGCTTGTATGCATGGGTCAGGAGCTTGAACTGGCATCTTTTCTCTACAGGGAGCCAGTGGAGTTCTCTGAGATAGAGGATGGTGTGGGTTTGACTAGGGAGACCAAGGGCAAGTCTGGCTGTGGCCTTCTATATGGTCTGTAGTTGTTGGAGGAGGTGAGCTGCGATCCTTGTGCAGAGAGCATTGCTATAGTCCAGTTGCCTGGAGAAGAGGGCCCGGGTGATGGTGCGTCTTCAGCTTTGGGGCAGACATTTGAATATCTTAGGAAGCATGAGGAGGATGAAAAAGCAGGAGGGGGAAATGGAGTAGACCTGAGTCTTCATGGTTATTTTGTTGTCCAGAATGATGCCTAGGTTACTAGCATGGTCAATGGGGGTAGGAGTAGGTCCAAGTTCTGAGGAACACAAGGATGCATCTAATAGTGACCTTTTGTTTCCAAAAATCAGTACCTCCTTTTTGTCCATGTTGAGCTTCAGGGAGTTGTCCTTCATCCAGTTAGTGACATCTGTCATGCAGTTGTGGAAGTTGGTCTTGGTGTTGGTGGTGTCTTCGGTGAGGGAGAGGAAGATGTCTGTGTCATCCATAGGATATAATATTGACTCTGTGGATTTTGGCATAACTGAATTATGTATATTTGGCCTCATAAATATGCCCCATTCAGTTCACTAGCTGAATATTTACCTCTGTAATAGTCGACAGCGGCCTTGGACATATTTTAATAATATGTGCCAACATAGCTTGGCTGGAATTATACAGAGTATCCTCACTTTTCTTTATTTAAAAATGAAACAAGCCCTTTTAGCAAAATATGATTCTCAGTTATCAAAGTGTGTAACAGTTTCCAGTTTGCCTTTATATAAAAGGCACGGTCTCTTCGAAGAACCTTGTTTCCCCACATTTAAAACCTCACATTTTATCTCAGTGTTTCCAGGTTGGAGTAATCTTGAAATCAGGATTAAAGCTCATGCAGTTTATGCAGCTCATTTTACATTCAGGACAAAATTGCAAAGTCATCCTTCTATGAGAAGGAAAAATATTGCCTCTGTATTGTTGTTGTGGGGGAATAAATGCTACTTTCAACAGAAGCTTTCATGCATAGTATTGCTGAGCAGTTATAAATAAAAGGGGATCCGTTAAACTGAGGACAGCATGTGGAAAATGGTCTACCAATACCGCTTTCCCTATGTTAAACTAAGACTTCCCAGCACAGATGCCGAAATACTACCTTGAATAGGTAATGCCAGGTGTGGTAATAAAGGAGCTTGTTACCAGGCTACTCGGGATCAACCCATACAAGTGAGATATGACAACAGTTGGTGGGAGCCACCTGGTCTCCATTCTCATGGACTGGCACAATTGCAGCATGCTGCCAAAAAGATCCAAATCCTTTGTCCAAGATCTTACTGTAGAGTATCATTAAAGGAACATATCTAATCTCACTCTTGAAAGCAAATACATCTATCAGTACTAGATTATGACTATTTGAAGTCCCCTTCTGTTACATTTGAAAGACACCTCATCTTCCTCAAATGAGTTACAAGCCAAGACCTGTCACTTTCTCCTCCCATTTTATCCCTGGGGCAATATGTGGCAATGGCCACCAATGGCACAACACCCTAAAGGTTTTAAAAATGGGAGAACCACACAACTGATGTGGTATTGAGGCTGCCTCTCCATTTCCTTACAGCCCCTCCCTGTGAATTCCAATACTGCTAACAGTTAATCCCTATAATCATCTCCTGGAAAACCCTCTGAGCATTGCACCCCATAATATATATTTCGTAATTAACAGCAATCTATGTAACTGGAACTACAGGTATTCATCAGCCTCTAACAATATCTTTTTTGACTCATTTCATTCCTTATCAAATGACCAGGAATCTCCTGGTTACAGCTATATTTTTACGGATGAGATAGATTTACAAGTTCTCTGAGATATTTTGAAAATGATCAACAAGCATAAGATCACAATCTACTTCTTCAGAATTTACAGGATTCCAGTTGACGATTTGGATTGCTAAAATGTCTAAGTCTAATTATTGGGCTACTTAATTATGTGCCCCATAGTCTCAGTAAGAAACTTAAGAATCAGTGTGAACCAATGGAGGTAAATAGTAAGTAGGGTACAACTCTACAATCTAAAGGATATTTACAAAGTATTAAGTACACATTGCACCTGTAAATCAATCATATTGTGTAAGATTTTAACACAGTGCAAAACTCCATAATAATATAATGTAATCAACTCTCATAAGGTTGCTTTTGCATTTAGTTCCAACCGCAGGGAGCCTTCGATTAGCAGCTCCGTAGCAGTTAAATATCACTAAATCAAATAGGCGTTTTAAAGTTTTAGTAGTAGCAGATATAGATAAAAGAAATTGATTAAGTGATTGCAGATTATCAGTACTATATCTGAAAGTATAAATATGCAAAATTGCATAATTATCCATAAAACTGTGGCATTGGTCACTTAGCTGATATTTGTGCAATATGGTAACAGGATGACTACTACTTATTTACAAGTAGCAGACTACACCACATGAGCAAACAGACTGAATACAAACAAGAGAGCAGGTTTATGGATTCATTACGTAATAGATATTTTGAAAGAAAGAACAGGGCTAAGACACTAAAAGGATTAGGACATGAATTATAACTTGTGTTATGTTTATGTTATGAGTTGTGTATTTATAACTATCGCGATCACACAGAGGTTTGTTGGCACTAAACAGGATCAACAATCAGAAGGACAAGGGGTAAATTATTGAAGCTAATACGAGTGAGCCTGTTTGAACAGTGAGGTATTTACGTTTTTCTAATATTTTAAATCCGCTTTGAATCTTAACTTACATTGATACCCCACGGCAAAAATGCAGGTCAATTGTATACAACATTATACGACTTAAATAAAAGAATTATAGATTGGAAAATCTGTTTTCTCAGGCGAGGGATAGCTACAAAGGAAAGAAAACATAGACATAAGAAAACGAAAGAGAGTATTTGTATTTCGTTTCATTTCAGGGGCCTTGGAAAGTCTTGGAAAGGTCAATGAAGCTGATACATGCGAGCAATGCTGCCCAGGAGTCCATAGTGATTTCGCAACTCCAGGTTGTACAAAACACGGCAGTCCGTCTCCTTACAGGCACGCGTAACCTCTGTTCAGCCAAACCTTCCCTCAAAGCCCTCCATTGGTTACCAATTCAACAAAGAGTGAATTTTAAAGCTCTGTGCACTGTACATAAAATTCTGCACAAAAAAGCTCCCCCGATACTGAAGGAGCTCATTACCCCCCACACAACTAATAGAGTTCTTCAATCATCTCACCTCCACCTCACGTCAGTACCCAGAATTAAGAGAGCACGCTCAGGCGGCCGTCTCTTTTCCTACAACGCCTCCAAGTTGTGGAACACTCTCCCACTGGATATCCGGGCTCAACCGAACCTGCTCTCCTTTCGCAAATTTTTAAGACATGGCTGTTTCCCTAACTCATTTCCCTCTCACCTTCTTCTTTTCTCACTAGCGCTGGGACGCTCACGGGCAGCCATGCGCTCTATAAATCTGTAAACATTAAACACATTAAACAACATAAATGGACGTTTATATTATGTCTTCTGAGGGCATAATTTCTCTAATGGAAAATTACAACTTCGATCTGCAGTGAAGGTTTGAAGTGTGTGCACAATAATGAAAAATAAGAAGCTATATCCTGCCTTATTCGAAATTCGAACATTTACTCGTCACCTAAAAAGCGTCAAATTCAAGGGAAAATAATGACAATTTTGATTGGTCCAAGTGACAAAAGATATTGATACTTTTGTTCGATCTGTGTGGCAGTCGAGAATGGATTAGATTACTATTAGGATACTGGTAAAAGGCTATCTCTATTTCTTTTAAGTATTCACATCAAGAAGAAAGCTTCCTTCTTCAATATATTTGCCACGTCACAATGCAGGGCGTTGGAGCTGAATGAGAAGTCCAGCAAAATAAGCCCAACAGCCAGGGGCGTAGTTTAGTCAGAGTCCTGAGGTGTGTGGAACTGAGATTTCCCAACCATCACTTGCATTGAAATAGTAAATAGAATTTAAATAGTATTACATTTAAGAAGCTTCTCTGCATCACATAGGAGCCATCCAGTCCTTTGCTTATTCTTGGCCTGTTGTGTGAGATGGAAGAGGAGGGGGTGGGTAAGCACTTGCAAAGTTGCATAGAGATGTGGGTCTGTGCTATGAGGGCTTCCAAAGTGAGTGGAAACCCTAACACAGAAAATGTTAGCACCACTTGATGCCCCTGGGTCCAACTACACACCCCAGAATCAATTTATTAGGTGGGTGTCCCACCCCAAACATCCACCCTGGAGCTACACCCCTGGCTACAGCACTTGCTGCTGCCATGGCTCTAAAATTCTATATTCTCTTTGTGCATCCTTGTTGCCATGGCTTTTGAGATATCCAACTTGTTAAACCTGCACGTCCCCAGACGATTGACCAGAGTCCACCAACCATCAGCACAATTGTGCAACTAGCTGGCCTCTTACTTTCAAAATAAAATCATAACCTTTCAAGTGAGCCTGATCTCGGACACACAGATGATGGAGTGTCTCTTGGGACCAGTTAGCTCCAGCATAACTGCTTCTGTGAAGGCCACTCTATCTCACTTGCAACCTATCCCTTTGGAAGGATCACTGGCTGTTATTCAAAGCCTTACATCAGGATTTCCATCTGACACTTGTCCGTCGAACTTGCTTGGAGTAGGGGCTCCAAACATTAATCCTATGGTAAATCAGGTTCTAAATGCCTCACTGTATGCAGTAATAGCCCGTGTACAAAGGAAGCAAGCAAAAGATTCTGCCTCTGTTAAAAAAACAACCTTTGGCGCATCCAAACAAGCAATCAAACTATTGGCCAATAGCTATTCTGCCAGTTCTGTCTGAAGTTCTGGAGAAACTTTTAAACCAGCAGCTCTCTCAGCACCTCGAAATTAATTACTTGTTTAATTCTAGCCTGTCTGGGTTTAGATCTAATTTCAGTACAGAGGCAGGATTTATGGAAGTCATTGAGCATATCAGAGGCACCTTAGACGGTGGGGGGGTCTGATTATGTTAGATCTTTCTGCTGCCTTCAATACTGTCCCCCACTTGAGGTTGCTAGCCCACCTCCAATCCATTGGGATAGGTGGAATGGCCATAAACTGGCTATCCTCCTTTTTGAAGGCTAGAAGTCAAGAAGTATGTACACCTCCTTTTTCTTCAAGCGCACACGAGCTGACAGAGGGAGTGCCGTAGGGTTAGCCCTTAGCCCCCCACTATTTAATGTGTTCTTCACTCCCTTAGTCCATCTAGCAGAGGCCTTAGGGGCTAAGAGGATTTCATATGCAGATGACACGTAGCTGCTGTTTACTTGTAGAGAGGAATTTGCAGGAGGAACTCCCAAAAAATGCTGTTCGTCTGTATTTCATTGGATGACTACTCACCAGCTTAAATGCAACGCAGATAGGGCCGAAATATTATTCTTTGCCTCTAATGCACCAAACTCATGCCAGACCCTATGGCAGGAAGACGTCCTACCTCCTAGTCCTCAGGAGAGAGTAGTTAAGAACTTGGGCGTAACATTGAACAGTGCTTCCTCCCTTCAGCCACAAATTAAATCAGTACTGGTACATGTTGTGAGCTTCTGCTTACTCTGAAAAAGTTCCTCCCGTTGTTATCTTTCTCTGCAAAAACGATGGTCATTCAGGCACTCATAATGCCCAGATTGGACAATAGAATTGCCTTGTATTTTGTACTTCCCGATTGTCTACTTAGTAAGCTTCAGGTGGTCCACGATACGACAGCCCACACTCTCATTAACCTGCCTGGAAGAACTCATGTGTCTCTATCTACGTGCCCATCACTGGCTTCTGATAAAGAAAATAATTCTCTTTAAAATGCTAGTCCTGGTCCGTAAGGCACTGCACTTTACAGGCGCAGGGTATCTTAGTGATAAAATTAAACTCTATGCCCCCTCCAGAAACCTACGATCAGCCAACAGTTTGTTGGCAAGGATTCCTCAGGCGCGCCACACGAGAACTGGAGGTCAGACTTTCTCCTACCTCGGTCCAGTGGCTTGGAATAAACTCCCTTTTGAGACATGGTCAGTTGTTGTTTTATCTGTGTCCAAGAAAAAACTATAGACATGGCTATTCCAACAAGAAAAACTACAAGATGTGCGTGTAGCAGATAACTAAGTAGCCTAGCCCAGGGACTCTACATGAGTAGCCGTGCGCTCAACAAATCCTATTTATTTTTTATCATATCAAAATGTCAAAGGACTCTGTGATTCATACTGGCTTTGTGGGCCCTAAGGCCAGGGGTCACAAGATCAGTGCCAGGGGTAGCAAGGAGAAAGCAGGGTCTAAATAATGTCCATGCTTGCAATTCACCAATAAGACCAATCCTGGTTAGATGCATTATAAGTTGCAGAGTAGCTGGGTGGTTATGACTATGAAACGTAATGTATTAAGACCTTTTTAAGTATTTTTAACTTGATATGTATATTATTTTAAATTGATCTGCTTGAGCACTCTATATATTGTGGCTATTAAGTTGATGTATTATGTTATGCTTTTAAAGATATTTTTTATCGAAATAAAGCCTACTACTACTACTAGACTATGAAACGGTCCCATTACGTGAAGCAATGATGTATGGTAGAGACTGTTATTATTTTTGGAAGGTGCCATTTTGAAAGTGAGCAAACTATTTTTGCTGTGAGGACGGGACAGTAAATAGGATGTGTAGTACTGCTTTTAACAACTTTATTTAGGATTGATCACAAACAAGTATCACAGTTATTAGATAGGAGTAGACAACACCAGCATCATCACCATGGTAAGACTAGACCAGCATACATACGGTTAACAAGGTCAGGTTTGATGGGGAAAGCAGGTTCGATAACAGTTAGTATAAAGTATTGTTTTCCCCCCTCATTATAATAAATGTAATGCATTGCTCCTCAGCCCCATCATGATATTACTTGATCTTGTGCTTTTCAGTCAGAGGATTCTGGCAGCCTTTGATTCATCCTTCCCACTCACACCAATGTCATGATCCCTGTGGCGTCCTAGACATTTCAGTTCTTTTTGCATATGTTACAAATGGGGTTCATATTTTGTCAAAAGAGCCAATGTGGCCTCTCAAAGGTGCAGCTAATTTCTCCAGTACGTACAGTTCAATACTTGTGTCCACCATATCATCATGCCTAGGGCATCGGGAGCCAATAGTAATTGAGTAATCTGTTTGCCACTTTTTTACTTTATTAGTAGAGGTGATGTGCTTAAGTTAACATTTCTATTGTTCAGAACATTTTTCGAGTCTCCATATGCAGCAGGGGCAGATCAGTGAAGAGGTGATAATTTGATAAACAATGTGTCTTGCTATAGGTTATTTAACAAGAAAAAACAACATCGAAAATGTTATGAAAATTTAGTGTGAAAACATATGGGTAAATATTCTCTACCACCCAGCCTCAAGTTATTATTTTGTCCAGTTTCACTGAGAGACTTCCCCATTCTCCTCCTGTATACCAATGTTCCCACTCACTATGGACCCCCTTTGAGTCTCCATCAGTTTGGCAATAGAATGGCTAAATGTGCTTCGCTGTCCCAAGGTCTGTCTCCGCTCGCCAAAACCTCCAACTGTGTAGACTGGGGCTTGGCTACCTTGCCCTAGCATTGCCTGCCCGCATCTGCAGCCATGTTTCTCTCAAACACCCCACTGCTATGTCTACCCCTCTCTTTCTTCCTTCTAGGTTAGGTACCTTAGAAGTATTACACCCTAATCACACAAATAAGACATAAAGAAATTGGCTTTTGCCAAACCTTCTGTAACCACTGCCTAATTGGAGTGTGAAACAAATATTGGATCAACCCAGAGAAAAGCACACATATAGTCAGTGGAAGAATCATACCCCTGTAGCAACTGGTTGTTATGGCTTTGTTGGTCTTGTTTTTATTAAGCCCACAGGCCAGGTATTTGATATTTGCAGCGTCATTTATGTTAAGGGACAGCATTTTTTGACTGTGTGCTGGAGTTTTGGATTTGATTGGCCAGTGAATGTGGGGCCTTATTTACAAGGAGCTTGCGCTGCCAATGCTTCAACCATCACTGCTCCATAGCTACAAGGTGAAATACCTTTGAGGATGTGTCATTTTTTTTATCGGCCTGCGTCGTTTTTCTGCCTTTGGAATTGGGTGCGTCACATTAATTTTAATCAAATCCCTGCTCCTCAAAAACCCAGTCGTAGGGATGATGCATTGGCTGTTTCAGAGGAATTTGACCATCTGAAGTGACTTGAATTAGTGTACTCTGCAATCAAGTCACATCCCCTCAACAGGTAAGTGCACACATTAGGAAGGTAACACAGTGTTACACTCCATGTATGCCTTATGTCACACAAATGTGGGCCTAGTGTTACACATAAGCACACTATGCCCACTTGTATGCGTGACATACAGGACAAATGTAATAGAGTGCAAGGTGAGTTTTTCATCTTTTCACACTCTATTACTTTTGTCCTATAATGTAGGATACTTCCATCAGTAATGAGTGATGCATTGCCTCTCTTCTTGGACGAGTTGTTGTGGTTGAGTCATTTTTATGACTAACTACATCAATGTGCCAGTTTTCGGCATGATGCCTTGAGGCATCCTTCCCACAGGTACATCAGAATTTCTGATGCATCCATGAATCCTTGCGCCATGGAGCCCTGTATTGTAAATACGGTGCATCCATGACTTTGTAAGGATTTCTGATGCAGGCTCTTGCTATTTTGATGAATCACTGCATTCCTGCTGCGATGCACCATTTTTTCAAAATGAAGCCCGTGTGTGAATGATCTAAGAGTGGCACACTATTTTCTCATTCTTTGTAGTTGAAAAGATTGAAAGAAAGTATTTTGTATGCTGTTGCTATTTTATTTAAGCAAATAGTTACAATTATGTATATACTGACTTTCTTTCGGATATAAGTAGAAACAAGTATTAAAGACATGCACTGTCAAATTGCCCCACCAGTTGTTTTCATTGTTGCTTACTTGTTTTAAGATTTGCTATCAACAATCCCAAGTATCAAAGTGCTTTTTTTCCTATGCGGTGGCTGCCCTCGATCGGTTCCGTTTGCCACATATGCGGGGAACTCCGTTCTGAAAGAAAGGAAATGAATACATGTAGATTCACAGTGTAGGCACCTGGAGTATAATTTTAAGGGGGTGAGAACCAACTTCAAATAATAATCACAATCCTTGTGAGGATGAACTACAAAATCTTACTAAATGAATTTGTGCTTAACACTCTGATAGCTTGGCACAAAGCAGTCAGGCTTAACTTAGAAGCAATGTGTAAAGCATTTATGCAGCACTCAAACAGCAATAAGGTGAAAGTACAACACTAGAAAATCCCAAACCAATTTAGAAAGATAGATAAAATGAAACCAACATTTCAAAAATCGATTATGTAGAACCGAAGATATGAATTTTTCAATTTTTAATCAAAAATAGCTCCAATAAGAACAAAGCGCAAACTGCAGTTATCTGGTCACGCTAGACCGGGCCAATGTTAAAATTTAAGGTAGACTGCGATGGATCATCAGTCAGATAGAGGGGCCAGGTTCGTACTGATAGAAAGTTTACCTTCTGACTTAGAAACTTTTATGGAGAAAAAGTAGTCATCGATAAGACGTTGATGGAACAAGCTGGATCCAATGTGGCGCTCAACAACAGCAGGGAGTGCTGGATCCTACTGGGGTCATTGATGAAGGTCGGGAAGCTCCGACTGGACGATGCCTGAAGTTGGTGCCCAGGAAGGCCTCAATGTTGTTCACTTTTTGTGAGATGTCCACACTCACAATTTAGTCTTAGAGCACCTTGGTCACTAGACTGGGAGTGGGCCAATTTGTGTTGAACATTTTATGGTGGAGGCTGGCCTGCTCCTAGCGTCCCGTGCCTCTAGTTCCCTCCCCCGGGACCTCACCCGGGTTAGTGTGGTTATACTTCTTCTGATCTTCACAGATCCTGGAGTGTTCTGAGGAGAGTATTGAGGATACCACTTTTATGCCAATTTTTCAGCCTCTGGGTAGGCAAACTCTTGGTCACTTCATAGCCAGTGGGATAAAAGTTTCAATGGATGACCCTACCTATATTTGCAGCAAATCCCATGTGCTTTACTATAAAGTCTTCCACAGTGGCCCTTTTACCTAAATCCAACATGTCAGAACTTTTCTTCCCCTGCTCAGAGCTCCATGTGCCCACCCACAAGTGTGGCTATGAAAATTTGCAAACCCTCCTTTGTGGTCACTCCAAACCGGTTTGAGGGCAGCTCCCCAACCCACTGGGTTTGAAGCCAAACTGACTTTCAAGATGTTAGAACTGTCATCCATGTGGTCTTCCCTCAAGCATTTTGCCTTTGCCCCTCCTGTTTTGTGATTTAGATTTTTAATGGATTTAGGACATATACATTACCTCCAAGGTAGGCCCTAAACAACCTACAGGATATGGTGGTCAGATCCATCACTTTTTTGTATACTTTAGTGTGTCATCCTAAGTGGGACGGGTATGTCTAGACATAGGTCCCACGCACGCTGTGTCACTGGAACCAAACTAAAACTGGCTGATGAGCTCTAACTAGAACGAAACCGGTACTTGGTTGCTTGTGCTCCGGTTCATAGAGGAACAGGTTTGGCAGTTCGAGCTGGACTGTTCCCATTGGAGCAGGGTCAAGACTGGTTTCCATATAACTGGGTCCATCCTGAGGTTTCATTGTTTGGAAATTAACGATGGACTGGGATGTGACCCAGAGTAATTACCAGTGGCCGAGATTAATTCACAAATTCCATCAATGACCTTCTTGTATACTTTAGTGTTGTCCTAAGTGGAACGGGTACACTCAGATGAGTCCCTTGCACACTGTGTCATTGGCACCAAGCTATACTTGGCTGATGAGCCTTAACTAGGGTGAAACCGGTCCTGGGCTGCTTGTGTTCCCATTCAGGGAGGGTCTGGCTTGGCAGTTTAGGCTGGACTGTTCCCATTGGAGCAGGGTCAAGATTGATTTGCATAAACCTAGTTCCACTCTAAGGTGGCACAGTGTTAAAAATAACGATGGGATGGAATGTGAAAAGAGTAATTACTAGTCTCTGTGATTAATTCAAGCATTCGATCCATCACTTTGTATGTACTTTGATGTGCCACCATAAGTGGTACGGGTATGCCCAGACATGGGGCCTGTGAACACTGTGTCACTGGAACCAAGTTATACCTGGCTGATGAGCTATAATTAGGGCAAAACTGGTCCGGGGTGCTTATGTTCTGGTACAGGAAGTGATCTGACTTGGAAGTTTGGGCTGGATTGTTCTCACTGGAGGAGGATCAAGACTGATTTGGATATTGTCCAAACTGAGGTGGAATGGTGTGAAAAATAACAATGGACTGGGATGAGGCCCACATAATTACCAGTGGCTGAGAGTAATTCAATGATTCCATCCATAACTTTTTTGTATTCATTAGTGTGTCACCAACGGTGGGATGGGTATGCCCAGACGTGGTTCCAGTGCAGACAGTCATTGGAACCAAGCTTTCCTGGCTTATGAGCCCTAACTAGGGTGAAACTGGTCCTGGGTTGCTTGTGTTTTGGTTGAGGGAGACTTGGCTTAGCAGTTCGGGCTAGACAGTTTCCACTGGAGCAGGGTCAAGATTGATTTGCTTGTACCTAGGTCCAAACTGACCTGCATGGTGTGCAAAATAACGGTGCACTGAAACACAGCTCTGAGTCATTACCAGAGTATAAAATTAATTCAAGCATTCCAGCCATCTCTATTTTGTATACTTTATTATGTCACCCTAAGTGGGATGGGTATGTCAAGGCGTAGGTCTTGTGCACACTGTGTCACTTGAACTAAGCTATACCTAGCTGATATGCCCTAATGAGGCCAAAACCTGTTCTGGGTTGCTTGTGTTCCCGTTCAGGGAGCTTGACAGTTTGGGCTGATCTGTTACAATTGGAGCAGGGGCAAGACTATTTTTCATAAAGCTGGGTCCAAATTGACGTGGCATGGTTTGCAAAATAACGATGGACTGGGATGCAGCCCAGATTAATTACCAGTGGCTGAGATTAATTCAAGCACCCTATCCATCACTTTTTTGTATACTTTTAGAAAGATAGCATTTTCTTGCCCTGACCATTTGGTAATTGCTTCCTGGGTCACATGACTGTGGACAGCTTGGCAGATGGCCTTTGTGTATTTCCCCAAACAGTGAGACAAGGGGGCACTATGTGTTAACAGGATAGATGTGGTAGATGTGCTCCCTGTCCCACTTACATTTCAAAGTGCTGCCTCCAGCACACTCACAAAGGAGTAGGACTACAGTTTTTTTCCATCCTAGACTATTTGTAGCCTTGGCAGGGGAAGGAAGAGGGTAGCCTAGACATTTCTCCCACAACGCAGGCTCTATGAATAAATATTGGCCTACTGAACCACCTGTACAGTGAAATCCTGGACCTGTGGACTACAGAAGGACTGGATTGTGCACCAGAGGACAGCACAACTGCTTGAAGCCTCCCTGATTCTCCGGAGGACTGTCCCACTGCGTGAGGCATGCCGTACTCTCTGTGAAGAAAGTCTTGACTTGTTGCCTTCATCCCAGGTTAACCTGAGTGACTCTAAGAGGAAGTGGGCTGGTTCTGAGCTACTGGAACTCAACAAGCTCCTGGGACCTCACTGAACCTTTCCAGCTGCTCTGCGGCAACTGGACCTTCCTGGACCTGCAACCGGACCTTTCTGAACCCTGCTGTCTCTGCTCATGTGAGTCCTTGATTCCCCAAGAGGTGCATCACCAGGTCCTGCACCCTTCGCTGGCATCACAGTGCAATTCTCTGAAAGAAAAGCAGAAATCCTGAAGTTTTGGGCTCTTTGGGACTCCAAATAGGTCTGTCTGTACAGAGACCCTGCAGCCTACGATGACCACCAGCTCTGATGAACCCGAATCTTCAAGCGACCGACAATGTGAGATCTGTACTTTGTGCTACAGCAATGACAGCCTGCGGTGACCGCCAATGCAAGCTCCAGCAACCACAGTCTGTGACCTCCAACAGGATTGTCGTACTACAGCAACGATTATCCATAGCACTAGGCTTGCTCCTCCTACTACAGCAATGACCTTCTACAATGCTCTCCCTATCCCTCATAGTCTCCTCAACTGCGAACTGGACTCTTAGTGCCGGCCTTCTTGAAGGTAACTTTTTCAACTGGACTAACCTAGTCCCTGTAACGGTCCCACCCTCCAACACTGTCAGCTGGAACTAGCAGTGGCCCAAATATGTTTTCATTCAAATCCCCCAATTAGGAGGATAAGGCATGGCCAAAAAGGTGTCCAAACGGATGACCAAGGGACACAGTCGACATTTAATTTTTTGTGCCCCCTTGGTAGACCTCAATAAGATCTCAGTAAAACATGAATGGTTTGCGGATGAGGCTGCTGGTCTTTGACAGGCGTGCATGTGACACCAACAGTGAGGAAAAGAGCCCCCTCCCTCACTATTGGTTATGCATGAAGCTGTTTCCTGACATATTAGTCTTCAATGTTTGAAAATTGGCTCAGGAGTACCAGAATGCATGTGCTGTTTCTCCTGTTGACTAACTGAGGTTGTCAGTGACTGTCATGGAGTATCATCTCAACCTGCAGTGAAACAAGCACTTTATACCGAAAAAGAAGTCCTATTCATGGAGAGGACATGGACTGAAATGTTCATAGGGTGATTGATCGAGTCTCAATGTGAAGTTCTGTCATTTCTTGAAAATAGCTTGTGCATGTCTTGCAAAGCACCCCACCCTGGAACCGGATGCCAGTGCACGAGCTGCACCAGTGGACGCCACACCCCAGGTCCTGATGCAATGCTCACCTCTGCATATCTACAGTGTTGGTTTCATGTACTACTTATTGCCCACTTCAGCAGCAAATTTGCGTGCATCTTAATGAATGGGTTCTCACAGTGCTTTTTACCTAAAAGTCTGCTCAGTCCCATTGTGCTCTTCACTACTATATACCTCCAGACTTGGCTTCATAATCCACTTAGATCATGATGACAGGTAGCACAGTACTAAGGTATTGGTAAAATCACGTGATTTTACCGTTATCAGGTAGTTATGAGCCAGACACCATAACATTAGAAATTACTGTGTGTGACCAATCTTTCTAATCTACAAACCAGATGGAAATCGCAATTCCATGGGGATTATACTATATTTATTTACCAGCTGCCCTAAACATGTGGTAAATGGCTGAGCAGGCCAATAGGTGGGGTCGGGTTGAGGAGAGTTTTAGGGAGTAGAGAAGGGAAGAGGAAGAGGAAGTATTTCTGCCAGGTATGCTCCCCAAAATCAGGAAAAGGCCAAAACAGAATGAAGCTTGGCTGCTGCTGCATTCAAAGCCATGCACAATGTTTCTGTCTGAAAATGCTGGCAGAAAAATTGGGTTTGTGTCTCTCATACGTGGTAAAACTGAGTGTGAAAAACCAACCCACTTGGAAATTCCAAGTATGAATCAGACAAACGGAATTACAAAGAGTAATTCCTCTCCACCTGACTGATAATCAGCCCCTTGATTTCAACATATGCAACTGCTTTTGGTGCAACTTAACAAATGTGTTCTTACTGTGTGCAGTGAATTTCACTACTATGTACCTATCGCCTTTGTTTCATACATCCGTTGATGTCCTCTACAGCAGTGCTTTATGTTTAGAAAATTTTTTTCTCACAATGCACAGTGATATTCTGTAAAAACACAGATTAGTCCTGCCATGCTCCACCCTACTCTGCCTACTATGTACCCAAAGGCTTGAGTTCCTATATCACTTGATTGCCACTTCTATAGCAGCTGTTTATGTGGCCTAATACATGCGTTCTCAAGTATGTACAAGATTTTCACTAATAACACTCTTTTCTTTTGTTTAAGAAGGTTTAATGAAATAATTACAACAAGAAGGCACATCCCAACAGTATATATCTAATATCTGAAAACAAGTATAATAAAACATAGTAATGCCAAGAGATAACAAAGCAGTTAGAGTATTGAAAGGAGTGAAATAATGCATTTTATGAACTACAGATCTATGAAGAAATGCCAACAAAAGATACCATAGTAGGTGTAGCGTTTTGTAATTGTATGTGAAAAGGCAGACAGGGGGAAAGGAGGGAAAGGGAAAAGAAAGAGATAAATAGATAGGATCATAAATATAACAATATATACAGTCAAATTTACAGAGAACAGTTATTGTGGATAATCAAAAGCATTGTATATAAAGAGAACAGTAAGTAGTACATTAATAGAGTAATAAACAATAACTGACAGTTCATGGTGGGTGAAAAATAAAATTACTGTCCTGGACACTAGCAGGAGGGGGAGAGAGGTAAGTGGTAAGAGTTGACCAAAAAATGAAGAAGTTGATATGTGGAGGTGGCAGAAGCTCTGTCAAGTCTATGATAAATTCCACCCTCTGGAAAAAGTAACTTTGGAACCATCTTTCTAATTAGATGCAATGAATTAAAAAGCGATGGCAGTAAACGAATCCACAAATTTACCCAGGTTTGTGAGCATTGATGAGGAACTGCCCAAAAATAGTCTTATTCCAAAAAAGAAGCTTAATAGAGCATATATGTGAAATACTTCTACAAATCCTCCTCCAAAAAGAAAGAATGTAAGGACAATGACAAAATGAGTGTAAATATGTACACAGTGTATTTAAACAAATTCAGCATAAGTTTGACCAGCTTGAATTGTATTTACAAATAGATGTAGGAGTCAAAACTGCCTATGATAAAATTAATATAACGTTTGTGTAGTGCTAGCTCTACATGAAGTGTGATGAATCTTTTTCCAGATGGTGATCCAAGTTTGTATGGAAAAAGAGTGTTGTAATTCTGCCTCCCATAAAAGTTCCGTTTTAGATTTGGGGTGATCAGGTGAAGATAAGTGAAGATGTTTATCAATACAAGAGGCCTTAAAGGGTGGTGACAGAATAGATTGCACTGGAATAGATTTGGAGGTAGAATGAGATGTCTGTGAAAGCAAAGAGAAATGTTGTGTGAGAGAAGTTTTTTGTGATTCGGATTTGAGAGTGGTGCAGCGGAGAGTCCAAATATAGTTTGGACTTCCAATGAAGGAAAGGAACGTCCCATGACTGTTTAACTTAAATAATACCCTTAGCAACCTAATCCTTCCAAAAAATAGTGTGATTTGATATTTTAATAGACTCATTGTGCCAATTATAGAGGATTGTAAGAAAACATGCGAAGATGCGAGAGATCTGGTAATGAACGGAAATAAGGTGTAGATTGAGTGAATATTGGTAGGTGACACAAAAGAGCTTGGAGGGTGAGGAAAATGAGCCAGAGTCTAAATAGCAGAGTGGAAAAATAAAGAGTTTTCTAACTAAAGCCAGATGGTTGAAGGTGTCTCAAAAGCTGCGTGCATGTGATGTAGAACTTGTTTAAGTAAAAAGGAGCAAAGATTGTGTCAAATATTATTAAAGTTAACTCCAAAGTTATCTTCAGGTTTTCACAAAATGGATAAGGAAATACAAGCTTTCTTACCATTCCATACAAACTTACTAAATGAACTGTTAAGAGACTTAAAAATGTTCAAAGGGATTTTAACACGTAGCATGGAAAGATAAAAAATAAAGACATAGAGCATCATCATCTTTATTGTTTCTAACCTGCCCCACAAAGATAAATATAGTGGAGATCGTTTTTCAGACATTTGAGGAATGTTTTGAAAGAGTTCATCTAGATTAGCCTGTATTGTTTTCGTTATTGATGAAGAGTATTTAATCCCTAGGCAGTTAATATAATTAGCATTCCATTTAAAACCATTATCTGCAAACATCTCTTTCAGACAGAATTTATTTAAAGGAAGGACTTTGGATTTGGAAAGATTTAGTTTGTGACCCAATATACTGGAATGGGCATTTAAGAGATTTTTAAAAGCTGCTATGGAGGTTTGTGGGTCTGATGATATAATGTGCATAAGCTGTGATTTGATTTTTCTGTTTTTGTAAAAGAAGCCATGAAACAAAGGTAAGTGGTGCAAAGTATGTAAAAAGGATTCCAAAGATAAAATAAAAAGTAACAGTGACAAAGGGCAACCTTGTCTAGTACCACGTTGGAGAGGAAAATAGGGGCATTGGGAGCCATTCACGAAAAACAGAAATGGTCAGTGAAGAATAAAACAAACTAATATAATTTATACACTTGTGGCCAAATCTGTGCCATTTGAGTGCATGCTTCATAAAGTGCCAGTGTACACAATCAAAAGCTTTTTAGAATTGTCAATCAACTAATAGCACTCTTAATTGATTTGGGTTCCAGTCTTCACTAGTGGGCCATTTTTGAGACTGACAGAATTCCGTACGAGAGTCCCAGCAGCTAGAATTACTGTTAGCGGCCTAAACCCTCACATGGGATTCTTTTTATTATAAGTTAAAGTTGTTGCAAAGGGTAATAACTGTATGAATCCAGGATTACTGTGCAGAATACTGCACAATTATTCCCTATGAAAAGTTGTTTAACACACATTTACCACCTACTAAAAGCAGGTGGTAAATGTATCGTCTGGGGTAGTCTGAAATAAGGTGGAGAAGGTAGGTGGGTCTAGTCAAAGAGAAGGGTGAGGAAAGGGGAAATGTTCTTTCTGTGAATGAAGTGAGTTTTACTAAGAATACTCTCCAATCCTCTCACACTGTTGCCACATGTTGGGGATGTCTGAAGTTGACAACAATACAGTCCCCATTGTTTGACTTTTTAGAAGGGCCAATCCAGTTTACCCTTCTCACCGAATGTATTTGATCAGAATATGCAGTGGGAAATCCACAGTTGGAGTTCAGCCAAGCTACTGCTTTATTTTTTAGTGATTCATGAGATTCCCCTTGTGACTGGGCAAGGTGGTCTTCTATAATTGGAACGTTGGTCAAGACAGCCACATAAGGTGCGCAGTCAGGTGGGAGATTAATGTAACGGCTTCTTCTTACTTGTCTGAAGTCTGACCTGCCATCCTGATCTGCTAATATCGGTGCAGTCAAGACAGTTTTTGGAGGAGGATTAGGTAGAGCGCTATCTGCTACAGTAACTTGCTGGCAGACCTGCTGTACTGACTCCCTCAAGGGACCCTGCCCTGTTTCCACAGCCTTAGGACTAGCAGGCGGGGCCGATGACAGGTGTGCTAACAGTAAACCACCTAGTCTGTCTACCTCTAAGGCTAAGGTGTCTAGCTTGATAGATAGGGGTCTTATCAGCTCTTCCATTTTTGCCATCATTTTTCCTCCCAGGGTGCTTATCAAGAGGCTAAGTTGTTCAAATTGTGTATTGATACCATTCTCATTGTTTCCTTCAGAAGGACAGGGGCCTGAAATAGGGCCATTACTAACCGATGCAGCTGTTTCGGCTCGTTTTTTATTATGCTTGCCCCCCCGTTTAGGCTGTGTTTTTCTGCAGTTTCTCACCGGTCTTGGCACTGACTTTACTAGTTCTATTTCCTCAATAGAGGTATCATATGGCCGGGATGCCCGCCACCCCCTCTCAACACAATCCCCAAGGATGGGAGAAGCTGGACACAAATTTGAACTTTTGGAAGGCGGGAGGGAGTCACCCTCCCGGCCGTATTTATTAAAATATGAAACAAAATTTAAAACATTAAATAAAAAGTTTCATAATTATGTACAATTTTACATTTATTACATTTCGATGCAGACATGATCTTTTGGCTAACCTTAACAGATCTCTAATACAAAGTTTTCCTAGCCGAGTCTAACATCCTGCAAATGCAAACATTCTAAATTAAAATTGTACATCCTAGCATTAAGGGCCAACGGCAAGGTCTTAACCGGTGTCAGATCCCTACTACCAAAAACTCTCGCCCTCGTTGCCAACTGTAACTTCCCTTGTCGTGGTGGGGGCCCCCTTTCCACTCGACGCCATCTTAAAGGTCGTCCGAGTTCCCGTGTGAGGTATCTGTAGGAAGGACAGCGTGGACTCCCCCATCCCCACACTGTCTATCCGCCGTCGCGGATATCCGGCCCCCGGGAAATTAGTAGGAGGGGCATCTAGCCACCTCCCCCCCTGGGAGGGGCCTATGGCCGTCTCCCCCTAGGCGACCCATCCTTAGTGGGTGCCGCCTCCCCATGGGAGGGGCCAATGGCCGCCTCCCCTCGGGTGCTCCCATCCGTTGTGGGTGGCGCCCCCCTCTAGGGACCTTGAAATTACTGCTCACCGATCATGACCTTACCGCCCGACCAAAATAAATATGACAGTTGTTTACCTACTAAAGGAAAAAATTCTGACATTTCCTCGATGCTTCATCGACTGCTCACTCCTACCAAGAAAACATTATCCTACAGGCAGAAGTCACATCCTTATTAAAACATTCCTTTACTGTTTCTACAAAGGAAAAAAAAGGCCTACTCAGCAAAACTTTATTTAAAACAAACATTGCCATAAGGGGCTGGTGGGTGGGTCAAAATTTCTGCTTGTTCCGTCGAGGGCTCACGAGCAACGAGTGGGTGCAGCCTTCAGAGCACAGGAACAAGAGGACGCTTCTTCGGATTCCCGCTCTTTTATCCGTCTGCGGGAGGGCGGGGACCCTCCTCCGGTACGCCTACTGGGCGTGGTCTTCGGTGTAGGTGTCTAGGGCAACCCCTCTTGGGTGGGAAAAGGCGCGCCCCGGCTACGCCGCTTCGGGCATACCAGCCGAGACACGCCCCCCGCCCAAAATGGTTTCCCGGGAGGATCGAGGCACCCAACCATACTTTCGGGGGGACCGAATGGTCGCCCCTTTCCATATGGCCGGGATGCCCGCCACCCCCTCTCAACACAATCCCCAAGGATGGGAGAAGCCGGACACAAATTTGAACTTTTGGAAGGCGGGAGGGAGTCACCCTCCCGGCCGTATTTATTAAAATATGAAACAACATTTAAAACATTAAATAAAAAGTTTCATAATTATGTACAATTTTACATTTATTACATTTCGATGCAGACATGATCTTTTGGCTAACCTTAACAGATCTCTAATACAAAGGTTTCCTAGCCGAGTCTAACATCCTGCAAATGCAAACATTCTAAATTAAAATTGTACATCCTAGCATTAAGGGCCAACGGCAAGGTCTTAACCGGTGTCAGATCCCTACTACAATCAATCAATCAATCAATGAAACTTGTAAAGCGCGCTACATACCCGTAGGGTCTCAAGGCGCTGGGGGGGGGGGGGTGCCGCTACTGCTCGAACAGCCAGGTCTTCAGCTTCTTCCTGAAGGAGAGGTGGTCTTGGGTCAGGCGCAGGTCGGGAGGGAGGGAGTTCCAGGTCTTGGCAGCCAGGTAGGAGAAGGACCTTCCTCCTGTAGTCGCTCTTCGGATGCGGGGGACGGCGGCGAGGGCGTGGTTGGCTGATCGGAGGTGGCGTTTGGGAGCGTAGAAGTTGACTCGGCTGTTGAGGTAGCTCGGGCCTTGGTCGTGTAGGGCTTTGTGTGCGTGGGTGAGGAGGCGGAAGGTGATTCTTTTGCTGACGGGGAGCCAGTGAAGGTCTCTCAGATGTCCGGAGATGTGACTGGTTCGTGGGATGTCGAGGATGAGTCTGGCTGAGGCGTTCTGGATCCGCTGGAGTCTCTTCTGGAGCTTGGCGGTGGTACCGGCGTAGAGGGCGTTGCCGTAGTCCAGTCGGCTGGTGACGAGGGCCTGGGTGACGGTCTTCCTGGTCTCGGTGGGGATCCACCAGAAGATCTTCCGTAGCATGCGTAGGATGTTGAAGCACGCCGAGGAGACGTTGTTGACTTGCCTGGTCATGGAGAGGGAGGAGTCCAGGATGAAGCCCAGGTTGCGTGTATGGTCTGTCGGTTTGGGTGCGGTGCCCAGGGCGGGAGGCCACCAGGAGTCGTCCCAGGCGGAGGGTGCGGGGCCCAGGATGAGGACCTCCGTCTTGTCCGAGTTCAGTTTTAGGCGGCTGGTCGTCATCCACTCGGCTACCTCCTTCATCCCTTCGTGCAGGTTGGCTCTGGCGGCGGCGGGGTCGTTGGTCAGGGAGAGGATCAGCTGGGTGTCGTCGGCGTAGGAGATTATGCTGAGGTTGTGTTTGCGTACGATGGCCGCGAGGGGGCTCATGTAGACGTTGAAGAGGGTGGGGCTCAGAGATGATCCTTGAGGGACGCCGCAGATGACTTCGGAGGCCTCTGACTTGTACGGTGGTAGGCGGACTCTCTGTGTTCTTCCGTCGAGGAAGGAGATGATCCATTCCAGCGCCTTGTCCTGGATTCCGATGTTGCTGAGGCGCCGTACTAGGGTGCGGTGGCAGACCGTGTCGAATGCCGTGGAGAGGTCTAGGAGTTGGAAAGCTCTTTCACGATGTTGAAGAGTTCCTTGCAGTTGTGTGCGTTGTTGTCCAACCTGTCCTTGAACGCTGTTTTCTTGGCGGCGCGGATCAGCTGGTGGTGTTTCCGGGTGGCAAGCTTGTAGGAGGTCCTGTTGTCCGGTGTCGGTTCCCTTCTCCAGACTTTCTCGAGGGCTCGGCAGTTCTTCTTGGAGCTCTTGAGTTCGTCGGTGAACCATGGAGCCTTCTTGCTGCCGGGTCTGCTAGGCGGGGTCCTCAGTGGGGCGAGTTCGTCCGCGCAGTTGCTGATCCACTTCGTGAGGTTGTCGGCGGCCTGGCTGGGGTCCGCTGAGCTGGCAGGAGGGTGCTGGCTCAGGGAGGTGGCGAGCTGGTCTGCTGTGATCTTGTTCCAGCTTCTGCGGGCGGCCTGTTGTTGGTGGTGGTGGGTCGTCGTTCTCTTGAAGGTGAAGTGGACGCAGCTGTGGTCCGTCCATTGAAGCTCTGTGGCGTGGCTGAAGTCGATGTCTGTGCTGGAAGAGAAGACTGCGTCGAGTGTGTGTCCGGCGAGGTGGGTGGGGGTGGACACCAGTTGCTTGAGTCCCAGGTTGGCGAGGTTGTCAAGCAGGGTGCTGGTGTTGCGGTCGTTGTTGTTCTCCAGATGGAAGTTGAGGTCTCCCAGGAGGATGTAGTCAGCGGAGGGGAGGGCATGCGGGCTGACGAAGTCGGCGATGTCCTCGCTGAATTGTGTGCGTGGTCCAGGGGGTCGGTAGATCAGGGTGCCTCTGAGGGTGGTGTTCGGGTTGGTGTGGATCTGGAAATGCAGGTGTTCGGCGCTGGTCAGGGTGTTGTCGGTGCTGGTCGTGAGACGGATGGTGTTCCTGTGGATGATGGCGATGCCTCCTTCCATCTGGTTGGCGTTTCGGTCCCTCCGGACGATCTTGTAGCCCTCTGGGATAGCGATGGCGATGTTGGGAGCTGAAGAGGCGTTCATCCAGGTCTCCGTGAGGAAGGCAACGTCAGGGGCTGTGGCGTCTAGAAGGTTCCAGAGTTCGATGGCGTGTCTGTGGACGGTGCTGCGCGTTCGCACGGTCGCCATTTAAGGCGAAGTGCGTGGGTGGGCGGAGCAGCTGGGAGGCGGGAGCGGGGAGGGAACAGAAGAGAAAAGGGGCGGGGCTAATGGCGGTGGCGGGAAGCGGGAGCGGGGAGGGAGAGCGGAGGGCGGCGAGGTAGGCGGGCAGACAGGAAGGAGACAGGCACAATGCACAATGGAGGTCAAAACACGAAGAGAAAACGGCACAGAAAAAAACAGGCAACAATTCAGGTCAAAACGGGGAGAAAACAGTAAGCAAACGATCTTGGGCACAGAAAGAAAACAAGCACAAATTTCTGTAAAAAACGGGCTAAAACCAAAGGGGAGCGCTCAAGGCGGCAGCGAGGCCGGCGCTGAGGCAGAGGCAGGCACTGGGGGCACACGCAGCAGCTGGTGGCCGTGCGGCGCGGGGGTGTCCCACAAGTGGGTCACACTCACCTGCGTCGCACGGTCGCCATTTAAGGCCAAGTGCGCGGGTGGGCGGAGCAGCTGGGAGGCGGGAGCGGGGAGGGAACAGAAGAGAAAAGGGGCGGGGCTAATGGCGGTGGCGGGAAGCGGGGAGGGAGAGCGGAGGGCGGCGAGGTAGGCGGGCAGACAGGAAGGAGACAGGCACAATGCACAATGGAGGTCAAAACACGAAGAGAAAACGGCACAGAAAAAAACAGGCAACAATTCAGGTCAAAACGGGGAGAAAACAGTAAGCAAACGATCTTGGGCACAGAAAGAAAACAAGCACAAATTTCTGTAAAAAACGGGCTAAAACCAAAGGGGAGCGCTCAAGGCGGCAGCGAGGCCGGCGCTGAGGCAGAGGCAGGCACTGGGGGCACACGCAGCAGCTGGTGGCCGTGCGGCGCGGGGTTGTCCCACCAAAAACTCTCGCCCTCACCGTGTGAGTGGCGCATGCGCAGAGGACTCTACCCTCGTTGCCAACTGTAACTTCCCTTGTCGTGGTGGGGGCCCCCTTTCCACTCGACGCCATCTTAAAGGTCGTCCGAGTTCCTGTGTGAGGTATCTGTAGGAAGGACAGCGTGGACTCCCCCCCATCCCCACACTCTCTATCCGCCGTCGCGGATATCCGGCCCCCGGGAAATTAGTAGGAGGGGCATCTAGCCGCCTCCCCCCCTGGGAGGGGCCTATGGCCGTCTCCCCCTAGGCGACCCATCCTTAGTGGGTGCCGCCTCCCCGTGGGAGGGGCCAATGGCCGCCTCCCCTCGGGCGCTCCCATCCGTTGTGGGTGGCGCCCCCCTCTAGGGACCTTGAAATTACTGCTCACCGATCATGACCTTACCGCCACAGGCCGTCTCTTATGCCATGCACCTGCGCCATGAATGAAATGGCCGCCCTATGCCTACTGGCCGTTGCCGCTGATCGGCCTTCTCTGTGCAGCGCTACCAGGAACCCCAGGAAGGATTCCTCCTGACCCCAGCTCTGACTCCCTGTTGGACCCAAAAATGTGCAATAGGAACGAAACGCTCCTTCGTATGCCTTCCTTGTCCTGGGGGCTAAGCTTGCTGCCACAAGGTCTTGTAGTCCGGGGCACCAATTAGCCATAGTGCTTCGGGGAATGGTGCCGCCACTAGGTCCGCTGTAGGCAGATAACCCCTGAACGCCTGCATATGTGAACGAGAGAGTGCATCAGCTGCATGATTCAGTACGCCTGGCACATGTTTCGCCCTGAACTGTACATTCAGTCTCATGCAAAGCAGCACAACTTCCTTCAACAATCTCAAGATCCATTTGGAGCGTGCTGCCTGTTGGTTAATGCATTCGACCACAGTCATATTATCAGACCAAAACACCACTGAGCGGTCCCTGAAGTTGTCAGGTCATGCCATCAGGGCAACCCAAATGGGGAATAACTCCAAGAACCCAATGTTACCTGTGAGACCGCTGGAGTGCCACCAGGCCGGCCATGTTTGCGCCGACCATCGATTACCTACGATGGCGCCAAATCCCACGCTCCCCACCGATTCGGTCCAGAGACCTAGTTCATCTGAAGACACTGGCGGCTTGTTCCACACGACTCGACCGTTGAAGTCCGCCAGAAATGCCAACCAAATGCGCATATCCTGGTGAACCTTTGCCGACAGTCTCGTACGGTGGTGCCCCTCTTTGAGACCGACCATAGCTTGTGCAATAGAGCGTGAGAAGGGGCGGGCCATAGGTATTACCCTCAAAGCAAAGTTAAGCTGACCCACTGTTTGCTGTAACTGGTGCAGGGTCACTTTCTCTTTACCCAGGCATTGCATCAAGGAAGCCCTAAACTTGGCCACCTTTTCCATCGGTAAACGGAAACATCTCTCCACAGAATCGAGCTCAATTCCCAGAAACTCCAGTGAAGTAGATGGTCCAACCGTCTTACCTGGTGCCAGTGGGACTCCAAACTCCCTCATGAGGATGCAGAAGTCGTGCAGCGCCTGCGCACATCTCGTATCGCCGGCTGCTCCCAAGAACAGGAAGTCATCGAGATAGTGCATAACATGCCTATGCCCTGTGGCCTCGGTGAATGCCCACTCTAAAAAACAACTGAACATTTCAAAATAGGCACAAGAAATAGAGCAACCCATAGGAATGCATTTATCCATGTAATAACTTCCTTGAAATGCAAAACCTAGCAAGCGCTGATCCCGTGGGTGTACCGGGAGCAACCGGAACGACGATTCGATATCTGATTTCGCCATCAGCGCCCCGGGGCCCAGGCGATTTAACATGGCCACGGCCTCATCGAACGATGCGTACCGTACTGAACAGACTTCTGGGTCAATGGCCTCGTTCACCGAGGAACCCCTTGGAGCAGACAGGTTATTAATAAGTCTAAACTCCCCCGGGTCTTTCTTCGGGACAACCCCTAACGGGGAACAGATGAATTCTGCCACCGGCGGGCGATGGAAAGGCCCTACCACTTGCCCTAAGCTGACTTCTTTTGCTATTTTCTTCTCTGCCACGCTTGGGTTGTGCTGCACCGATAACTGGTTGTTACAGGAGTCCCCCCGAAAATCCCCCGCCGGGATGTGGAAGCCATGTAAGAATCCGTTTCTCAACACCCCAGCGGATACATGATCAGGGTATCTGTTTAACCAAGGAGTCATAGCCATGAGATCAACGGGTGTAGGCAATCGGTCACAACGTTCTACCTCACTCCTGCTTAGAGCCTCCTTTTCCTCCCGTCCCACTATTTTTCGATTTACATGAACTCTCCGGGTGTGAGGAGTTCCCACAGCCCGCACATACATGCTTGAACCTACATGTTCCCTGCGTTTTGTTACAGTTGCCTCGATTGAAGCCCCAACAGACCCCCCGTTTGCCGCCATTCCCGCCGGTCTTAGGCTGGTAATCCCCACCGGCGCCCGCTCGAAAGGGCACCGCAGGCTTTTGGCGGACGACCCCCGACCCGCTCCCGCCTGGCGAGGACGTATCTGCCGCCCCTGGCAGGAGCTGTTTGTGCCATGACACCGAGTCCAGGCAATCCCAAGTCAAAGTAGCATCATATTCTTTGGCTTTCCGGAATTTCATGTCGTAACCTTTCCATTCCTCCCCCTCATACATAGAATAAAAATCCATAATACGATTTTGATAGCAAGTCAACTCAGTCATCACCTCAGGCTTACGTTCCCCCATAACTGCAGTAAATATAGAAAAGGCCTTAACCCAATTCGTTACTGTCTCATCCACCCTGAATTCCGCCATCTTGGCGCGCCAGACGCTCGGGTGCCACAAATCCTTCTGGGTTTTAGCATATTCCATCTCGTGATGGTCAGTTAATAAGGAAAACATGTTAACATATTTGTTCCACCATATTAACTCTTTCGTGGCCAAAGGGATGTGCTGTGCCACCTTCTCCCGCCTCGAGGGTAATGAACCCTCCCCCGCCATTGGCAATGCGAGCTTACCCGGTTCGGCCGTTGTTCCCGCCGTTTTCTCGTGACCAACTGCAGGTCCTTCCGGTGCTACCTGTGGGGAAACAAGAGGAACATTCGCCCTTGCGACATCTCTCGACTGCCGCAATTGCTTGATTAGTAGTCTGGCCTCCTCGGCCGGATCTCCAGGGGTCACTGACCCCCCTGCTTTCGTCTTGAGCCATGCTGCCAACTGGGTGGCCAATTCGGGAGGCATATCCTCATCGTTATCAGGAGTAATTACCACCGGAATCGGCTGCCCCATATCGGGATTTGGTACCGGGTTGTCTACCGGCATGAGGGGGGCGACTGGGGGTACCTCTGGGACCGGGATCCCCCCCGAAACTGCCCTCTTCTTAACCCGCTTCCCTCTACCCTCAGGGACGACTCCCGGCAAGGCCGGGCCTATTACCTTCTTAGGATGACCCGAGTTGCTCAGTGCAGCCAGCTGTTTTTGACCTCCGTCAAACCTCTACCGATCGATTGGACTTGTCCGAGTTTTCGGTCCATGCAATCCATCCGGTTCAACAATAAGCGCAACACCTTGTCCGTCTCGGAACTCTTTCCCGCTTTTTTGCCAGCCATGATGTCGAGATTCCGCTCCTAGCTGATCGACGAGGTTCCGGACTCTTCAAACTCGAAATAACTGAAAGAGAAACAACAAGATTACAAGTTTTTAAAATTGCTGCTTGTTCCGTTGAGGGCTCACGAGCAACGAGTGGGTGTAGCCTTCAGAGCACAGGAACAAGAGGACGCTTCTTCGGATTCCTGCTCTTTTATCCGTCTGCGGGAGGGCGGGGACCCTCCTCCGGTACGCCTACTGGGCGTGGTCTTCGGTGTAGGTGTCTAGGACAACCCCTCTTGGGCGGGAAAAGGTGCGCCCCGGCTACGCCGCTTCGGGCATACCAGTCGAGACACGCCCCCGCCCAAAATGGTTTCCCGGGAGGATCGAGGCACCCAACCATACGTTCGGGGGGACCGAATGGTCGCCGCTTTCCAATAGGGTCTTCCTGCATCTCTACATGTACCTGCGCTACAGTCATTATAGCATCCCTGTTACTGATAGCAGGAATAATAGGATTATCAGGTATAGGTATATCCACTGCCGCTAGAGGCGCCTCATCCTGTGGTAGTGGGGCGCTTCCCAGTCCTAAAGAGGCCCTTCTCTCATTATTGATCTGATTGACCTTTTTAACTAGGAAATTATCCATGGTGCCCAGCCCAGAGGTAGGTTTATCTGCTTTACCTCGAGACATCACGTCTGCTTAGTGTAAAACTCTGGGTAAAAAATAATGAATTAAAACAATCACCAGTATGAAGCACTGCAAAGCAGCTTTACAAAAACAATCAAGTTTTCCTTTTTAAAACTATTAAGTCTCACTTATAATTGATGTTTTCAGGAGCAGTAACAAGATCTGTGGCCCAGCCCAGCCTCCTCAGGCCTCTGAGGGCCACAGAGGGCCCGCCCTTTGCACGGGCACAGCCCGGCGCTGCCAGCGCATGTCCCGCGCGCGCCCCGCGGGACGAGAGTTGCTTTGGTGGTTTGTAGCGCCTCCGGGGGCTCTTGCTGGCGTCGGAAGTGCGACGCGGGTCCCGGGGTACCTGGGGGTTGTAGTCTTCACCGTAGCCGTTGTCCTCACGGCGCATTAATGGAGCCGCTGGCCCGTCCCCCAGCAGCAGAGAAAGAGCAGCGTTCTACAAGCCGTCGCCCTCACAGCTGGAAACAAGCAGCTGGACAGCAGGTAGGTCCCCCCCCTGGTGCGCCGGCCGCTCCTGCGATTTGTAGCGGCATAGCCCGGCGCTGCCAGCGCACGTCCCGCGCGCGCCCCGCGGGACGAGAGTCGCTCTGGTGGTTTGTAGCGCCTCCGGGCGCTGTTGCTGGCGTCGGAAGTGCGAGGCGGGTCCCGGGGCACCTGGGGGTTGTAGTCTTCACCATAGCCGTTGCCCTCACGGCGCGTTAATGGAGCCGCTGGCCCGTCCCCCAGCAGCAGAGATAGAGCAGCGTTCTACAAGCCGCTGCCCTACGGCTGGAAACAAGCAGCTGGACCGCAGGTAGGTCCCCCAACCCCCCCCCCCCCCCCCCGAAGCAGATATCTCTGTGCCTTCAGTGGAGTGGCAGATCTGGTGGCTCCACTGTAGGCACTAACATTTGCTGAATAGGCAAAGGGTACAGACTTGGATACAGTCAGGTACTGAGAGAGGTAATTGGTTTTGTAACAGTTTCTGAAACATGATGTAGTTTTCGACTCTTTCCTGCATTGGAGCAGGAGTGCAGCTGGCTTGGGACATTATCGATGAATAGGGGGATGTTGTTCTAGACCCTTGGTTAATAGCTAAAAGAGCCATGTTGCCCTAATTTTTTCTTGTTTAGTATATGTCTTTGCCTCTAGTCTGGTGGTGTCCTAGCTGTCGGCACACTGACAGCCACCAGAGATGCTCAGCTTGTCAGCCAGATAGGCGGTGGTGCCGCTCATGATGGCTATGGAAAAGATGCTGCTGGTTTTGAAGATGGTGCGCGCCATCAAGGGGAACCAGTGAATATCCAGTAAGGTGTGGGAGATGTGATGATATTTCTTCAAGCCCAAAATGAGAATAAGGTGTGTAGGATGCCATAAGAGGTGCCAGTATGGAGTGTGGACGGCCATGCAGCGTGGTGTTTTCACCATTCAGTTGTGAGGTTTGGAGGGGTTAAAGTGTATTTCTGAAGTTGCTTTTAGGGAATAATAGTTTCACTCTCTACAGCAGAGAGAGCACGCACGAGGCTGTCTTTATTTTCAATGCAATGTGTTTGTTGAGTTTGAGACTGGTGTCCAAGGTGAACTAGTAATTTGGTAATGGGTGAAATGTGGGCTAAAAAGTCACCAAGTTCATGTCATTGAATGATGTTTAAATCTTTATAAATTGTGGTTCTTGGAAAATAACTGAAAAATAGCTGCAACATTGTCAATAAATGCTTCAAGCACTCTTATAAACACAATAAAATACATTAGAAAACGCCATAGCAAACATCAAATCAAGGACAGACCTATTGGGGTTTTTATTGATAGAGTTAAGCCCCTTCCAATGCGTGCCTATCTATGACTTGTTGCTTGTTTCCTCTTATTTCCCCACCTCCTCCCAGCCTCACCACATTTGCTGTTTTTCCTTACCTTTCACTTCATGAAAATTCTCTGAATATATAAAACCGAAATAACTAGAGAGGTCTGTCCACGGAAGGTAATGCATGCTTACATTTCTGCCAGACAGCGAAGTTCCAGACCTGTGGCAAATACCGCATTGATCAGTAAATGAGTTTTTGTCTGTAATGTGATAAAAGACAAAGCAATGAAGATTTACGGATGCCTACATCAGAGTGAGTGTCATTTGTGATATTGTCCGTGCTTTATTCTGCAGATTTAGCGACAGCCTTCGTACATAATCTGCGGGAGAAAAGATTCCACAAATGATCTATTTACATAATCAAACAAACGTATATTTTATGATCAAAGATATTTGGAAAAATGCAAAGAGCATCTATCTTTCATCATGGAAAAAGCACAGAGCACTTTACATAATAGTGAGCCCACCCGCAGGGAGGCAATATTGTATAAAAACAGCTTGACTACCATGTCAAGGGAAGGCAGAACAGAGATTTGCTAAAATGGCTGCCGAAACTGAAGGCCTTTATGAGACGTGCAAGCAATTCAGCTGAGATAAGCAGGAGAGCAAAACATGTTAGCTCTGTCGAAACAATAATTGGTATGTGCTGTGCTAGAGTGGCAGGCAGCATGTCATTTGTTCTAAAGCATGCAGTTACTCAGCACCACTTAGCTTTTAATTTCTTCAATGGATTCACTTGACAGAAGCAAACTACTACCTAGGGTTTACGGTTTTGAAATGTTGCTTTGGTAAATCTGCATAATATAATGCAAATGTCGTGTACACCATAGCATGCGCCATTCAGAACATTTTGGTGGGAGATGGAGACATAAGACGGAAGCAGGAATCTTAAATTGCTATGGACATCGAGTAGACTTTTTTCATAAAATATAGATTTTGTTGGTGATGGTCAGCTATTGACCTTAAGATGATGAGTATCAAGAGAGAAATGCATGGACAATTTTAGACGATCCTTAAAATGCAGCTGATGTTTTTCATTGAACTCATGCTTCTAAAAAACAAACAGACCTAAAATAAATCACACCTTGAACTCCACACTACATACTGCACCTATTAAACACACACAATTGCATCTACACACAATGGTGACATACAATTAATAGAATAGGAATTGTGAAATGTCTGAGGCTGCTTATAATTACTCCCTGTTCGACCTAGCACTCTTGGTGTGGGTTCTTCCGACTTGATGCATTCAGATCCTCCTGTTTTGCTGACTTCATTTTTGCTGACTTTAGGATGTATTCTTGGCACTTTACCACTGCTAACCAGTGTTAAAGAGCATATGCCCTGTACTCAAAACATGATAACATTGGCTTATCCATAATTAGCATACTAAATTTACTTAAAAGTCCCTTATAGAGTGCACTATATGTACCCAGGGCCTGTAAATTAAATGCTACAAGTGGGCCTGTAGCACTGATTGTGCCACCCACTCAGTAGCCCCTTAAACATGGCTCAGGCCTGCTTCTGCAGAGCCTGTGTGTGCAGTTTCAAACTGCCACTTCGATCTGGCAAGTTCACCTACTTACCAGGCCTAAACCTTTCCTTTCATTACATATACTTTACCCCTACGGTAGTCCCTAGACAGCCCTATGGGCAGGGTGCAATGTATTTAAACAAGCATTTGCAATGCAATCGATCTCGCCTTTGGTACCTTATTTGTATTTAGCTATGCAGCACATTAGCCTGGGTGCTGTAACATCTACTATTCTTTAACATGGAGGGAAAGCAAGCACCAAACTGCGTGACACGCCAGGTTTGGGAAAACATGGAGAGAAATTTTGCCCTTCAGCAGGAAATGGTATAGTCCAAAGCTCTATTTTTAATATTAAATTAGGGCCTTTGGTGGTCATATCACTGAGAATAAAAGATTTGAAAAAAATATTATTGTGTACGGGTGCTCGTGGAAGACAATTTCTATAGACTGGAATCTAGAGAATGCTAAAGTGATTCTGGTATGTTACAGACATCTGCTGGTCGTTTTCTATCAAGAAACGTAAATAGAGGCAGTTGCCAGAAAAATAAAAATAAAAAAGTCTCTAAGTAGAAAGCATTCTGGTATTTTACTGACCTCTACTGGTCGTTTTCTATCAAAACTGTTAAATAGAGGCAGTTGAACAAGCAGAATGCAATTCTGGTATTTTACTGACCTCTACTGGTCGTTTTCTATCAAGAAAGTTAAATAGAGGCAGTTGAACAGAAAAAAGTCCCTAAGCGGAAGCAGACAAGTCCTAGGGCTGATCTCCAGAGCCCACGAAGTACATACACATATAAGTATATACTAAAGTATATACAAGAGGTCCTGAATGCTCCACCTAAAAAGGTGGGACATGCACTTTTGAGTTTTACATGTCCTGGTAGGGAAAAACTTGCTAAATTAATTTTTTACTATTAAAAAGCCTATCCCTCCCGTAGGTTAACATTGAGATTGCCTTAAAATATCTTTTAAGTGTCATTTCCAATTGGGAAAATTCATACATTTGGAGTTTGCTGTCTCTGGACTCACAATTTAAACCACAACTTATGGCAAAGTCGGATTTTGAATAGCAAGTCTGCAAATGGCAGTTTTAGAAAGTTGGCATTTTCTTACTTTAACCATTCTGTGCCTCTGCCTGTCTCTGAATATAATTCTGCGTTAAGTGACAGCTGGGCTTTGTGCATTTCCTCTATACAGTTACACAAAGGGAGCTAGGGTGTGACATTTGCATCCCATCATCAGGCCGATGGGACTTCCTGAGGTAGATTTGGAGGGAGGAGCTGACACTTGCACCTGAATAGGGCTGTGCCTGCCCCCAAGCAAAGAGCATACAATTAACAACAATATCTCAACTGAATTCAGTAAAAATTGGTATATATGTATGTACAAGACATTACAATAGAGAGAACAAATGGGGAGACTTAGTTATTTGTTGAAAGTGCTCATGGCATCATATATTTTGATAGAAAAAGTTAAACATGACAGTTATATCAGCAATGTAATGCAAAAATGCAGAGGCAACCCTGAAGAACTTAGTGCACTATGTGCTCGTGACAGGAGGTGACGGCGCAAGTGACAAATGAAGAACAGAGCGCTAGGCACAAAGTGAAAAAGTGACGTAAAATATATATAAGATGATTGGTTCTAAACAGTAATTTTCCTAAAATGAATTCCACAAGATTAAAAACAATTTCAGGTCTTTCATTGCAGAGCCTGTTTGCAGCCCAGTACTGCCATGCTGAAAAGGCAAGTGCACCCACTTGCCAGTCCCTAAACCTTCCCTTTTCTACCTACTAGTCACCCCTATGGTAGACCCAAGGGCAGGGTGCATTGTAGCTAAAAGGTAGGACATGCTCTGGTGTGTGTGGCATGTCCTAATAGTGAATTACAGCCATTTATCGTTTTTCACTATTGCAAGGCTAACTGTTCACCATAGGCGAGAATGGGCAGTTTGATTATTACATCCTATAATCCTAACTGACTCAGGTAACTTGGTAGAAATTCAAGTTTAGTATGCCTGAACTCATAATGATAAAATACATATTTTAGTCAAGTTGGTTTTAACATTCTGTTTTTGAAAATACCACTTTTAGAAAGTCGTTTATTTTGTCTAACCATCCAAGCCTGCCTCTGCTAGGTTGTGTATTACTTGTCTGGAGTTTGAGTAACAGGAGCTGGGGGATTCTAGGAGACAGGGTGAGTCAGCACAGGGCTGAATAGAGCGATCTGCATGTAGATGGGTGGGAGGAGTTGCATCTGGGACCTAGGTAGAGCTGTGCCTTCCCTCCACAATGCTAGCTTCACCTCCTGTGGTGCATTTGATGTCCCTACCGTACACTGTGAAAGGAAAGAAGGAATCTTGTCAACAAAGTGCTCCAGGACTGACCAGAACTGGTTTGGACTATGCAAAGGCCTCTCTGCCTTCAGAGATTAAAGGGGAAATGAGTATAAAAGAGGGGACCCAAGCCCCATAAAATTAGATCGCTTTGGAAACAAGAAGAAACCTTCGCTGAGGAGAGGAACCAGCGGAACTGAGGAAAGAGGAACTGAGAAAGAGACTATCCCTAAGCTGATTGCTGTCTGGGGTATTGGCCTGCTATGGTTGCCTGACTGTCAAGGAAATAGAAAAGGACATTCTGCAACTTTTATTCAACTTGTGACGGACCTCCAAGGGATTGAGATAGAGCTTGCCTCCTGCTGAATTCTCAGGGACAATAGATTTCACCCACCAGCTCCCCAAAAGTTATTTGAAGTGCCTGCAGTTGTGTTGGGCTTTCTGAGGGACTGCGTGTCACAAGGAGCTGGAAGCGCGCCTCACGAAGAAGAAGCATGTTGCCACCGCAGCCGTTGTCATCGCATCACTGAAGAAGGGTATCTCTGCGGCAGCTTCGCCTCGCAGAATCGCCTCCCATCGCCGGAGAAGAGTGTCGCCATCGCATCAGACACCGTTGCATCATCGGGAAGCGTGTCGCCGCTTCTGTCGTTGCATCACTGAAGAAGGGTGTCGCTGCTGCAGCTGTCGCAGAGCCTGTCGCAGCTCAGAAGAATCGTTGAGTTGCCGCATAGCCGTCGGGCGTGCAGGCATCATGTCGCATAAAGGAGAAGACGCCATTTTTGTTTCATTGCACCGGATCTTCATCGCATCACGGCGCTGCTGCTCACATCGCCACGGAAGGGCAGTAAGAAACCGACGCATCACCTCCCAACACTGAGAAGGACTGACGCATCACCTACACATCAGTAGGAACCTGACTCATCATAGTTCTTGCGTGTAAGGAACCGACGCATCACCTTCCCTGCAAGACTTTGGTTGTATAGCGTTACGCATCCAAAGGTACATTAAACTCAAAGTGTCGCATTTACCATCTAAATAGAATTAAGCTATTTCTACCATTTTTAAAGTACAGTATTGTGGATTTTTGTCGTTTGTGGTCTAGTGTTAAGTTTAAATAAAAATACTTATTTTTATACTGCAACTTGTGTGGTGTCAATCTGTAGTATTGTCACTGGATTACTGTATGTGTTCAGAAAATGCTTTACACACTGCCTCTGAGATAAGCCTGCCTGCTCGTGCCAAGCTACCGGGGGGGGTGATCAGGGATTATTTTAGGAGTGTACCCCCTCACCCTAACTAGACGCAAGGGTCCCTATTTGTCAAAGGTACCTACCTCTGCCAATTAGAGACCCCCAAATCTAACATTTGTATATCCATTTTCTAAAATTAAGGTGATACTTCCACAATGATTTAGTAAATGGCTCATTTTAGAATCCTCTTTCTAGTGTGATATCTTCAAATATGTTTAGAAAATTAGAAGATGTAGTACTTCAAATTCAAGCATAGGGCCTGATGTTAAGTAGGCCAGGTTGAAATTTAGACTTCGCCTATGTATTTTGCATACTTTTGGGGAATTACAGGTTAGGCTTGTTTTGCAAAATTGCTATAATTACAACATAACATCACATTGTGTAATTACACTGCAGTTTGTAGCAAAATTGTACCGTGGGAGAGAGGGTACAACATGCACAACCAGAACCGAAGAAGCTATTTCTCATGGCAATCATGTTTTATGCATTGTTATTGCAACTGAACATGCAGCCTTGTGTCAAAATTTACCTCGAGGAAACATTTCACTGTAAAATATATTAATAAATGATATATTCACTGTTTGCTAAATTTCACATCATTTTGCGGAAATTTTGTGCAATTGCACAAAAGCAAATTAAGCAATTTTTATACACCTCTTGTTTAGAATTTCCTGGAGAGGTTTCTCTGCCTGCCACAAATGTGGTGGAGAAACCTATTAGCCAAACTGCGTGTCTGCCCTCTCTATTGAGAGCTGGGCAGATCATCCTGTTTCTGTCTTAAGTTTCTCAGTTGGCTCTTCTGCAGGAAACCCTACATTGTTGGACCAACAAAGTTGCAGCAGTTCATGTAGGTTCTTATGTACAAAATACACAAAATATGCCCGAGAAAATTGGGACTGAGAACTCTTGGCTTAGGTAGAGTGCAAAAAAGGCATATGCTGCATTATATAAACAAGCTGTGCTGAATTACCCAATATTTCCCTCTGGTAATCTAAAAAACGAATAGCAGCGTCAAAATCTCTCACTTCATTACCTCCTCAACCCATCCTTTTCCCGTTCCTACCTAAATGTGGTGGCCCTCATTCACAAAGGTAAACTTACACGTTTATTATTGTTTACTATTCACAAAGGTATTTTACTAGGAGTATCTTTATGACTGCGGAGTCTCAGCACATGAACAAGTTTACCTTTGTGAATCAGGCCCTGTGTGTCCACCTCCCACAGGCACTGCATAACCTGGCAAACATAAAATACTGCCCTAGACCTCTGCCTCTAACCTACTTTGAGAGTTTGTTTTTGTAAAACAAAAAATGTTTGCTGATCAGCTGTATGAAGCATGGTACCACCCAATAAATGTGCAGTGCCGTCAGAGAGCTGATGTGGTTATGTCTCCTCCAACAGCCCTGAGATCTCACAAGGCAGGCCAAGTGTGAAGGCTGCAGACTATAGTCATTCATATTAATCTTTATTTCAGCAGATAGCCATAAAAGAATAAATAAATACATAATACCATAATAAAAAGGATGTAGTCCATTAGGGAGGGGGAGTACATCCCCCTGCTGCCCTGGCTGAACATGGGACACTAAGTTCTAGTTTCCCATAGTTTGTCATAAAGTCCCATATGCGTATTCACGTAGAATGAATTAATACATTTTTTTACCTCACAATAATTGATGTCACTTCTTAGGGCCTAATTATGAGACTTGTGGTCCGAGGATAGCCAGAATCGTGGAGGCATTCCTCCCCCGCACCTGGGTTCCGACCACCCCGTTACGAGTAGGACGGTCGGACTGCCAGTGCAGCGCAGATGCTGCCAGGGAACCACCGTACCCTGGTGCTGGCGCGGTGGTGTGGAGGCAGCAATATGCTTGGTGGGACTGTTCCAGTCCCACCAAGCATATTATGAGTTTCCTATCCGCCACAGTTTTCATGGCAGTTCCTCCTCCATGAAAACCATGATGAAGAGAAAACAAAGGGGGTCCTACAGGCCCTACATGTGCCCCCCTGTGTGCACGCATCACCGTTCCTGCATGGCAGGAACTTTACAGTTCATGCTGTGAAGGAACATTTTTTAGCATTCTAATTGCGCTGCCCATTTTCAGAGACACTGCCATGGGATCACCCAAAAAATCCTGCCAGACACGAGAAACACTCATAATTTGGCGGGCGGCCCGACCACAGGTTTGGTGGTGTGGCAGCAGGCCCCCGGCATGGCGTCCACTCCCGCACTTCCAAACTTGTAATCAGACCTTTACTTTGAACAGTAGCCCTTGGGGCAGGGGGAGGGGTGGAAGAAAACTAATGGAGCTAAGGTAGCATCACATTTGAAGGAGCAGTGACTGATTTCACAGATTGCAACAATGTCAGTGCAACACTGACCCCAATCACAATTATGCCGTAAAACCCATTTTGGATACAAACTGTTGTGGTGGCCCAAAAGGTGATTATGATTTCTGTTAAAAATACAAGTTGTTGCTTCCATATTTTCTGGCTGGGAAAAACTTACACAAACTGCGGGAGCAAATAACATGCTCTTAGCGCATGCATAATCGTGGAAAGACGAACTTTATTTCCATAATATTCCGAATTTCCTATTATTCCGAATTTCCACGCAATTGGTTGAAGTCATCCTGGACTCATTTATAAAGACAGTGGTGTCGAAAATGTGCGGATTCACACTCTGCACACAAGTTCAGTGTTCTGGTCACTATCGAGGCCTTTGTTTGTATATTTGTAGATCAAGCAAGTTACACTTGAAATTTTCACTGGCCGTCTCATCGTGTGAAACGTAACCTGACCTGACCAATGTAAAGCAATGTTATGCACGCCGTACACCGTCCAATGAACAAGGAAAATGTCAGTTAAACATTGTACAACCAACAATCATAACCAAAACCTACCCAATTTGGTAATGTTTATTAGAGATCTCACTATCTCTCCCAAAGAAAGCACTAACAGCAAGCAAACGCTGTCAAGGGATGTGAGCTGCAATAATGTAATTTGCAATACCTGAAACTTCTTATACCAAGATGCTTTCACTGCAGGAGATAAAAAGGTTTCCCTACACCAGAAAGTTTGTCACCAGCTTAAAGCAATCTGAAACAGTATATAGAAAACGGCATTTGGAACAAGTTGTTTTGGAATGCGGAAAAAACCCCAGGTCACAACTGCTTCTGGGCTTTTGTTTTGCTGTGAAGAAATAGACATTCCTGTGGGACAGTAATTTGAACTGAAAGATGTTGCAAAGGGCAGACCACCAATGGATACTGCGCAAGCTCCAGCCAATGACTCATCTGATATGTGCAGAAGTGTCATGAGGCAGATCACCTAGGATGAAGAATGTCTGCACTACACCGGACACAAAAGTTTTTTTATTATAGAAGTTAAAGATAATCATAATGAATTTGTTTATAATGTAATTGAAAGAACGAGAAAGTATGCGTAATAAATGTATGCATTTGCTATGACATATAACTATTCACTGAAAAAAACAGTGCTTAAAGTCACAATCTTAGCTTACGTTAAAAAACACCCCTAGAAATTCCCTTACAAATCCACAGGTTAAAGTAATGATACAGCTAGGTGCCACTCACTCTGCCACTCAACCATAAGATCATGGCTGATGTTCTGGCCCTAGATCACTTCAAAAGGATCCCATGGCTGGCCTATCTGATGAAGGCATTCGCAGATATAGGACGACCAGAGCTTTTTACCTCTCCCAAAGATATCAAGACTCAGGACATTGACATTGTTAAAAAGCAATTCATGGGGAGGGCAAGAGCACGGCGTGAGGAAAGGGAACTAGCGAAACCAGTGGTGAGGAGACACTATCTACTTGTTAACTCATTTGCATTAGCACCTTACCTTGGATTCATCACTATTCCATTTCACAGGTTCCTTCTAATTAAGTTCAGGTTTAATTTGTTATTTTTTTATTTGGGGAATTTTAAAACATGGGAAAAACCTGAACTAGCCCCTCCCTGCAATTGTGATAATTTCTCCACTCAAGACACCATGCACTTTGTTATGTTTTGTGGTTTTTATTTAGAGCCAAGAAAAAAATACCTAGTCCCGGTATTGAAGGAGGCTGGTTTCACTCAAGTGAGACCAGCCCTGCTCTACTTACAATTATTGACCAACCCACGTACTACTTTTTGTATGGCCAACTTTTTGGTGGCTGCAACTAGAATTAAGAAACATATTCATTAGATTAATGGCCCCTGTAAAAATGTGTAAATTAAGATGTGAGACCCTGGTGTTTTACCAAATGAATTACGTTTTATTAATCCCACATATACTCTGATTTGCCTGTTGTAAATGATTTGTAAATAATTGCATTGTATATATTTTATAATGTATGAAATGTTTTTATCTCTTTGTATAATTTTTAACTAAATCGAATAAAGATATTTTGACTGACTGACTGATACAGCTAGGTGTTCAAAATGAGTTCAAAACTAACACTTACAAAAGAAATAAAAAACAGTGAAATTAGCCCGTCATAGATCATTGAGATAACTCCTATAACTTGCACACTGAACATGCCCTGGCTATGCCCATACATCTTACATCACTCCTGACATTCTTAATGACCTTATTGAAGACATCACTGATGACATCTCGAATAATGTTTTGATGATATTGCTGAAGATATCACTGATGACAGCATACAACCTTCTGCTGTTCAATTTACTGTACAAACCAGTTCAGCTTTTCAAATATTTAAAATATTTAAATAACTGCTACATGGTGCCAAATCATGAAAAGTATAAATTACTCGAATGTATGTACTTGTATAGAATTATTTTACTGTAGCCCACTCCCTAAACACAAAATGAGCATCATGTAGAAAGCCCCTACTACACACATCCTTCACCCTATGCACCGGCCCTTATGAAGAGTCCACTCTCTCTGCACACCCAAGCCTCATTAGAAGGCAAAGCCCCTACTCAGCACAACCTTTGCCCTGTGCGCAACTATCATGGATAGGCCAATGCCTCTAGACACACAAGCCCCATTAAGTGGCTAAGCTTCTACTACACACAAAGTGGAAGTAGCTGTAGGTCATCTAGTTCTAAAACAAAAAAAACACTGAAATTCACTAGTTGTACGTAACTGACCAAATTATAACATGTGCCACCATACATTGCATACACATGCTTGTTTCCATGGAGGACCTGGCCTGGCAGTTTGGGTTGGACTGTTCCCATAAGGCACAGGGTCAAGACTGATTTGCATATGGCTGGGTTCAAACTGGAATGGCATGGTGAGCAAAAAAACGATGGATTTATGCCCAGATCTCTGTACTGGGGAGAATGTATGACATTGTTCAGTATTCTGTCTATTAGTTGTTATTTTTGCATTTGTCACCCCGAGTGGGGTATACCAAGACATGGGTCTTGTGCTCTCCATGCCACTGGAGTCAAGCTATTCAGGCTGATGAGGGGTGAAACCACGAAACCGGTCCTAGGATGCTTATTTCCAGTCCAGGGAGGACATGGCCTGGCAGTTCAGGCTGGACTGTTCCCATAAGGCACAGGGTCAAGACTGATTTGCATATGTCTGGGTTCAAACTGGAATGGCATGGTGAGCAAAATACGATGGGTTTAGGCCCAGATCTCTGTACTGGGGTGAATGTATTACATTGTTCTGCATTCTGTCCATTAACTGTTCTTTTTGCATTGGTCACCCCGAGTGGGATGGGTATGCCCAGACGTGGGACCCGTCCTCGCTATGCCACTGGAGTCAAGCTATCCTGGCTGATCAGAGGTGAAACCACATAACCAGTCCTAGGATGCTTGTTTCCAGTCCCGGAGGACCTGGCACGGTAGTTCGAGCTGGACTGTTCCCATGAGGCAGAGTGTCAAGACTGATTTGCACATGGCTGGGTTCAAACTGGAATGTCATGGTGAGCAAAAATAAAGATGGATTTAGGCCCAGATCTCTGTACTGGGGTAAATGTATGACATTGTTCCGCATTCTGTCCATTAATTGTTCTTTTTGCATTCGTGACCCGCCTGGGACGAGTATGCCCAGAAGTGGGTCCTGTGCTCTCCACGCCACTGGAGTCAAGCTGTCCTGGCTGATGAGGGGTATAACCATGAAACCGGTCTTAGGAAGCTTGTTTCCAGTCCAGGGAGGACCTGTCCTGACAGTTTGCGCTGGACTGTTCCCATGAGGCACAGGGTCAGAGCTGATTTGTATATGGCTAGGTTCAAATTAGAATGGCATGGTGAGCGCAAAAACTATG
This sequence comes from Lissotriton vulgaris, assembly GCF_964263255.1. Classification (NCBI taxonomy): domain Eukaryota; kingdom Metazoa; phylum Chordata; class Amphibia; order Caudata; family Salamandridae; genus Lissotriton; species Lissotriton vulgaris. Next base: position 1,479,404,314 of record NC_141689.1, read on the forward strand.
GATTTAGGCCCAGATCTCTGCACTGGGGTGAATGTATGACATTGCTCTTTATTCAGTCCATTAATTGTTCTTTATGCACCAAACATTGCATGTCATAAGTGATGTAATATGTGAGGGTTTCAGCAGTGCATCACTGTGGTGCAAGTTATAGTTATAAAAATATATTTTTTGTGGTTGTCACAATCCCGTGGGACTCCCACAGGCACCATGGCGGCCCTGTGTGTCCCTGTGTGGTCCCACAGGAGTCCTATGGGAGGTAGAGCACCCCCGCTCCTGTGGGGATCCCACAGAAACAAAAAAAAGAAGATTGTGGGGATTGATCTGTGTGCAGGCGGCCACGTACAGGGGTTTGGCTCCCCACGTGGGTGTGGGTACATGGCTTGTTAGACAGTCAAGCACAGCGGCAGATTGATGGTCTATGCTGGGGTTGGAACCACAAGGGTTGGCCATAGATATATCGTTATAAGATATATTACTTTCTGTTAAAAACACATATAAGTTCACTGAAAGAAACAAAGGTTAAATTTGAGTCGCGTGTAAAGTAGTAAAATGTTAACTTACGTTATAGAAACCTTAGCAATTCATTGAAAAAACCAAAGGTTAAAGCAAAGGTATACATAGACTTCTAATGACAAAAAACACTGATTTAAAACTAAAAACACCCTCTTCCTTGCTATAGCTTTTCATATCATTACCTCTAATTGGAAACAAGCTGCAAATGTTACCTATCAATCCTGGTGGAATGCAATTTGTTTTAACCATCGTTTAGACACTAATTATGTATCTCCCATCTCCTTAGCTATTAAACGTGACCTACTTTGGCTCCCTTTGGTAACATATCTCTCTCCTTCTACTTCAGTTCCTACCTCTCCTGCTCCAGACACAGTTGAAGTTCGCAAACCCCCATGACTTCCTCCGTAATTGTTTATTCCTACTTGTTTTTGATTATTATTATTATTGCATTCATATATATTGTATTTTTGCTTATGTATTCCCACCTATATGATATGTTCACGCTTTCTCATGCTTGTAATGCCTATTTTTATGAAGTTTTTACTTTAATGTTTATTTCTGCCACCTGCTTATTGTAATTCTTCTCTTTCATTCCCCTTCCCTTCCTTTCCCCTTTTATTCCTCAATAAATCAAACTTAAAAAAAAAAACTAAAAACACTGAAATTCCCCAGTTATGCAATCTAACCTAAGTACAACTTGCACCACCATAAATTCCACCTGCCATCAGTGATGTAAAATGTGAGGTCATGAGCAATGCATCACAGTAGTACAACCTTGCACTGTCTTCTCATAACTGATTTAATTAAAGATGACATGAGTGTTACTATGGATGCTATGATTGAACATCCAAAAAGTGATTAGTCAAGTCAAGTAAAAATAACTTTATTTGGTTCCAAAGACCACAAAAGTTTCACAAACGCACATAAAACTTTAATATTTTCTCATCATATATGTACAGAGGCATGGATAAAATCAATAAAAAAGAACAATAGATACCATTCAAACAATTAGATAGGGAATCTACACATAAGATGGGACATTTACTTGACCCCATCTTTGTCAACTGGGACGCACTGGTTGTGGAGCCTCCACTTTCGGTGCTGTGGTGGGACCACTTTTTGATATTGTTTACGATAAAGCTACCGGTGCCCAAGATACAGGAGAAAGCTAAGATTGGTATAAAAAGTAGGAAGTGGGTTGGCTTCTCTCAGGGAGTTTTTAATCAGGCCCTTTTAAGAGATGGACCACCCTCTGGTCTGGATGTTAACCTGGCTTGCGAAGCCCTAGGGAGACGTATTTATGACGCTATTGATTGCACCGCACCTTGGTCATATAAGATGTCCACAAAAAAACGTAAATCAGCTCCCTGGTTTGGTGAAGAACTTAGAACTACTAAATCAGGTTGTAAGTGCCTAGAAAGGCAGTGGAGGAAAGATTTCTCAGTGCACTTTGAAGAAAAATATAAAATCTGCCTTAAGACCTACCACTCACTTATTAGAAAGGCGAAGACAGCCTATTTCAAGGTAAGAATCCAAACTGCTGAGAATTCTACCAAAGAGCTATTTAAGGTTTTCAAAGAAATTTCCTCTCTGGCATCTATTGCAGCGCCTATTGCTGGATCTGAGGAATCCTGCAATCGGGTTGTTGAGTACTTTGCGGCGAAGGTGGAAAAGATTTATTTCTCCTTCCCTGACGCTGCTCGTGGTAGTAAGGGAGTGGAGGGGGAACCTGTGGATGCTCTGACAATACAGTGTCTCCACAAATTTATGCCCCCCCCCCGGGCACTCCTAAACAGATAGCCACCAGTATTAAATCAGGTTCACCAAGGGATCCAGCTACCCCTAGGGTGCTTGGAAGGAGCATGGACATGCTAGAGCCTTTTATAAGATATCTAATAGAGGTGTCTTTTAGCTCAGGAGTGGTACCTAACATATTGGAGGAGGAAGTGGTGCTCCCTTTACAAAAGAAACCCATTTCAGTGTTGATCAACTTGACAACCTGCGCCCCATCTCCCTGCTCCCTTACTTTGCTAAGGTAGCAGAGAAAAACAACCTTCTCCACCCCTCTCAGTCTGGCTTTCGTGCCCTTTATTCCACCGAATCGGCTCTGCTGTATTCCACCGAGACCATTCGGAAGTATGTGGATGAAGGGCAAACAGCGGCCCTATCTCTTTTAGACCTAAGTGCCACTTTGGGCATTGTTGCCCATCATACCCTGTTGCAGAACCTAGAGAGAGGTGGTGTAACCAGCGGGGCCTTGAAGTGGATGGAATCTTTTTATCCGAGCGCAGCTTCCAAGTCATGCAAGGTACTCATTACTCCAGTAACATTAAGTTGACTCAGGGGGTGCCTCAGGGCTCTACACTGAGCCCAACATTGTTCAATCTTTATGTCGCCCCTCTGGCAAAAATCTCAGTTAAATTTGGAATGAATGCCCTGTCCTACGCTGATGATACCCAGCTGGTTGTCTCTTTGACTCAAGCTCGGGCTGATGCTGCCTACAACTTCATGTCCTGCCTTCAAGAACTGGCTGGGTGGATGGCAAACAATTGCCTGAAGTTGAACGGTAGCAAGACCGAGGTGCTGGTGATAGGGAAGGCTCCGTCAGTATGGTCATCAGCATGGTGTCCCCAGACTTTGGGCTCTGTCCCACACCATGCGAACAAGTGAAGAATCTTGGGGTATGAGCGGACAACACGCTGTCTTTTGATTACCATACCAGGCCTGTGGCAGGCGCCTGCTTTGGTATCCTACGGGGTTTATGGAAAAACCTTGACACCCTTCCCATGGCATCTAGGAAGATCATGGTGCATGCTTTGGTGACTTCTCGCCTGGATTACAGCAATCTCCTGTATTTGGGTGCCACTGCTAAATGCATATGGAGATTCCAGTGTATCCAGAACGCAGCTGCGAGATTGGTTCTTATGCTACAGAAGAGAGCCTCAGCCAAAAGAGCGTTGGCCTCCCTGCACTGGCTTCCCATCAGGGAGAGAGTGAAGTTTAAGGCCATGTGCGTGAGTCATCGGATTTTGCAGAAGAAGGGGACTTAATATCTGCATTACCTTCTCACTCCCCATGTACCTACCAGACTGCTAAGATCTAGTGGGAAAGGAAAGGTGCATGTCCCTAAAATCATGAGATCCAGGATGGGCGGCCGTTCTTTTCGGCATCTGGCGGCCCGGATGTTGAATACTCTTCCTCAGAGTCTCCAGCTGGAGTGCTCTGAATGCATCTTTCAGAAAGGTTTGAAGACCTATTTATTTCCTGCTGTATAATTTGATCTGGTACCAGGCCCCTGTGGATGCTGCTCTCTTTTTAGCCGTTACCTTAGCGCGGGGGCACACTGGTTCAGTGTAACCAGACGCTTTATAAATGCAAATATTATTATTATTAATATTATTATTATTGTTATTATTAATGTAAAGCCTAACACCAAGTACCCATTGCAACACCTCTATTATCAACTGTAAGTTATCATAAATAAAAAATGTTTAGTATTTGAAGGGTTACAAGAGTTCTATTCATCCATTGTGACTCATAACGTTTTTTTATGGACATTGCAACCTTAATATAATGAGAGACTCCAGTGCAAATAGGTAAAGCACACAAGGAATGCAAAAAGGTAAAACCGCCAATATAAGTACAGGGCCGGATTTCCCTCAAAATTGGGGCTGAAAATGTTCCCCTCAGCTCTTTATAAAGAGGGCAGAACAACACAAAGTGAAGAGTGCTTTGAGCTGCCAAATTGTCGCATGGGCATCGGATTTTCTTGTTTTAGTTGATTTTGGACCACACACCATAACATTAAATGTAATAAAATTCACTTTTAGGTCCAGGGCTGACTGAAAATCTGTAAAAGCATTAAGTGATTTTTGGAGGCGTTTCACTGTCAGAGCAATTAGCACGGTGTTGTCCGCATAAGATAACAATGGGACCGCGTTGCTTCTCTATTAAATGCCTATAAGCCATTTGTGTCCAATAAAAAGAGAAATGGAGCTAAAATGCACTCATGTTGAACACCTTCTGTGGATGCAATGGGCCTAGTCCTTGCCCCCCCCAGGGCCATATCTTATGGCAACCATAGTGGAAGTATGGAGCCTAAGCAGAAGAGAAATGAGAGCCTCCTCAATGCCCAGTTTCGCCATTAGTTGCCACAGTTTTTCCTGATTAAAGGTATCAAAAGCACTGGACAAGTCCATGAAGGCTAGGTGGATGGAGCCCCTCCTGGCTTTCATGTACTTGCACATAATCAAAGTAAATTAAGGCACTGTTCTGCAGTGCCCATCCCCATCCTATGTTTGACATGATCCCTGTGCTGCTCGCCCAGGTCTCAAGGTGTACAAGGACGACCCTCCCCAATACCTTTGAAGTGACTAGTGAAATTGGCCTATAACAGGCGGGGTCACTCCTGTTGACCTTCTTATACACTGGGACCACAATGGCCTCCTTCCAGGTTATTGGGATGGGGCTGATCACCACGATTTTAAAAACATTAGTGAGCAGGGATGCCCACAAATTTGGATTACTTTTGAACAGATCTAGTGGAAGCCCATCAGGGCCAGGGGTTTTCATACAGAATCCCCTTGTTAAAGCCTCCTCGACCTCGGCCAAGGTGAGTAATGCACTTAGTTGTGAGGCCAAGGGTAAATAAATCCAGTGTCGGTTCCCCACTTTCCTCATCTAGCAAAACACTATTTGGGTTAAATATGGCCAAAAAATGAGATTCCAAAGATTCCCCCAAAATCAGTGAATCCACGTGTCTAACCTCGTCCGTGAATAGAGGGCAATTTATAATGTTTCAGAAGCTTTTAGAGTCTTTCAGTGCACTGGCTCTCTCCAGATCTTCCCAAGCTAGTCTCTTAAGTTATTCTTTCCTTTGTTTGGTAATGCGTTTATAGATCTGCCTTAAATTTTGTATTTGGGTACTATCACGGGTGTTAGCACGGAGGACCATTTTAAGATTCTTTTGGGCTCTGGAACACTCAGCATTAAACCACTGTGTCTCCTGGGGTTCCATTCTCTGGACTGTTCTGGTTAGATTTTTAGCCACCGCTGCGCAGATCAGTTCTCGTCGGGGAGAGTCATCTTGGAGACATCTCATAACAAGGTTTAAATTTGCCGTAACAATTTTCTCCTCAAATTTAGTGGGGTTTATTTTACCCCAATTTAATCTTACCCCTGTATTACGATTATAGTAAATAGGGCAGCTATTGCTTTTTCCTACCTGAGCTATTATGCTGAGGGAAACAGTGAGGGGATTATGGTCACTTGCATTATTTGGTTCCACCTCGAAGATGCTGACAAGCGGCGAGAACTTTATCGTGATGAACATAAAATAAATAAAACGTTCTCTGCCTTCTCCAACAAAGTAGGGCACTTTGGTAAGGGGCTGCTGGCCGAATTATTAACATTAATATGCCCCAGGTCATTTTCAATAATTACAGAGTTTAGTGCCTCGCCCTGTGATGTGTGGATAAAATGTGGCTGAGGCTGACCGTCTATGTCCAGCAACCCACAGCCTCCTTCGGTGCTATGCACACAGGTGGTACAGTTGAAATTCCCTCCCTAGAGGATACATAAAGGCTGCCACTTTTCCGCGATATCATTTATCTCCGCCTGTAGGGCTTCAATACCATAAGTGCTTTTTGATCGAAGATATTATAGTACCAGTTTACCAGTAGTATCTGAACCTGAATCAAGTTGGAAATGAGGATTAATTGATACCAGGGTGAAGTATTTACAATAAGGGCTTGTATGGACCCATATTTAACCGAAATTAGAGTCACCAGCCCTCCTTTTGTCTTCCCAGCCAGTGAAGGAATTGCATGGAAGGTGAAGGAATGGTAACCGTACAACACAATATCAGCCTTATGCCATGTTTTCTGGGGGCAGACAATATCAAAACCCCTAATATACTACATCCGGACCTCATTAGACAGTTTAGCATGGGGGATAGTATTTCCCTGGTTCATCGAGCCCACCTCAGTCCAGTTAGTGACAGGCATGTTGGGCAGGGTTGTGATGTAATATGACAGGGTATAAGCAGTGTGTGGGGAAAGCACCAGTTATAGTTAATTTAATCTGGCTAGGAAGTTGACAAGACTCTAAACTATGAAGCTATAACTTTTACATTTTTAAGGATTGTGTAGTTAAGTTGTTTTTCTATGGAAATGATAAATGAAGTTTTCCTAACTATTACTAATGTTTAATCTTTCTTTGGTTTTTCCATTGAATGTGTATGGTGTTTTGCTAAGAAGTTGTTTTTACCATATAAAGTTATTTATTATGGTATTATATATACATATATTTTTTTTGGTACCGTGGTACTTTCACTGTAGATCAAAGTTCATGATTATTTATCTTTCACTTGAGGTTCTGCAAAAGTTTTGAGGCACCTCTGAACATTTTTAAATGATATTTACTTTATTTAAACTATCGATGTAGGATTTCATGGCTAGTCATGTATTTTTTTAATGGTATATATGTTAATATTCAAACTATAAGTTGTGTTTGCGAACTGAACTAGAACCCCTATAGAATCTAGATATGACCACAGTACTTTTGCTAAACATCTTAGAACTCTGCCCATTGTAGGGCGCAGAAAGTGTACACACCTTTTTCCTCATTACAATTGAGATATCGAAAGATGAAGGTTATGTCTCTTCCACCGGGTAAATCTTAACTTCGGAAGTCAGCTTTTAGTTAATGTAGTACTGCAATGGCTCACCAAGAAGATCCTGTTGTGGAAGTTGATGAAAAAGATGTGGAACAGAGAATCCAAGAGGGGGATAAGGAGGTGGGGGAGGAGTAAAAAGCCCAAGTATTCTATTTGCTGGGAGATTTTCTTTTTTTAGCTGGAGGGAAGAAGTCAATGTGAAAGTTTGCAAAAAGATAATTTCCCATGGGAACATCATATAGTGCTTATTTGGAACAACGAAACTGAGGAAACACCTGCAGGCAATGTACTTAACCAGGTTGGTGCAGGCTTAAAGAAGGTGTCAGAAGGAGTTGGAAGAAGCCACAGCAGGAACATCAGGAGCGGCCACATCTTCACTTACTGCAACACCTTCAACTTTTTCTGCATCATCAGGACCTCCACCAAAACCTGCTGTGTCTGTCCCTCCAGCACATTTGAGTGGAGTGTCGTAGACTGGAGTAGCTTAGAGTGGAGTAGAATGTTGTAGAGTGGCATCAAATGGAGTGGAGTAGAGTGGAGTGGCTTCTCATAGAGTGGAGTGGCTTGTTGCAGAGTACAGTGGAGTGAGGTAGAGTGGAGTGGCATGTCATACAGTAGAGTGGAGTGGCTTGTCGCAGAGTACAGTGGAGTGAGGTAGAGTGGAGTGGCATGTCTTACATTAGAGTGGAGTGGCTGTCGTACAGTATCTTACAGTGGAGGAGCATAGAGTGGAGTGGCGTACAGTGGAGTGGCATGTCAAACAGTGGAACTGGTGTGTCATAAATTGGAGTGACCTGTCATAGATTTGAGTGATGTGTTGTAGAGTGCAGTGGCATGGGGTATTGAAGAATGAAGTGGAAAGTCATAGAGTGGAGTTGTATGTAGTAGATTGGAATGGCATGTCATAGAGTAGAGTGATGTGTCGTAGAGTGGAATGGAGTGGAGTGGCGTGGAGTGACATGTCGTTCAGTATCATAAAGTGGAGTAGAGAGGCATTGAGTGGATGGGCATAGCGTGAAGTAGGGTGGAGTGTCATGTCATACGTTGTCTTTGAGTGAAAGGGTTTATAGTGGAGTGGCGTAAAGTGTAGAGGGAAGTCATAGAGTAGAGTGGCATATGGTAGAGTGGTGTGGCATGTCAAGGAGTGAAGTGGCATGTCATGGAGTGGACTGGAGTGGTGTGTCATAGAATGTCATAGAGTGGAATAGATTGGAATGCCATAGAGTGGCGTAGAGTGTTGTAGAGTGGCATAGAGTACAGTGGCATGTCATACAGTAGAGTGGAGTGGCATCTCACAGAGTGGAGTGTTGTACAGTGCCTTATAGTGGAGGGGTGTAGAGCAGAGTAACATGTCGTGGATAGGCATGTCGTACCATGCAGTGGCATAATGGAGTGGCTTTTGTAGAGTGGCAAGGCGTACAGTGGAGTTACTTGTCATACAGTGGAGTGGCATATGGTAGATTAGAGTGGCATGGTGCGTCATATAGTGGAGTGGTATGGCATAGAGTGGAGTGGTGTGTGTTGTCAAGTGGCATAGAGTGGAAAAGCTTAGAGTGGAGCAGAGTGTTTTAGAGCAGAGTGGCATACAGTGGAGTGGCATATCATAGAGTGTGATGTCATACAGTGTGTTAGTTTGGAGGGGCATAGAGTGGAGTGGCATAGAGTGTAGTGGGATGTCATAGATTAGAGTGGTGTGTGGTGCAGTAAAGTGGAGTGTCATAGAGTGGAGTGCCTGCCGTACAGTAGAGTGTAGGGGCATATCATAGAGTGGCCTTTTGCAGTGTCTTAGATTGGAGTGGCATAGAGTAGAGTGGTGTACAGTGGAGTGGCATGTGGATGAGTGGAGGGGCATGTGGTAGAATAGAGTGGTCTGTGCAGAGATGAAGGTGATAAGGTGTTGTACAGCGGAGAAGAGTGGCGTAGATTAGGGGTGTTCAGTGGAATTGTAGTGTAGTCCCAATAGTACCCTGTCATGCAGGACCTATAACATTTACGGATAACATATACTGTGGGTCTGGTGGCAGACTGACTCTGTACACCCCGCAGCATATATTAGCCTATGGTTTGCATTAGCTAGCTTGCAGTGCCACTAGAATCTTCTGTTATCAGAGAGATTCGTTTTTGAAACATTAGAACACAATAACCTCAGACACTTGGAAATAATATATTACTTTCACCCAATCGCCCGTGCTTGCTTGTTTTTGCTCTCAGAGAGATACAGAGAAGAAAAAGTTGAACGTGTTTACAATAAGAATTTATTGTACAGTAGTTCTTTTCATGTAGATTAAGTGCGCTGTTACGACTGTAAAACAGTAGCAGAGATATAGAACCAGCAGTACAGTGAATAAGAAGAAATTGTATAGTCTACCATTTTGCAACAGTCATGAACCTATATATGAATATAGAATGCATTTATAAAATAAAGTGCGTACTCCTAAGATGCCTGACTAGATGTACCTAAGTGTAAGTAGCATATGATTAGGTGCTAGAGAGTCTAAGCCTAAGAGCCAAGAATCCCACGAGGCTTTAGTCAAACCCCCATACCTGAATAGTGAGACTGTGGGACATCATCCTGGACTTGAGCCTCACACCCCACAAGGGATCATCAGACCACTGTCAGCGGGAGCAATCGCATGCTGGAGTTGCAGCGTCTCTGGTCAGTGTGTGGGCCTTGAAGTCTTGGGTCCCTCCTGCTTACTGATAGCAAGAGGTACTGGCTTTATACAGTCTTTGTATGTGTGTTACCCATTGTTCAGTATGAGGATGACGTTGGGAATTAAACCTTGTGCGTCGATGGGAGAGGTGAAGTGTACCTCCTGGAGAGTGTACTCATTAATTATTCATATGTGCTAAGGATGACGTCTTAGCAATGTTGATCTGGCAGAACCCACCCTCGTCCTAGAAGTAGGTGAAAGGTTTAGCCCATAAAAGGCTGCAGACCTTATAAGGCGTGATGTCCTTGTAAGTCATTCTGTCCTTATTTGGAGTTATGTCCTTATAAGGCTCGTTCGTATCAAATAAAGGGAGCTGATGTAGGGAAAGTGTACGATGTTCCCTGGACCTATATTAGGGTACCGATATGAAAAATATCACTCACTCCACCTTATACTTGAGAATAATAATACACATTTATGAAATACACATTGATAACAGTGTCAGTGCATACAATTATCAGTCATTTAAAATGTTTCTAAGAATGTTAAAATATTATTTAAAAACAGTCTAAAAAATTAGCAAAAGTTTCTTTGGTACTGTTTGACATTATTGTAAAGTTCCGCAAATCACAGTTATAAATGAGTACGATCATACAAATTGAACCACTGTGAGCGTACTTAGAAGCCATGCTCTGAGATAGAAAGTGTCAATTTGAAAACATTATTTTGAGAGAAAATGAAGGAAAAGGAAAAAGTTCCATATTAGTTCCCAGCACATGGTGAGCCAGATTTAGATTAAATGTCCTGGCCTGTACTACTGTGCATAGCACGTCAAGTGTGCATAGATGAAACTCCTCAGTGCTGCCAACAGTTGTTGGTGATATAGCCGGTGCTGTATTCGATACCTCGGTGCCAATATTGGAGCTGAAATTCAACTCGGTCAAGGGCACCTGCGGATCCTCGAGGAATGCATGCGTTGAGATGGGAATACGCTGTGGACAGAGTCGAGCATGGGACAGCAGTGGTTCCAGCCAGGAGTCTAAGTCCGCTGGCGCCTCCGTTAGAGGTGTCAGACAGATGCCTAACTCGCATTCTCCTCCATAGAACAGGCATCAAAGGTTTCTCGAGCAGAGGTTAATGGCACGGTTTGCTGTAAAAGTATGGCTTTCATTCTGCTCGAAGCATCAAACTGTATCAACAATACATTCAGTGAAGGCCATACTAGCGCCTCTCTGACTGTTTTTGTCAGAGGAAACAATACGTGCATACAGCAAGTAACCCTGGTGTTCACGGGGACCAGATATGCAATGCCCGGAAGCATGCCACAACAACCTTGATCGTTCAGCATCAAGTAACTCCCATTCAAAAGTAAATCGATCACTAGTGTTATCACAGCAGCTGGTGTTTCTTTCAGGTGGCAAGACAGACTTGAAACTGAACCATTACAGGCTCCATATATAACAAAATCTTGGCATATGAGAGAACCGCCTAAAGCGTTCTTGCAGTTGGTACCACTAAGAAACACTTCTCGACTCCCACTCCGACATCAAAATTTATATGGTAAATCCCAGGATTTCTGAATGTATTCTTTACCCAACCTTTTATATCTGCCTGCCTGCCTTTGCTCAAGGCAATAGTGAAACTGAAAGGTAGTAACCGGGAGAGTGATTTGGCCATGGATCAGCCACTCAGTGGATGGTAATACAGCCACTGTAAATGGTAACCAATCCAGTTTTTCAATTTGCAGCATTGTATATTTAGCTCCGCTTTGTGCCATTTCTATCTGTGTATCAGTTAGATTATTTTCTGAAAACATAGAGGTACTGTTTATAAAACGCCAAGGCACAAAACCTGCACGCAAGGATTGTAGCATCCAGCTCATACACATAATAGAACATAACTGAGCTTGGCCGTGTTGAAATTTGGTTAAATCCTGTTCAAGTATGTCAATAGCAGAAGATACAATGTTGCCCAACAAATATACTCTGGAGGTCAAAGTTGTTAACCCATTATCCACTACAGCAAAAGCTTTGTCTAAGTTAATACGGTCTATTTCCAGTATTCTCTCTGCTGCTCCTTGTTGGGAAATCTTACAGATTTCAATATAGGCAGCATAAATGCCTGCATATACGAAACGCTTTTGACGTTGTCTCCTAGGTCCCAGTAAAAAGTTTCTCAGATCCATGTCCTGTGTGAGTAAAGATATGTGTTTTTACACTTCTGCAAGTGTTGAGGTCTCTAGCCATTGTAGGCACAACTTCCTAATACTATAGTATGTTCTCTCTGTGCATATCGTGGGTCTGGCCTATGTAAACTAAGTCCCTCGGTGATGTGCAGAAACCGTTCATGACATGTGTTTGTGTCTAAGTGCCAAACCACCCACTCCTTCCAATTGGGGTCTGATCTATTGTACTTTAGTATGTCATCAAATGTTGCCCCTTGCTTTGTAGAAGAATTCTGTGACCCTTGTGATGGTGTAGGTAACTTTGGAGTGTTCAGGTTCTTCATCTTGGCTATTCCAAGACAGGATGTCTGTTACACAGTATCATTTAAAAAGATCATCTGCTGTGGAATGAGGCATGCTCTAAATAGTGCCTCTGTACCCTGGACTTCCCAGTCGTTTGAACCCCAAATTGATATTGTGTCAATTTCGTCTTGCTATAGGTCGAAACCCTGTTCAGACAATTGGGCCAAAAACGAAGCAGAGTAAATCTGTTTAGTGTTTGTCAACATAATTTTCAGTGTTGATGTTGGTGCAACCCAATATTAAAATGAGGCTGGATCTGTGGTGTTAAACCCTGAAAAGTATGCACATTGTTGTGTAAATGTTTGTGAACTACTCGGTGGTGGTGTTGGGCAATGTTCCTACTGATTATTTTCTAATACATTCCTAGGTGAAATGGAGTTGTGCAGAAAATGATAACCACAATGTTGGTAACAGTACAATTTGTCATAGTCTGATGAACCCTGTAACATTTCATTATTAGAAAATGCAGCAGTTTTTTCTAGATCAAATAACATGTTATTAACTGTTTCAGTGTCCCAATCATCAGAAAATGTACTGGAAGTAATGTAATCATTTAATGAGATTTTAAATACATGATTCATTTTTAAAAGTTCGGTCGGTCTGAATATGCTAAAATAAACTTTGTCCCATACTGTACCATCAGGTAAAGGAACAGCTGTGATGTTCACTGATGACAAGTCGCTTTGTTCACAATGTGATGATGTGTGTGGCTTCAGGAGGTTGTTGACCTTTCGGGCTGTGGAATCTTGTTGAATAAGTATACTAAATGTCAATACTAAACCTAGCCATAAAAGAAAAAACATTATCCCAGAAATTACCCAGAGTTCCATCCAAGGTGATACCAGGTATGTCTTTTGAAGAAAGAGAAAAAAGTTATTTAATTCTTGCTTGAATGGTGTTTTGGCTGGCGTCGTTTCCAGCTCGCATGGATCCAGTGAAAACGTATCAAAGTTAATGAAATAGCCAGAAGCAGTTCGATCAATTGTTAGAATTGCATCGGGATTGGTTGAAATGTTATTTTCCTCTCGATGAGGCATGTTGATGTACCCGTTTGTGTTAGGTCTAATTGCAACTTGTGAATAATTCTGATTTTCAACGTGAATTTTGATCCAAGTAGACACATGCAAGAGGTTTGTCTGATTTTAGTAATGGCGTCTGTGCCGGGCGTGCAACGGTGGAGCCGGTGGAGCCTTTCATCTGCTGGCAGATGTCGCATTTCAAGACATAGTCTTTAGTTTGCTTAGTTAACCCTGGCCACTAACAGCACTGTTTCAGTAAAGAAATAGTTACTGTAACGCCTGTGTGCGCAGAGCCCAAACCCTCGTGTGCAGCTAGTATTAGCCCTTGCCTACGGTCCATATTTGGTATTACTCTATCCCCCACTCTAGGAATCTGAGCATATGGAATGTTTAGTGCATCAAATGTATAGGATTATTTGAGTGGAAATTTTTTAGGCACTGCTGTGCTGCTTTTTCTGGATGAAATGACAGCTACCATTATATCTCAGTCTAGTCTTGTTTTTGAATGACTCAGCGCAGCTACGGAAGCCGTGCGAACAGCCCCCTTTGCGGCTTCATCAGCCAATGAATTCCCTTCAACGTGCACGCCATCACATTGATTACTCAGTGTATGGATCACGTGAGTCCTTGGTAGTTCGGATTTCAATTCCGCTACCTGTTCCCATAGCATTTTATGCTTTATTGTGCCACCTTTTGCATCTTTTAACCTGTTTTAATCCGTCAGTGTATATAATATATTCACAGTGTTCAAGAGGCAAGATTACATTAGGTAGAGGATATTCTTGTTTATATTGCAGGAATTCCTGAGTTGTTAAACTGGGATCAAATCTGTATTCAACATCTGTTACAGTAAGGGAATTAGCCCATTGTATCCACCTGGGATGTAACGCTTTTGCAGTTGAGATGCTGGCCTTTGTAACAGCTTCTAAAGCTGGTACTGGAGTTATGACAATAATGCGTTTCCCCTGAGCCAGTGCTCTTTCCCTCGCTACCGCTGTATAAACTGCTGTCAGGATTTTTTCGGTTTAAGTGAAACGCATTTCTACATTTGTGTACAGGTGTGATTTGTAAGCAATTGGTACTGTTTCTCCTTCATTTAAGGTTAAATAAGTGTACCCGCATTAACCCGCTATGATTTGGATCACTAAGTGGCGTACGCTTACACTTGTTTGGAAGCAATCATGTCTTCCTGGAGTAAATGAAGAATATTAGTATGTTCTTGTGTCCAATCTCTGGCTGAAAAGTCAGGTTTTATTAAGTCATAGAAAGGTTTTACCCTTTGTGCATAATCTAAAATGTATGTCCTGCCAAAATTGAGGAATTCTAGAATTGATTGTAAATTTTTGTAAGATTTTGGAGGCTGGAGCAGCGCACACTTTTCTAAAAAGTTAGTTGCCAGACTTTTGCCTTCACTTGACAGCTCATATCCCAAAAATAGTACATTGAGGTGGGTTATTTTTGACTTTTTAAAGTTGAATTTGTAGCCTTCTGCAGCAAATCCCATAATAATGGTGCTTACCCTGGTCAACTGCCTCTCTAAGTCGTCGTCTGCCAAATAAATATCATCCACATAGGACAACGCTTCTTCATCAAATTTTTGAAGTAACTCTGTTACTCTTGCTGAAAATACACCTGGGCAGTTTTTGTACCCTTGTGCTAGACATCAAAATTGTCACGGGAACCCCAACGCACTGAAGGCGGTCAGATACCTGCTTTCAGGTTTTTTTTTGGCAGAAAAATCCAATTGAGATATCAAGAGTGGTATTGTATTTTTTGAGCACAATGCTATTCATTGATGCGGCACTGTGTGCATTTTGAACAGCAAATGTCTTTGTGCATGAGTTTAAATGTCTGTAATCTGAAACTAGACAATATGTTTTGTAAGGTTTAGACTAGTGGGGATATGCGCGGGGAGCACTCCAAATTCAATTAAACTTGAACCTTTTTAATATACCGGTGCAGTGACTGATAAGTGTTGTCACTCCTTGGATGAACTGTAGTTAAGACTAGCCAAAACAGATTGGCCAGTCACGCACTGTTCACATGGTGTTGTCTCACACCTTAAACTCTATTCAAACTCAATCAATGAATTTTTCAATTTCTTTACATTATTTTAATTTTTCTTAATCACATCAAAAAGTTCATGTTTTAAGTCACATGTTTTAAATCAATTTCAATATATTTTATAAACACAGCATATTCACATAATCAATTTATCATAATCTTTTTTCAACAATTTTAGTGAATGTTTGAACATAACAGATCTTAGTTGCGTGCCCGATGCATTTTGGTACTCAGATGGTACCTTCCTCAGGGGCCACTCTAAAAGGAAAAATGAATAAAAATATATAAATGTTGTATGTGCCCATGGGTGTTGATGTCATTTCTAAATGTAATATATGTGGTCATATCTGTAATCACTAAAGTTGGTAAACTGCGTTAACCGTCTGTAATGAAGAGAAACCTAAAATGAGACCTGGCTCTATTGACTGCACCAGTTTATATAAATGGTGGCATTTTCCATATTAGTATAAAATAATTCTTACCAGTATGTTCACAGTGATACCCACGATGTGCATTGAAATCAAGAATAGACAACAACTGCCTGATATATGTATGATACCCAATGGTCTGTTCATAACGAACTGTACATATGAAATCACAGCATTTAACTTCAGTTACCAAATCTCATACGTGCTAGTTAATGTTGAGCATTAGCCTCGACCTAGAAAACGATAAAAAACCATATGCACCGTGTCAACTGCTGGTCAAACGCACAATATACATGTTTCTGCTTGATTGAATACAAACACATACCTGTTGTATGTTCTGTTAAAAAGTCTGCAGGATGAAAGAATACAAGAAACCAACATGAGTTTCCTGATACGAGATTATGGATATGCTTCAAATCGGTAAACTATTCGCGATCTATTTCCTACCTCAATGCGATGCGTTTACGATCTTCAAATGCCACCAAACTCCTTCGGGATTAGTGTTCTGCCGCTTTTCCCATGAATATATGATATACGTCACCTCCGTGCGTAATGCTGAAAAACGGACTACTCCCGAAGTTTACTAGTTCCCGATAGCCGCAGCGGATGCCATATTGGAATGTAGTAAAGTTATTAGTAACCTTGACTGACTTCACTAAATACAAAAGTAATCAATTTTGCGTTGGGCCAAAATAATATCCTGACCCCGTATGTATCAAAATCGGATGCTCAGCATCAAAATGAATTAAATATTGAGAAAGTCGCTGTACTTGCGAAAAAGCTCACATTAATGATACACGATGTAAAATGTCGGTTGAATGACAGCCAGCAACCGGCCACGGTTTTTGGTTAAATATCAATAAACGAAACCGGGACTACCTATGAGCAATACCACAATCTGGTTAATGTTAGTATGAAGAAAAGATGTTTGCGAACCTAATGTTTGGTAAAATATAGGTGTATGTTGTTATGTGGTGCTCTCCCTTATAAACTGGTTTTTAGTTGTAAGCATCTTTCTGTTGTTGTATGAGATATTGTGTGATACTTTCTGATTCAACCACATTGTTTGTATATTTTATACATTTTACATTTTGATAATTCAAAAAGCACGTTACTAAAAAATATTTTGCTAAATCATGTTCTAATAAAGCCATACATCATTGAAGCATATATTATCTGTAATTCATCATCATCTATTTAAAGATAACACGATAAATCATATCTGTCATTGAGCCCTATGGGGGACATTGTTTTCAACATTTTGATCCAATACAACTCCCTTTGAAGTAATTTTTGTCGAGTGTCTACTCCTTGTTTAGGCTTGACTGTCTCTATTATGAGGAAGCGTAACTGAGAAATTGAGTGTTTCAAGTCATTCCAATGTACTGCTAGTGGTGATGCTAATGACTGGTTCCGGATTTTGCTCTTATGTTCTGTGATTCTGATTTTCAATTTACGTTCTGTTTTGCCCACGTACATCATTCCACATGGGCATTTGATGCCGTAACCCACGTTTTAGGTGTTGCAGTCCAGTGGTGGAGAAAGAGGGTGTGGCCTCCGGAGACCTCTTAGCAATCCCACTATGTGGGACTTATTGGAGATAACAGGACTTGTAATTGGTCCCCAAGGGCGTCCTTGGGGGGTCAATTTCCCTTCCTGTTAACTCCAGTAAGTCCCACACAGCAGGATTGCTGAGTCCTGATAGGAGGCCAAGCCCCCCTTCTCCACCACTCTGCAAACGTGCTTCCTGGCACACTACTAGTAGGGGGATGAAGTCCCCTTGGCTATTGAGAGTCCTTGAGGGTCAACTACCCCTCCTGGTACCTCCAGCAAGTCCCACACAGTAGGTCTGCTTAGAGGTTTTCGGTGGCCACACCCCTTTGCTCCAGCACTCTGAAAACACACCTCCTGGCGCACTACTTGTTGGGTAAAGAAGTCTAATTTTGTCCTGAGGCCCTCAGGAGGCAAGGTGTTCTCATCCTCCCACCAGCAGTGCGCTGAGAGGCGTGTTTGCAGAGTGGTGGAGAAAGGAGGTATAGCCTCTGACCACCTTAGCAATCCCATTGTGTGGGGCTTCATCCCCCAACCAGGAGCATGCTAGGAGGTGTAGTTGCAGAGTTGTGGAGAAAGTTGCCTGTTTTAAAAAAATATATTTTAGGAAGGGGGGCTGTGTGGCCCATTTTGGGCCATGTGGACCCCATCCTCCGGGCCTGACCCTTTTTTTAAATGTTTTTAATATAAAAAAATTGGAGGAAATTAATTGTAATATTGTACAAAGAGTATGTTGGACCTCTGCTTGATAAAACGCAAATGAACTGCAGAAACCAAAATGTACTTTAAGATGGGCGTTCTAAGTTGATGTTGAATTGCATACGTAACTTCTATGTTAGACTTCAGTTAACCAGTGAAATTCATTTTATATAACGAAGTGCCAGATGGCATTCACTAACATTGAGAAAGGCATTTGCCAAAACGCATGTGGTTACACCTTTCTTCAATCCAAACAGGATATCCCTCTCCCTGAGTGAGTGCTGGAGCTACTATTTAATCCACGAGTTCACCCTCTTTTTTTTTTATTTAAATGTTTTTATTCGGAATTTCTGGTGCGTTACAAAGAGTAAAAAGGAACAGATACAATTCATTATTCATAACAATCAATGTCAATCTATATCCAAGATTTTAAAAAGATATATACAGTTGCAGGTTCAGCACAATTAGACTATTAATCACAGGATAAAACGATGTTAATATTAAAAAACGAAACTCTGCGAATTGATAAAATTTTAAACAGGGAAGGCTATATCAATAAATTACAATCTTTGCTCCCTCCATTCTGTAAGTGGAGCCCAGATGCGGCTTCCCAGCTCCCGCATTTTTTTGCCCTTCTGTTCATAGAGGCATGCCTCTGTATTATGTACGCCCAGTAATCTGTTAAGCCACATTTGGAATGAAGGAGCGGAGGTATCTTTCCAGCCTGAAGAAATTAAAATCCGCAGTACCTCTACTGATATAAAAACCAGGGCTTCCTCATCTTTCCCGAGCCGTAGCTTCTCATTAAGCAAGGGCGAATTTTGCGAATTCGCGATCCGCAGATTTGCGAATTCGCAAAATTCACGAATTCGCGCGAGTTTGCGGATTTTTTATTTTTGCGTGTTCGCGGGTGTTCGCGGGGAACTTTGCGTATTCGCGGTGCGCTTTGCGTGTTCACGTTTTTTTTTTTGCCTGGTTCATCACTGCCACCCTCTCGTTTTTTATGCCCTTCTGCCCTCTGTACCACTTGTTTTTGGCCTTTCTGCCCTCTGCCGCACTCTTGTTTGTGCCCTTTTGGCCTCTGCCCCACTGGTTTCTGTGCCCTTCTGCCCTCTGCCTAACTCATGCCCTCTGTCCCACTTTGTGCCCTTCTCCCTCAGCAATAAGTCAGCTTCAACAGGAAGCACTGATAGATAAAGTAAAGCAGGTGCTTGAGTTGAAGGTCAAATTAAGTTACACAGTCATTAATCACCCCAAGTTTGGGGTGATTAATGATTGTGTAACTGAATTTGAGATTCAACTCTAGCACCTGCTTTACTTTATCTATTAGTGCTTCCTGTTGAAGCTGACTTTTGTAACTATTTTAGAGGCTCTGGCAGCTTGCCGGCGCCATTCTAAAATAGTTACAAAAAGTCCGCTTGAACTTTTGACCCAATCCGTTCCGCATGCGGATTTTGTGGGAAATTCGCGAATCTCGCGGATTGCGAATTTACCAGAAATCCGCAAAATCCGCGAGCGGAACGGATTTTCCGCCCATGCTTTCTTCTCATCTATACCCAGTAACAACAGGGTTGGGGACAGTACGATCTTATGACCTAGCAGCCCCTCCAACAATTTTTCAATCTCGTCCCTAATTGGGACTAATGCGCTACAATAGGAGAACATATGTAATAGGTCTGCTTGTCCCTCATTGCATCTGGGACAGCAATCGTCCTCCCTGACCCCCAAGAAAATAGTTTTGCTGGCGTGTAATATAAATTAAATAATGTTTTATAGTGCTGGGCTCTCAGATTTGAAGACCAGAAGATTTTTTTGTTCAAATTTAGGGCCAGATCCAAATCTACATCAGGGTTGGACAATTTGTTTGCCAAAGCAGATTTAGTCTTCTCCAGATCATCTTGGATTGCCATCAGGAGAAGATTATAGACTATTTTTATTTTCTTACATCCTTTGGCTAATGAGTCTAACAAAGGAAAGTTGGCCGGGGTTACCAGCTTGGGCCTTAATGCTTTCAGAATACATTCAATTTGGGCATGTAGAAGCCAATGGGAAGATGGAATAGAAAACTTAAATTGCAGGGCATCAAATCTCACTAATTCCTCGCCTTCCATGATATCACCTATAGTCTTGATACCCAACCCTTTCCAAACCTGAAGGTTGCCGTCTGCACACAAATGAGAGAAAAGGCTAGAGTTGCAAAAGGGTAGATATACATTGACCTTAGGAACATTAAAAAACTTCAAAACAGTCTTCCATATACTCCATGCCCCTTCCAGGATCTTTAGCCGTACCCTCTTATAGTACCTGCGATCAACTTCGCATAATAATAGGCTAATGCCTTCCTCCCCAGCAAGAGTTCAAAGATAGAAGGAGGGCTCTGAGTTTCTGTACCTACAAAATCCATCTCAGGCTGAAACAGGATTACCATTTGTGTAAGAAGACATGTCCAATGATATAATCTTAGGTTTGGTAAGGCCAACCCCCCCCCCCTTTCCATAGAAAGTGACATATAATTAGTGGAACGCCTAATGTTGCCGTACTGCCAAATAAATCTTATAAATACAGTTTCCAATTTCTTCATTAGTCCTTCTTCGATGTACAAGGGTATGGCCCAAAACAAGTATAATACTTTAGGAAACATTGTCCTCTTCACCACGTTTACTCTCCCGATCAATGAAAGATGAAGCACATCTATCCGTTTCAACTCTGTTTCTATTGATTTAATAAGAGGGAGGTAGTTTTCATCCAATATTTTTTCGATTGAGGCATTTATTCTAACCCCTAGATATACTGCAGCATCGACATATCTGGGGTCGGATTTAACAATATTTTTTGTGCAAATTACCTGAGTTTTAGCTTCATTCAATAGATAGCCTGAGCGGCTGCCAAAAACCTTGGCCAATTCAGCAAGAGTTGGCATCGCCTGCTGAGGATCAGTAGGGATGACAGCCAGATCATCAGCGTATGCCAAGATTTTATTTACGTGGCCATTTAATACTACCGGGCTGATCCTTGGGCACCCTAAATTTTTTTGTATAAGCAGATCGATATAAAGAGAAAAGAGGATAGGGGAGCAGGGACACCCCTGACGTGTACCTCTCTGAATGGCAATCTTATCTGATCTTTCACCCATGACAACCACTCTAGCCTCGGGTTCTCTATACAGAGCTTTGAGGGCACCGATAATTTTATCCCCAAAGCCTCTACCTGCCAAAATGGACCAAAGAAAGTTCCATACCACCCTATCAAAGGCCTTTTCTGCGTCGAGCATGATCAAGGCCATCTCCCCCCGTATCAGCATGAGCATCGAACAGAGCAATTGCTCTCCTTATATGGTCCGTCATGCCATGACCAGGGACGAACCCATGCTGCCACGGGAAAACAAAACCTCCTATGATTCTGCCCAACCTCTTAGCCCAGATCTTGGAATACAATTTTGTATCCGCCTTTATCAACGAGATAGGGTGGTAGGTAGGCTTCTCCCTAGGTTTCCCTATTTTATGAAAGATTACAATATTGGTCTCTCTCCAAGAATCTGGAATCTCTCCTGAGTACATTATACCGTTGAATAAATCCACAAATAATGGGGTATTTATAGTTTTGAGACCTTTGTAGACCTCCAGGGGAATCCCATCGGGGCCCGCAGCTTTACCCGAGGCCAGCTCCTGTAGTGCAGCATTAACCTCACCACTGGTAATATCTCTATCCAGTTCTATTCTCGCTGAATCGTCTAATCGAAGGCCATTATCCCAACCCTCCTCCTCCTGTACTCCATCCCTATCTTTCTCCTGATATAACTTTTGATAAAAAATTCTTGAACACCTGTAGGATTTCTTTAATCTCGGTAAATTCTTTGCCATTTTCTTTCATTCTGAAAATTGTATTTTTTGCTTTTTCCTGTCGGATCCTTAGCGCTAAGACTCTACCTGCCTGTTCGCCAGTTTCGTATCGTCTGGCTCTGGATGTTTGGTATTCTGCAGTAACCTTCTGTGTTACCACCCTCTGGAGCTCTGCTTTAACACTCATCAGCTTCATTTGGCTCTCGCTTCCAGCTACCCCCTGAGCTATATCTTTAAAATGCTGTTCTTGTGCCTCAGTTAATTTCACCAATAGTCTCTCCACCTACTCTCTATCCTCTCTTCTCAATCTAGCCGAACAGCTTATGGATTCGCCCCTTAAAGCCGCCTTAAATGCTTCCCATACCCCATTCCGTGAGGTACTATATCTATTAGCAGCAAAAACTTCATCCGCCCATTTGGTAAGGTACTCCACAAATCTCTTATCCCCCAGAAGCTTCCTTTCAAAGGTCCAACTGGTCCTTTTCCTAACTAATTTATCCGATTCATAGGTTAAAATCAATGGATTGTGGTCTGAAATTAGTCTGGGAAGTTTTATTATCCCGACCTTGTTTATTTCGGGAGAAGAGATGAAGAAGTTGTCCAGTTTTGTATACCTTTTATAGGGATTTGAAAAGTATGTAACCCCTGGATCGTGTGGTTTTTTTAACCACCCTCAATCCATGAGAACTAATAAGAGCCTTTACTGCCCTAAAAACTCTTGGTTTCCGACCTACATATGGCGCACTATTATCCCAATCTGCTGAGATATTGAAGTCCCCACAGATTATTGTGGGGGTTATCCAGCCAGCTAATTCTATTTCTAAAAAATCGTAGATTTCGGGATCATCTCTATTTGAGCCGTAGACTGTACATAATGTAATGCCTATTTACAGCTCGACAATTACCCATCTACCCAGACTATCTGTCTTCGCCTGTTTCATCCCTCCCAAAGATGTACGTGCCAGGATTGCAACCCCCCCTGATGGTCGAGGATTGTGTAGAACAGGCAGTAGCTCAAAACCTGTAAGGAACATTAAGTTCCTCTTGGCGCATGGGAGATGGGTATCTTGGAGAGTGAGAACGTCAATACTGTTGTATTTCACAAATTGGGCCAATCTTTGACGTTTCCTCCAGTCATTCAGCCCCCCAATGTTAAGCGAGCATATTCTAATGTTCGCCATCCTGACAGACTGGTTGACCAACTGCATTACCCTGAACCTTGATCATACTGTCCTTCAATGACTTTCTGAATTGTATAAAAAAAAGAACCAAAATCTTACAAAACGCACCATTTTTCTTCATTTTTCTGAATTTCTCCCCTGCATCACCCAACCCTTCCTTGCACTCCAACCACCCCTCCAACCCACCCCCCATTCCCCAAGGACCACTGAACCCCCTCCCAGAAACTCACTCTGTGAAGCGCTCAGACCTAGTCTGTGCACGTGATGGTCTTGCAGTGTGAGCAGTAAGGCCTAAAACTGAAGACAAAACCTAAGAATTCCTATATAGTCCTACAAACCAATGATCATAGTAAATCCTTCTCGACCTGTGTCAGCAAGCTTTCCAGTTTTGAAAAGAAAAAAGACATTAAACCCAGCCTTCATTGTGCATTGAGTCTATTGTACGACAGAGTCTAGATATTCCTTTGCTTTTATTTCTGAAGAGAAATATAATGTCCTCCCTTCATTGATTACTTTTAGCTGGGCCGGGTTTATCAAATAGGCTTGAATCTTTTTGTCCTGGAAAGGCTTAATCATTTCCCTCAGGCGCCACCTTCGCTCTACAGTCGAGTGACAGTAATCCTGGCGTCGGGTCTGGCCTTTTCCGCAATTGTCTGTCTTAAAATGAAATTACCAAGGAATATTAGCACTGCTCTAGGTTTGTCCCCTTCCTTAGCATTCCTTCGTATTTTGAAGGTGGTACGATGTACTCTCAGCAGCTCGGTGCACCAGTTCCAGCTGGAGAGCTCGGGGAACGCTTTCTCAAAGAGCTTGATTATATACGCTCTTATGTCAGAGCCCTCGATCCCCTCCGGGATTCCCAGGACCCTTAAGTTGTTCCGGCGTTGGCTGTTTTCCATCTCCTCAAGCTTCCATTGAAGATCTATCACCTGAGCACAGTGGGCATCAACCTTACTAGTAGCTGTAGCCGCCTCGGCCTCGGTTAACACCACTCTCTCTTCCAGGTTAGAGACCCTTTCCCCGATGTTAGAACAGGCTTTAGATAGTTTCCTGACCACCCCCTGCATTTTTTTCATGGCGGCCTGAGATTTCCGATTGTCTTGCAGCGTTTCCTCCCTATGAGCAAGAATCTCCTAATGGATTGTCTCCAAAAGCGACATATGGGAAAGTTCCTCACAGGGGCTTCCCTGCAGAGGCATGACTGAAGAATGATCCCAGCTCAGCTCTTGTTGTGGATGAGCTTGGGGCTTCATAATCGCCTGAGATTTAATTGCAGTTGTTGGTTGTTCTAGTTCTGGGTCGCTCTCTGTACTTGGATAAGAGCTATGTTCCTCCTCTTCCTCATCCTCCTCCGACCAACCGGCGCCGTCTGAGTCTGAGTAGAAAGCTTTGCTTGGAACTTTCTCCTTTTCATTACCTCCTCCACCCGTAGCTTGGTCCACTTCTGCTCTCTGGGTATCACTCTGGGTATCACTCTGGATATCCGTATACTCTTTGTTTTCTGTGACCCCCTGCTTTGACAATTCTACCATATGCCCTTTACTGGGAGTCTGCGAGGGAATTTGGTCATCACCAGCCGGTACTTCCTCTCCGTGCCCCTGTAGGGCACGGAGAGGAAGTCTCAGCTCCTTTTTCCAGACTTGAGGCTGATTCACATAGAGATATCTCGACTACTACAGCCTGCTGTTTCTCTCTAGCCCCCGACGTAACCTCGACCAGAAGCGGGGCTGGATTAGGGGGCGGTTCATTAAGCCCCATAGTCTGATTCTCCCTAGATACTTCACCCGCATCTTTCACCTCTTTAAGTTCTTTCCCCTCCTTCTCCTTACCCGCTTTGGCAAACATGTCCGCAATTGAGGCTGCCGCCTGACGAGTCCTCCCTGCAGCTTGTTGCCTCTTTTTAATCTGCTCCGCCGGGGGTGAAAGATCTCGCCGTATCTCCACGCTCTCTTCTGTCTCCTCCCGGGCGGCTTTTTTCTTTAAGTATGCTGCCTTCGATGCAGCATTTATTTTGGGAGCCATTGTCTCTTTCCCTTTCCGAGACTCTCTCCCCCTGCTGCTGCGGGCTCTGATCGGAGCTCCCCGGCGTCCACCCGCCTCTCCAGTCTTTCCTCGCTGCTCCACTTTACTCCGCCAGCTCCGCCAGCTCCGAACGCGACTCCGCCCACTGCCTCTCGCGGTACGTCAGTGGCCAGGAGAGAAGACCGAAATTGTCGATAGCAGCGCCCACAATAGTTGCCTGGCAGATCCTGGACAGGTAAGACCTGTCAGCATGCCGATTGTTTAGCAAAAAGAGTGTATCCTTTAATTACGATATCGGGGGGATTTCTTGGCCGTGAAAGGTTGCATCTCCCCTGGGCTTCCTCACGACCTCACTGCACTGCTGCAACGGCCACGACTACGCGGCCGCCATCTTGCTTCCATGAGTTCACCCTCATGCGGTCAAGCACCCACCCTTGAGTTCACGGTCGTACTGACCTGGAGCTTGTATAGATATATATCCTCCAAGCCTTGGTCAAAGGACCAAAAAGTAAGCAGGCACTCCAGGATGCCAGGTATAATTAGATGTATTCACCAAACCTAAGACACTGACACATTTCGCCAGAAGCCTTTCTCAAAGTGCTAATGCTCCTTCTTTGTTCACATCCCATTACATATGTGCAAATCACCAATAACCAAAAGGTAACACTTTTTAGAATTTCTTAAAATATCCCTACAACACCAAGTGCAAATAATGCTTAAATGTGCAAATATGCTAAACAATAAATATTACATTCATCAATGGTACAAATGATTGTTCTTTCTCTCTAAGTCATATCAGGTATGACTTCTAAAAAACATCTTCTTTCTTTTTATATAAAGAACATGTCAGGATACAAATATATAAATAAATATATATAAAAATATATAAAATATATTTTACATATTTGCCAAATTCATTTGACAAGAATATCATAAATATATACCATACATGTAAAGAGAGAATACAACAACCCTTAAATGGAGAATGTAATTCAAGACTTGAAAGCAGCTATTCCAAAATATTGAAATTTTCTTTCCAACAGGTTGTTATGGGCAAGTGCCATAATCATATATCCAAAGCAACACATCTTCTGAATACACCACTGCGCACTAATCCTAGTCCATATACCCACTCACTCCATCATACAGTCCCTCACACACTGATATAGACAGTCACACAACCACTCACTCACCCATGCAACCACTCACACACTCATTCCCTCACTCAAGCAGAAACTCACAGAGCCAATCATTCACCCATACAGCCAGTCAAACACCCCCTCACTCACTCATACAGCCACTCACACACCCACCCACTCTCTCATACAGCTACTCACACAGCCACTCACTCATCCATACAGCCATACAGGTTACAGGGACGTTAAAGTTAGGCTCAGATTTCACTCATACAAAACCAGTGAAATTCAGCAGTTATAGGTACCTGAGCTAACTATAATTTACGTCCCCGCAATGCACACTGATGGCATCTTAAATGACACCACTGATTACGTCATCCAGTGACTGTGAGTGTTTTCTAAAGTTTTTTGTGTGTTAAACATATATACTAAGGTACCACAAAAGTTAACTTACTATACTTTGTGTACTAATAATTAGTGATTCCTTTTTATAACATAATTTATGAGTGGCTGTGTGACTGTGTGCATCCATGTGCATCTGTGTGTGAGTGGATGTCTAAGTGATTGTACGTGTGTATGTGGGAGTGTGAGTGGCTATATAGGTGTGTGGGTGGCTTAGTGGCTGTACTGGTGGGTTAGTGGGTGTGTCAGTGGCTGTATGAGTGGGTGTGTGTGCCATTGAACGTATGGGAGAGTGAGTGGGTTGTTTTTTTCAAATTGTAGCTCTGCTTCTTCTTCATCCCCTCCATGCCGATGGTAGTTGGTACAGAGATGCCGGCGAAGGCCACCGGAGGTAATTCTATCCAATATCGACCAGGTGAGCGCAGCACTTACTTAGTCAGTATTGGATTTATATATCTATATATATATATATATATATATATATATATATATATATATATATATATATATATATATATATATATATATATATATATATATATATATATATATATATATATATATATATATATATATATATATATATATATATATATATATGTATATATATATATATATATATATATTCACTGAAAAAACCATAGGTTATAGACCATATATAGTTAGGAATTAGCATTTACAAAACCTTGAAACTTCACTGAAAAAACCATAGGTTATAGACCATATATAGTTAGGAATTCGCATTTACAAAACCTTATTTTACTCACACAAAACCATTGAAATTCCATATATAGTTAGTTGCACTAACTATATATCGCGCACCCGCAATCCACTGCTGATGATGTCACATATTACATCATTCATGACATGGTCAGTGACATCACTGATGACATCACTGATGACATCTCAAATGACATCACTGATGACATCTCAAATGACATCACGGATGACATCACTGATGACATCTCATTTGACATTACTGATCACATCACTGATGATATCATTCATGTGATAATACGATGAACCTCTTCAGACTCTAATATAACCTTAGATACAATCAGTGTAAACAGACACTCACAGACTGTCACTCATCCATGGAGTTACTCACACACCTAGTCAGTCATGCAAAGAATCAATCACACCTCCATTTCCTCAACTATACAGTTATACAAACTTTACTTATTCAAACATATACTAACACATATTTACTCTCTTATACAATCCCTGATACAAGTTCACAATGATCCATACAGCCACTCACACATTCACTGGCTCTTATGCACAGTTATTTATATATGTCAACTCTCACATGTACTGTGTTTTACATATGTACTTACTTTGACATGTAGCACTGAGATATCCATTCACTCACCAATACACTCATGCACACAGTCAACCGCCCATACAGCTGTTTCCACATGCACTTTTGAAACCATACATCTAGTGAATCAATTGCTCACACATCTATGCACAGAGTCATACACCTCCCAGCCACCCACACACACACTCAGTCTCCCATACAAATACTTGGGCAACCAATCAATAACCCATATAGTTACTCATATAGCTACTTATCAACACATGCAACAGTTTACAGAACAACAGACATAATGATGCAGAAATTAAGACAGTTTAGTCACTAACCCATGCACTCAGTGAGACACATTTAATCACTCACTCATACAGTCAGTCATGCACCTACTAAATCCTTCATCCAGACACTTATACATCCACTCATTCTTCAATATGTAAGACATATTTTAACTTTACAGAAACATACAGTCACTGGATGTTGTCATCAGTGATGTCATTTGAGATGTCATCAGTGATGTCATCAGTGATGTCACTGACCATGTCATGAATGATGTAATATGTGACATCATCAGCAGTGGATTGCGGGTGCGCGATATATAGTTAGTGCAACTAACTATATATGGAATTTCAATGGTTTTGTGTGAGTAAAATAAGGTTTTGTAAATGCGAATTCCTAACTATATATGGTCTATAACCTATGGTTTTTTCAGTGAAGTTTCAAGGTTTTGTAAATGCTAATTCCTAACTATATATGGTCTATAACCTATGGTTTTTTCAGTGAATTTTCAAGGTTTTGTAAATGCTAATTCCTAACTATATATGGTCTATAACCTATGGTTTTTTCAGTGAATATATATATATACATACATATATAAACATATATCATCTGTATATCTATATAAATACAAACATAAATGCATGCATACATATACTTATATGCATACAGATGCATGTTATTTACATGAAAGTTGAAAAAACACTAATAAAAGCATAGCTAAAAAGCCACCTCATTACAAACAGAATGGCTTTAACTTAAACGAGGGCGAGATCTATTGCATTTTCAATGCTTGTTTACTTTGGTTCCATCAAGAAGGCATTCAGATGTGTCACACATTTGCCATAAATTCTGAATGTTAGCACTCTAGTTGCACATTAGATCACTGTAGTAAAGCTACTGCTCACCAGGGACGTCTGCTGCTGGTATTCAAAGTGCATGTTTCAGTCTGCATGTCAGAATTTTTTTAATGAAATAGAAGAGGATTTGAGAAGTCAAAGTCACTCAAAATGATCCCTAATTTTTCTTTCTGAAGCACTAATCATACTTTCTATGGCAAAATTAACCCCCTCATGTTGTTCCTTTTTAAATTGAGTGTTTTCAGACTTACCACTTCATTCCAATCAAGATGGCTTCTGGTGTGCCATACTTTTGTCATAAGTAAGACTGTTAGCGCTCTAGTTGTTCTTTAGAACACTCTGGGACATTCTGTCATTGGGCTATACTTGGGGTACATCTGGGTGATATTTGGGCTACATTTAGGCTCTTTTGTCTCTGGTGGCCATCTTGGGAGACTGTATGTCAGAATTTTTTAATGAAATTGAAGAGGGTTTGAGAAGTCACTCAAAATGTGCCCTAATTTTTCTTTCTGCAGCACTAATCATAATTCATATGGCAAAATATACCCCCTCATTTTGTTCCTTTTTAAAGTAAATGTTTTAAGAGTTACCACTTTATTCCAATCAAGATGGCTTCAGGTGTGCCATACCTTTGTAATAAGTAGGACTGTTAGCGCTCTAGTTGGTCTTTAGAACACTCTGGGACATTCTGTCATTGGGCTATACTTGGGCTACATCTGGGTGATATTTGGGCTACATTTGGGCTCTTTTGTCTCTGGTGGCCATTTTGGGAGACTGCATGTCAGAATTTTTTAATGAAATAGAAGAGGATTTGAAAAGTCACTCAAAATGTGCCCTAATTTTTCTTTCTGCAGCACTAATAATACCTTCTATTGCATAATATACCCCCTCATTTTGTTCCTTTTTAAATTAAATGTTTTAAGAGTTACCACTTTATTCCCATCATGATGGCTCCAGGTGTGCTATACCTTTGTAATAAGTAGGACTGTCACTGTTAGCGCTCTAGTTGTTCTTTAGAACACTCTGGGACATTCTGTCATTGGGCTATACTTGGGCTACATCTGGGTGATATTTGGGCTACATTTGGGCTCTTTTGTCTCTGGTGGCCATTTTGGGAGACTGCATGTCAGAATGTTTTAATGAAATAGAAAAGGATTTGAGAAGTCACTCAAAATGTGCCCTAATTTTTCATTCTGCAGCACTAATCATACTTTCTATGGCAAAATATACCCCCTCATGTTGTTTCTTTTTAAATTAAATGTTTTAAGAGTTACCACTTTATTCCAATCAAGATGGCTTCAGGTGTGCCATACCTTTGTAATAAGTAGGACTGTTAGCGCTCTAGTTGTTCTTTAGAACACTCTGGGACATTCTGTCATTGGGCTATACTTGGGCTACATCTGGGTGATATTTGGGCTACATTTGGGCTCTTTTGTCTCTGGTGGCCATTTTGGGAGACTGCATGTCAGAATGTTTTAATGAAATAGAAAAGGATTTGAGAAGTCACTCAAAATGTGCCCTAATTTTTCATTCTGCAGCACTAATCATACTTTCTATGGCAAAATATACCCCCTCATGTTGTTTCTTTTTAAATTAAATGTTTTAAGAGTTACCACTTTATTCCAATCAAGATGGCTTCAGGTGTGCCATACCTTTGTAATAAGTAGGACTGTTAGCGCTCTAGTTGTTCTTTAGAACACTCTAGGAGGCTGCAGTAGAACACAAAGGAATCAACTGACAGTCTCTGTCCTTGTTGGATGTACATGTGTTACTGAGAATGTCAGACTTCATTTTCACATGACTGAGAAAGATAATGTGAATTTACAGAAAATATGCTTTCAGTTTAGCTTATAGATCCCCTTCCAAACCACTGTGGGAAAATCATGAGATATTAGTTTTCTTTCAAACAATATTTATGATATCACAGCAGAAGGTTTTTTCACATGGTAAAATCACCTTAGAACCCACCACAATTCCTAAAACGAGTATGGTACCATCAACAAATGATTTATAATGTAACTAAAGTCCTAAAACCCTCTATTAACTACAATGCTTTTTATTGAGGTGCTATCATGTATATTGGTCCCAAGATGGCTGCCAACACTTCTTGGATGAAGTGCTGACAGCCAATCAGATCAGATGTGTGGTTAGGCTCCGCCCAGATATATATCTTTTTTTGAACCTAAATTACTCAAAATCCACTGGAGCACATATATTGAGACCTAGCAAAGGCACATCGGGCTAACAGTCCCTACAATTTTGCCAAGTTTCGTGCAAATCCATTCAGCCGTTCGAGCTAAAAGTGAGGCCAACCGCCCTATGGAAATTAACATGGGAAAAACGCGTTTTGGGACCCCCCTTTTTTCTCGGCCCCCCCCTTGATGAAACCCCCCCAAATTGTCAGGGGCTGCTCAGAAACAAAATGTTCCATTTTCCTGAAAATTTCAGCCAATTCCGTCCACAAACGCCAAAGTTATTAGACATAGAATTTTCAAAAATCCCATAGAGAAAAAATCCTAACTATATATACCTACTGGCGACCGCCAGTAGGTAATATAATATATATATATATATATATATATGTATATATATATATATATATATAATATATATATATATATATATATGTATATATATATATTCATAGAAAAAACCATAGGTTATAGTGGATATATAGTTAGGAATTTGCATTTACAAAACCTTGAAAATTCAATGAAAAAACCATTGGTTTTAGGCCATATATAGTTAGGAATTAGCATTTACAAAACCTTATTTTACTCGCATAAAACCATTGAAATTCCATATATAGTTAGAAGCGCTAACTATATATCGCGCACCCGCAATCCACTGCTGATGATGTCACATATTACATCATTCATGACATGGTCAGTGACATCACTGATGACATCACTGATGACATCTCAAATGACATCACTGATGACATCACTGATGACAACATCCAGTGATTGTATGTGTCTGTAAAGTTTAAATATGTTTTACATATTGAAGAATGAGTGGATGTATAAGTGTCTGGATGAAGAATTTAGTAGGTGCATGACTGACTGTATGAAAGAGTGATTAAATGTGTCTCACTGAGTGCATGGGTTAGTGACTAAACTGTCTTAATTTGTGCATCAGTATGTTTGTTGTTGTGTAAGCTGCTGCATGTGTTGATCAGTAGCTATAAGAGTGGCCATATGGGTTATTGATTGGTTGCCCAAGTATTTGAATGGGAGGCTGAGTGTGTGTGTGGGTGGCTGGGAGGTGCGTGACTCTGTGCATAGATGTGTAAGCAGTTGATTCACTAGGAGTATGAGTTCAAGAGTGCATGTGGAAACAGCTATATGGGCGGTTGACTGTGCATGGGTCTGTTGGTGAGTGAATGGATTTCTCATTGCTACATGTGCAAGTAAGTACGTATGTAAAACACAATACATGTGAGAGTTGAGATATATAAATAACTGAACATAAGAGCCAGTGAAAGTGTGAGTGGCTGTATCGATCACTGTGAGCTTGTATCAGGGATTATATAAGAGAGTAAATATGTGTTATTATATGTTTGAATAAGTAAGATGTGTATAACTGTATAGTTGAGGAAATGGAGGTGTGATTGATTCTTTGCATGACTGACTAGGTGTGTGAGTAACTCCATGGATGAGTGACAGTCTGTGAGTGTCTGTTTATACTGAGTGTATGTAAGGTTATATTAGAGTCTGAAGAGGTTCATTGTATTATCACATGAGTGATGTGATCAGTGATGACAAATGAGATGTCATCAGTGATGTCATTTGAGTTGTCATCAGTGATGTCATCAGTGATGTCATTTGAGATGTCATCAGTGATGTCATTTGAGTTGTCATCAGTGATGTCATCAGTGATGTCATTTGAGATGTCATCAGTGATGTCATCAGTGATGTCACTGACCATGTCATGAATGATGTAATATGTGACATCATCAGCAGTGGATTGCGGGTGCGCGATATATAGTTAGCGCTTCTAACTATATATGGAATTTCAATGGTTTTATGCGAGTAAAATAAGGTTTTGTAAATGCTAATTCCTAACTATATATGGCCTAAAACCAATGGTTTTTTCATTGAATTTTCAAGGTTTTGTGAATGCAAATTCCTAACTATATATCCACTATAACCTATGGTTTTTTCTATGAATTTCATTGGTTTTTTAATAGCAAATATGAAAAGCTTTAAAATGTCAAGTACGTGATAGATAAAAACATTTTCGTATTTATGCACGCTGATGTGCTTTGAACGCTGCACCCCCCCCCCCCCCCTCCCCTCTTTTGTCTTAGTAGTACTCTCTCTTTGCAGATACTGAAGGGTAGTTAACGCAGGCCTTTACCCCCGTTGTAATCCGTCGTGCCTCCTTGTCTCTCCATTTGATTGATTGTTGTCCAAGCATTTACTGTTTTAGAATTGGTTCTCTTTGAATCATTCTCTATTTACAAACAAGCACAAAGTCGCAATACTCTGTTTAGTCTTTGCAGATAGTGAAAAATCGTGTAAAAAAATAAAAGTAATCGAGCAAAATCAGTAGGCCACTAATTGGATCTCTTTTTGACCTCGCTAAAATAGAAATATTAGGAACAACCCTTCATGAGAAATACGAAAATAGTGAGATGAACTGAGCTCCACACCATGAGGGCTGCAAGACAGCTCGGCTCCATCACCCATCCCGCACAAAATAACGACAAACCCTATGCAAATATTAAAAATATAGACAACACACCAGCAAAGAAACAGGGTAAAACATTTTATTAAAAAACTATTTACATAACGTTGGTTTATAAGATGATGTCAGTAGTGGACCGATGTGTGAATAGATCGAAAGCAGCACAAGGCTCCAAGATCCGGATGGCAAGCTCCTGGATGTTGGGTGCCATAGTTTAGAGTTCTGAATTTCAGCCTTTTTCAATGCCTGTGCTTTGTTGAATCAAAATGGCGGCTTGACACAAAGCTGACTCAAGCGTTGCTACTGATGCTATGCAGACCAAAACTGGTTTTCAGTTTGTACATTTTTCTAGATTTTTCAATCCAAGTTTGGTTGACTTTGTAGAACGATGGCTTCAGATTTTCAACATACGGTGTGGTGGCGCTGACTGGGAGGGGGCGCTTCGCTCCTGCCCCCTCCCCAAGTAAGATTTTCATACGTGAAAGTACGTTAATGGTTTTGGTCCCTGAGATGCTTCGATGTCACTGCCATTCTCAAATAGCATAAGTTCTGGATGTTGGGTGCCATAGTTAAGAGTTCTGAGCAGTGCTTGTAACACTGTCTAAAGCTTATTTCCACCTACTGCAGCTTCACTATTCTCAAAGTAAGTAAGTGTCGTTTGTAGACCTGACTGCATTAGAAAACAATGTGATATGTTACCTTCCTAAACAGCTTGACGGAGGCCCCTGAGGGGCGGTGTGATGGCCATGGACTCGGAGAAGACGCATGGCTCCGACACCCTCCCCAAGTCTTATAGCACTGGTGTAGCCTGAGATCGCCCCCGACATAGGCGGCCGGCTCCCGGGGTCCGGCGGAACTTTTTGCCTTTTGATGACTCTTCAATTCTGGACCTTGTCCCACAATCCGTTTGACCTGAAGACAAGCTGTAGTGGGGCGCCCCTTTATCGTTTTAGTTGCCATTCCGCCCGCTTTTGCTACACTGTGCCTCTTCCGCCATTCAGCTGTTTACCGCCCGCTCTTGCGACTACAGCGTCTCGCTCACCATGTAGTTGAGTTGCGCCCGCTCTTGCGGTGCAGCGATAGGCGGCTGCCACAGGACTCTCAAAATGGCGGCCGGCTCTTCGGTTTTGGGCCTGGTCCACTAAAATGGCCCTGGGACACCTTGGAACTCGGACGCTTCCCTGATAGGGCTTGGGTCCCATTCTCGAAAAGCGTCCCCTCAGCCGTGAAGATTCTACAAAAGTCTTGGGGGCCTCCGACTCCCGCAGGCTTCTGGTGGGGAGCGGCTGCCATGATTGCTCGTGGAATGGCCACGACGGAGCTACGAGATGGTAGTGGTCTCATGCTGACGCCTGCTTAAGTCTGAAACATCCAGAAACACTATAGACTACCAATTCGATCAGTTCCGGTAGCGCCCCAACATGACCCGGAAGAGAAGAACTTGCCCTCCCCTCTTTGACTGATGGTTCTTGTTGCCTGTCCCCTCTGTTCTCATTTAACAGAACTTTTTGGACTGCTGAAAGGGGTTGTGTTCTGAACGCTGGTTGGTGGAGACATTTAGACTATATTCTTGACCTACGTTGTCGCGTAATGCGTTTTATGACACGCCGCGTTAGCGCACTCGGAAGTGATCCGAGGCGCGGCGCGCAGCGCGTAACGTAAGCATAACAGGTCATGTGACTTGTTAATAAAACTTTTCATTGGTTCATTTTACTTTTGTTAATTTAATGATGAAAAGCTTGGTCATATGACCTAAAAATTACGCTTTTTATTATTTTCGAACAATATTTTTTTTTCAAACATATGTTATAATATTCCAGGGTAATGTACTTTCCCGGAAAATTTACAACTGTCTTGCAAGTAAAATATATTCCTTTTTCGAGAAAAAGGGCGTTTCTTCCTTCCATGACGGAGCCGTTGAGTAAAAGAGATTCGGCCTGCTGTCTTAGTCGCCGATACGCCTGATTATCAGATTCTTATCGATCACTTTATGTTGCAGACATGAAAAACACAACTGCCCTTGACTATTTATCTTTACTGCGTTCCTACATATAAAACCTTTTATCCGTCATGTAATTGGACTGCTTTATTTCACTTGCCTTTTACTGATTCGAAAACAGTGACTAAAAGTAAAAACTTTACCAATGTAAATACTACTACCGTGTTTTGTTTTAAAAACCTTTATTGTGAAAATGTCAGTATACAAATACGGGCCTATAACCACGTGGGCCGGCCACGGAGCAAACTGAAATCGTATATGATGAGGAGACATTTACACTGTAGAGGAACGTAACGAGCGGGCCATTAGGTTGCAAGAACTAAGGTGTCTAACAGTTGCGGAATCGGTGGACATACATTTTGTAATTAAAATAGAACAGGGCCACTTACAATAACATTTTCTAGATATACATTTGCGGGCAAGGAGTTACGAGTCCCATTTATACCGGCGCCATTTTGGGCGAGGCCGGGCAGGTCCAAGATATAGTCAAAATGTCTCCACCAACCATCGGCCAGACCAGAACCCCTTTCGGCCCTTTATGCTACAAGATGGTGTCTTCCATTCAGAAAATATTGTTGGCAGCATTTTGAAAGGAAACAGAAACAGCCGTTCTCCTAGTGAGTTTCACATTGTTACATTTAGGAAGAATGTTGAAGAGTAGTATGTGGAAAATCTGAAGCCATTTTTCTACAAACTCTCAATCAGACTTGGATGGAAAAAAAAAACCTGAAGAATGTACAAACTGAAAACCAATTTTTGTCTGTATAGCACCAACAGTAACGCTTGAGTCAGCTTTGTGTCAAGCCGCCATTTTCATTCAATCAATAGCGTCCCCCTGCACACATTCAGGGACCTGATCGTGTCTTCAGATGAAACGGATTGTAGGAAAAGAAGCAGAAAGGAAAAGGAAAAAAGTTCCGCCGGACCTAGTGAAGCTGCAGCAGGTGCAAATAAGCTTCAGACAGTCTTACAAGCACTGCTCAGAACTCTCAACTGAGGCACTCAACATCCAGGACTTGCCATTCGGATCTTGGCGCCTTGTGCTGGTTCCGACCTATTCACACATCGGTCCACTACTGACATCACCTCATAAGCCAACGGGGCACCCCACGCCGACTTTCGGCGCAGCATTGTAGGATGGCCACACCAGTGCGGCAACTTGCTGGACACAACATCGGGGCCATCCAGATCTCGGCGCGTTCGACTCACTGTACCGCAACAGTGACCGCAACTCAGCTGGACACGCCGTCTTTCGGCGCAGCATTGTAGGATGGCCACACCAGTGCGGCAATTTGCTGGACACCACCTCGGTGCCATCCGGATCTCGGCGCGTTCGAGTCACTGTACCGCAACAGTGACCGCAATTCAGCTGGACACGCCGTCTTTCGGCGCAGCATTGTAGGATGGCCACACCAGTGCGGCAATTTGCTGGACACCACCTCGGTGCCATCCGGATCTCGGCGCGTTCGAGTCACTGTACCGCAACAGTGACCGCAACTCAGCTGGACACGCCGTCTTTCGGCGCAGCATTGTAGGATGGCCACACCAGTGCGGCAATTTGCTGGACACCACCTCGGTGCCATCCGGATCTCGGCGCGTTCGAGTCACTGTACCGCAACAGTGACCGCAACTCAGCTGGACACGCCGTCTTTCGGCGCAGCATTGTAGGATGGCCACACCAGTGCGACAATTTGCTGGACGCCACCTCGGTACCATCCGGATCTCGGCCCGTTGTGCTGCCTTCGGCCTATTCGCACATCGGTCCGCTACTGACGCCGCCTCACGTGCCAACGGATTTTCTACGCTTTTTGTAGCCCTATGCCGCATAACAGGTCATGTGACTTGTTTATAAAACTTTTCATTGGTTCATTTTACTTTTGGTTTCCTAAAGATGGAAGGCTTGGTCATATGACCTAAAAATAACACTTTTCATTGGTTTAGAACATTTTTTTTTCCCAAACGATGAAAGCCCCACCTTGTTTCTGGATCATTCAGACTGAAGCTGGCGTCAGCATGAGAGCACCACCATCTCGTGGCTCCGTCGTGGTCATTCCGCGAGCAATCATGGCAGCCGCTCCCCACCGGAAGCCTGCGGGAGTCGGGGGCCCCCAAGACTTTTGTACAATCTTCACGGCTGAGGGGACGCTTTTCGAGAATGGAGCCCAAGCCCTAGCAGGCAAGCATCCGAGTTCCAAAGTGTCCCAGGGCCATTTCAGTGGACCAGGCCCAAAACCGAGGAGCCGTCCGCCATTTTAAGAGCCATGTGGCAGCCGCCTATCGCTGCACTGCAAGAGTGGGAGCAACTCAACAACATGGTGAGCGAGACGCTGTAACCGCAAGAGCGGGCGCAACTCAGCTAGATGGCCGCCACCTGGGGAGGCCCGTTCACGCCGCCTCCCCCACGCCCCCCCCCCCCGGGCCGCCGCACGCCAATTTTCGGAGCAGCATTGTAGGATACCAAAACCAGTGCGGCAGTTTACTGGACATCACCTGGGTGCCTGTCGTACATGTTGTGTCAGCCATGTGACACTGGACACAGACCGCTACTGACGAGGCCTCCCCCCGCACCACCCGGGACGCCCCACGCTGTTTTTCTGTGCTGCATTGTAGGATCCCTAAACCAGTGCGGCACCCAGGCGACATCACCTGGGTGCCGTCCAGAACTCTGCACGTTGTGCTGCCTTGGGACTATTCGCACAACAGACCGCTACTGACGAGGCCTCCCCCCGCCCCACCCGGGACGCCCCACGCCAATTTTCGGAGCAGCATTGTAGGATCCCTAAACCAGTGCGGCACCCAGGCGACATCACCTGGGTGCCGTCCAGAACTCTGCACGTTGTGCTGCCTTGGGACTATTCGCACAAAAGACAGCTTCTAACCATTGTTGCTTTTTGTGTTGAGAAATGTTTAAATGTTTTTAGTTTTTGTTCCGTTCGTTAAAGTTAATAGTTAATAAAGTTTTATAACCTTACTTTGTTGGAGTGTTATCT
Organism: Lissotriton vulgaris; assembly: GCF_964263255.1. Classification (NCBI taxonomy): domain Eukaryota; kingdom Metazoa; phylum Chordata; class Amphibia; order Caudata; family Salamandridae; genus Lissotriton; species Lissotriton vulgaris. Next base: position 1,479,443,151 of record NC_141689.1, read on the forward strand.
ATTTTTTTAAAAACGGGTGAATGGGGCCTTGAATCGGGTTATTGTCATGTGTGGGCTTTGGAAGTGTGCTGCTGCAGGATCGGACATTTCAAACTCAAATGCACGTTCTTTTTCTTACCTTTCCGAAGCATGGAGCGCAATAGCAAGCAGAGAAAGGGTGATGCACGTGTTGAACACTACCTGACCTGGCAAGTTGCTGGCAGTGCCCCCCCGCCCGCTCCTGAAAGAGGAAACACACACACCGCCGCTCCGAGTACTTCACAAATCTTTAAAAGACCATGCGCTTGTTCATGAGGCTTAAATGGTTTATCACCTCTTCTAGAACCCCTGCATCGACCCTCTGACGTTTCCTGGAAAAATTACCATGTAACACAATACCAAGCCCTGTCAGCTGAAACTCCCAAGGAATCGTGGGGCATATTATCAAGGGGGTTTATCTCCGCTTTTTTGGCTTTAAAAGCCTTGAAAGCGGAGATAAAATTATCTCCCTATTACCAAGCTGTCGCTAACACCAGTTAGTGACAGCTAAAAGGAGATAGCGACCATCTTGGGCCCCGCTTTGCATGTCAGTGATACTTATCACTAATGACATGCAAAGTGGCGTGCCAAGATGTTAGCGACTGGAAACAGTCCCTAACATCGCTACCTTCTATTACCAACTTTTGGAGATATCTCCAAAATCTAACACCTGCCCTAAGCAGTTCTTAGCCATGTTATCCAATGGGAGGTGGATAACATGGCTAAGAGCATTTGCTCGATAATACATGAATATCGCTGACTTTTCTGCGATAATAGCAAGGTTTATCTGCGATAAAAAGGAATCGTGGGGCATATTATCAAGGGGGTTTATCTCCGCTTTTTTGGCTTTAAAAGCCTTGAAAGCGGAGATAAAATTATCTCCCTATTACCAAGCTGTCGCTAACACCAGTTAGTGACAGCTAAAAGGAGATAGCGACCATCTTGGGCCCCGCTTTGCATGTCAGTGATACTTATCACTAATGACATGCAAAGTGGCGTGCCAAGATGTTAGCAACTGGAAACAGTCCCTAACATCGCTACCTTCTATTACCAACTTTTGGAGATATCTCCAAAATCTAACACCTGCCCTGAGCAGTTCTTAGCCATGTTATCCAATGGGAGGTGGATAACATGGCTAAGAGCATTTGCTCGATAATACATGAATATCGCTGACTTTTCTGCGATAATAGCAAGGTTTATCTGCGATAAAAATCGCCGATGTACGGCGATAATTTTTGTCTCTAAACAAGTTAGAGACAAAAATTATCGCTAGTTGTTCGTAATATGCCCCCGGGTTTTTGCTTGCAGAAATCGGGAGGCGGGAGACTAGCACTGAAATCAGTAGTCACACGCCTGAATCGGGAGGGTTGGCATGTCTGAATTCTCTACAGCTGGGGCCATAAACTACATCCGCAGGGTTAGGTGATAGCATGGGACCAGCCTGGCATCTAAAATGGCTGCCGTGCACGACAAAATTGTGGCATTGGAAAAAAGGCAAGATGGCGCAGCCGCTGGAAGAGATGTATCAACATATATCAGCCTCCTCAGCCACCCTCAGGAAACATAGGGGATTAGGATACGTCTCCCGCACCCCCTTATACCTAGTAATTTAATTAACGAAGCACAAAATGGCGAATTCCCGTTTCGCTACCAGTTTGCGGCCCAGTTCGCGGCCCGTGAAGCGCTTCTACCGTGAAAAATCATTTTTTTTTTATTTTCCCCACGGGACCCTTTAATAACCCCAACAACATTCCTAGGGGGTCAAGAGGGGGATACCTTGCCCCCTTTCATTAAATTCCCCTTTCGTTTTTCACCTCTTCTTCTCTCTCGATCCTACCGAGAGACAAGATGGCGGCCGCTCCGGACTGTTTAGAATGTTGACAGACACCGGAGAGCCAATCAGCTTTCTGCGCGCAAAGTTCCGTTTCGCGAAAAGTAAGCGGACCGGATCGCTGCCCGGAGCGCTGTTACAGATATATATCTTGATTTAAACGTTAATTTCTCAAAATCCACTGAAGCACATATATTGAGACCTAGCAAAGGCACATCGGGCTAACAGTCCCTACAATTTTGCCAAGTTTCGTGCAAATCCATTCAGCCGTTCGAGCTAAAAGTGAGTCCAACCGCCCTATGGAAAAATGAATGGGAAAAACGCGTTTTGGGACCCCCCTTTTTTCTCGGCCCCCCCTTGACGAAACCCCACCAAATTTTCAGGGGCTGCTCAGAAACAAAATGTGCCATTTTCCTGAAAATTTCAGCCGATTCCGTCCACAAACGCCAAAGTTATTAGACATAGAATTTTCAAAAGTTCCATAGACAAATAATCCTAACTATATATACCTACTGGCTATCGCCAGTAGGTAATATATATATATATATATATATATATATATATATATATATTACCTACTGGCGGTCGCCAGTAGGTAGTTATAGTTAGGATTTTTTTCAATGTTAAATCTCAAAATTCTATTTGGAATAACTTTGGCGCCGGTTGACGAATCTGCCGGAAAATTTCCTCAAAATGGCCTCGCGGCGTTCCGGTCCTTCCCTGAAAGTTTGGGGGGGAGTCGTCAAGCGGGGGCCGAGATAAAAGGGGGGTCCCAAAACACGTTTTCCCCATGTTAATTTCCATAGGGCGGTCGATTTCACTTTTAGCCCAAACGGCTGAATGGATTTCCACCAAACTTGGCAAAATTGTAGGGACTGGTAGCCCGATGTGCCTTTGCTATGTCTCAAGATATGTGCTGCAGTGGATTTTGAGTAATTAAGGTTCAAAAAAATATATATATCTATAGCAGCGCTCCGGTACGCGCACCGGTACGCGCACCGGGCGCGCCACGCGACTTGCGCGCAGAAAGCTGATTGGCTCCGGGCTGTCTGTAAACATTCTAAACAGTCCGGAGCGGCCGCCATCTTGTGTCTCGGTAGGATCGAGACACGAGAGGTGGCCAAAACAAAGAGGGAAATGACCATAAGGGGGCAGAGTAGACCCCCCCTTGACCCCCTAGGTTTGATGTGGGGGCCATAAAAGGGCCCCGCGGGGCAAAAAAAAAATTTTTTTTTTTGATTTTCGCGGGGGGAGCGCCCGGTACGCGCACCGGGGAGCGTACCGGGGAGCGTACCATGGGGAAAAAGAATGACAGTTTTAAAAGTAGCTGTTTAGAAAAAAAATGTTTAGTTGTTTTTTTATACATACACATACATATATATAAATGCATATGCACATATATATATGCATATATGTCTATATGTGTGCGTGTAGAGAGAGGTAGAGAGGTAGAGAGGTAGAGTTGTAGAGGTAGAGAGGTAGAGAGGTAGCGGTAGAGAGGTAGAGATTAGTAGAGAGAGAAGAAGAGAGAGGTAGAGAGGTAGAGAGTAGAGAGTGAGTAATAGAGCGTAGAGAGTGAGTAGTAGAGAGTAGTAGAGAGCAGTAGAGAGAGTAGCAGAGTGAGTAGTAGAGAGTAGTAGAGTGAATAGTAGAGTGAGTAGTAGAGAGTAGTAGAGAGTGAGTAGTAGAGAGTGAGTAGTAGAGAGTAGTAGAGAGTAAGTAGTAGAGTGAGTAGTAGAGAGCAGTAGAGAGTGAGTAGTAGAGAGTAGGAGAGAGTAAGTAGTAGAGAGTAGTGGAGAATATTCCAAAGTTTGGCACAGCACCACTTTCACAATGAGTCCAATCAAATCATATCACTTAGAGTACTTATTGAAGCGCTGAATCTTGGTGTATATTCAAATGCTTTTATTTTCCTTAAGTTTATGTACCACAGCCAGCCGAAACGTTTCGTTCTGTACAACAGAACTTCTTCAGGGCGTTCTTATTTCCTTCAAGTTATGTCGGTATCCCGTTGTCATATAACTAGATATTTCTTCCAAATGTTAGACGAGAGATAAGTATATTCTTATTAAAAGTGACTAGGTATCAATTTTACCCACACAATTTGGGCAGACTTGAGTAATTTATAGCATCCTCAAAGTCAGTCTTTCAAAAATTCCAAAGTATAGGACATGATAATCCAAATCCAAATGTTTCTCAAGAAAAGTCATTTACAATCGTTCGGAATATCGGTGTTTGGGCAGATATGATCCAGGGACCCCCAGTATGCAAGGGGAATTAGTCCCCCCTCTGCAAACGCGCCAGTGGCCTGCATTGCAGAGAGGTGTAACAAGGGGCATAGTCTCATTACACCTCTGCAATGCAGCCCCAGGCGCATACTGGAGGTTCCAGGTGGGCTAATTGGCCCCCAGGGGCCCCCAGTATGCAAGGGGAATTAGTTTCCCCTCTTCAAACATGCACGGGGGCTGCGTTGCAGAGAGGTGTAAAAAAGGTGTAAAAAGGGTTGTGGCTTCATTACACCTCTCTGCAATGCAGTCCCCTGGCGCATACTGGAGATTCGCCAGTGATGACATGAGTGATGTCACTGACCATGTCATGAGTGATGTAATATGTGACGTCATCAGCAGTGCATTGCAGGCGCGCAAGTTATAGTGAGTCCAACTAACTATAACGTGGGAATTTCAATGGTTTTATGTCAGTAAAATTTCCAGCTAACTATAACTGGTTTTGTCAGTGAATTTAATAGGTTTTTTAAATGCTAATTCCTAACTATAACTGGTGTGAAACCTATGGTTTTTTCAGTGAATATATATATATATATATATATATATATATATATATATATATATATGTGTATATATATATATATATATATATATATATATATATATATATATATATATATATATATATATATATATATATATATATATATATATATATATATATATATATATATATATATATATATATATACATGACCAGCTCCAGCACGCACAATCACACAGCCAGATACCGACACTGCATTTCCAGATTTTAGGTAAAGTTGTTGTTTATTTACGGGCTGTGACGCATTTCGGCAGGGTTCCATGCCTTGTTCACACAAAGAAGTCCATTACTGCATTTTACTTATATCCGTGGATATGGTCACATAGTATCATAGACATAAACAACACACTTAAAGGTTTGGATGTTGCTATTTGATTTCAAAGGTTTGAAACTTTTTTACCTTATTCTAAACAAATATACAAACTAATATTTGCACATTTATAAATATTATAAATCATTATATATATATATATATATATATATATATATATATATATATATATATAAGTATAAAAATAACATTTCTAATTTCAATGTTGATCATTCTCAAAACATTCTCTCACATTTACATGCTTCTTAAATTTCATTTTGCTAACATGCATTGTTACCGATCTCTAAATTTAATGTTTTTATATGACCATTTTATTGTTTTTATTTTTATTTTATATTTATTCAATTTGCATGCTACGTGTATAGATGTGACAATTACTAATTACTATGCTCCCTTATCGTCAAATCTACATGTGTTTAACTGTTCTCTTATTGTGCATCAACTTAATGGCCCTTGGAAATGTCTATTTTCATTGCACTTACGATGAGATGTGTCGGCAATGAGTAGGAGTTGTTATGTCTCTATGAATTATTGTATTTAAATGAAGCAATTTGGCAGAAACATTGTAATTGTGTGGTCCTGAGTGTTAAGATGTCACTTACTCAGTTGTGCCATTCACCATGTGTGTCCATAGGCAATAGTTTTTAAAACACTTAGTGCCTGATGAACGGCATACTCCTCTATACTTTGTTTTGATGTGATATAGAAGTATTTTTCCAAGTGGTATATGCATGTATCTAATTGGTGTAGTGTTGCATTAAAAAGCAAGTGCAAGTCTCACTATATTCAATTGAGTTTCTCCTGAGTGCAATTTTGCTTTTAAAGTGTATACGCAGTCATGAAGTTACACACACGCACAGTAGATTGAATTTTTCTAATGCATTCACTCTTGACTCCTATGTGCCAGAACATCTGTACAAAACATTGTTTGTTTTATAAAGTGCAAGTGCCTTAGATACCGTCAAGGTTGGAATATCAGTATGTACTGTAAATGTCTACATGCTGAATTTTTCAGCTATTAGATCATAATTGCCTGAACACAAACACTCTATACATACTATAACACTCCAATAAAAGTATAACTATTCAAATTATAAAGACTCACAATAAATGTTGGGACCCTAATAGGTGCAATTTTGCATCAATGTGCAAATGCAGTTTAGTATCATTATAAAAACCCACAATAGTTTTAATCTCATTACTCATTCTTCTGGTAATGTGCTAATATGTAGTCTCAGATGTTTCAAAGTGCAACTGCATCAGTTCAAATTGTTACTAATGTAAAGAGCAAATGCATTAGCTAAAAACACTGTTGGAGTGTCAGCATAAAGTGAAAGTGGCTATATATAATGCTTATTCAAAAGTGTCAGTGCAGTGTAGGCAACATCAATCATACAGGTAATACCCAAATGCATACCCATATGTTTATCAAGTGATCTCATTTCCTAATTACGTTACCTTATCAATTTGCAAATATTGGGGCATAGTCTTAAAAACTAATTTGTTTATGTGAAAATACATAACCATATCATAAAAAACATAATATCTTGATCGGACATTATTAACATTTTTCATTTTTTTTTCTCTCTCATTCTAAAATGGATTGGTAATTTTCGTACATTTCCTACTCAAGATGGACATACATGTCTTCTTCTAAATTCAGGCCTCGAGGTCTCCTGCTATCAAACATTAGCATATATTGGGATTCTAGTTGCCTGAGCTTGATTTCACGGTTCCCACATCATCTATTTCTGGGGATTGAATCAATTACATAGTACGACAGCTCCTCCACATTGCCTCCATGGACCTCATTGATGGGATGGGCTACTGGGTATGACTTTACCCTGTTTTTTCACGGCCCTGAGGTGCTGGCGAATCCTAACATGTGCCATGTGGATTGTATTACCCATATAGATCTTGGGGCAGGTGCATTGAAGGACATACACTACATGGTCACTCCTACAATTAAAGAAATGTGGGATTTTCTATGGTTTATTCATTAATGGTTGTCCGATCTCCCTTTTGTTCACTCCAATCTTGCATGCCTTGCACTTAAAATACTTGTTAAAGCCTGTATTCACTCTCAACCAACTGTCAGTTTCAATTACCTCAGAGCTATTTTTCACCAGCTGCCTCATGGATTTAGATCTTCTAAAGGAAATTAGAGGTCTGCGTGAGACTAAGCTATTCAGTGTTGAATCTTCTTTACCTAGATGCCAATGCCTATTCATACAGTCTCTCACCCTTGAATGATTCAAATTCCCTTCTTTTTGTCTCCTGCTTGTTTCTTTCCCTTCTTTTCTTCAAATATAATATCCTCTTTAGGCAGTCCATCCACTTTACTTAGTGCTTGGTTTAAAACTTGCTGACTACAACCCCTCTCTCTGAATCTTTGTGTTAGATCAGATTGAGCTTGTTTGAGAGAGGTTATCTCTCTACAATTCCTTTTCATATGGAGATGTTCTGCATAGGGAATGCTTTGTTTCAGTTTTTGTGGGTGGAAACTACTCGAGTGTAGGGTAGAGTTCCCTGCAGTGGGTTTTCTGAAAGTGTTTGTGTGCAAGCTGTCCTCTTTCATAAAAAATTCCAAGTCTAATAAATGCACATGTGATTTGCTGATGGTGCTTGTAAAAGTGAGATTTAGCGAATTGGTATTCAGAGTTGCTATAAAGGCATTGGCCCTCTTTATAGACCCCCTCCAGATGATGAACAAATCGTCAATAAAACAAAACCAAACCTTAACATTTTTTTTCCACTGTGTCTTGTGTTCAACCCTGAGCCCCTGCTCCTTCCACCATCCCATGTGAAGATTTGCATAGCTGGGGGCGAAGCAGGTGCCCATGGTCGTGCCCCAAGTTGCCTGTAAGTGTCCTTGCTAAATAGGAAAAAGTTGTTCTCCAGGCATAATTCAGCCATTGGGATCAGCATCTCAGAGTGTTGGTATAAATGTATAAGTCTGGTGACCAAAAAGGGCCTAAGATCCCTTAGGCCATACTTATGTGCAATACTCATGTACCACAAGGCCACATCTAGTGTTATTAGCAGATCTGATTCTTCCCAAAGGACACTGTGCAACTTCTGCAGAAAATCCCTGGTGTCTTGAATGTAGGCGGCAGAGACTTTAAAATTTCTTGCAGGGCGTGATCTATGTACCTTGATGAGGTTTTGAATAAACTACCAATGGCCGATATTATGGACCTGCCAGGAGGGATTAGCATGTCCTTATGGATTTTCGGTATGAGGTACAAAACTGGTGTTATCGGGTCATCTACTTTTAGATATTGATATTCTCCCTCTGAGATGAGCCTCATATCCCTCCATCTGGCTAGTTCCTTGTGATATTTATTCTTAACTTCTAAAACATTGCTTTGCGCTACTCTTTGGTAACACTTAGTGTCTTTCAGCTGCAATTTGGCCTCCTCGTTGCACTTTCACAGGGGCCACAGGACTACATTGCCACCTTTATCCGATTGTCAAATTACAATATCAGTCCTGGATCTCAATTTGTCCTTGATCTTTAAACAGCTTATTTCCTCTTCTTTCATGCCTCTACAATAGTTTTACTAGATTCTATATATAGTTCCTTCAGGTCCCTGATCACTCAGTCTGAGAAAATATCAATTGAGTCTCTCAGAAGGGTCCTTACAAAGGTTGATCTCTTTTTGAAGTCAGTTCCACTACTTCCATAAATATCTATACCCAATCTGTTAGCAGTGTCCTTACATGATGTTGCCACGTCGGGATCTTCAGTTGCCCATTCCAACATATCGAGATCCCTGAGCAGGTTTAAATCATCTACCACCAGGTTACTCCGTGTCTTATGGTCAGTATACTCTTGCATCCTGTCCTAACTGCCAGGTCGGCTGTTAAAATGTTTCTTCAACTTGAGTTTTCTCACACATTCATATCAGTCAACTTGTGTTTGGGCATAGTTGTAGTTTATTCTTTTGCAAAAGCTAGACCTAGTGATAGCATATTGATATCTGCTTCAGACAGTGTCAGGTCAGATAAATTGATAACTGTAGTGGGTGTTGCTAATATTTTCTCTGTTTGTTGTCTTCTGTTTTCACACCCGGGGTAATTCCATAACTCCTCCTTCTTCTCTTGCATTTCCTCTGGATCCCCGCCATCTTCCCCTTTGCCTTGTATTGATAGTCCGATCCAGACCTAAAAAATGCATCTCTTCAAATACAGTGAATGGTTTTTCCAGGTTGCTAACACTTGTAGCTCTGGCATCATCCTCGAGGTCCGTGTCTACCTCAGAGCTCCACTTTGAGCTTGTATCTGCTGCCATTCTTTTCTTATCTTTACTTCTATTTTATTAGGTTGCGTTGCTGGATAATTTCTGGTGACGCAGAGAGTCAAAACGTCTTGCAAACGTATATATTTGGCCCCTTTGGTAATCTAAAAGATCCCTGGTAAATTTGATCCCCTTTCTGTCTTTGATGCTTTTCTCATGCTTGTTTAGTTTAATCTCATGTCTTTTTCAAATTTCGCAACATCTTCTGATTTAGCCAAATTGTTTAATTCTTGTTGCAATTTTTTAATTTTCTCTAAAATCTTCTCTCTGTCTAGTTTTGCTAATTTCACCAAAATCCTCATCATGTTCTTAGAGGATTGTGAGCTGTTGTTGGCCCATTCTTGTAATATCTCTGGTTCAGGATTTTCTAATGTTGGGGCAATTAATATCCTTAAACCTCGAGGGACTCTTCCCACCTCAAGGTATTTTTCTAGGGATCTGATTTCCCACCATTTTGATATTTCTGTATGTCTGAGCTTTTCAAGTTTGCGCATTCTAATTTGCGTGTCAATTTCCTTCGGTACATTTTCAGCTATCAATGCTTTATTGGTGCTGCTCTCTCTTCATCAAAAACAGCTTCTGCAGCCTCTTCAGGTAGTCTGACCCAATCCTACATTGTTGCTTGTCTGGCAATGCTTGTAACTATTTGCAGTGCTTACCAACGGCTCTGTGACCTAGCACTAGCCCTTTCCTTATTGCAAATACACTTTGACTGGAGCTTGCCTATTGCCTATATATATACACGAGCTGCTAAATTGGATGGACCACTTGAGGGAAGAGCAGCATGTCGGCCAAATAATCCGATAACAAACCAAAGTGGTGCTTTCAGTTTGGTTTGGTATTGAATGAATAAATGAGCAATTGGTATAGCGCAAACTAAGCCCAAGGGCGTCAAGGCGCTGTATACGGACCGGCCACAAGCAACATCAGAAATCATGCTTAGACCTGCCTCTTGGGAAACAACCAAGTCTTAAGAGACTCGCAAAAAACAGAATGTACTTGTTGCCCCGAGAGGGAAACAGGGAGAGAGTTCCACGCCTTGGCAGCTGTCAGCGAGAAAGCTCTCCCCCCATCTCAATCTTTTAAACCTCGGAACCACAAGGAGATTGCGGTTTCCTGACCTAAGGTTCCTTAAGGGCGTATACCTTTTTTATAATGGCTTTAAGGCCAGATGGGTCTAAGCCATAGTATACGTTGTGGGTGAGGCTAAGGGTCTTAAACAGAACTCTAGGGTCCACCGGGAGCCAATGCAACAGACTGAGAGAAGATGAGACCGATTGATGCTTAGGAAGATTCAGAACCAGACTTGCAGCGGCGTTTTAAACCAGCTGCAGGCGGTGAATCTGACCCTTGTTAATGCCCAAATAAAGGGCATTACAGTACTCTAATCTGGCCAGAATCAAAGCCACAACCACCCTTTTTCGGCTTCAAATGACAAAAACTGGGATATATTTCTTATAATACGAATAGGCCCGAAACAAGTGCACACAGTCCTTGAAACCTGCAGAGTCAGAAAAAGGAAATCATCAATAATGACTCTGAGGTTTTTCCCATGGGGGACAGGGGTAGGGCAGGTACCCAGGGAGTCAGGCGACCACTCACCCGACCAGATGTCCGGGCCTTCCCCAAAGATCAGGACTTCAGTCTTTTCACCATTCAATTTAAGATAGTTATGAACCATCCAGGATCAGACTGCTATCATACAGTCTTTAAAATTTGCGCAGAGTTCCTGACCTTTTGCGTAACAGATACCATGATCTGGGTGTCGTCCGCATAGGATAGCACCTCAAGCCCAAAGGCTTTCACCACCCTTGCCAGCGTGGCCACGTAAATGTTAAACAAGGTAGGGCTCAGAGAGGAGCCCTGGGGCACTCCGCAGGCAAGGGCTCTTAGGAAAAACTCCCCATTCTGACTGATTGGAACCGCTCACTAAGAAAAGAAGCAAGAAGATCCAGTGCCCGGCCCTGAACCCTATCTCCTTGAGGCGTTCCACCAATCTCTGGGGGGACAGGGTATCGAAAACAGCGGTAAGATTGATTAAACTCAGGAGAGTGGTATGACCCACATCCACCTGACCTCGAATTTTGTCCAGCAGCATTGTGAGTGCAATCTCCGTACTGTGGGAGCTTCTAAAATCGTGTTGAGAGTCATCTAAGATCTGATGGTCCCTCAGGTAAGCGCTCAAATGTGAATTGAGGTGAGATTCAAGAATTTTTGCGGGAAGGGGAGAAGGGAAATAGGACAGACATTTTTAAGACAAGAAGGATCTAGTGAGGGCTTCTTAAGTATGGATCTGACTACTGCAGCCTTCCAGATCAGCGGGTAAAGTCCTGAGGATATGGCTACGTTCAAAACTGTCATGAAGTGATTTGATTTGATTTGGTTGATTTGATTTATCCATTTGTAAAGCGCACGAATGCCCGGAGGCGTCTTGGTGCTATTAAAGACTGCACACTTCTGAGACGGGCAACCTAGATAACCGCAGTGAATAGCCAAGTTTTGACTGCTTTTCGAAAGGACCCCAGAGATGGGGTATTTTTTATAGATAGAGGCAGCCGGTTCCAGGCCCGTGCTGTGTGCACCAAGAAACTTCTTCCGCCCCAACTGGCCCGTCTAAATTTCGGGACTCTGATTAGTTTCAGTTGGCTGGATCTAAGAAGCCTGGCCGGTTCGTACAGTTTCAAGTGGGTCTTCAGGAATTGTGAGCCTGATCCCTGAAGCGCCTTATAGGCCAGGCACAACGATTTGACTGCACCCTTTTTACTATTGGGAGCCAGTGCATGGTGTTTAGTTTGTTGGCAATTGGCTCATATTTAGGGATGCCAAGCACCAGCCTTGCGGCTGCATTCTGCAGGCGTTGTAATTTGGCTAGGATGTGTACTCTAGCCCCGGCGTACAGACCATTCCCATAATCCAACCTCGACAAGGCTAGAGCTGTCACCACTGTCTTTCGTGAATCCTCTGGTACGTACGGCAGTATTTATTTTATCATCTTTAAGATGAACCAGACTGTTGAGGCCAGTATGCTGGCTTGGGCATCAAATGAAAGTTTGGTGTCAAGAGTAATGCCCATATTTTTCACTTTTTCTGACAGATCTGGACAGATGCCCAGGTTATCAGGCCACCAGGCCGGGGACCAGATGTTTGCGTCACCCCCCAGTAGCATCACCTCGCTCTTGTCCCCATTAAGCTTTAGGCAATTATTCAGCATCCACTGGCTAACCTGTGACATACACAATTTAAATTTTTCTGCCGTCTCATTCTCTTCCTTGCTGATAGACACCACTATCTGGGTGTCGTCGGCGTAGGATACTGGAGTAAAGCCACAACCCCTTATAATTTCTGCCAGTGGTGCAACATATAAATTAAAAGGGGTGGGACTCAAAGAGGACCCCTGAGGAACCCCACATGGTGAACTAAATAATTTGGATTTTGCCTCTCCTAGTTCTACCGAGAAAGTTCTGTTCCCTAAATAGGATGTGAGGAGGGCACAGGTTGAGTCATGGACCCTTGCTTCTCTCAGACGGTTCAGGAGAGTCTCTTGGCTGACCGTATCGAAGGCCGCCGATAGGTTTAATAGAACCAAGGCGGCCTTCCCTCCATCATCCAGCACACTCCTGAGTTCTTCCACCGCCGTGAGCAGTGCCGTTTCCGTTCCGTGTCCCTCACGAAAACCAAATTGAGAGTGATCCAGCTAGTTACCCTCCGCCAGATATCTAGACAGCTGTTTATTTAGAAGTTTCTAGAGAATTTTTCCTGTGAAAGGAATCCTGGCTATGGGTCTATAGTTGCCTGGTTCCTCGCAATCTACATTCAATTTTTTTAAGAGTGGCATCACCGATATACTTTTCCAGGCATCTGGGAAAGTACCGGTTTTTAGGATTTGTGAAAATAGTTTTTCCAATAACGAGCTCAACTGCTCTGGGAAGAGCTGCATCACTTTAGGCGGACAGGGGTCCATTGGGCTGCCTGAACTAGTGGAAATCACCTCCTGCAGGATTTGATCTGCTGTAGGCGGAGTAAATTGAAACAATGGGGTTTGTGCTGACCGCTCAGCTATTTTTGTTGGGTATGAAAAAACCTGAGCTGAGTTAGCTGAGTGGAGGGTCTTGAAGGAATCGAAGACCGAAGATACCTTGTTAACAAAAAATTCACCAAATGAGTTACAAAAATCTGAAGCCATTTTCAATTTTTGATAATTTTTTTACAGTGGAAAAGAGAGCTTTACTAGAATTTTTTGACTCATTAATTTTTTGCACAAAGTATTTGCTTTTTTCAGTCATAGTCAGTTTTTTATCGATGGCTAGGATCGCTTTGTATTCTTCTTTGAGCTTGGTGTCATAATTTGTTCTCCACTTTTTCTCAGCTCTTCTGCAGATCTGTTTTTGTGCCTTCAGTGCTTCTGAAAACCAAGGCTGTGAGGGAGGTTTTCTTTTGAAAATCACTCTCTTTTGTGGGAATGCATTAAATTGCTTACAGGCTATATTGCTGTCCGAAGCAAGATCTGGGTAGGATAAACAAAGTTTATCAAGAAAAGTCTGTGAGTTGACTTTTGACCAGTCTGGATAGGTGGCTTTCCTAAGAGCTTCAACGGGCCCTCCCATTTCTTCTTTAATTTCCAATGAGAAGGTGACCAACTTGTGGTCCGACCATGGGACTTAAAGAGTGCCTATTTTGCTTATGTCCTGACAGGAGGTAAAAATGCCATCCAAAGAATGGCCAGCACAGTGAGTGTCTAGAAGAACCTTTTGGTCCGGGGCAAAATTAGCTAGTGCATCCTTAAATGAGGCTACCTTGGGGCCGAAAGTTTTCTCCAGGTGTGAATTAAAATCTCCCAGAATGGTATAGTCAAGACCTGTTACACTGGATTCTAAGAAAGGACTTAGTAACTCAATCAATGGAGTTTTGGCACTGGGAGGTCTATTGATTAATAGGCCATTAAACGTATAGTTGTTAGTGATCTTGATCTGAAAGATCAGTGTTTCACAGTCCGGATTGCTACCTTTTTCTGAACTCTTGATCCTAAGCCCATCTCTAGCTATAATTGCTAATCCCCCCCCATGTTTCCCTTTTCTGTCCGCTCTACAAATGGAGAAACCATCTGGAATTACCAAGGTCAGATCACCATCAGAGGCTTCGTCTGCCCTGGTTTCCGTAATAAACAGTAGGTCAAGGTATTGGCTTTCGATCAGTTCCGCCGTGTGAGTATTGTGTTTGACCAGTGACCTGTCATTAATTAAACCTGCCTTAATGATGGTGAGTCTGCAATCTGATATCTTGGACTGTTTGTGGGGCGAGATTGACTCCCCAATAGATGAGAACGCAAAGGTGCGAGAGCAGCCCGGACAGTTTTTACATTCCTTGTGCAACTCGATAACAGGGCAAGAAGCTCTAGGTCTTAGCGAGAGGAGTTCCTGACTAGAGTACATCAGCTTCCTCCTTTCAAGATGGATTTGGCCAGGGATTACGGCCCTGGGCACGGTCCCGGCGCGGACGGGCGCAGACGGGCTTGCCTTTGGCACGCCTTCGGCGCGCCGGCGGCGCGCCCACTGCGCTCGTTCGCTGCGCGGCTGAGAGGATGAGGTCATTCTATGCTGACAGGGGGTGGGATCATCCGGCCAACTGCACTGTCAACCTGCACCTTCCCTAAGATGGCAGCAAAACTATCTGTCAGTTTCCCCTCCCAGCGCCTAATCGGCTGCAGAGGGCAAGGCCACTACAATGAATGGGAAAAGGTAAGTGGGATGTGCAAATAAGAGCAATGGAAACAATTTTAAAACAATTTTTAAAAAGAAGCGCTGTATGCTGCTCCCGGCTTCCGCCTCAGAAGAGAAGTGGGGGATGAATGTTGATTTTGCTCTTTTCACGACTTTGAGGGGACATGGATCCAGGGGAGACCCGGATTTCATTCCTTCAATCAGCAGATCTACAGCATCAGTTGTAAGCTTAGGGAAAGTGCAAAAACTCCCTGAGGTGAAATGGCTGGGACCGCTATTGAGGAGAGAGTATCTGACATAATATCAGGTATCTGAGTAGCTATGCATAGTGCTACATTATTGGCTATATAGTGGAAGGCGCTAGGCTGATACATGTCAGCCGTGATTATTGTAATTTAATAAACCCTGGGCGAAGCACTACGCTACGCTTCCATAGTTTGCGAAGTTTGCGCTACTTCACACTACGTGAATTGCACACAGCACAGTGCAAACACGCGTAGCATAGTGCAGTGTTCATTTTTTGCTTGCTCGCGGTCCTCAAAGGCAAGTTGGCGACCACGAGCGAGCAAAATGACATCCCGGTGAGACTTTTTCCTTGTTCTCGATTAGCAACATCAAGTTACCGAGCAAGCGTGGAAAATAAACCTCCCGACGAGATTCTCAACACGGGGAGATCAGGTTTCTCATTGCGAGTGGTCGCGTAGGCCCGTGACCGCTCGCAATGAGAAACTACCAGTCCGCATTAAAAAAGCTGCTGCTCGAGTAGAAATCTACTCGAGCGGCAGAAAACTACCGCTTGCACTGTGCAAGATGCAGTTTGCACTGATTGCACAGTGCGGACAAGCATCCGGCATTGTGCAATCAGAGCGAACAGCATCTTGCACAGTGCACTACGCAGTTCGCGTAGCTTGCGTAGTGCTAGTGCGAAGTGCACTTCGCGTAGCTACGCATAACGCAACTACATGAACTACGCCCAGGGTTACATTTAATGCACCTTTGCATGTTTCATTTGTCCTTGCCAGGGTGGAAATAAATCTTAACTTATGCACAACATTTTACTCTCTGTACCTCCTTTTCTTTACTGGTGCAGTCAAGATCGCAGGATGAGGAAGCAGCAGCATGGATTGAGACATATACATATGTATATATATATTAACATTTCTTTAATTAAAAAACAAATATTAAAGTGAAGTTATATTCATGGCTGGAAATAATTTATTACTATACATTAACAAAAACTAGAAATTCATTGGCAAAAAAACGAAGGTTACATTTTTATTAAAGTAAGGCCCAGTAATAATATTTAACTTTACGTTTGAAAAAACCTTAGCAAATCATTGAAAAAAAGGATGGTTAAAGTTTTAATTAGGTAAACATGTCAGTAAAAACCAAACATTTTAAATTTAAAAAACATTGATATTCATCAGTTATAGCTTACTGAGCAACTATAATTTGTACCCAGGCCTTGCTCTGTTTATGACCTCACATCACTAATGGCATATTAATTGACATTATTGATTACATCAATGATGACATATCAAATCACTGATTTCATCATCCAGTTAGCATGATAATTTGTTATATGCTTCTTACAGTGAAGGTATTCAGTGAGCTACATGTAGAGCAAAGTACCTAGTATTACTTGTAGTGGTAATGTGTGTAAGCTTTTGTACAATGCTTGGCCTTCTAAGGAGACTTGTATGTGTGGAGGGTATAGGCTCTCTGAAGAGTTGGCAATAGAACAAAGGCTGTGCATAGAATAGCTTTCACCACCTAACAGGGTTAGAGAGTATGTAGCAAGTGGACTCTCCATGGAACATTGTGCACAGGCAAATGACTGTGAGTAGGTTTTGTCACTAAGATTTTTGTTCTACACTATCCTGTTACACAACCATTCTCTTTGAGGAAACATGAGATGTCCCTGATGAGAAGAGTTTATTTATGAGTGCAATTCGGAATTAAATGTTCTCCTAACATCCTGCTTCACTTGCCATTTGGTCCATGGTGAGGTCAAAGTGGAGGTGGCTGCTGGTGTTGAGTCAAGTTCCATCTGGTTCATCAAGCTGCTTCCTGTTTTTCTACTTGGTCACTGCACTGTTGCAGAATGGAATTGCAACTATGCCATGTGTTGTGCTGAGCTCCCACAGGATTTCATCGGCTACTGTTGTGTGCCTGCTTTCAATAGAGGAGGACCAACTTGGTTGGCCTGTTGAAATTAAGTAGTGTCTGGGATTGCCACTAGCTATGGTGATGCCAGATGGCTGAAGAACTTCAGGGCCATAATCTGCCTTGATGTGGTGTTTCAGATATGACTGCTGCTTTCTTTCCCTATCCCCATTGCTCCACTACTCATGTTGGTGTTGTGAGGGTCATGAATGTTTTTTTCTAGACACGTGCATAGGGAGGGGAGTTTTACTTTTTCTATTTTCAATGGCCGGGGTGCCAGTCCATCTGAGAGACTGAATGGTTCCTTGGAACATTCTTCGAGTTTGTATTCTGAGGAAATAATCGATGAAACTAAAGATTAATCTGCTATTTTCAACTGAAATCAAAGATGTCGGTTAGTGTCCACTGAAAAAGAAGATTTAAAGGCATTTTGGTCTGTAAGCTACATGAAGTAATGATATTAAGGTGGTCCAATGAAATGAACTGGAAGGGCAAAAGATAGGGGTTGGTGGTGCCTAAAGAGCAATAGATAAAAGGTGGATGTGAAATCGAAGTGCCTTCTCAGAAATGTCCAACTCTATTGATCGTGTAGGAAGTGGTATATCTATTTCGTTTACAATTGTTGAACAATAGCTACATAGTCAATTATTAAATATGGATAAAGACATCCCTTTCAACTCAATGGACAG
This sequence comes from Lissotriton vulgaris, assembly GCF_964263255.1. Classification (NCBI taxonomy): domain Eukaryota; kingdom Metazoa; phylum Chordata; class Amphibia; order Caudata; family Salamandridae; genus Lissotriton; species Lissotriton vulgaris. Next base: position 1,479,461,032 of record NC_141689.1, read on the forward strand.
AATCAAGGGATTTGAGAGAGTCAGGTCAAAAGACTGCAAGCAATTAGGAGTACCAGGAGTGATGATACCCGAAGACGTCAGACTTATCCTTTCAGTAATTTACAATAACATTGCTATTTCTTTTTTTAACATTTGGTTTGTACTCATTATGCAGCAGGTTGGAGTTTTCAAGGAGGATGATCTCAGAGACTGATGACCTCCTACCTATACGCCTCAACCTGAGTAAGACCTTTATACCATCATGTTCCTTAATCGTTACAGATTCTGGTAAATCCCAAGATTGGATAATGGACCTCAATGCATTGGGCTCCTTCTGACCTGTTATCCAGCCCTTCCCAGCAATCACTCTTTCCACTAGTTCTCTAATGGAACCCATAACGCCGCCTTCTTTGGTGTAGAGCTGTCACTGTCTTACTTGCCAACTTGCATAACAGAAAGGGCCCAGTCAGTAAGGATTGGGGCTGTAGAAGCTAACCATTTCATGCAGATCTCCCTTCTTGCAAGTAGGATCAGCACAAATAAAAGTATCTTTGCTTCTTATGGAATTCAACACTTATCCCTTTATCTACTAAGATGCCAAAAATTATCAGTGCAAGGCTTACCTCAACTTCTTTAACAAGCATCTTAGATAAAGCGTTTTTCACAGAAGAATTGAATCCTGGAGCACTGCATAAATGTGAAAATCATCTGCCATCTTTAGACCACATCTAGGACAGGACTTCACTATTTGTTTTCCAAGTTTTGACACCTTTTTCTGTGTCCAGTGTACTCTGTTCAATGTAAACAGATGGTTTTTCCTGAGAGTTGTAGATTTCACAGACTCACGTAAAGTAGACATAGATACTTGTCAGAGAGACGTATTAATTCCAACTGAGGGAGATTCCATTTCTACAATTCCTCCAGCAATGTGAAGTCCTCATCACTGCCTTGCACTATCCTCCATTACCATTTGGCCTCCTCTCTCATTATAGTGGAGCTTCCCTGTAGGAATTCCTCCCACTTAGCATCCCCTTTACTAACTGCAGCTATCCCCGTGCCAAGCTGGCCAGTTGATAGCACTTGAATCTAGATAGTCTATTTCCTGTTATCCGTCATAGAACTTCCCAAGACATCAGGCTACCTCCCTTGATAATTTGCCCCAACTTTCTGACATCCTGTTGACAATCTGGAGTTCCAGGAAAATTTCATCAAGGGTCAAATTCACTAAAGTAAGATATTCAAAATAATCATCTGATTTACACTGAAAATCTACATGAAGCTTGTAGCGTCTTTAGTCTGACTTTTGAAAAATCTAGTATTCTCGAATTTATACAAAAAGTGCTTGTCCCATAAGACTAGTTTTTCAGCTTGGCTTGGAAATAAGCCCTGTCTGTGAGTGGTCCTCTCCCCTTTGCAACATTCAAATGTACTTTAGCTGGAAAGCTCAGCATTAACATGGAAAGTCTGGGCAGCTATACCGCCATCAATCACTCTCCTTCTGAGTTTTTTCCAGGAAATTCTAACTCCCCTGGTGGCCCAGATGAAACTACTCACTTCTCCCTGTAAGTTCATCAGGATCAACATATTTATGATGTTAGCCTTCCCAGAGATCATGAGCGGGAGACACATCCATAGCCTCAGAAGCCTCATAGTATCCATTATAACTTTATTAAAATGTACTTAAGTCATCTTGTCCAGATCCTGTACCACTGTTATCTCTAGGTATCTGATTTTTTTTTTAGAAGGGCCTGTCACACAAGGTATTCCATGCCTTAGTGTTTGTGACTTGACTAAGTAGCCTAATGCCTTGCCAAAGTCTTCTAGTGTTTGCTGAATATTAGGATATGAAAATGCTAACTTAGACATATAGACCATCAGACCATCATTGTATAGGCCACCTGCATCTTGCATCTGTTACATTCAAATGGTATGATGCCTAATTTCTCCCTAATTCTTATCACTAATGGTTTGATAGGTCAAATCTTCCATTCACAATGATTCCTGCAGTCAGCTGTCTATAAATTGATTGCATTGCTCTTGAGAAAACCTTACCCAAATCATTATGTTGGATCACTTTGTTCAAGAAAGGTTAAGTCCCTCTGTCAAACGCCTTAGCAGCTTTAAAAGTTACATTTGTTAGTTTTACCTTCCCATCTATTGCCATATGCACCACCCCCAACAGGCCATGTGTGAGTTTGTGTAGCTGCCATCCACTTATGAACCCCTTTTAGTTCTCATATGTTAGGTGCCCAATCTCTTTTCCAGTCTCAGTGCCAAGATATGTGTGTAGATCTTATAGTCACAGTTCAGCAGTGACATGGGTTTATACGATTCACAAGGTTTTGGGTCCTTGACAGAATTCAATATCACACTTATTGTGGCCTCTTCCCATGACCTCAGTGAGTTGTTTCCTCCTGAGAAAATGTAATCCAACAATCTAAATTTTATCAGGAGTATCTCCTCCACCATAGTGATGTACAGCTCATTATAGAGAGCATTGGGAATGAAGCCTTCCTTCTTTTTAGCTCTCTGATTGCCACCCCCTTTTTCTTGTATTATTTCCTGATTAAAGCACTTTTTGGGGTGAGCTCAAGTTTAGGAATCCACATCTCCCAGGGCCAATTCTCTATTCACTCATCCCATGCCTCCAAATCCTCAGTATATAAGTTTTTAAAGAAATCATTGAAAGCCTGTCTAATATCTTTCTCTTCAGGGCCCATTCCCCTGAATCTCTTTCCTTAATACTCCTGATAATGTTCCTTGTGCTGTACACCTTCATTTTCCAGGCTAGTAATTTTCCACACCCTTCCCCATACTCATAGTAGGCTTATTTATTAGCCTCCCATTTTCTGCACCAGATACCATTCAAATAACCAGGGAGCCCTTCTTTTGCCTCTCTAATCTTGGTTTTAAGAGTAGTTGGGTCTTGCACTCCAGCCTGGGAATCCCATGCCTTATGTGCTCTTCCAATTCTCTCCTCCAAGTCACCAATTTTATGCATAGACTCTCTATGTTTTCAAGTCACTATACTTCTAATATCCTTCCAATGAAAGCCTTGAAGGTATCCCAGATTATGTGCAAAGGGTCTGAACCCATTTTCATTTCAAAGTACATCTTCGTATCCTGCCACAACTGAATGATGAGTTACTAAATGACTTATTTAAGGTCCACCTTTTGCCCAGCTTCAAATGTATTCACTGCTGATTGGTCGGACAAGTGTTCAGGGAAATGACTCACTGCCTTCACTCTATTGACCATTCTAGCATCTAAAAGGACGAAGTCAATTCTGTAAAAATTGCCATATTTCTTATAATGGAACATGAAACTTTTATCACTGTCCGCCCTTTGCCTCCACACATCACATAAGCCTAGAATGATCCTTCATCAGTAGCCTCACTTGAGCTACCATCCTTGGAGAGTTATCTGATTTCCTTTTGGTGGAATTATCCAAAGCAACATCGAGTATTACATTAAAGTCTCCCCCCATCACTACCAGTATTAGGAGCTCAAACTACTGGCGATATTAAGCTTGGAGAGGACCAGGGTCATCATTATTCAGGCAGTAAAAAAACCCTACAGCGTTCTAGATGTTATGTATCTTAATTTTTGCTATCGACCACCACCCACTGGCATCTGCTGTATCCTCTCCCAAAGTAGCCTGGACTAATTTTTCAACCAAGATGACCACCCTCTTAACACAACACGCCTGATCTGTACAAGCAAATTCACTGACCCATTTTGCTCCTTTAGTGCTTCTTTGCACTCCTTTGTCAGAAAATGAGTCTTTTGTAAGATTATTATACCAACTTCCGAGCGCCTTAAATACTCAAAGAACTTCCTCCATCTACGTGTTTCTATTATTCCATTCACATTCCATGATAGGACCTTCAATGCAACCTCTTTATCTCCCCCTGCCTTTTTTCCCATAAACCTAGGTGCCTGAGGTTACGTTCTTGAAAGCCTGCCCACCACTCTTTTGTCTTTCACTTTATGTCATCATTAAATGCATATTAGGATCTTTTGGGGGGGGAGAATCTTTCCCACTAATGCACCCCTCCCAGTGTCTCATCTTCCTCACACCACTTAACGGTGACAACTCTGTGCTTATATCCTCTCCGGGGAACCTTCCATTCTAATATTTAAGGTACTTTCAATATATCCATTTGAGTTCTCACTATAATACCAGTCTTACTGCTTTTGCACTTTGATTTTCATTAGGTTTTTCACCTCTACCTTTCTTAGTTCTCTGAGGTTAAGCATGCAGTTTTCCTACATGATTTTAAGAGTGCAGGAGACCCTAGCTGAACTGTAGCTCTCAGCTCAATATTTTGAAATGACTGACCTGATATGAAAGGGCCACATTTCTGTGTTAAAGCTATCTGCTTTTAGAGCCATTGCAAAAATCTGGTCTTTTGGGGAGTAGGACTTAAAGTTGACTAAAATCTTCCTTGTGTTTTTCCAATTTGGATATTTTCTGAAAGGGTCTCAATGTACTCTCTCTATCTCTGCAGATAAATCACTAGAATCTAATGATGGAATGAACTTTAACATTAGGTTTGTCACAAAGCTTCTTATATCTTACACTTCTGCTCCCTCTGGAATATTCAGCAATCTCACATTATCGCACCTTGCATTGTTCTCTAGAGTTTCCAGTTTGTCACAGAGCTTTTCCTCACATTTTTTCTGAATATCTTCCCGGTCTACCTTCCGTTCTCCCTCAAAAACCTCCAGAGAAGCATCTAACATGTCCATTCTTTGCAATAACATATCCATTCTCCCTTCTAGTGTCTCACATGTACCTTGTAGGATTGCCTGATTCTTCTCAGAAATTGTGAGTTTAAATGTTACTTCTTCCATTAGACTCGCTAGAAACCTCTCAATCCCTGCCTGCCCAGTAGAGTTTGGTGAGGTCTCCCTATGAGATCATGGTACATTGTCCTGGCCCGAGTTGAGGCCCATCTCTGCTAAACTCTGAAATCTATATTCTGTGGGTAACCAAACTATAGTCTCTTCTACATTTACAGACTCTCAAACTCCCCTTCTTCTATCTGCATAGTGGGTATATTCTTGTGCCTGTCATCTGAGAGTTTCTGCTAGTCGAATGTTAGTTAGCTTGACTCCTTCAGGACACCACTTTTAAAAAATACCTTAAGGAAGGGGTGATCTTTGCATTGTGTAGGGTTTTTCTGTGCACCCCCAAATTGTTTTATCTGCTCTATTTTTGCCTCTGGTTGTGGTGAAGAAAAAGAGGGGTGATCTCTAAATTAACTAAATTAGGGGTACTCGTGTTTCGGGTCATAGGATTAGACACTGCTGCAGAAACAAAAAAAATAAGGGGAGTAACCAATTGCCTACTCTACGAGTTTGTTCATTCACTGTACCAGCATTCACTGGCCTTTTTCGTTTTGGGTTCTGTTAGAAATGGGGATCTCTAATTGGCAATGATGTTCACCTTTGTCCAAGTAAGGCCCTTCTTCCTAGTTAGGGTAAGGGGGATACACGTCTAAAATAACCCATGCTTACCCCCTTGGTAGCTTGGTACAAGCAGACAGGCTTATCTCCGAGGCAGTGTATAAATCATGTGTGTACACACACAGTAATACAGTGAAAAAGCGACAAATGGACACCACACCAGTTTAGAAAAATTAGTAAACTTTATCTAATTCAAACATGACCAAAACAACAAAAATCCAACATACAATAATCAAACCATGACTTTTAGAAGGTAAAAACAGTTCTGTCTATATCAAACTATAGATGCGACACTTTCAACACAAAGTACCTGGGGTGCATCAAAATCATAAACAAAAACAGTTGCATGGAAGGTGATGCATAGGTTCCTTACACCCAGGGAAGGTGATGTGTCGGTGCCATGTTCCAGGGGAGGTGATGCGTCGGTTCCTTACTGCCACGCAGTGGAGATGATGCGTTGGCTCCTTACTGAACAGGAGTTGATGCATCGGCTTCTTACTGCAGCTTCAGCGTTGTTGTAGCAATGCAATGCTTTATGGTTTGAGGATGCAGCGGTTCTGAATGCGGCGGGAACAGCACTGTGTTGATCTCTCTAGCTGTGGTCCCACAATGCGTTGGTTGCTGCAATCGCAGAGCATGGCCGACATCGGAATTGGTGCGGTGATCTTGTACTTCGGAGATCAGTGAACAATCTTCAGTGTGCAGTGATTTCTCCAGCCGCGGGCAGGCATTGCACAGTTTCTTCAGTGGCAGACCAATGATGCGTCGGAAACGGGTGCGGATGCATAACGCTTCTTTAGTTGCTTCTCTTTTCCCAGCAGCAGGAACAACCTCCAGAGTCCCAACACAGGAACATGCACCTCTTGGACGGTCAGAACTCACAGCAATGAAGTTCAGGGGACCTGGTATTTGTGTCTCTAAAACTTCAGAACAAGAGGCAAGCTCTACTTCAAGTCCTTGGAGATCTTCTTCAAGAAGGATACCCAGCGCACAGCAAAGACTTTGTCCTCTTCTTGGCAGACACAGCCACTGCAGGCCAAAACCAGACAGCTTACAGCCAAGGAGAAGTACTTCTCCTTCAACTTTCCCAGCTCTTCTCCTTGGCAGAGGTTCCTCTCGAGTCCAGAATTATTCTAAATGTATGCGGTATGGGCCCCAATATGTATAGTCAATTTCTATTTGTTTTCTTGTGGCAGAGACACTCTGTGCTTAGCCAAAACCAGTTATGTCCTCTCTGGTCCAGCTTTCCGGCAGGAGGTGGAGACAACATTGTGTAAGGCAGACCAAGCACATTCAGGTGCAAGGAAATCTCCTCTCACTACTCTAAATGCAGACCAGGTATATTCAGATCAGCCCTGACTCATCCAGGAAGGGCAGGACACACCTCAACCCCCTGGGTTGCTTTCTGAAGAGAATACACATTCTCAGACCCTATCTCTCCAAAGCCAGACAGTCAATCCACAAACCAGCAGAGGCACACAGGATGGCTAAGCAGGAAAATACCCACTTTCTAAAAGAGGTATTTCCAAACACACATTCTAAAAATCATCTTTACTAAAAGGTGCAATTTTTTCTGAGTTCAAGGCATACTAAACTCCATCTTTCTATTGTCCAATGGGAAGTTATACTTATACCAGGTTATATATAAAAGCCCATTCTATCCTATGGGACAGATAGCCTTTCAATAGTGAAAACAGAAATACACTGTTTTTCCCTGTGAGGGCATGTCACACACATCAGTACATGTCCTACCTTTCACATACATTGCACCCTGCCCACAGGGGTACCTTGGGTCTAACTTAGGGGTGTCTCACGTCTCATAAAAGGGAAGGTTAGGGCCTGGCAGGTGGGTGCACATGCCAGGTCACCATGGCAATAGAGACTACGTGCAGACACTGCAGTGGCAGGTCTGAGGGCCCTTTGAAATGCTGCTTGTGTGGGTGGCACAATCAGTGCTGCATGCCCACTAGTGGCATTTCACATACAGGCCCTGGGCACACACAGTGCACTGACTAGGGACTTAGTAGTAAGTCAAACAAGCCAATCATGGAAACACCATTCTATTTTCACAATTTACAGAGGGAACACTTGCACTTTAGCACTGATTAGCAGTTTTCCAGCGTGGGGACACATCGGTTGGTGTAACCAGGTGCTATATAAGTGGAAAATGTATTAAACAAAGTACCTAGACCATCAATAACAAAATCCAGCATGCTGCAAAAATACAGGAGGCAGAGGGAAAAAGACAGGGAAAATCCACGCCAAGGATGGCAGGTCTAACAGGTTCTCTTGCTCTGTTGGGTTTGCCACTGGATTCAAGCAAGCCGGGCTGAAGACGGCTGGAATGCCATAAACCGGTCCTCGGAAGCTTGTTTCCGGTCCAGGGAAGGCATGGCTTGGCAGTTCGGGCTGGACTGTTCCCATGAAGCACAGGGTCAGACTGATTTGCATATAGCCATGTCCGAACTGGGGTGGTAGAGTGGGCTAAAGAACGGTGATGGATCAAACCCAGATCTTTTGACTGGGTGTGAGTGTTTGATTGGTTCGAATGCTCCGTCCATCACCACCCCCTTTTGTACCGCTTTTGGCCGCCATAAGTGTGGCAGGGTATGCACAGACATGAGTCCCTTGCTCACTTTGCCACTGGATTCAAGCAAGCCGGGCTGCAGACGGCTGGAATGCCAGAAACCGGTCCTCGGAAGCTTGTTTCCGGTCCAGGGAAGGCATGGCTTGGCAGTTCGGGCTGGACTGTTCCCATGAGGCACAGGGTCAGACTGATTTGCATATAGCCATGTCCGAACTGGGGTGGCAGAGTGGGCTAAAGAACGGTGATGGATCAAACCCAGATCTTTTGACTGGGTGTGAGTGTTTGATTGGTTCGGATGCTCCGTCCATCACCACCCCCTTTTGTACCGCTTTTGGCCGCCATAAGTGTGGCAGGGTATGCTCAGACGTGAGTCCCTTGCTCACTTTGCCACTGGATTCAAGCAAGCCGGGCTGAAGACGGCTGGAATGCCAGAAACCGGTCCACGGAAGCTTGTTTCCGGTCCAGGGAAGGCATGGCTTGGCAGTTCGGGCTGGACTGTTCCCATGAGGCACAGGGTCAGACTGATTTGCATATAGCTATGTCAGAACTGGGGTGGCAGAGTGGGCCAAAGAACGGTGATGGATCAAACCCAGATCTTTTGACTGGGTGTGAGTGTTTGATTAGTTCAGATGCTCCGTCCATCACCACCCCCTTTTGTACCGCTGTTGGGTTTAGAGGCACCTCATCAGGCCCCTGGGCACCACTGCCTACTGCGGGCTCCAGCAATGTGCTCTTGTGCTGTTCAACAGTTTCTCAGTGCTCACTTTCACTAGCTCTGGTAGCATGGCCTCCAGTGTCTCTGGGTGCCACAACATGCATCTGCCAGCCTGTGCTGACACTGCTAATTCCTCCCCAGAAAGGAGTCCGCGTCGAGACCCACTGATCCTTGCGGTGCCCTCACACTGCTTCCCTCCAGTGCTCAATACTGCCAAAGAATTCCCAAGAGGTGCCCCACCAAGCCTCCACGATGCTCCTGATCATCATACGCGTGTCTCCACTTGCCTGTTGTCTCAAGCTATAAGCAGGTAATTTTCTCTACACCTCTCAGATGGAGAGCTCCCTGCCAGCATGCTCAGCTAGCCCCTATGTAAACCAACCAAAAACATCATTGTTATTTCTAATGATTGCCACAAATACCACTGCCAAAAACATGTTTTCTTCCTACCAGTGTTGTTTGTCAACTGTTTGTTCACTACTATGCCAGGCCCCTCCCACACTCTTGGGTCTTGAAATCAGCTAAATGTACTCAGGTTAAACTTCTGTGTCTGTGCCCTGTAAGTTCCACACTTTTTTAAGGGTTTTTTCCTAGCGTTTCTCATTATCCACCACCCTTCCAGTTCTCAAAGACATTGTGGGATTAATTTCCTTGTCTCTCTGTGGATTATGTGATTCCCAAATTCTGCTATCTGTATTCCATGGGAGCCTATGGACTCCGTGAGCATTGTGTAAGATTCTAGATTATCTGTCCCCACATTGATTAGGGAGTTTCATTGTTGATGCTTTCAACCTTTAATATCCCTAAGTGATTATATCCCTCTTCATTTGGCAGAACCATATGGGACTTCAAAACTGGAAGTTTAATTCAGTTTATTATTTTACTCTTCACCTTGGTCCTCCACTGGATCTATGCACTCTCCTTTTCCCTGTCTTCTCGTTTCTGCATTTATTTGTTGTATCAGCTCAGTAAATCCTGTTGATACACATAATCCAAACACTTGCCCAGCTGAGCCATTGTCAAAGCAAAAAGCTAAACTACTTAACAATTGTAGATTATTAGAAAATTCAGCAGAACAACGATGCTTCAACTTCAGTAGTACCACACATTTACAGGGGTAATTAAATTAACTCCACCGGCGCATTCTGCACCAATGAGGCCTACTTGAGGATTTAAGGATCCAAGGCTCAAAGATATGAAACTGAAGACTTTGCCAACCAGGGCCAATACACTTCTCCGTCTAATGGTCAAATACAGAGTTACTTTAAAACTCGTGTGCATCATACATGGGAGTTCTGGCACAATTAATCAGCCTATGTGCAGGCATGACAGCCAATTACATCTACTGGAAAATCTCCAGTCAGCCAGTCAAATCAACAGCAAACCTTTCAAACATATAGAAGACCAAGAACTGAAACTGCAAGTCACAGCAACTCAGTAATGTAGATGATAGGAAGTGTGCCTGCTTGCAGTTTCTAGCATACAATATTACGAACAAAGCGCCATGTATGACACCACTGTACTTACGCACTAACTTTCCTGAGTAAAATGCAAAATGCGTAAACAACACCTCAAAAACTGAAATAGTTGTATCGAACTCAAAGATTAACTGCACTAACCACACTTGATACAGTACATTAACGCATCATTCGTGCAAGCAAATCCCTTTGGCTGAAATAGGCACTAGAGAAAACAAACCAAGTACATACATTTGCAAACACGTAAAGAAATACATAAGTGTATCATTAAATAAATAAATTCAATGGTGACAACGAAGGGATTGACCTTCAATTTCTTATGAAAAAACACAGCAGTGGGTCTGATAGAAATAGCTAAACAAACATGCATGTCCCTCTACTCCCACTGACTGTTTTGAAGAACATTGGCTAGAGACAGCAATGAAGGGAAGCTGTCAAGAATTGTTGACACATAAACACTGCTGAATCTATCTTGATATTTTGCTGTTCCTCAAAAACTGTGACATGCTAAAATTCACTAACAAAAATACCTGTTTTGATACGAGCAACATGTTTTTCCACGGCGACACTGTGACAGATTCTACACATTAAATGGTTTTGGAGAATCAAATATTGCATTAAGTGGAATTCAATCGTGTTAATGCACCGCCATTAACTTAGGGATGCTTTCAATTATCAGAGAATTATTCGAAGTTAAAACGCAATTTGTTTTCAAGTGGGCTTTTTGTGTGTTTTGTATAATTGACGAAAATTGAAGCCTGTCTTAAAAAAACAGCTGTACACAGCAATAAACAAAAAAAGATGTGCATTATCCATGCTCCGCGGGAGGCAAGGGGATGTGATGGCAATGACATGACAAGAAAAATTTCAACCATAACATGGTTACCTATATTCGCACATACTTTGATTATTTCCAGTATACACATAATAGTATTTCAGAGTTTTTGGATTGGAAATGTTTGAATATTTTAATGGTCTTGCCAGATTTCTTATAAGAGGGGGGGGGGGGGGGGGGGGGTGGCAATACCTTGGAAAGCGACAGAGTTCCGGAGGAGAAGAGATAGTATTTCAAAGAATCTAAATTTAAAAAGGGCAAGTGCAGTACTTAATTTAGGTGGTTTCAGGTGGGCCATTTTTGGGGACCAGAGTTTAATTTAAATAATCAAACTTGAACAAGATAGAGAGCAAAGCAGAAAAAGGGGGAAGAAAAAGGACGAGAAATACGGAAGGAAAAAAAATGTTAAACAGGGAGAAAGCAGAGATGGAAAGTAACCTTCAAAAGGGAGATAATGGGCAGGCAAAGTATGTGGGTAGACTAAAGAAGTGGGAGGTGAAATCAAGACTAGACAGCCTTGGTATCACTTAATCTTTTACAAATTACGCACTGACATGGGAGTGAAGGTCCAGCCAGGAAATAAAGGTTGTTGTAGGGCAGTGTATGTAATGGGGAATAACGCAAAGTAAACACAGACAGCAGCCTACATTAGGCATTAGACCGTGCCTCATAAAGAGACTAATGAAGAAAGAATATAGATTACGAAGGAGGTTCATGTCGGAGAGACCTTCATGTTAAACGTGGATCATGGACTGCTGCCCCATTCTGCGTTTGCAAGAACTGTGTCAAAACACATACGTAAGACATGGTACATGTGCCGTACCTGAATGGTAAACAAACACTGGGGCATATTACCAAGCAATAGCGATAATTATCGCTATTCCTTGGTTAGAGACAAACATTTACCGCTGAGCTGCGGCGATTTTTACCGCAAATAAACCTTGGTATTACCAAGGTTTATCGCAAATGCGATAAAAATCGCCGCAATGCATGAATATCGCTGAAAAGTCAGCGATATTCATGCATTACCGAGCTAATGTTCTTAGCCATATTATCCACCTCCCATTGGATAACATGGCTAAGAACTGCTCAGGGCAGGTGTTAGCTTTCGGAGATATTCGCACTTAGCGCGAATATCTCCAAAAGTTGGTAATAGGAGATAGCGATGTTAGTAACTGTTTTCAATCGCTAACATCTTGGCATGCCCACTTTGCATGTTATTAGTGATAAATATCACTGACATGCAAAGTGGGGCCGAAGATGGTCGCTATCTCCTACTAGCTGTCGCTAACTGGTGTTAGCGACAGCTAGGTAATAGGGAGATAATTTTATCTCCGCTTTCTTGGCTTTTAAAGCCAAAAAAGCGGAGATAAACCCCCTTGATAATATGCCCCACTGTCACCTGTCCTTGAGTCATTTACTTGTGGAGTTTCAATGTAGTACCTCTCTCAATACATTAAATGTACTTTAACTTTTACATCGAAGTTAGCTGTTTTATGATTTCTTTTGTACAAACATAGAATCAGAGTTCAAATTTCAAATCTGCAGTTTCCACAAAGTATGAAATGCCCCTGGCATCTGAAGGGGGCGGGATGAGTAGAGACATTGACATAGGGTGTAGCTGACCTCCCTGAGAGCTCTTGCATGGGATATTATAAAAAAAGCAAAGACAAAACATAATCAAATTCTGCTTAAAAATGTTTTAGGTTTTACCTTTTAGTACAGTGTAGCAAGTTCAAACCTTACTCTAATCAATCGTTATGCTACGATTGCAAGACCAAACATTTCGTAAAACCCTGCTGAGTTTAATATAATAAAGAAATCAAGGGCCAAACTACGCTAATCAAAAATAAACGTCTGTTAGTTACATACCACAAAACGTGTGAAATAAAAATTGAACAAAGCTGGATAGTAATATCTCTAACTATTACATATTGATTTATTGGCCAGAATATGTGTGTAGGTTTTCTGCAGATTTCAGTCAGGGGTACGACATGTAGGAATATGGATGAGACTAAATCAGCTGTTGATATTTATTCATACAAAAAGAAGCTTCAGATAACCAAAAATTCTTCGGCAGTGCTGCGGACCAACTACAATATTTTCTTTGAGACCTAAAGGAGTGAGTTTAACAGATAAGAGTCAGCCAAGAGGTGTGGTGCAGCGGCCAGGGTGTCTGACTCTGTAACACGGGGCTCACGGTTCTATCATCGGTGGCAGGTTAGCACAGCACCTTGTGACTCTGGGCAATAGCTCGCTTAATCTTCCCGACGGCCCCCAGCACCGGGACACCTCTCCGGAGGTAGCTGTGCACTTCACAAATGCTGGTATTTCATTTCATTTCAACCTTATTGGGACAGGTGCATTATTCAACAAAGAAATTGCAAATGGCTCAGATGTTGGTAATCACTTTGGCCACATTCCTATTCATCTGTTTACCTTCTGCATCGCAAGTTTCAAGCGATGGGTGTCAGATATTGGGTTATTACTTGAGAGGGTTGAGACCACCACTCAAGTAATAAACACAATCCTTGTCAAGGTGAACCACAAATGTTTCTAAAGAAAACCTGTGATGAACTCTCTGGTAGCTTGACACAAAAGCAGTCAGGCTTATCTTAGAGGCACCACTCAAAGAGTAATAAGTGAAAACACCACCCAAGAAAATTCCTAACTCAACATAGATTAATAGAAAACAATTTACCAAATAAATGCCACCAAAACAACAAAACAGCAATCAGTAGAGCCACAGTTATGATTTTTTTTATTCCAGGTAGAAATAGTACCAGGAAGAACAAAGAATCACTTCTGAATATATGGTTGCAACGGACCGGGTCAAAGTCACAAGTTCAGGTCAACAGTAATGGACTGCACGTCTGATAAAGGGACCAGGTTCATCCCGGTGAACAGTTTACCTTCTCAAAGTTCAATTCCATGTGAGAAGCCTAAGCTGGAGCTTTATAGTGGGGTGGACTCGAGGAGGTCGATGTCAATGCAAAGAGCAGTTATTGCTCGAGCCTAGCAGTGGCCAGAAATGCATGTGGTTATAGTTTGGCACGAAAAGCATGTAACTATCAGATATTTGGTTGGCAGGAGATGAGGCGACCATTGCTGACGGAAGGACCTGCTCACGGTTGTAAAGAGCTCCAAACCTCTAGATTGTCACCTGTATCTTGATTTTGAGGCAGGGTGAGGATACTCTGATGCCAGCCAATGGTACAAGACCTCGAGGTACCTCTTAAGGATTAGGACTGTCTCCAGCAGAGGCTAGTATCAGGGATTAGGGAGGCCCTTGTGGTGCTGGTAAGCTGGGCAGTTGCAGTTAGGCCTCTGGACGCTTGTTGTGTCCCAGGTGCTCATATATGCGGTTAGCCAATTAACCAAGCCACTTACGAGGATCCTGGGTTCAAGGCAAGCAGGTCCAGTCTTTCTTCTTCAGACAGCAGGGAAGTCCTTCTGAATCTTCTACAGATCCATGAGTGTTCCGATTAGAGGCTCTGAAGCTGCCACGTTTATACCTAGTGCCAGCCTTTGTGTGGGAGACATTCCATGGCTTACTCCCAAACTGGTTCTGGTCAGTTATTTGGCTTCTCCTGGGTTGGCTCCAAACTGTCTAGTGTGACAAAGGCAAGGGCAAACCTGGTGTCAAGTTCCTTTGTGAGTGCTGCAGGGAAGGTCCTTTGAAGTTAATCAAACTCCTCCTCTGCCATCCTGCCAGGAAGACACACACCCTCTAGATCCAGGCCCCTTTTGTCCCCATGTCTGAAAGGAAAACGCAACACATGCAGGTGAGCCATTCACAGTCATTTGACCCTGGACACTGACAGAAAGTCGCATTTGGTTTAGGCAGGAAAATGACAACTTTCTGAAAAAATACTCTAGACCTCCTGGGAAACATCAACACACGATCAGGATCCTTTAGGGGATCAGTTAGGAACCTTCAACCCTAGAGACCAAAATATTTGATCCCAGCAGTTCAGCAGCAGCAAAAGAGATCCATCTTTGAAAAAAGAAATTATGGCAACGGCTGCTACACCTTACAAAGTGATGACTAGTTCATTTTTGTAATTTATTCCTGCAATCAATTTGATACATGAATTGTTATAGCTTATGCTTCTTCTGCATTTGAAATTTGTTTATGTTTGTCAATTAGAAGGTTTGTCACAATTATTCACTAATTTTGTTTGCATATATTGAAGTAATTGATAGTGTTTTCCTTTCTCTGACAAAAAAAGAGATTAGCAATTGCTCTAAAAAAATATAAAATCATGGTCAGTAAATACAAAGGTCAATATAATCAGTAATTGGTCTTAGTCTGTTTAAGTAGAGAAAAGCACTAAAAGTGACAGCTAGAATAACTGATTTTTTCAGTTTAACAAGGCACTATCTAGCTGCCAGTCAAGGGCTTACCCTTTCTAACATTTTTGAACTTTCTAAAAGCTGCATTTTTGAACTTTCTAAAAGCTGCATTAACATAATAACAACTTAAAATCCAAATTTACCATTAAAGAGAATTTTAAGTTACAATTCAAATGAGTTGAAGAAGCATGTATTTGTATCCGTCCCCAAACCAAAGTTATCACTTATTAAATATATTAAGGTAACCCAGTGTTGATCTATCGGAGAGCTAGCCTTGCTACAGTGTAAAATGACTTTAGGTGTTTTTCACTATCAAGACATGTAAAACGTAAATACACGTCCTACGGGGGGAGGAGCCGCGCCAGCGACCAAGATGGCCGCTTGAGCATCGGCTCCGCCGGCCGCCACATCCTGACTTGCCATCCGGCACATCATCCTGAGCCCCGTCTCTTCCATCGAGTGGGGGACCGGCGCCTGAGACACTGGGCGAAATTCCGAATGATTTGGGCGCTCCGATGACTTAACGGCATCGTCTGGAACTTTTGGGCCTGGGGGCATGCCACCAGGACCTTGCGTCTGTCACTGCCGGCTCTGGAGTTCAACAATAACGGCGAGTGGGACCAGAAGTGCCCGGAGGCACTCGTTCCATGGAAGTCGTGTCGCATTTGCGGGGTACACGGGTTCCCCTCTCAAACTATCTCACAGTGCGCCCCTTCCGCTGCGGAGCAACCCGCAATTAACTAGCATTGATTGACTTTGCGATATTCAGGCTTAGCTCGGTTAGCGGAGTTGGGGCCCGTACAAAAACCGATAATGGCGGCGAGGGGGGACCCCGACAGGAAACCTCCGAAAACATCGAGGACTACCAGACCGGTCCAGTCCAACAGACTGGAAAAGTATAGTTTCTCCAAGGGTTCCCCGATGGATGAGAGATGCGCCCAAGTGAGCGGCCAGGAGGGTGACCCCTCCGGGGCGGACCCGACACTGAAAGACTTGATGGCGGCGATTACTGGGATCCAGTCTTCCCTCAGTAAGATGGACTCCAAATTGGACACTGTAACTATCGAGGTGGGCTTAATAACAGCTGACCTAACCAAAACCACGGAGAAGGTCAAGTCACTCGAGATCAAAACATCGAGTCTCACTGATGATGTGCCGGAACTCCAGCGGGAGGTGAGAGATCTGAAGATGTCTCGGACTCAGTTTGCCCACAAGCTGGATGAATATGAAGGACGAGCGAGGCGCAATAACGTTCGCATTCTTGGCGTACCGGAGAGATCGGAGGGACAGGTCCTGGATTTGTTTGTGGAGGATCTTATCCTGAAACATCTAAAACCCAAAGGCCTCATTAACTTTTTCACTGTGGAAAGAGCCCACAGAGTCCCTGGTGGACGCCCGAAGACGGGGGCACCTCCCCATCCTATGATCATCCGAATTTTGAACTTTTGAGACCGAGACACTATCCTGCAGACAGCACGATCCTTCGGACCTTTGGCATACGAGAACGCTTCTTTTCTTTTTTTCCCTGACTTTACCCAGGCAGTCCAGAAACAACGATAGGGATTTATGGACATTAAAAGGCGGTTGCGCGCCTCGGAAATCAAGTACTCTATGCTGTTCCCTGCCCGCCTCCGGATGGAGCGCGACGGCAAAGGTTGGTTTTTTGATCATCCTGATGCTGCAGCGGAGTGGCTGGATCGAGCCCAAGGGCCGGGCACGGAGGGGGACACCCCGATGGATAACGAGGAACAATGACCCCCCCCTCTTTTTTCTTTGAGTGTGTCAAGTTGACTACAGTGGCGAGGGCGCTGGTTTGATCGGGGCGAACTCTTTTTCCCCATCGACATTGCTAGCAATTTTTGTGATCCCCTATGGTACACTGTTGATGGGGTTTGTATGCGAGTTGGGACAGTGGAGGTTGGTGGCCTGTTGTAAGGTCCTCCTCCGTTTTTTACGTTTAGACTCCGTAGTTAGCTTTGGGGAGACAGGCACACTGCTAGTTGGGGATGTGCCGACGTTGCATGCAGGGGTGCAGGGTGGGGGGTTGGGGGGTCAGGTTGTGGGGTTTTTTGTTTGTTGACTTGTATTTTGTTTATGACCAATGTATGCAATGGATGTCACGTAATGCTTCAGGGTTCTCGGGGGATGAGTATGGCTTCAGCTAGATTGGGCTTGGGGGGTGGTCCGTTCTCAGTTGGAACGTGAATGGCTTGGGAGACAAGATTAAACGTGCCATGGTTGGGCAGTTGATCAGACGCCGCTCGCCTGATGTGGTCCTACTCCAGGAGACACATCTTATGGGGAAGAGATGTATGGGGCTACATAGAGGAGGATATAAACTGGTGGCGCATGCCGGTTTTACCTCGGGCTCCAGAGGGGTGGGGATCCTTGTCAAAAATTCCTTTCCGTTCACTATTCAAGCTACTTGGTCTGATAATCGAGGCCGCTAAGTCGGCATCTCGGGACTCTGGGAGGGCAGGACCATCACGTTCCTTTCTGTCTATGTTCCCCCCGCACTGCAGACAGACACCTTTCGCGACCTGAGCAGAAGGTTTTTGTCACTGCCCATTGGTATCATGGTAATAGGGGGTGATTTTAATGCTGTCATGGATGGTGAGCTAGATAGGTACCCCTCCCGTGTGTTACTACCCTCTCGCAGATGGTTGTCGGATTTTGTTTCTGGAACGGGTATGGTTGATGGATGGAGACTCCGACACCCCGGTGATCTGGAGTACACGCATGTGTCAGCAGCGCACCGCTCTTTCTCTAGAATCGATCATGTGTTAGTGCCTGCGTCGCAGGCGATGTTTGTTCGGGAAGTGCGTCACCTTGCCAGAGGTGTGTCTGATCACGCGCCGATTTGGTTGCAACTGGAAGTTGGACCAAGTAATGTGGCTAGGGTCGCCCCAATTAGTGCCTGGCGATTGAGAGACCCCGGTACCCAAAGAGAGCTAGTGCGTACAACTGATTGCTACTTCCGAGAGAACGCGGGGATGGTTGACTCTAATTGCTCACTCTGGGAGGCCTACAAAACTGTAGTTAGGGGGGAGGCTCTCTCCCTAATCTCTGGGCAGAAAAAGAAGAGCAGAGCGGAAATTGACAGGATTGAGGAGGAGCTATCGGCCTTGGAAAGGGAGGTCTCCACTACAGGGGATCCGGGGGATATACACCGCCTCGGTCTCCTTCGAGACGAGTACAAATGCCTGGCGCGCGACGGGGTGAGAGAACAGCACGCTAACACCCAAAGTAGAATCTATGAGCACGGCGATAAGGCCGGGAAACTGATTGCTTGGCTGAAGAAGGGTGACTGGGGATTGCGTCTAGTGCCTGAGCTACGGATCGCGGACTCGGGGGTCACGACAGATCCGCAGCTCATAGTGGATGAGTTTGCCCGTTATTATGAGGAGGTCTATACCGCGGCGGGGTTGTATATGGTGGAAAAGAATGCAGAAGTTATTCGAGACATTCCAATGCCCGTCTTGTCAGCCGAGAATAGGGAATTTTTGGATTCTCTCATAACTAATGACGAGGTCGCGATGGCTATCCGGGAGTTCACTCCGGGAAAGCCTCGGGCCCGAATGGTATTCCCGTTGAACTTTATAAACTTCACTCTGACCATCTGGATCCGTTCCTGAAGGATATGTATCTTGAGAGTAGGGAAAACAGTGTACTCCCTTATGACCAATGCATCGCTAATATTATTGTGATCTATAAGGATGGCAAGCCCCGGTCAGATTGTGCCTCCTATCGTCCAATCTCTCTTTTAAACGCGGAGCCTAAGGTCCTGGCCAAGCTGCTTGCTAATAGGTTGGTGAAGGTCATCTCTGAGCTGGTGCACCCGGACCAGTCCGGCTTCATTCCGCGCCATAACACCGCTCTCAATCTTCGTAGACTCCATTGAGTGGTGGCGGATGCCGATCGCATCCATGAACCAGCAGTGCTTTTGTCGCTGGATGCCACAATGGCGTTCGACAGAGTGGAATGGCCTTATCTCTTTGCAGTGCTGGAGAGACTCGGATTTGGGCCGGAGTTTATACGATGGATCCGTCTCCTATACTCGGCTCCACTGGCCCGGGTTGTGGTGAACAACCACAAGTCCCGTGATTTTCAACTCTTGTTTGCCCTGGCCTTGGAGCCGCTTGCGGCTTGGGTACGTTGGGACAGATCAATTAAAGGGTTGCGTTGGACTCTGGAGTGGGAGGACGTTATTTTGCTCTATGCTGACGATGTCCTTATGTATCTGACCTCCCCCCGGCAGTCCTTAATTGTTTTTTTGGACATCTTGGCGATCTATGGGAGATATTCCGGTTTTGTCATTAATTGGAAGAAGTCAGTCATTTTTGTGTTGAGCGGTGACCCCCCTGGAGTGCCAGAGAATTGCCCGGTAAAAGTAGAACTAGTAGGTTTCCGCTACCTCGGAGTTCACATCTCTCGGGATTCTAAGGTACGCTTCGAGGCTAATTTGGCCCCCCCCTTGGCCAGACTCCGTTGGGATATCCCA
Organism: Lissotriton vulgaris; assembly: GCF_964263255.1. Taxonomy (NCBI): domain Eukaryota; kingdom Metazoa; phylum Chordata; class Amphibia; order Caudata; family Salamandridae; genus Lissotriton; species Lissotriton vulgaris. The sequence goes on from NC_141689.1 coordinate 1,479,480,955, forward strand.
AAAAGGAAGGAGCTGCCACTTTCCCTATTGGATCGGGCGCTCTGTTAAAAATTATGGCGCTGCCACAGTTTTTATACTCATTGCAGAACTTTTTTGATCCCGTGCCCCCCTCTTATTTCAATGAGATAGAATCTTTGCAGCGACAGTTCCTCTGGGCAGGGAAGCCGCGGATCGCGTTATCCAAATTGATGTTACCCTGGTATGACGGTGGGATCGGACTGCCCAACATTAGGAAATATTACTGGGCCTCTCAGTTGGCCCCTATCAATCATGCGATCTATGGTTCCCCGGCCGACCCTGGGTTTGCCATGGATCGTGGCCAGCTGCCGGGGGGTGAGTACACCCGGGTTTTGTATGCTAGACGAGCCAGGTTTCCTTTGCTGGGTCCGACGTCGGCTTCGGCGTGGGTGTGGCATGAGGCCTACCGTGCTCTCAAGTGTGAGGGTGTGATAACAATGGCCACGCCATTGTGGAACTCGGAAGCTTTGGGCAGCCTGTGGAAGTCGAAGGGTTTCAATCGCTGGGACCTGATTGGTATCTCGCAGGTCCGAGATATGTGGGGCAAGAACGGGATGTTGACTTTTGAGGAATTGCAGGCCAGACACCAAATGAATGAGAGCGAGCGATACCGCTATTTGCAAATTAGGCATGCACTGGCGGCGGCAATCCCTCGCGATGTGAAGCCGCCAGTGGCCTCTCCACTGGAGGATCGACTCCTTTATGGGTTTCTTCCCACCAAGGCGATTTCTCTGGTTTACAAGAAATTGGTCAATCACACTGAAGATCCCCTGGTGAAAATCCGGGAACAATGGAATGCAGATGGTCTGGTTTTGGATGATGAGGACGGGGGGGAAGCTGTGTCATCCCCTCGGGAAGTGGCGATTTCCATGAGACTCTGGTTGGTGCAGCTTAGGATCCTTCACCGGTCCTACACTACGGGCCCAGGGTTGTGTCGCATGGGGCTCGCCTCAGGTGCAGACTGTCGGAGAGGTTGTGGCGTGACTGGTACCTTTATGCATATTTTGTGGGAGTGCCCAGAGATTCATAATTATTGGACCAAGATCCATGAGAAAATGTGTGAGGTGTGGGGAGTACAGATTGCACTTGAGCAACGCCCGTGTCTACTTAATGTATGGGAGCCTTCCGACCTAAAAAATCAAGGTAAGCTTTGGGTTACTCTCGCCTGTATGATTGCTAAGCGGAATATTGCGCAACTATGGGGCACTAGCCAAACTCCTCAGATTGGGAAGTGGATGGAAGACCTTGATTGGTGTATGTTTCAGGAGAAAGCGGTCTATGTGGCCAGGGGAGGCCCCGTAAATGAGGGAAGATATGGGAGGTTTGGAATGCTTATCGGGGGATATCTGTACACCGCCAGAAATAGATCCAATTTGTGAGGACATTGAGGCATCATGAGCCCATTTTCACACTCCTTCATGATTCTGTAACGATGGAACTTACATTCGCCGATATTGATTTGCAGACGTCCAGGCATGATGGTCTTATTATTTGTATTTGTTATTTATGTTTAATAAAAACTTTTTGAAAAAAACAAAATAAAAAAAATACACGTCCTACATTTTTATTTTCATGCACCCTGTTATTTGTGGCTTTAGGGCCCACCCTAGGGGTGATTTATGAGTATGAAAAAAGAAAAAGCTTAGGCCTATCAAAAGGTTTATTTTGTAATGTCAAAATAGTAATTAAAATGGCACTACAGAATGCAGTGACCGAAATGCCTTATGTTTTATAACCTAATTTATTAGGTGGCACAATGAGGGCTGATGCACTATAGTACATATAATTTCCATGCCCTTGGCACATGTAATACCAATAAGTTGGGACTTACGAGTAAATTAAATGTGCCAATAAGGTGCATACCAATTGTACCACGTTTACGGAAGAGAGTATAAACCCTTTACTACCGGTTAGCTCGGGTTAAGTCTACAGAGTTCCAATGCCAATAAAAACAACTTCAGCACAAATGGGGGAGTGAAGGCAAAAAGTCTCAGGGAATATCACCCCAAGGATATCAGGTCAAACAATTTGTATGCCCAGACGTGATCCAGTGCTTGCTGTGTCATAGGATCCATGTGATTACCAGAGGCAGATACTTTTGCGAAGTTTAGGATTAGTGTCTTGGGGCATGCCCTCTCATGGTCACCAATTATGGAGCCCAAAGAACACCATCTCGCAGGAGTGAGGAGGGTTATCCCAGGACTACTCAAAACTCAACACTAAATGTAATATCACAAAATAATGTAAGATTTTGTTGTGAATTCCCCCCCAAAAAAAGTATTTTATTATATCAATTACACAATAGGACATAAAAATACGATCAGGGATTCATGATTTTCTAATGTGAGTCTACTGGCAAGGCATTGCTAAACTACTAAGGGAGTGATTTATAGTTCTGCTCATAGGTTACTCCATCACAAATGTAATGGATATCCTGTCGGCCGTATTACAAGTGCATTATATCCAATGGCAATTGTAATATAGCGGACAGAATATTCATCACGTTTGTGATGGCATGACCTGTCCACTGAACTATAAATCAGGCCCTAAGACACCTTATTAGGAACTTTGTGGAGTGTAAATCCTGTGTGGATTCTCACTCTGTGTAATTATAAGGGTCCAGTGTTCCTGACCAGCAGATTTACCAGGTGCAGGAACAGTGGATCTGATTTTACAGGCCAAAAAATCCTGCTGTTTTAAAAGCCTTGGGAAAGGCCTGCATTGCAGCCTAGACCTGTTACCTGGACGGCACTAAACCCTCAGGCATGGCACAGGAGGATCATGTAACTTTCTCTCCTTCCCTCTTTAACTATCTCAGATCCCTTCTATCCACACTGTTTAACACTAGCCTCCCAGCCCACGACATTTAACACCTGCTATAAGCAGATGATAAATGTACTCAGTCAAAATCACTTTATTCGGTTCATTAAAACCGTAAAATTACACTACAAAAACAATATGATAAAGAGATTAAAAACATATACATAATACTTTTAGGGCAGAATTTTCTGAGACATATACATCAGGATAAAATAATTTCTACCATAACACTATAAAAAGGTCAAATAGGTACAGTTTCATTTATGACTTTATCTTGAACTACAAATTTCATTAGAAAACGTTCTCTTGTGCACCACAAACATCACACTAAAAACAATTAAAACATAACCATATAAAAAATAAATATTTATCACATCAGAGAAGCCTTTTTTTCTTCCCCTAACCGCCGTCTCTAAAAAACTAGCAATATTATAGCATTCCCAAGGGTTGTTCAGCATCTGTAAGTATACTAATGCAGGCCTTACCAGCATAAAACCTTTATCTTTCAGTAGGAGCAATAAAATGCGTTTGTGAATGCGGTGATAATGGTCCCAAAACATAACTAAGATGTAAAGTGTATTGGATAGAAAAATTACCGCAGGGGCCCAAATCCTTCAATTTACACCACTCCTGAGGGAATGCAAATATATAGCGCACAAGGTTAAATCTAAATCTTGCTAAAAGAAAGCGTAAATGTTTTTGATTTCATTTGGGTATGGTTCCAATGCAGGTGCTGTTCTCAAAGATATGTAGGCACGAACCCCAGGTTTCAAAAGCTCTATAGCCTCCCTTTCTAATTGCATCATACAAACAAAATGTTTTTAAATCCATAATAGGTCCTTTTTACCAACTTATTGGGAGAATCAAATAAAGTGGCCCGTCCTAATTTCTCAGTTAGGCTCTTGATGTAACCTAGGCAGGGATTGCTACTTGCTCTATCTAGGGATAAGCAGTCCCAAGTGATTTTACGATTCAGCTCCAATTCGGGGTTGGTCCAAATCCTAATCCGCCGGAGAAGCAGAGCCATACCCATGAGATCTGCTACAAAATCAACACCCAATTCCTCGTAGATGATACAAGAGGGAGTAGATTGTGGCCTTTCTAAAAAATGTATTCTCCACTATTTGGAGTTCTTCAACTGACTCATAAACCCAGATTTCAGATCCATATTTTGCGATGGTGACACATTTAGCCCTATATTTGTTTACCATCTCTCGAATAGGTTTGGCCCCTAGTCTGCGTGCAAAATCAAGGACCGCTATTGTTGCTCTCCCCTTGGCATTTCTTTTTGCTTTCTTTTACGGTACACAAGAGCCCCCTACATCAAACAGTACTCAAAGATATGAAAAAGTGGTCACCCTAGATATTTTGTTAAATTCACAATCATGCGTTTTTGGTCTTTAAGGTCCTGGGCCCATGATCATAGTATGTGAGTTGGAGAAATTAACGCTTAAATCCAAAAAGCTCTTAAAATCCGCAAAGGAGTCTAGGAGACATTGGAGCCCAACCGCAGTACGTGCTAATAAAACTGCGTCGTATGCATATAGGAGCGCAAGAATTAACCTGTCCCCCACCCGAGGGATATCTTTACAGGCTGTACACAATATGGAGTCTAGGTTATTAATGTATAATGTGAACCAAAGGGGAACTAGAGTACATTTGTGTCTGACTCCTCTTATAATGCGGATATGCTGTGTGTGATTTCCCATTTGATTGTATCTCATCATAGCAGAGAGGTCCCTATGTAGATCGGACAGAAAATGAATAATATTCCGGTCCATCCCTATGTCAATTAACAGAGCCCACAATGTGGATCTGTTCACCCGGTCAAAGGCAGAGGACAGATCCATAAAGGCCAGATGTAATGTCCCCCTCTTGGTGATAATATATTTACCTGCAATCAGATGAAAGTTTAGGCACTGATCTATGCCCCTACCTTTCCTGAACCCAAATTGATGATTTGACAATACTTTGCACTCATCTATCCAATCTGATAATTTCTTGAAGATCGCACTCCTCATTGCTTTAACTGCTGCATTAATCAGCAATATTGGTCCATAACATCGTGGGTCCTCTCTCTGCCCCTTCTTGAAGACTGGTATAATGATTGACTGAGACCAAGTCCCCGTCAAACCATACAGACAGGCTACATTAAGCATTTTTGTCAGTAATTTTGACCAAAGTGTCACATTAAGCTTATAAAGTTCAGCCGGGACAGCATTCGGTCCAGGGGCCTTATTACTAGGCATTTGCATTATTGCCTCACTAACTTCTACTTCATTGAAAACCAAGGTGTCATTACCCCTGACTGAAAGCAAGGAGCAAGCAGTTCCCATCTCAACCTGATCACCATATATATTTTTAAAAAGAGCATACCATAATTCTTCTGGAATGGTACAATCCAAGGAGCAATTACTTACACCTGTAAAAAAGGGTTTATTGACAATCTTCCAGAACCTAGCGGTATTCGTAAAGACATCAGCCAACAATAGCTCATTCCAAGTATCATTTTTAATTTGTTTTACATATTTCTAAAGTTTTCTTGTACTTTTTCCTGAGAATAGCTATTTTAAATGTATCTTGGGGAACTTTTTTCAAAGCATCAGCTTGCTTGTTGTGGCCATCTGTACATTTGTGATCAAACCACCTCTCACCACCCTACTTGTCTTTCCTGGTAGGTCGTGAGAGAACTCTCGCTACCCCTTGACAAGTCCTGTGATAAACTTTTAAGGTTTCCTCCCCCTCATTCATGCTATCCAGGCAGAGATCAGGTTCATCCCTGGTAGTTTCTTCTAAATGTAAGGGAAACTGATCAGGGACTACCTGGCTCCAGTGAAGTCTGCGCCCCTGGTCTTTTAGCTTAACATTGACATTAGACGTGCCTTCCCCAGTTTTAGTATCTTCTCCTGACCCGGCCCCCCACGGTTCCTCAAAAAAATATGGGATTAAGATCGCTAAAAACCTGGGAAAAAAGCAAGAGGAGATAACAAATAAAATCAATTGTAGGATTTGCTCCTCAACCCTTAAAGGTGGGAATACTATCCTCACCCTTATTGATACACGGATATGATAGGTCGCAGTAAGCCAAAATATCCTCTAGATAACCCCCTTGCTGCGTGTGCTCAAAGTGCAAATTTGAGCAATTCTCTGGGCCAAGAATATCACTGACCTGGCAAGCCATACTGCACAAGCGTATGTTGAAATCCCCTACGATTATCATCAAATAGGGAGAGTTTTGTTTATTCCTGTATGTCTCAAGAAAACATTTTAAACTACATAAATGCACTCATTAAATGCCAAATGCCACGTAATATGATGGAATACCATGTGGAATACTACCTGGTAAATCCTGGTCCACCCAGATATTAACCATTCTTTTGGGTTTATCAGAGAATTCATGGAACCAGTGGGGTGTTACTTCTAGGTACCTATAATGACAGGTTCAGAGTTTGCACCCGTTAGAAGCTAGTAACTTGTAGTCATGGTCTAATGAGGAAAACAGAACATGTGCAGGCTTACAGTGCAAAGCAAAACCCCCACCAAAGATATGTGCACAGCCCACACTCCGATATTGAAAGTTCACAAGAGTTCCTATGAGGACTGAAAGTTGGTGCAGATGAGCCCTGCTCTGGGATCCCCAGCACACACAAAATGGGAGTTCATAGTGACAGGATACAGCAGCAGGTCACATTGACAACCACTGATGATGCTTTATCATATCATTGTGTAGCAATACCGCGATTAACCTCTCAAATGCTCTGCAGACTTCATTGACATCCATCGCATTACCTCTGTAGTGTGGAGGATGTCAATAGGTTATCCTCCACATTCAAGAAGAAAATGCAAAGAAAGAGCTTCCCTTGTTCCTGATTTTCGTTTTTGTTTGCTGTGACGAAGGCATACTCACGTCAACAGTAAATAAAGTTAAGCCACCTCCTTCTTTCACTTTTTTTTCATATTTAGCATAATTTAATCTGGCATGCATTCATTCTATGAAGCAGAAGTGGACAAATATCATTATATGCATGATGTCTCTACATAATGTCATATTAGATTCTCTTACTTTATAATAGGTGTCATCATGATAGTGATTTAGAGTAAAGAGAAAACACAAATTATACTGCTGTAGTGAGCAATGTTAGTAGAACATATGAATGTACTTAATCCTCAGTTGAGTGACTCCCTCATGTTAGAAACTGTCTGCATTCACGTGTATGCCTTCTGGGGTGCATAACTCTGACCTCAAGCACTAATCTGTGCAGGAGAGGTCTTGCTTGGAAGGGGACAGTGCCTTATTTCCAGTTGTACCTCTCCCAAGTGGATCTCTGCTTTGGTATGACTCCAGGTCCATGGTCCCCAAGCAGGGATTCATTAATTAGATACCAGCAATATATTTGGGGGCAGTGGCCTCCCTCGACATCAGCAAGTGCTCCCTCAACCCAGGGCACACCAGTCTATCTGTCCCCCGGAGAGGAAGATAAAGGGTGTTTACCCCCAGTCAGCCCAGCATGGAACAGAAAGCCCAATAGACACCAAGGGAGCAATTAAAAAAAATAGATGGAGTATTGGAGGCCCACACTGACATCAGCCATTGTCCCCATGCCAAAATGACCCCGTCAGTCTTTTCAGCTGCCTACTTGGAGCACTTGCCTTACTCAGCTCCCCCAGAAGCATAAAAGGTCCACTAGACACCAGGGATTTTGTTTTGGAGGGGAGCTGCCCTGAACAGGAGCTTCAAAATTAAAAAACAATGTCTTTCTGCAGCCACCATGGCTGATTGGGGCTTCTCCCCCAATCTGCCCCCACCAAATACAAGGTAGTTTGTTTGGGGGAGTGACCCCTCCGGGTAAAGGGAAGAGCTCCCCCTAAAAAAAACTGCCTTTCTGCTTCCCTGGAAGGTGAATTTAAAGGCAGGGTTTACCACAAATCAGCCAATTGGAGGGAGGGGGGCATAAAGTTCAAAGTGCAGAGGTATAATTTTTTTTAACAACCCTAATAGTCTTGTTGCCCTCTGGTGTGAGGCATTTGGGACTCTTACCCCAAATTTACCCCCGCCACTGTGTAGAAAGCTCATTACATACCAGGGGTGTTGCAAGTGATAGGCACAGCCACACCGGAGAGGTATTGGTTTTATAGGAAGAAGCAGGAAAATGCTTGGTGGTAGAGATTTTGTTGAGCACCAATGCCATGGCCATTTCCCTCACAGAAATGTAAGAAAAATTGTGATTGTAGCCAAAGTTCGAGGTTTACAGGGCATTCAAGGTAGGAAAACATAATGGGATACATGCAGGTCACATCGACCACAACTCTGCTGAGCGTCTAGTTGTCAGAATTATCTATGGTAGGTTTTCCTTGGGTGGTTACCTACACTGGGCCTAAATACCTCAGCAACACACTTTGCCAACACTGGTAATTTTTCATGGCAGAAATTGTATGTCTCTATGCTGCAATTTTAGGGGATATTGTGTTGCATGTGATAAGCCCACACACACAAGTGAGGCTCTGTTTTTTTTTATTGAGAAAAATGTGCAAACAGAACAGTATAACATTTCTTATTAGCAGGTGAATTTCTGTCTACATACAGTAACATCAGCACATTTAAATAATGCATCATTTCCTTTATGCACATTTTTCATTCATTACATTTCAGTATGAATTGAAGCATAGTCTGTACTTAATGAAAAATCACTATAAGGGGATCTCAGTTGTTGGCTCTCGATATCACATGTTTTTGTACAACCAACAAAATCGGACCTGATTCACAAAGGTAAACTTACACTTTTGAGTATGTTTACGATTATTTGCTATTCACAAAGGGATTCACGAGTAATCTCTAACAAGTTACTGAATCGCATTTTGTACATTTGAAAAAGCCTTTTTCTGGTCACAAACGACCCAATTCTGCGAATCGGGAAGATTGTAACTGGAAAAATGTTTTGTACATCTGGCCCTAAGTGACCAAAACTGTCTGATGGACATAGTGGTATATTAGTCTTGTAAATAGGCATTGTGGCAAAAGATTACAGATAGAAATGTCACAAATGTATTTTTTTTCCAAATTATTTTCATTTTTGGTTTATTTAAACAATTCTTTTTTGGGAGAAAACCCTGAACGTTCCATACAACCGACCTATTGCTGAGTTTGGAATTGTCTCTAGTTTTCAGAAAAGTATAAATTCCCTGGGTCGCCCAAGGGGTTTACTTTAGTTACCACCACATACTGCAAGTTGGTAAAAAGATAATTACATTTAAATAATGAGAAAATTCAAAAACCTTGATAAAAATGTTGATATTTTTATTCTACAATTCTGCTTCTTCCCGAAAACTGAGAAGCTGGTGATCTCGGTACAGCAAAACTTTAATTGACACAGGTTTTTTTTAAAAGCACGCGCATTCTTGCACAACACTTTTTCAATTTTTAAAAAACAAATTGCTTTATTTTGGCTATTTTCTCAGTTTTTCACCAAGCATCAAAAAGAGGGAGAAAATGTGTGCCATAACTATTGAGGTATGGTAAATTTCTCTCTCCACCAATGCGACACACTTTTGGCAGCCATGCCTCGATGCACACATCTTTGTGAAGCACATGTTTTGTACTGGACAGGGTTCTTTCCAGTACAAAACTATGTGTTAAGCCTTTCCCACTTTGTTTGTGTGCTATACAATGCAATCATAGAATAACAAGGAGATTAAACTATTTCTCCTTGTTACATCTGCCTCAAGAAGGCATAAGATTGTGGTGCAAATCTCTGTCTACCCATCTTTGTAGATAGGGATTTTAATCACAAGCCATGGGTATTTGCATTGGAGCGCCCATGCACCACCGATAAAATCCCCTCTGGATGCAAAGTAATGCAATACAGTGCATAGCACAACTTTATATTATCTTGGGATACCATCAGTTAGAAATTGGGTTTCTAGTTGGTAGAGGTATAGAGCCCGTTCAATCAGCAACCACAACACTAGTCAGGGTAAGTCAGATAAACTCCCTAAATTAACCTGTGCTCACCATGTAGAAGCTTGGCACAGAGCAGTTAGGCTTAATTTAGGTTTAGGAGGCAATGGGTATCTGTGAAATACTTCAAACAGTAAATCACTCAAAACATCACCCAAAAAGATACCTGGTTAGAGGAGAATAGAACTTGATTTAATGAAAAAATCAATACCAAAACAACAAAAATCCAATAAGGAGAAATGGAGTTATGAATTTTTAAAGATATCTTTAAATATAGAGCTTAAAAACATAAAGCGCCAACCAGGGCTATCTTGTTGCCCTAGATCGGGTCAGATTAAAAAGATCATGTCGACCGCATGCCTTGCCGAGCACAATCTGGAAATCTTCTCACTCTTGCATGATGAAGCTCCAGACATCCTAGCTGTAACAGAAACCTGGCTCGAAGAAGGCTCAGTGCCAGATATAGTAGCAGCTCTCCATGTGGATTATGATCTCTTGGCGCATAATAGACAGGGTGGGAAAAGAGAGGGGTGGCGTTGTTTTGCCACAGGCAGTTAGTAATAGAAGGGCTCGTGACAGAGAGCCTAAACAGTGCAGAACATCTCAGGCCAAGAATAAGCTCCAAATCTTCCTACCTGGCAATGGTGGCGGTGTACCACACCCCTCCCTCCCCCGGTCGACACCTTTGTTCAACGAGCTATTCAGCGACTTATGCTCTGGTATCAACAGCTCCTAGTGGTGGGGATTTCAACTACCATTGGGATCAGGTGCCTAGGGCGTCACAGGCCGTCCAGCTGGAAGAGACTATGAACGCATTGAGGCTGGATCACTGCTAGAATATTGACAACAAAAATGTTGAGGTACAAAAATATCAGGACAAAAATATTGTTGTACAGAATATCGAAGCCCTATCTTCATAATGGTAAGTACAAAAATATCGGAAAAAATATCGTTAAAAATATCGTTTTTTTTAATGATAAAAAAATTATGTTAAATAAAGTGAATAATGCATATAATTAAAAAAGGATAGTAAGAATTATTAGATCATTATTATAAATAATAAAAATCATGTTAAAAAAATTAAACATACGTATATATAAAATGTCATACATAAATGTACTTAATAATATTAATAAATAATGATTACAATAAATTGTAAAATGTTAAAACATATAAATTATAAATACATATATATCTATATCCATCTATATATATATATATATATATATATATATATATATATATATATATAGACTGCTTTCCGCTGAACACCACTCGCCTGCCTTTAGAGCGCCGGTGCCTGCCGTGGTAGCGAAAGCCACAAAATATCCAGAGTTCAAACCACAAAGGGAACGAGGCAGCACACCAGTTGGAACCGTGTGAGTTTATTGCTTAATAACAACGCATTTCAGCCGTGAAGGCCTTTCTCAAGTTACCTGGAAGTGAGTATCTCGGCATTTTGTAAACAGGGAAGTCACGTCATAGTAAACATAGTAGACATACTATCGCATTATCTAACAGACAAATGTATACAATAAATGCAAACAAAATTCATAACAAAACATTGAGACTGAAATGTTGTCCGTCGTTACTTGTTGCTGATCATGTGTGTGTAAAAATGACAGTAAGAAAGCTCTAACTGTACTGTGACCAAGCTGAAAAGCGAAACGCGTCGGTGAGGTTCAACTTTGCCTGAATAAAACTTATTAAAGCATCCCTGGGTGTCCCAGACTTTTTGTTCGTGAAGGGAAGAGGAATGCACTCAATAACAACGTGTCTCAGCCGTGAAGGCCTTTGTCAAGTACCTGGAAGTGGGTATCTCTGCATTTTGTAAACAGGAAAGTCACGTCATAGTAAACATAGATATACTATCGCGTTTTCTAACAGACAAATGTATTTAATAAATGCAAACAAAATTCATATCGGTGGATTATAGACATTCAAAATAAATAATAACAGTCCATGATTAGATATATACATTTTACGATTGAATCCACCTTTTTAGGATAGTCGTAAATCACAAATCGATGCGATGTGCGCATGCATAAATGTGAGGCATAGGAGGGGCCAGTGATCACGTAATGATGTGATCACGATTTAAACAACAGAGAATCCAACCCCCGGGAAATCGAGGAAACTGAGATGGGTACTGAGGAAAGCCAATTATAGGCTGAAACGCATCTGCCCAGCATTTCAGGTACCCTTGCATTTACAGCAAATAAAGCTGTGTTTTTCCCCCGGAGCTGTGTCACGCTTTTTCCTTTGAGGAGAGAGACTGGTTGTATATGTATATATGTACATATATATATATATATATATATATATATATATATATATATACATACATACATACATACATACATATATATATATATATATATATATATATATATATATATATATATATATATATATATATATATATATATATATTACCTACTGGCGATAGCCAGTAGGTATATATAGTTAGGATTATTTGTCTATGGAACTTTTGAAAATTCTATGTCTAATAACTTTGGCGTTTGTGGATGGAATCGGCTGAAATTTTCAGGAAAATGGCACATTTTGTTTCTGAGCAGTCCCTGAAAATTTGGGGGGGTTTCGTCAAGGGGGGGGCCGAGAAAAAAGGGGGTCCCAAAACGCGTTTTTCCCATGTTAATTTCCATAGGGCGGTTGGCCTCACTTTTAGCTCGAACGGCTGAATGGATTTGCACGAAACTTGGCAAAATTATATGGACTGTTAGCCCGATGTGCCTTTGCTAGGTCTCAATATATGTGCTCCAGTGGATTTTGAGAAATTAACGTTTAAAACAAGATATATATCTGTAACAGCGCTCCGGGCTGCGCTCCGGTCCGCTTACTTTTCGCGAAACGGAACTTTGCGATGCGAAGCTGATTGGCTCCCCGGTGTCTGTCAACATTCTAAACAGTCCGGAGCGGCCGCCATCTTATCTCTCGGTAGGATCGAGAGAGAAGAAGAGGTGAAAAACGAAGGGGGAATTTAATGAAAGGGGGCAAGGTATACCCCTCTTGACCCCCTAGGAATGTTGTTGGGGTTATTAAAGGGTCCCGTGGGGAAAATAAAAAAAAAATGATTTTTCACGGTAGAAGCGCTTCACGGGCCGCGAACTGGGCCGCAAACTGGTAGCGAAACGGGAATTCGCCATTTTGTGCTTCGTTTTAATTAAATTACTAGGTATAAGGGGGTGCGGTCTGTTAACGTTCGATTCGATGGAAATCAGGAAGTGTTGACCGCCAATTTGTCAGTGCGATAAAATATTTTGTTATAAATGAATCCTTATTGATAAACATTGTCTGCGCCATCTTGCCTTTTTTCCAATGCCACAATTTTGTCGTGCACGGCAGCCATTTTAGATGCCAGGCTGGTCCCAGGCTATCACCTAGCCCTGCGGATGTAGTTTATGGCCCCAGCTGTAGAGAATCCAGACATGCCAACCCTCCCGATTCAGGCGTGAGACTACTGATTTCAGTGCTAGTCTCCCGCCTCCCGATTTCTGCAAGCAAAAACCCGGGGGCATATTACCAACAACTAGCGATAATTTTTGTCTCTAACTTGCCCCGGGTCGCGTCGCGTAAGCGCGTCGGAAGTTTACGTTGCGCGATCGTATTCGCTCGAGTGCTTCCGGGTGTGCTTACGCGCGGACGCGGCTACGCGATAAGTCACAATCATGTTTTCGTTCGTGACATTGGCGCTAACGGGACGCTTCCCGGTTCACGCACCGGGGCGCTTCAAACGACTACGCTCTCCGGGGCGCTCAACGGGGCGCGCCCCGGGAGCGCTCCAGGGTCAAAAATAAAAAATAAATTAAAAAAAAAAATTGTTTAAAATACAAATAAAATATAGGATTCATTCATTTTCAAAAATATTACATTTCATAGCTATAGACATTTGCTATTAACCAAATTTTGAACTTCAAAGAAAAAAACATAGGTTTGGGGCCTTATATATAGTTAGGAATTAGCATTTAAAAAACCTATGAAATTCACTGAAAAAACCATAGGTTTCACACCAGTTATAGTTAGGAATTAGCATATAAAAAACCTATGAAATTCACTGAAAAAACCATAGGTTTCACACCAGTTATAGTTAGCTGCAAATTTTACTGACATAAAACCATTGAAATTCCACGTTATAGTTAGTTGGACTCACTATAACTTGCGCGTGTAATGCACTGCTGATGACGTCACATATTACATCACTCATGACATGGTCAGTGACATCACTCATGACATCACTCATGACACCATCTTTGTGACAGAGTGACAGACCTCCTTTCAGTGTAATGTAACCCTTGAAACACATATTCAAAAATAGAAATTAACATTTACAAAAAAATCGAGATATCCATACCAGTTACAACAACCAATTCAGTAATACCACCATCTATATACACATCCACTCATTCACCAACAGTTCTATATAGTCACTCATACATATACTCACTCATCATATGTAGTGATATACCAATACATCCTGTTACACACCGACAGTCATCCAAAAGTTACTCACACACATACTCACACATGCAAATAAACTATTGAACATCCATTTATTTGCATTCACAACTATACACACACTACCACCTTACTTCTAAGGAAACTTACACATACTTACTCTCTTAAACAATCACTTATAGAAACACATACTTATTTAAACAGGAACTCTTACAATCTCACATATACTCACTTATAAACATCAATAATCACAAATACTAGATTAAAACATATGTTGTTACTGATAAAGACACTAGTGAGACAGTCATTCACTCACTAACACACGCATATACACACTCATCCACCCATATAGTACTGCACATATGCTGTCTTCAAAACACATACAAACAGTGAGTCAGTCATTGATGCATCTATGTGCAAAGTGATACCCCCACCAAACCATACAGACACTCATACTGATACTAAAAAATATCTAATAACCCATATACACACACATGTAGCTACTCACCAACCCATGTAGCTATTTATACACAAAGTGAAACACTGATACATATATTTAAATATTTTAACATTACTCGCTAATATATGTATTCACTAAGATAAACTTAATAAGCCAGTTAACCAATCAATTTTTTTTAAAAAAAACATTCATTAAAACATTAATTTAACATTTATTCTTCCATCGACCTTTACATATACATATATAAAAAATATTTATTTTTCAGAAAGATACACATTCACTGGATGGTGTCATCAGTGATGTCATGAGTGATGTCACTGACCATGTCATGAGTGATGTAATATGTAATGTCATCAGCAGTGCATTACACACACAAGTTATAGTGAGTCCAACTAACTATAACGTGGAATTTCAATGGTTTTATGTCAGTAAAATTTGCAGCTAACTATAACTGGTGTAAAACCTATGGTTTTTTCAGTGAATATATATATATATATATATATATATATATATATATATATATATATATATATATATACATACATATACCATTAAAATACAAAATACATATATATTAATTTAAATATTAAAATATTTGTACTCTTTTCCAATTACATTTCACACTACATTAACAGCAACAGTAGGGAAAATGTTGGATAGCGGAGGGGATAAAATTACTATTCCCACTCCAGGGAGTGCAACAGTAGGGAAAGTGTTGGAGAGCGGAGGGGAATTATTTACTATTCCCACTCCAGCGAGTTCAACAGTAGGGAAAGTGTTGGAAATTGAAGGGGAATAATTTACTATTCCCACTCCAGCAAGTACAACAGTAGGGAAAGTGTCTGGATAGCATAGGGGAATAATTTACTATTCCCACTTCAGGGAGTGCAACATTAAGGGAATGTTGGATAGCGTAGAGGTAAATATTACTATTCCAACTCCAGAGATAGCAACAGAAGGGAAAGTGTTGGAAAGCAGAGGGGATAACATTTACTATTCACATTTCAGAGAGTGCAACAGTAGGGAAAATTTTGGATAGCGGAGGGGAATAATTTACTATTCCCACTCCAGGGAGTGCAACAGTAGGGAAAGTGTTGGAAAGAAGAGGGATAACATTTACTATTCCCAGTCCAAGGAGTGCAACAGTAGGGAAAGTGTTGGATAGTGGAGTGGATAAAATCATATTCCCACTCCAGCAAGTGCTACAGTAGGGAAATTGTTGGATAGCAGAGGGGACTAATTTACTATTCCCACTCCAAGGAGTGCAACAGTAAGGAAAGTGTTGGATAGCAGAGGGGAATAATTTACTATTCCCACTCCAGGGAGTGCAACAGTAGCGAATGTGTTGGCTAGCAGAGGGGTAACAATTACTATTCCCACTCCAGTAAGTGCAACAGTAGAGAAAGTGAAGGATAGCCGAGAGGAATAATTTACTATTCCCACTCAAGCAAAATAATTCAAATTAATTAACAAACAATTGATTATTTAATTATTTTTAACTCTCACCATATTCCCCTATAAATGACACCACCAATTTTGTAAAACGTAATATGATTAACATAATTTATTGATAATTAATTAATTAATTGATTACTTAATTAAAAATAACAGGTACTTCAAAAACAATCAATAATAAATGAATTCACACTATTAACACCATAAAACAACTTTAAATACATTTTATAATAAAAAATGTAAAATTATATAATTCATTTAAATTACTTCCCACTCTACTCCCCTATAAACCCACTACCCGCTCCTAAAAAATGAACACAATTAAGATATTTAACAATGAATTATTAATAATTAACAACCAATTATTAACTAATTATTAATTAATCACCACAATTAACAATATAACATATTGAATACATAAATATTAATGATTTAGGATTATTTATTAATTAAGTATAATGAAATTACTTCCCACCCTATTCCCCTATAAAACACAACTCCCTACGGAACAAAAACACAAATTGTATTTAAAATAATTAATAACTTCTAGAAAGTATTTATGATTTAATTATAATTAAATTACTTCCCATCCTGTTCCCCTAAAAACCCACAACCCGCTACAGAACAAAAACACAAAGTGTAATTAAAATAAATGTATATCTTCTAAAAATAATAATACATTTATTATATTTAAATTACTTCCCACCCTATTCCCCTATAAACCCACAACTCGCTACAGAACTAAAATGCAACATTTTCTTCAAAAAAATGTAATAACGTCAATAAATTTAACACATATAATAAAAAACAAATTCAATACTTACACAAAAAACACATACATGTAAAATACACACTTAAATACATAACACTAAATCAAACAACAATATTTTTGCTAATGATATGAATTACTTCATTATTTAAAAAACCATATTACTCGATATTCTTGACAACGTTATTCTGACTGTCGACATTTTTGTACTCCAAGATTTTGGACTCGATATTACTGCTACTCGATATTATGACTGTTCACCATTGGGGCAACAACAACTTGTGGAGTGCCCCACCCATGATAAGGGACACACCCTAGATCTGATTTGGACCACTCAGCCACCAGCTAATCTTCCAGATATAAGACCTTGAAGTTGGCCAGACCATTACCTGATCAGTCTCTCGGTCCCATTGGCTAGAAGGCCCTCGCACTTACCCCCGGAATAGAGGATAATACAAATGTGGAGCAAAATTGAGGCAGGCAGCCTAGGGGAAGCTCTGACAGAGAATTCACTTAAGAAGAAACAGCCTGAGGACCTTGATCAGGAAAGAGAGCGGCTTACAAATAGGCTGAGGGAAGCCATCAACGAGGTGGCGCCTAACAAGGGAAAGGGTGCCTCCTGGTTCACGGAGGAATTAAGGGGAAAGAAACAATCTCTATGCTAGTATGAAAGGCAGTGGCGTAAATCGTACGACCCAGAGGCGCTCAAGGACTATAAAGTCATGTCAGCCATTTACAAAAAAAGCTATTATTGCAAGAAAGGCAGAGTACTATGAGGCCCGGTTAGGGAGGCGGATAACATGCAGAAGGAAACATTTAGACAACTGAAGGAACTAAGCTAAAAACAGGAGCATAAAGCTACTCCCAACTCAGAAGACTACAATAGGTTTCAGTCCTTTTTTCTACATAACGTCAGGGACATTTTAACTGACAGAAGTAATACCCCTATCAGTCAAAGAACCTTGGTTGTAGAAGTACCATCTGGTGGCCAAGGCAAGAAACTGTCCACCTTTCCAATGCTAGACCTAGATTCTATTTCTTACATCATGGCCAGACTTAAGTCGGGGTCGCCAGTGGGCCCGGTCCACAGAAGGTGTTTAAAATGACTCTCCCAGTGATGGGTAGGGATTATCTCTCCCTAATTAATCACTCACTGACAAATGGGAGGGTCCCACTTAACTTCAAGGAAGCTAGGGTAACCCCGCTGTTGAAAAAAGTAGGGGCAGATATCAATACCCTGAAGAATTACCGGCTCATATCTAAGCTCCCCTTTCTGGCCAAAGTAGTGGAACAACACGTACTTACAACCCTCTCACTATTTATCAAGAAACATCAGCTACTTTAGGTATGGCAGGTAGGCTTTAGGTATTCGTAACTCCACAGAACCCCTGAGGCGGCTGACGCTATGTGTCTTTAACCCCTTCCCTGCAGGGCTAATTTCCCCGCTGTGCTGGGGGGAGGGTGGGCGTGCGTTGCGCCCCGGGGCTCGTGATGAGCTCAGCTCGTCATGAGCAACGGTGGCCGTGTGCTCATGACTAGCTGAGCTCATCATGACCCCGCCCGTTCCAATGGAACGCCCAGCACAGGAGGGGAATTATCCCCGCATGGGCGCGGAACAACGGTCGCCACTGTGGGTCATGACGAGCTGGGCTCGCCATGAGCATGGGAGGGGTTAAAGGACTGTGCATCTCCCCAAAGTGTATAGAGTGGTGGATGCATAAGTGGGATACTAAATGGGCTCCCAGATTTAACCAGTACAAAACTGCCCTTGTGTGTGAGGTATTGCAAAGAATATTGATTTTTAATAAAGGGGTGAAAGGCTAAACCACCATCATCTCTCATAATTTAAGTGGGATCAAATCAAGATCCTTGCTATATAGATTCCCCTGCCTCGTATTGATGGAGGCATGAGGAGGTCCTTCTGAATTTATTCTCTCTGAGGCCAGACACTATGTGCTGATTCACCAATCAGGATATATTGGTTGGCACAGTGAAGATTAGTTGTTTTTAATATATTGAATCCTGAGGAAGGTGTTTTTCAAACTAACAAGATACACCGAAACGCGTCGACACAGGGACACAGTTAAGCTGTTTTTAATGCACTGTTTCTTTATATATAAAGCAATGTGATGATAATTGTATGAAATATATCAGATTTACTGGCAGATGCATCAACGTAGCCTTTTGCTATTCCTAAATAGCGATTTTTAAGGAATTGCTATTTAGGAATAGCAAAAGCCTATGCATGTAGGAATCGCTATTTAAATAGCGATTCCTTAACATTCCTTAATTGCTACTCGCAAATTGCTAGTCGCAATTAAGGAATGCTGTCCCATTCATTCCTATGGGCCTACAGGCCCATAGGAATGTATTGGAGATTGCACGAGCAATTAGCGAGTACCTGTAGGAATTCGCAAATTGCTCATGCAATTTCAAGGGTGCAAGGGTGTCAAAATGACACCCTGTTGCACCCCTTAAATTGATCTATGCACATATGTTGCACACACACATGCTCTAAGGGCATGTGTGTGCACAACATGAAACTTTGAAAAATGCACAAAAGTGCTTTTTTCAAAGTTTTAGCAAATTACCATAAAGTCCAACTTCATGGTAATTTGCTCCCCCTATTAGCGAATTTGCTAATTTGTTTTACTTTCATGCATTGCATTTAAGGAATCTCAATTTGGGATTCCAGAAATGCAATCGCAATTTAAGGAATCTCAATTTAGAGATTCCTTAAATTGCGATTTTTGCATTTGGGATGATGCATCCCAAATGCAAAAATACCGGGAGCAAAGGTGTAGATTCTGAGAATCTGCCCATTTGCTCCCGGTATTTACTTTGATGCATCTGCCAGTTAATGTCTACAATTACTGAAAGAATCATTGTAAACAATACCACATAATACTGAGAAACTTTCTTGCTTGATTTTACTGATTGTTTGTAATGATTTGTTATTATATTTGCTTTTAATTGCACTAAGGATTGTATTAATTTTTATACTGATGCCAAGAATAGAATAATAAATGAAGAATACTGATTCACGTGTTGCTACACTTATGTTGTAAGTTCATTTCCTTTCGTTCACTGTATATTGAATATAATTTGTTACATTAACATTGAAGAACACAGAAAGAAATACTTGTTATTCTGCTTTGCCGTTCCCGGTCCTTTCTGGTTAACCTGGGTAGCTCTCTCTTTTTGAAGTATTTAGGGCCCACTACAGCACAGAGCTGGTGATGTTATCAGGACTGGATTAGCTCACGCTTACGGCAGGCAAGAAGAAGCCCTGCGCTTTAATTCTGCTAGACCTAACAGCAGCGTTTGACATGGTGAATCATGGCCAACAGCTAGCTTGTATTCAGGATATGGGAATCTGTGGGGTGGTGTATCAATGGATCTCGTCCTTTCTGACGGATCGGGCACAAAGGATCCAACTGGAAGACTGAGTGTCTAATAAAGGTGCACTGACCTGCAGAGCTCTGCAGGGTTCTGCACTGTCTCCACTTCTTTTTAACAGTTATCTACAGCCATTGGTGGCAGCCATGGCTCTAATCAACTGTCAAGTGTTTAATTACATGGATGACACCCAATTGATCATCCAAATTGACAAGTCCCCTCAACTCCCAAGACGCTCACATGCAGCACCACTGTTGCACCAACTGCACTGGCTCCCTATCAAGCAGCAAGCTTGGTTTAAGGGCCTCTGTATCGCTCATAAAGCTCTGTATGGGCAGGCACCAGAATACATCTAGGATCACCTTAGGAGCCTTTTCAGTTTTGATTCCTCTCTTGTATAACACGCTACCAGAAAGCCTAGGTAGGGAAACCTCTCCTCTTCCATTTAAGAAAAAGCTTAAAAGCCTATTGTTCACGGAGGCCTGGGAATAATACATGCTCTTACCAGGCGCACTGACAGATAACTGTTGGTAGGGTTTAGCCACGCTCTCATAAGCACTGAGAGACCGCTGGTGATTATGCGCTATACAAATACCAATTACATTACATACACGGGCCAGCCTTGGTCCGCTGAAACAGTACCTTGGTTTGGGGTTGCATCGATGCCAAGGAAGATATGCGAGGAGCAAAGGATGCGATGTGTCAGCTTTCATCCTTGAGATGTTGGGATATGTTGGTTCTGTGACGAGCAAAGTCAGAGATGTGTCAGGAATAAAGGTGATGCACAGTGCTGTCGGTGATGTGAGCCTTCCCTGAGCAGTGATGCGTCAGAGATACGCCGCTTCCGAGCAGCACAATCTCATTGATGTGTTGATTTTGGAAGTTACAGTACATTGTACCCACTTCCAAGATTCCAGGACTGGATTGACACCACTTGGCAGGGCAAGACTCTCAGATGGCAGAGTCCAGGTGCTGGTAGTATATGAATTGAAGTGTTTTAATCAATCAATCAATCAAGAAATGTATATAGCGTGTGTTTGATGTCCCTGAGACTTCCAGCAGGAGGCAAACATTCAAGCCCTTTGAGTGACTCTGAGTTCAAGTAGTGTAGGTGCAGTCCTTCTCACCCAGGAAAGGAGGGCAGCAGGCAGGTCAGCACAGCAGGAAAGCAGTTCTTCTAGAGCAGCAGTCCAGCAGAGTGAAAGTCCTGCAGCAGCACAGTAGTCCTTATTCCTGGCAGTGTCCACAGGTCGAGAAGTGTTCTGAGTTGGTGGTGCCAGAGTTCCAGTACTTTACTCAGTTGTGCCTTTGAAGTGGGGGAGACTTCAAAGAGGAGCTTTGATGTGAACAGAGGTACCCCCTTTTCTGCCCTGACTCAAGACTCACTACAGGGGGTTAAGCAGTCACTTGAGGGGACAGGACACAGCCCATTCAGGTGTAAATGTGAGGCTGTGTCCAGCTTCTCCCTCCCCCCCCGCCCAGTATGGCCCCTCAGGATGCGAATGGCCCATCAGTCACACCTAAGCTCTCTTTGTATGTGGGTGTCTAGAGGGAATGCACAAGTCCCAGCTTCCACCCATTCCAGGCATGTATTGGAGACAGACAGCAGGCATACAGGCCTTAACAGCAGAAAAATGGCAGCTTGCTAAAAGTGACTTTTTTGATTGTAAATCATAAATCCAACTTTGCCATTAAAGAAGATTCATTATCACAAGTTTACAGGTATCAAATATGACTGATCTCTTATTTCTCAATCAGGAATTATAACGTATTCAGTGTAATAAGAAATCCCCAATGACATCCTATGAGAGGGGTAGCCCTCACAGTGATGAAAAACTAATTTGGGAGTTTTTCACTACCAGGACATGTAACATTTAAAAGTACATATCATCCCTTGTAGTTACACAGCACCCTGCCTTAAGGGCTACCTAGGGCCTACCTTAGCGGTGACATATGTAATTAAAGGGGAGTTTAAGGCTTGCAATGCGGTTTTCAATGCTAAGTCGACATGGCTGTAAAACTGCACACACATGCTCTGCAGTAGCAGGCCGAAGACATGTTTAAAGGGTTAGTTAAGTGGCTGGCACATTCAGTGCTGCAGGCCAACTAGTGGGGGTGAGTGTTTGACATTTTTCAGTATTCTGTCCATTAATAGTTCTTTTTGCATGACACATATAAGGCACTTCACTAGGCACTTATAAGTAAATCAAATATGGCACATGTAGAACAACTAATGTCACCATGTTTAGGGGAGTGAGCACATGCTCTATAGCAATGACTAGCAGTGATAAAGTGCTCAGAGTCCTAAAACCAACAAAACAGTTCAGCAAAAAGTGAGGCAAACTGGCAAAACGCTTTGGGAAAGACCACCCTAAGGCTGTAATGGCTGACATCTGTCCCCCCAACTCAAAGTGGGGAGAGCTACCCAACCTCTTGGGAGTTCTCAACACCAGGGAGGAAGAGCCTAGAGAGGTCATCAGCATTGGTGTGACCTGTCCCAGATATGTGTTCCACCATAAAATCAATTGCCTGAAGGGAGATGGACCACCTCAATAAAATTGTATTCTCACCCCTCATTTGTATTATCCACCTGAGGAGGCTGTGGTCTGTCTGAACCTGAAACTGAGTCCCAAACAGGTATGGTCTTAACTTATTCAGTGCACAGATGACAACAACGGCTTCCCTATCAATAGCACTCTACCTCTGTTCCCTGGGAAGTAACCTCCTAGAGATGAGAACTACAGGTTAGTCCTGGCCCTCTTCATTAAGTTGTGAAAATGCTCTCCCTATGCCATGCTCTGAGGCATACCTTTAAACAATGAATTCCCTGGAAAAGTCAGAGGCCTTGAGCACACGGGGCTATGCACATGGCCTGTATTAGGGAGGCAAATGCTTTCTGGCATGCCTCTGTCTATATCACCAGTCTGGGTTGTTTCTTTGAGGTCAGCTCAGTCAAGGAGGCAACAATGGTGCCATGCCCCTTGACAAACCTTTTGAGGTGTTGGGGTCTTCCAGGCCATGATGGTCTATATTTAGGCCTGGAGGGGATGCACTTACTTCCTGTCTACCAGTGTCCTCTGCACAGCATAGAACCCTGCCCTAGCTGGCACTTATTGGCCCTTATAGTCAGGCCTGCATTTCACAGGTCCTGAAGTACCTCCTACAGGTGAAAGAGGGGGTCCTACCAGCTGTTACTGAAGACAGATATGTCTTCCACTGAAGCAGCACTGAGGGCCTCTGTACCAGGCAAAACCTGGTTCACCAGCCTCTGGAAAGTGGCAGGGGCATTCTTGAGTCCCAAGGGCATCACTCTAAATTGGTAGTGGCCCTCTGGATTGGAGAAGGTTGACCTCTCCTTGGCTCCTTCAATTAGAGTAATCTGCCAGCATCCTGAAGTAAGGTAAAAAGTGCTCACGGACTGGGCAGCCCCTAATACGTCATTCAGCTCCTCAGCACGATGAATGGGATGAGCATCAGTCTTGGTGACAGAATTGTGCCCCCTGTAATCTACACAGAAGCTGGGTTCTGGTGTAAGGCCCGGTGGTGGGGCAGCTTTGGGTACCAGCACCACAGAGCTAAGCCAAGGGCTACTGGAGGGTTCATTCTCTTCCATCTCCAACATCTTGGACACTTCATCCTTCATTGTGTCCCTCTACTTTGTCTGGCAGCTTATAGATTGTATTCTTGACAGGGAGGCTGTCTCCTGTGTCAATGTCACGTGTACACTAGTGTGTAAGCCCAGGAAAGAGGGAAAACAGAGAGGATAATCGTCCCAACAACAGGTAACAGTCCCTCTGTTCTGAGGTTAGAGAAGGGAAAAGGTTTACACCGTCCAAAGACCCATCCTCCTCTTTTGAGGATATGAGGTCAGAGAGTGGCTCACTCTCCTCGTCCTCCCCACCATCGGTCACCAACAACATGGTGACCTCAGACCTCTCAAAGTGGGGTTTGAGACGGTTGAGGTGGAGAACCCTTAAGGCATGTCTGGGGGGTCTTAAAGTCCACCAAGTAGGTAGCCTCCCCCTTCCTCAACAATCTCATAGAGTCCAGTCCAACGGTCTTGGATGGACCTGGGCTCCACAGGCTCCATCACCCACACTTTCTGCACAGGCTGAAATTCCACAGTGGTAGCCTGCTGGTTGTACCACTGGTTCATCATCGATTGACTGGCTTCTAAGTTTTCAGACGCTTGTTTCTAAAACTTAGCTATCTGGTGCTGGAGGGTTCAAATGTAGCTAACCACATCCTGGGGAGGTTTCTTCGGTGCTTGCTCCCACTCCTCCTTCACCAGACAGAGAGGTCTCCATATAGGAGGGCCAAACAGAAGCTCAAAGTTGCTAAAGCCAACCCCTTTCTTTGATATCACTCTTTATGCAAAAAGTAGGCATGGCAAGAGGACATCCCACTTATGCCTCAGAACCTTTCAACAGGCCCATTGGCTTGTGGATGGTAGGGTATGGATAACTATAGGTAACACCACACTCCTTCCACATTGACTGCATATAAACAGAAATTAAGTTGGAACCCCTGTCAGACACCACTTCCTTGGGGAAATCCACTCTTGTGGAAATCCCTGTTGGGGACCCAGCCATGGCAAATGCAGTTGTGGACCTCGAGGTATGGTACTGAGTATCTTGTGGGATGGTCCACCAGAACCAGGATAAACCTGTGACCAGAGGTTGCCTGGGGATCCATGAGCCCTACAATGTTGATGCCTACCCTGTAAAAGGGGGTGCTAATGACAGGAGGGAGGTTTCAGCTTCTTTCCTGTTTTCCCAGTGGCCTGGTAGGTCAAGCAAGTCCTATAGAATGTATCTGAGGAAATCCTTATCCGGCCCAAAAAGAAAGTGGGGGACAAGACTGGCAAGGGTCTTGGCCTGCCCATATGTCATGTCAGCAGTATCTCATGAGCCAACCCCATAAGGAAGGTAGTGTAGGGAAATGACCAGTGCCCTTGTTGCCCAATGAACAGGTTCCTTAGACTCACTATACAGGATATTTCCCTCCCAGTAGATGTGGCGACTAGCTGCCTGGGCTTTAGCGAGTTATCTCATGCTCTCCAGGGTTTGGCACTTCTGTGACTTGCGGACCTCCTCCCTGGTGGGTCCCCACTCCACGTGCCATCTAGCAAGTTCAGGTTGGTCACCAAGGGAGACAATATCCTCCTCAGTAGGCTCCAGGGCAACTTCTACTGGCACCCCATCCACCTTAACTGGGAGATATTCAGGGACCGGTTTCCTATGTCCCTTGCCCATCCCTCTCTTGGTAACTTCGTGGGCCATTTTTCCAGGATCAAGACTTCCTTAACTCCCTTCCTGGAAGGCCATGAACTTGGTGGTTGCACACACACACTAAGGTAACAATAACATTTCCAGGTGTAACTTGAGTTCCACGTCCTTATGAGTAGTGTGCTCCAGGTCATTGCCTAACAAACAAGCTACAGACTAGCCATCCGAGGCCTTCCCAACACTCAAATGAAACAACGCCCACTGGATAGTGACCCTCATGGTTGTCAACTACTACAATCTGGTGGAATGTATTGGGTAAAATCTACTCTGGGGCCACCAGTTGACTCCTTCAAATAGTCATACTGGTTCCTGTGTACCTCAGACCCTCAACACCATGGCCACTATTGCTGACCAACTATATATACTTTGTAGTATTGGAAGACATGTGGGCTTTAGGCACCATCTCCACAATACACACGCACATTACAGTGACCTCACTAACTCCCTCCTCACTGACTGGGACAAGCTCCTCCTCAAGCAGTATACTTGCCGCCCCTGGTGTCTTACCTCTAGTGGGAGGCTGTGCCCTCTTGGGACACTTGGGATCCCACTTGGTTCCAAAGCACTCATAGCACTTGAGGGGTTTGTCCTGACTCTTGTCAGGAAGCTTTTTTTCTGGTGGCCAGATTGAGAAGGAACCCTTTCCCTTGTGAACAGTTTTGGGGGCCTTGAAATGACTCCTTTTTATCTGCCCTCCTTCCTCTTGTGGGAACCCTGACCACCCTTTTGGAAGTCCTCCCCCTCAGTCTGAATGTAGTGTTAAACTGCCACATTGACTTGATATTGGAAACCCCCTTGCCAAGCCTTAAACTTCCGTTTTATTACATATGTCAACCCTTAGGTAGCCCATATGGCATGGCACTGTGTAATTAAAAGGTTGGATGTGTACTTTTAAGTTTTACATGTGGTAGTTAAAAAGCCCTACATTTGTTTTTCACTACTGTGAAGCCCCATCTCATAGGATAACATTGGGGATTCCTTATTACATTTAATAAGCTGTAATTTCCAATTGGTAGCTGGTGCTATGCTATGTTTGTTGTCTATGAAACTGTAATGATAACCCCTCTTTAATTGTAAGGTCAGATTTTTCATAACAGTTTTTAAAATGCCACTTGTAAAAAGTTGGCATTTTCCTGCTTAGCTCTTCTGTGCCTGTTGACTAGCATGGGTCACAGGACTGGGTGTAATTGACAGACTCTGTGAATTCCTCCAGAACAGTCACTAAATAGGTGTGCCTGAATAAGCCACCTGCTAGCCAGATGGGGAAGAGTAGTGGAGCAGAATAGCCTGTGCTCTGCCTCCACACAAAGTGCTAAACAAACTCAAATTGCCACTGCAGCCAGCTTGGAGCCAGGGCAGGGGAGTCAGGAAATTCCATGTACTTCAAAGTCACTGTCTAGAAGCTTCCCCTCCTTCCAGAACCACGGAGCCAGGGTTTAGAAAGGGGGCCTCAGACACCCACTACTGGAGCTGTGGATACTCTACCAGGAAAAAGGACAGCTGTGCTGCTGAAATAACAGACACTCTGCTGAACTACTGACTGTAGTGTTTTGAGGTTAAAGAACAGTGAAACTCTTTTGGTTTCAACTGTATACCGTAGGTTGGTGGCATAAGTGTTGGAGGGATGAGTTGAAGGCAGGCTTAGAATGTTGAGTTCTGACTTACACGTGACGGAAGAAAGATGTGTAAAATTTCTCTCCATGTGTGGCATACTTATTTGTGGGTGCCTTGGGTGGCAGATTGCTACACTGACCTGGCACTGCCTTGCTGAATTACTGCCTTTGTGCCTAACTGCCCTCTTGCTTTGGGAACAAAAACTGGACCTGCAACTGTATCTTGAACCCAGGGGTCCCAGAGCTAGTCTGCTGGCCTCTTGATCTGAGCCTCAGGGACATAAAAGGCTCCCCAGCATCCTGTAGTAGACAGGGCCGGACTGGGAACCAAAACCGGCCCTGGCAAAGTGCTGTCGAGCTTTTTGCCACGGCCGGTTTTCAGCCGATTTTGTTACAGGGCCGATTTCGCAAAAACGGCCCTGTAACAAAATCGGCCCCCAGGGGCCCAAAACCGGCCCCCACCCGTGCAACGCACGGGGGATTGCCCGGTGCCCGCTAGGGCCAGTCCGGCCCTGACCTGGACCGAGCTGAAGTGAGTTCCTGACCCCCAAGGGGTGCACCTCAGGTCATGTACCCTTGGTGTGTATCAGCAAGCTGTTCTCAACCTTTTGAATGCTTTGAGACTGCAAACAGGCCTGTTCTTTCTGAGACCTCACCACTCGTACTGTATTCAACGATAAACTCCATGAGCCCGAGCCTTCACACTACAGCATTGATTGCTCACAGTGACCGGCCACACGAAGCCCCAGCAATGCCTGTTGGTGATGCCTGGCCTGCTCTTCACACTACTCCGGCAGCATCCTGCAACTCTTTCCCTTCTCCTCATGGCCACCAGGACTATTGCCAACAACTTGAAAAGGTAAAACTTCAGCAGGCCTAACCTGGTGACTGTATAAAAACCTTAGCTCCATCCCGATCGGCCTGAAATTGTAGCTGTGACCCAGCCCAACTTTACCAGATATCCCTAATTGACGCTTTGTGCTATTTAATGGTATTTTCACTAAAATCATTAAAAATTAATAACTTTAGTTCTACTGATTGGATTTTTCCTGTTTTGGTGTCAAATAATTTATTATAATGTACTCTATTTTTCTAAATTGGTTTGGGTTTTTTCTTGCATTGTTAATTCACTGTGTGAATAAACACAGTTTGTGTGCTGCATTAATACTCACTCATTTCCTTTAAGTTAAGCCTTTCTTATTATTGTGCCAAGCCAACCAGGTTGAAGCACAGGTTAATTTAGTGACTTTTGTGGTTCACTCTGCAAGGGATTTGGCTGTTTGACGAGGGCTCACACCCCAGTCAACCAACAACTCAGTTTCTAAAACTTGCCACCTTGTTTACTTTAATTGTAATTCATACTTGTAATTTGCTCACTTTGCATCTATTTACAATTTTCAAATGTTTACTACATATTGTTAGCAAATAGCTAATTTTGAATCAATATTTGTAATTCATAATTTCTTGGCGTTATTTGCTGATGTGCTAATCGATTGTTTGTAAAAATATATATCTTTCTCCCATTTTTTACTAAAGTAATTAGTTGGGGAGATTATAAACCTGAAAGATAGTGAGGGATGAACATCAAACATTCACCAAACAAGGCTGAAGGTAAAAAAGATAGCTGGTTGAAAATTAAATTGCTGAACCCGATTTTGAATATGCTGGAAAAGGGTGAGGTATTTACTGCAACCGGTAGATATATTTGCCTGGATGCTATAATAATTTCACATATATTCCAGAACTGCCCACCTATTTGGAAGCTGTCCACCTTGTAGCAGTTCAACAGTGATACACTTTAGCATTTGTAGTTGACCAGACAGTGTTATGTTTAGCGAGCACCATTTTGGAATGTTATTGTGCATAGTGTATCACAGTTTTACTGCTCCAAGATACCAAAAACATTGCTACTAAACGTGGCAGCTCCATTGGAACTTTTAAACAACAATACACTAACTACCATACAATTCCAAGGTGGCTTTCCACTGCTTTGTTAAATTTTATTTTTGTGTTGCAAGCATAGGCAGTGACGTTTTTTCCTTTCTGCTTTTATTCTTTCAATTTACCTTCCATATATTTGTTGAGTTTCTGTGTCTGTTTCATTATGAATAAGTAAGTGGTTGAATGCAGGAATGAGTCAGTGGGCAAATGCCTGGAAGTATGAGTGCAAGTATGAGTGATAGAGTAAATTTATGATAACTTATTAAGAGCCAGCAGACCCTTTTGGTTATTAACCAGCCCTATTGGCCCTGCATTTCTAATGCTTTTTTTTAAGCCAATGATACTCGTCAAAAAATGCTCATCAATCTGTATTCCTTTTCAATGATTTGACGCAAAGACAACTACATCTTAGTGATTTGCCCTATTTTTATTTTAGCAACAAGAGGCTGAGAACACCCCCAAACTACTTCATCATGAATTTAGCTGTCAGTGATTTCTTGATGTCAGCTTCTCAGGCACCAGTTTGTTTTCTGAACAGTCTACACAAGAGTTGGATACTGGGGGAAGTAGGTATGTATAGTAAATTGCTGCTATTTTACTCTTATATCAGTGTCTTTCTGCTGGGTCGCTGTTTTGCTCTTGCTTAACTGCAGTTAAAGAGAAATTTATTTTCTTTCTTTCTTCAATGTGATTAATTTAAAATAAACAGGAAAGCAAAAAAAATAATATATAACACATATGCAACTATCTTAAAAACAGCCATAAATAACACATGTACGCATTAAAGGAAATGGTTCCATATAAACTGCTTAATACAAATATTCTGAAAGTTCCTAATGAAACGGATAAGCACTCATAAGATAAATTCTTGTCTCTTCGACTCCAGGCTCTCTGAAAAAAAAGTAGTCGTCCCAAAACTGAACACCGATGATTGAACAATGTCTACAGAATATGCCACCTTACTATGCATTCTCTCCCCCCCCCCCTCCCGCAGGCAATTACAAAGCGGTCGTTACAACGACTGTGTTGTAACAAAGCATACCACGACTCCTCAAGTCTTAACAAAGACTTGCTGTAGGGGGGCTTCACTTTCTGACCAACATCTCCCAGTCTCAAAATAAGTAGGCATTTGAAGATTCTGAAAAGCAGGTTGGCAAATTAGATCGGCGAGTTCTTGGGAAGTTTAATGTGACTTGAAGACCACTACTTGTAGCCCAGCAAAGCCAAATTAGCCATTCATCATTCTGATAAATTACATAATATTAACAGAGAAACAAAAGACGTTGAGCTGTCAAAAACTAAAAGTGTGAGCATACTTCAAAACCTCAATCATGTAAAGAGGGTGAGGGATGGGTGGTATCCCAAAATAAAATGGTGAGAAAAAGAAATAGTCCTGTGTGTGTACCTCTGTGCTCAAACCCTGCAACTGAAGCACCAAGGTCCATAACTTCTACGGAATACCAGAAAGAAACTGTTTGTAATATGATAAAGACTATGTGTGAACAAAGTTAGAACAAAATACCATTGGGAGAATAGAAGGCTTATTATGTATTTCAGAGGTTTATGGGTGCCAATTGATCTGTAATACTAAGTTCTCTTCAACCTCCGATGGCACAGTCAGTATAAGTTGCTTCTTTATCACTGACATCATAGCCTGATGGCTTCTAGTTAGGCTAGCAGTCACTCAGTCCTGCCCAGCACTCGTTCATCAATGAGAAGACATTGCATTATGCGATCATGGTCCTTTATGATGAAACTAGAGTGGGGTAAACAGATCATGGTGAAGCTGCAAGTAACTGCACTGCAAGCTGCAGCTTTCAATAGTACAATAAAGGATGGAATAACAGACTTCTTTCAATCAATGAAGGCCCAGTGTAAAACACGCCCATCGAAAGGAAAGCTTTGAAAGCAGTTTTTCATCTGATTTATATTAAGCCCTTGTATACAGTAAACCTGGTACTGGGACAGCAATTAAAGAAACTCGGGGAGACCCAAAAAGATCTCCTGGGAGATCCATAGGTGTTACTCCAGATGCAACAAGCTAGAACCAAATATTCGGAACAGAGAGCATGAGGTATCTCAAAGACAGGGGCTATTTAACAAGACAGCATGTAGAGGGCTTGGTGACTCTCTTCCTTGAAAACCTGAAAACCAATCAGTGAGATGTACACTGACATGGGCAAGATCTTGCACTTACAGCCAGGGATGAAACACAGTCCCCTAAACCCCCATGTGGTGCAGGGGGCAAAGAGACCCTTCTGGGGACACTCGTGGAGGCCAAGATTAATGAATATGTGCGAGATATGGGAGACTCGGAGGCCCTCTTCACATTCTGCAGGGGGGGGGCATCATTTTAGGTTACCCCATTGCCTGCACCGCATCATTATTCACACTGTTACTGATTGTTACGCTGGACTGTATTAGGTCCCTACTATACAGGACTCACTCAAACCAGATTAAGTCTTACTTGGATACAATTGAATCTCCAACTCCAACTCAGATACAGAAAAATACCCTAGAGGAACCTATGACACCAACTGAGATAAAAATACCTAATCAAACAACTTGCCTGGGGCAAAAAACCTGCCTCAGTTGGACTGACTATAGAATTTAATTGTTCCATTAAGTCAATCAATCAATCAATTAATACTTCAGTTAGCATTTAGAAACAAATGCATAAAAAGTTCAGATAAAAATATACAAACATATCAATAAGCTATCATAAAAAGTCTGATATCTAAGAATGTATCCTAAAACCCTTGAAACAGCATATACATCACTTCACTAGTTCATCTGCATCTTAATACATTTAGATTTGTTCGGGCTGTGCATATTATACAGGTTTTAAGATTTAATCATATGTTTGCTAATCTACAAGTTTTTAGTGCTGTAGACAAAAACGAGGCCACCATCTGGCAAACATATGGAGTCTATAATTGTAACATAACAGACCGTGCTATAATGTAATTACGCAAACACAATTTCTTCAGAAAGGGGATGATAAAACTTTTCTTCTCTGTTTCATAAAAATGGCAGAAAAAACAATATGTGTATAATTGCTTGTTTTGATCGGGTATCACCCGGACATCGTCCCAGTTGTGTCTCTGAGTACACATTCGCTGGGAAACCCAGCCTTAAAGTTACATACCCTAACCTAAACCTTATTAAAATGAAACAATGACAATTATTGGTCACACAAGCAAGATACGAGGATAGACCATGAACCAAAGGGGGTCTCTTATTATATGCAAATAATGTGGCTTTATCTTTATTTCTCTGCTCTCTTTCTTTTGCACATTGCTCTAAAAAATAATTTATTAGTTTCGCCTTTGAAAAGGATTCATATTGCACGGGGTCATCATACCACCAACCCCAGCGAGTCCAGAGTGCACCTTATATAATTTAGCCATGTTATTTTAACCCCATAAGCCAATTTCATGATATCCTTTATAATACATTGATTTATCTGTACTGCTTCCCGTTTCCAAATTGAGAAACAAAGTAGCAAGGGAGCCAGTTTCATTGTATTGGAAATATAGGGTAAGCCTAATTATTTGTGTGTAATTACATTGGTACACGCCTTAGGGGCGGACAGTGACCTCTTGGTGAACCTATCATCTATTTTTTGAAGGGTGTCCACATTGGTTATACCCCAAATCGCTCCCCCATATGTAGCCACAGAAACAATGTTTGTCAGGTAGATTTTAACCATCTCTGGTATTCTTTTGTTCCCAAGTTCGATGCAAACCTGAAGATTGCAGCTATACTTTTATTCATCATTGTGGCCCTCGAAGACAGCAATGTTTTCCAAAATAAATTAATATCAAAGGTAATGCCTAGATATGAGAAATTAGCTACAATATCAACTTTTCTCTGTGTGATAGCATAATTTCCTTTCTTTTTGCTTTTCCCAATACACTTAATAAAAGACTTTGCTTTGTTCACGTATAAATCAAGATTTCTCATAAAAGATACATACTATGTGATGCATTTTTGTAGGGCTAGGGGAGTTCAGGACAGCAGGACTGCGTTGTCTGCATACAGCAGGATGGGGAATCGCATTGTACTTGCAATCGGGGTGTCTGTTACCTTTTCAACCAGGTACTCATGCTATTTACTGGTGTACAAGGAGAACAGGAAGGGCACGAGTATGCAGCCCTGCCTTACACCATTTGTTATGTTAAGGGTCTAGTGCATTCACCCTGCCTACTGGGGCTAACCTTTGCTGTAGCATCTGCATACAATTGCTCCATGACTTGCCACAACATATGGTTAATGCAGTCGAATGTGCCAGAGAGATCCATGAATGCCATATAGAGATTCTCTTGCTTGGCCTGTGTGTACTGCCTTGCTAAGAGAGCCAAGTTAAGACATTGATCCACAGTCCCTCTGCCTTTCCTGAATCTGTAATGGACCTCCGCCAGGATCCCCTTCTCACGTGCCCAGTCTTCCATTCTGTTTATCAATATTCGGCCCATTTTCTTTGCCGTACTATCAATTAACACAATTGGCTGATAGTTAGCAGGATTGGAACAATCTCCATTTTGAATATTGGTATGATAATGGACTGTTTCCATGATGGATGGGGAGCATCAATGCCAATAGCATTGAATACTAAAGTGAGGAGAGGGACCCAGAAGGTTCTATAATTCAGGAATATGTCAACAGGTACCTCATCGGGGCCTGCTACCTTTAATGATGAAGCTTGCAGCAGTGCACACTCTACCTCATCCATATTAAAAACTAGGGGGCAAGTATGTCTTGTCCTGTCTGCCCGTTCTACAGCGAGACTTATATTCGGCTTTTGGAAGATTTTTTTTAAAGTGATCTATCCATGTATTTTCGTCCATGCATACTTCTGTAAAGGGAACCTCTGCTTCTTGTAGAAATGGTGCATTAACCACTTCTCAGAAGGATTTAGTATCACTGTCATTGGCTGCTATCCTTAGGTTTTCCCATGCTTCTGATCTTAGTTGTTTTTTCCGATTTTTCACAGCACTTTTATAGATCTCTCTCAGATTTTTGATTTGCAATTCATCCCTTGGGTTAACTTTTAAGGCCTGGCGAAAGTTGACAGAGGCTTTTGAGTAGGTATTATCAAACCAGAGATTTTGCAGCTGTTTAACGGTACCCGAGGGGCAAGTTCGTTGTTCCTTAACGCCTTCTAATATCTTCAAAAATGCTGTGACTACTTGGGGTTTATTTGTTAGATGATTTAAGCAAAAAGTAACCTAATCATTTCTTTGTCTGTATTAATTGGGAGAAAAAGAGCCCTTCGTCAACCTTGCTCCATTTTAAGGAGAGGCAGTTTCTTCTAGCTAAGACAGGTTTTGGGATTATGGTACTATTTTTAGTTATACATTTGGCTTCCAAGGCAGCATTAGGGAAATGTTAGCACGATCACTAAATTCTGTCATCCTTATGTTTACCTCTGCTTGATTATTCTTGCTAGATGTAGATGTTATTATGTAATCTATCACAGCGGTGGCTTCACCCCTGTAAAAAGTCAGAATTGTTGGCCAGTGTTGTGGGTTCTACGTGTCCTAATCTCCAACTGCCATACCGATAAAAGATTATTCAGAGCATTTACATAGGTGGTGTTGGTGAAGTGATCATTTAAGCCGTCATTTTGTAAGATTTGTTGGCACATGCAATAGTCTCAGTTCGTGCATTTTGCTATTTTAAAGTCGCCCGCCCATGTACAATAAAGTGGTTTTGCTTGTGTAAGTATTTGGTCCTCTAATGTTTCTTCAAGGTCCTTTACCACCTCCTCTGGGGTCACACATTTTTTTTATAATGATTTATTGACAACCAATTTAAGCTATGGTTGCTATCTAGTATAATGATGTGGAAATGTGGTGATTCATTAATAAAGCATTCCACTTTGAATAAGATAGTGTCAGATATTCATGTCAAAAGTCCCCCTTTAGCTCTGTCCTTGCTCAATGGGATGGCCAATGAGGTAAAACATCGATAGCCATTAACAAAAATGGGGTCCACTTCACAGGTCTCTTGGAAGCATAGGATTTGATGGGGTGCGACTACATTATACCACTCCTTATTGTTCAATTAAGTAAATGCTAATTCCACATTTACTATCTCTGCCTCCAGCTGGTATGGAAGTTATCAAAGTGGTGTTCCACAAACGTGTCTGAGACCCCACAGGGGTAATAGAGCGTGGGTTCTTGAATCTTAATCCAGAGTTGTAGCAAGGTCAGGTGGTACCCGGTGCCGAAAATTTATTGTCACCCCCCTGCCCACATTGAGAGATGGGACTAAGGGCGCCAAATGGTCCGCTAGAATTCTGGCCAAGATGTGATAGTCAGTGTTGAACAATGCCAGGGGTTAGTAGGAACCTAGGGCAGTGGGATCTCTGTCAGAATAAGGTAAAGAGATGAGCAGGGCCTTGCACAATGACTCGGGGAGGGAGGCAGCTGAGAGGGACGCTTCATAGAGGGCAAGCAATTGAGAAGCACAAAGCGAGGCATAGGCTTTGTAGTATTCAGCTGGTAGGCCATCCGTCCCTGTGGACTTGCTTGTTGCCAGGGCCCTAATTGACTCACAAATTTTCGAGAGCAATATGGACTCATCTAATTCTGCTTCGGCCTGGTAAGCTAGCTTCATTGCAATTGTGAAATATTTTTGTGCTTTCATTTATTGCATGAAAAGTAACCAGTTAGAAGAATTCTTCAGTTCTATAAGCTTCGTGAGCCTCTACCACAACGGTAACATCTCCACCCTCATTTTGAAGCCCATGTATTATTAGATGTGCTGTCTTCAATTAACAGGAAAATTAATTACATTCACCAATATAGAAGAATGGAATTCAGAAAGGGAATAACTATGGTGGGGTATCCTTTTAAAAGTTCAAACTCAAACAACCTACAGGCTAATATAAGTACTTCCTATATTAGCGAGGGGCATTTGTCCCTAACACCATGGGCATTTAGTTTAAAGGTGACAAAGGTACCTTGGGCACACACAGGAACTACTTAGGAGACCCGGTAAATAGGTACCTGACATTAGAACGTTGGTGGCGCCATGTTATACGGTTCCCACTAAAAAAGGTAGGACTGTGTATATGACAACATAATGTCACAATGCAGAGACTGAGTCCATCTACTCCATCAGAGACTGCAGGCCCAAAGAGACTGTTGGCCCAATTCCTAGCTAGCTCACAGTGCTTCACCCAAATCCCTTAACCTTCTTGGGGTGGCAGGTGATTTTGGCAACTTCGAATATTACACTCTTATCCCAAGGGAATCATGGAAATACATTTATTGAAAGAATTGTATTCTTGCAAGAATGAGCTGCGACTATTAGGCAGCTAAAACAAAGCAAATTAACCAGCATTACAAACAAGGTGAAAAGAATAAACGGTTCAACCATGACAGTCTGATGTCTTATAGATATACAGATATCCCTACCTATCACTACCCCCTACTCCGAGAGCATAGCGGCTGTACCCTCGGCCGTATCGTTAATGTTAGCCTGAGACCCCATACCAGGATGACTTGGTCTGGAGTAGGATTGGCAATCCCTCTCTGCAGGATCAGGATGGACGATCAGCGTTAGCAGAGCTGCATGTCGAACACAGCATTCATTCTCGGACCATCATGGCTGGAGTGCCCCTCAGACCTGTAAAGGGACAGTGCACTGCTTATATAATAAAACCACAGTCATA
This sequence comes from Lissotriton vulgaris, assembly GCF_964263255.1. Taxonomy (NCBI): domain Eukaryota; kingdom Metazoa; phylum Chordata; class Amphibia; order Caudata; family Salamandridae; genus Lissotriton; species Lissotriton vulgaris. The sequence goes on from NC_141689.1 coordinate 1,479,517,833, forward strand.
GAGGCACAGTTCGGATGCATTGATATGTCTAGAATTAGAAGCAGTCTCCGGGTGGGCAACCAAGCACTAGGATATCTTCTTCTGTTCTTAGCCTTAAACAAAGTGTACAAATTATGTCACAGGAAAGGCTTTTTAAAAACAAGCAGCATATACAGCTCCTTCCTCGAATAATATTGTATAAACATAACATCTCTAAATTGAAGCCTGCTAAAACATGTAAAATATCAAAATAACATGGAGAACAAAAGTGAGTCAATGAGGACCTCACTACAAAACATCATTTGCAGCATTTCGGCTTCTTTCCACTCTTAGAAACCAGTTAGCTCTCTTGAGACTCTGAGAGCAAGTATACTCCTCATTTTCTCAAGTCTAAACAATGATGCATGCATGACTATGTTCTTGAATTGTTACACTGGACAGACTGTTGGCTACAATCAGCTCTTCCCACAAGTCACTCTCCCACACTGGCATCTTCTTAAAAGAGAACCTCACTATCAGTCATCTAATACATAACAAATACCTATTCATTAGCTAATTGAAGGCATCTGGAAAAACACAACATATGCAATAGAAAAACTCATAATGCACGAAGCAAACAAATAGGGAATGTGCAGGCCTTTCAACCTTTTACATTTAAAGACAACACTTCATGCCCCTGAGGTGTCCAGAGGAAGTGGAGGTGCATGTGTCCCCTTGATCCATTACCCACATTTTGAATCTATTATTTTGAATGTATGGAGATGTACTTACAAAACAGTCGGAGATTCTAATGTCACCTGACGTTTTTCTTTGTCGTTTTGTTAATAAAAAGAATAATTTTTTTTAAAAAGACGACACTTCAAAGATGACAATCGGAAAATGGTTATTTGTTAAGTTTTGAATCATGTTAACTCTGGTGCTGCTCATAATGACTAAATATGATGAAAGCACACATTATTTAGCAATGTAAATCACATTTTGCTTATAAGTTTTGATGGGGCCGGGTTCCCTGTTCCCAATATACTCTGGAACCCTCGGTCAATGGACGGTTGGTGCCTGCTTAGAAGTGTTGAGGGGAGAAATAACTTGTCACGTCAGCTTCAAAGCACAATAATTCATGACTCCGAAGAATCACAGACTCCAGGTTCTAGGTTAATCGATTTATTACAAAGCCAAAAATAACTGGACATACAAGCACCTCAAGATGAAGGTGTAGAACTACATCGGAAATAATACAGTATACGAATTTACCCTGATTTCGCGGGGCTGGGCTGAACCTAATTTCTCGTTTTACTACTGGGCCTGTCTACACCAGCACATGCAAATCTTACTGGTGGGTGAAGGGGAAACCAAAGTAGCCGAGACTCTGCATATTTTTCAAATGCTGTTGGATTCAGAGGCGGAGAGGGGCTTCTTTCAAAATCTAGAACCTAGTTATTATAAGAAAACCCTCTTTAAGGTGGTTCATGCTGCAGCAAGGTATGGCAGTAGGTTCGGAGGTGCCAGCAGATTGGTAGGATCTGCCGTTATACGCCTATCTCAGCTTCATCATTATTACCATCCATCTTTTGGGACACCACTGTGGCCAGATGGAGACAACAGGGTATAGTCATCTTGGGGAACCTAGTTGATAGTAGTAGTGTCCGGTATTATTCCTGTTTGGCCACGGAATTTGATCTGCCTAAAATTGACTTTTTACAATACTTACAGATTCAGGATTATTTACTAAAGAAATTATATTTATAAGGGTTAGCCCCAAAAAAGAATCTTATACAGGCAGTTAGGGGGCCTGCGAAGATTTATGTCTTATACCAAGCTCTTATTAAAATACAGCAAGATGATCTGGAGGCACAAAATTATAAATGGAACGCCAGACTGTCTCAGGGAGGCAAAATCTTACAAGGTTGTATCGCTCTGGACGAGAAGATCCTCCAGCCTTAAAACACTGCATTATAAGACCATTTTCAACCTATACTACACCCCTGCAAAAATCTCTCAATGGGGCGGGTCAAACAATGGCAAGTGTACATGGATCCGGCTGATAGTCTACACATGTTCTTTGCATGCCCAGAGCTGAGACATCTGATTGGTGGGATGGAGGTTTTCCTGATGGAAATAACTGGGGCACAGACTACAATTACAACGATGGTTATACTACTGGGAGTTCTGGAAGGCTCAATGACCAATCACAAGATATATCAATTTATATATTTAATCTTCCTAGCAGTAGCTGTGGTCCGATTATATGTAGCGTCACTGCAGCAGCAGAAGGAACCACTGTTCTTTGAAATGTACAGAGGAAGGCTATATGCCATATGCAACCTAGAGCACAGTTTGTGTGCTCTCAAGAATGTAGACTCGGGTAAAGATATGGGGAGCCATGGTCGATCATCTGGCACTTTTCCACGGTATACCTTCTTTCTCGGGTACCACCTTTTCTATTCTTCCTCGTACTGAATGTACTGATGCCCATGTTGGAATTAACCAGATTTATGTTTCTCTTGTGAATCAGATAATAATGAACTTTAGGTAATGATGTTTGAACACAATCCTGATGTATTTCTTTTTCTATATTATTGATTGTCCTAATTCTGCAATATTCCATTTTGTACAATTATGTTATTTTATTGGCTTATCAAAAATACAAAAAAATTAAAATTAAAAAAGGAACTAATACAAAGCCAAACCTTCGTGCTATATTCAGTCTCTGGATCATGAAAATAATGACAAATTCCAAAATCACAACGCAGACAATAAGTGCCCCCACGTCAAGATCAGACTTTATTGAAGGTTCGTAGGAATAAAGCGTTAGTCTGTCCCTACACTACCACTAACATGACATCCCTACTTAGAATTCCCCAGGCAAGTCAGGAAAAGGTCTCAGATCGTGAAGCCTTCCTTAGAAATGCACTCACGTTGTATGGGTCAAGTAGCCCAAGGCTACAGAGCTCGTTCTAAGATGACCCTTCCCTCTCCATCCATCCATCTCCTCTCTTCTCCTAACTCAACCCTCGGGGCACTATCCCTAATTCCAACACCATAAAACATGCCCATTACTGATCATCTGATCGCCTCATTCCGCTGGGCACCTCCTCATAGGTGATTCTTCACTCAGTTTCGATACTCCCAGCTCCTCGCTCGATGACCTTCATTTCCAGGCTTTCTCCAGGGAGAAAGAACACTGTATCACATTATCAGCACTCCTTGTACAAATGTATCCTCTCGTCCCTAAGCCTAACCCCTAAAGCAAAAGCGTAATTCTAACTAACAGAGAAGAATTTCTCCACCTGCAATGGTAACGTGAGAACAGAAAAAATTTAACATGCACATGAAAGTCAACTTTTAAAATCTCAAATACGAGAGCTTCCAGGGAGAATACATTTCAGGCCTACAGAAATTGGCCAACATAAAGAAATAGCACATAGGCTTCACACACTACATACAAGTGAACATTTTTACTGAGCATTTCTAGGTCTGTGTTACATAAGCACATTAAATACATGTTTAATTGTAAGCATCATACACAATTCCTGCACATTATTGTTTTCAACTAAACACATGTTTATTGCATAATTAACTTAGTCACATTTCTATGGAAAATATACCTAGCACAACACCTATCACATTATTACAGTACACCTTATACTGCCCCATGCTAATGGCCACAAGAATAAATGTTGGTGCAAACTACTCGCGATTATAATGCACCCCTACAAAAGGAAGAGCACAATCGTGCTCTTGCAGTCTCTAATTACACCTAAAGATTTTTCACTCTTCCAATCCTCCCACTCTGGTGGCTAGAATACCCATCACATGAAACACAAATGAATTCCCAAGAAACTAGTTGCGGCTCAGCTGCTATGGTGGAGGATCTTCACCCCACTGCTTTTAAGCAGTGCAGAGAAGAAACATAAAATGATAATAACTTTAAGTTATTATAATTTTATACTTCCTGCTGCTTTGAGGGCGTGTGGGCGGGGCTGCTCTACTCTCAGAGCAGGGCAGGGTAAGAGTGGGTTGGCCACTCCTAAGTGCTCAATGACTGTTTGGTTGGCCCTCATGGGCCGCCTAGAACAGTCATGCACACTTTCCCCATTCTCCATGCAGGCTGCATTACAGCCTGCGTGGAGAACACCTCTGGCCAGATTCCCTGGTTGAGCATTGAACCAGGATGCTCAAAACCAATCACAACGCTGCACTGCAGCGTTGTGATCACTCAGGGGAGCCTGGGTGCTTACCAATAACACTGCTGAATTGCAGTGTTGTGGTTGGTCAGTGGGGCCTGCTTTCTGTTTCTCGACTTCCATGAGAAGAGTAGGAGCAGAGATGTGGGACCCTGCGTAAGGTAAGTTTATTTATTTATTTTTTCATATGCGTGAATCACTACCTCCCCGTGACCCTCCCCACCCCCAGCACAACGCCACTCGCCCCCCCACGTGCGAGCAGTGACGCCCGCTACTGCAAGGAGCACTTTCTTTCTCTGCTGAATCCCTCGTCTTACCCTTAAAGTTTGGCAAAACCTTAATTTCTTTGTCAGCTTTACACTGTTTCTCGTCCATTTCCATTTGCTCCTTCCTCTGCCCCTTTTTTTCTTCCCTTTTTGTTAATACTTGCAAACATCTAAATCCCTTATATAAAGCAGATAAGCAAATCAAGAAAATTCTAAGAATAAGAGTAGGTCTTATTATAGTGCCTAGAATTCCACTACCAATGCATACAAACCAGTTACTTATAGCAGAAGCTCCCTTCCCTAAAGTTCCTAAAACCCTATTTGCTTCTAAATCTTTTAATTCAGGTTTCAAATCAGAAATGCTCTTTACAAAACCCTTTATCTCTTTGTTCTTGTCAGTGATGTATGTAAATCTAGTTGTGTGTTTCCTGCATGGATCATTATAGTTTTCCCTATGTTAGCCTAATTGTGCATGTTGTAGGCCAAATTTTCATTTACACACCTTACTATATTAACCTTCTTGTTGCACCACACTGTACTTTCACACAGAGCTTGCATGTGTGTTGATGTTCTGGTCTTTCCTGGGATGTAATCTGAATACCATATTCAAGGTCAAACAACAATGCCCTTTGTTAATATCTCTGATCAGGCACTAGCACCTAGACACAACATGAGAATGCAACTGCTGTTTGTGAGCACACATGACTTGTCATATAACTGAGTACAAAAGTTTAAGCAAACACATTGAGCAAAGACTGTGAGGTAAGACTGCTACGTCAGCTGAAATGTAGAACATCCATGGATGAAGGCTAAGGTATGGGGTCTTAAATTAATCCCAGAGATCTTTGATATCTAATAATTTTGCTTCAGTAAAAGGAATGAGGGTTTAGGATAGTCTGTCTTCTAACCTGACAGGGTTATTATGATATATGTTTTTTTGACCATGCTAACAATATTTTTAATATGCATTTATTTTCCAATTGTGGTATTAAAACTGCATTTTACGACACAATAATTTGAATAAATATTCTAAACTTCCTTTGTGTCTCTTGATTGTTTTATTGTGGATGTGTACGATTGGGAGAGTGAAAGGGTGTGCATTGTAACCGCAATTCCTGAGAGGATTGAGAGTGCTATGTTCTAGGGTGCCAATGCACTTGGTTCGCTGGTAAGGTTAGGAGAGCAAGTGAGGTCTCTGGCTCGTAGATACTGAAGTGTTATGATAACTCAGTCCCTACATGCGATGGTCTATGATCCCAAGCATACTTCTGTTCTTGAGTAGAATCCCTTCAACATAGCGCCACTAATGTTTTGAACAGGTACTTACTTGCAGGAATCCTGAGTAGCCTTGTGCTTGTTCACAATACCCTTGTACCTTTTATCAGAGTTGGTCGTGGTGTTAGGGAAATATCTGTGAGATGGTGACCTGGTATATGCTGTCCACTAATTAAAGTGGGCACCTTGCACCAGTCCAAATGACCCTTATGATGTATGAGGCCAAAGATAACCGTTAGAAAGCTGTCCTAGTGGTAGCTGTGGAGAGCAACCTTCAGTCTCAATCTTGAAGGAATGTAAAGCAGCTTGTTTTACCAGAATATCACCTTTAATATAAACTAAATGAAAGGAGAACCACACAGCAGTTATAAAAATGTGTATTTATTTATATAACACTCAAGCACACACACTGGGCTCCAGGGGGAGTTGGGTGTGGTCTGCTGAGGAAGACTTGTGATGGAGCCTGGCGCCATGGGCAGCTGGAAGGAAGAGCCAACAGACTGGCCCAGCACCCTGCCTGGTGCCACGTATGGAGGCCAGGACCAGTGAGCAGAAGCCTGGGCCTCTGCGCAGGGAGAAGGGAGACCCAGGAGGAGAGCCAGGTGAAAGGCTGGCACAGGGAGCCAGTGAAAACAGCTCCCTGCTAAAGTTCACCCTCTTGGAGGCAAAGAGCTGGCCATCAGGAGTGAGAGGAGGCCAGAATGGTGCAAATCGGTAGCCTGGGGGCGGAGATATGATCCCCAGAAGGTAGGGGACCTTTAACCCCTGATGGGACCGACAATGAAGCGCGTGGGGCACAGCCGCTGGTCGCAATTATGCCCCCGGGGTGGGTCAGGTCCCGGGAGCTGCCCCAGGAGGAAGCAGAGACGGGGAGCGCCATTGTGCTCCCCGTGAAATTGGCCAGCAAGGGGGCCAGGAGCCCACCCTGGCCCCCGGTGATGTTGGAGGAGGGGGAGCTCCACTGCGCCCCCCTGAGGAAGTAAAGGTGGGGAGTGCTGTCACGCTCCCCGTGAAAGTGCCAAAGGGGGCCAGGAGCCCACCATGGCCCCCTTGAAGGTACCCTGGTGGGGCGAGGGATCACAACTCTGGGCCCGCGCCACAAAACTAAGTCGGGGAGTGGATCTCCAGGCTCCAAGTTGAGGGCTGGAGGAAGGCGGGAGAATGCCGTCGTACTCCCCCGAGGTCTGGACAGACCTGTCAACAGCTCTGTGTCTGCCCTCAGGAGCGGGCAGACCAGAAGAGATGTGCTGGACCCCGCGGCAGCATGCGAGGGTACTGGCCGGTCGGGGAGTCGGCGGGGGCAGCCAGGGGTGGGCTCCTCAGGCTGCTCTCCAACAATGTGGTAATTCGGAGTGCCCGGTGGGACCGGGCCTCTGCAAGGAAGATGAGCTGCCGGGGGTGGGCTCCCCGACCGGAATGGACACACTCACATGGGGGTCGAGGTGGGACCCGGCCCCCCATTGAGGGCGGAAGATGCGGTGAAGCCCTGAAGCAGCGGGGGAGCCACTGCTATAATATGCGCAGGGAATGGGAGAATCTCCCCATAATGCCTTGCAGGCCTGGATAGGCCTGCAAGGGAAAAACAGCAGTTCTTCTGGTTGTGGTGGACCCAGGAGTACGGGGTCACCACCACATGTGTGACGAGATACAGGGGGAGCTGCAGGAGAACACCGCCTCCCCCAGCACGAAGAAGAGGAGTCCCTCCCTAAGTCTCATGGGGATTTGGAAAGAATGTCCCTTCATGGGCTCAGCCAGCATTTGAACACCTCCTGGGCTGGAACTTTTGCTCCACAGCTGGGGGTGTACTGAGAAGTGCACCAAGGGATGAAGGACTGAGCTGGGGATGTCTGGAGAAGGGAATCCCCTGGAGGTGAAAAGGTGTAATTGCACCAGAAATGCATTTACTAACGTTATTTCTTTTAGAGGGACTGAAAGTCAAATGTGTAATGTGAAGTACCTGTGTAAGGTGATGTCATAAGCAAAGTGGGGTTAGGTTGCCAGACATGCCTGCTAGGGTGTCTGGCTGTATATGCTTAATCCTGTGATTTCATCTATGATATCTTTAGGGGGGGGGGTAAATGCAAATGTGATGAGTACTGTCATTCTAAAGTGATGCTTAAACATGTATTCTTGCTGCTGCGCTTAGGTGAAGAACCAAGACTGTTAGCCCTTAAGATGTAGAGGTGTATACTTCATTTTCAGTAGGAAATGCTCAGTCCGGGTTAAGTGTCACCAGGACAGGTGTGCCTATCTGAAATGCTTGTTGAGGTAATGGGGTGGGTTGCCACTGGGATGATGCCAGTGCGCAGGGCCGTCGCCCCAGGTTATGTTCAACTAACTGCATTAGGGGGCAAGGTGATGTGCAGACATGGGAGTGGTGGTACTAGACCCCCCACCCATGGGAGGGGTGGAGATGTTATGCAGTGTCACAAAGTAATTTCAACAGTTTATGTATATTTGTAAATTAGTGCATAGTATTGAGTAGTGTGTGTGTTTAATAAATGTACTCTTACTTTTATAAAGCAAAGTACAGACTGGACAATCAATTATTGAGTGTTATTGCTGCGCACCTGTAATGGCGATTACTAGCCCACGCCACCTCCCTTGAGTAAGCCTTAGACTGCTCTGCGATGCTACCCTCTGAGAGTCAGGCTCTACAAATGGGTGTTTGGTTCCCAGGGAAAGACAAATGTAGTCATGTTATTTGTGCAGGCCTCACACATACTGCCTCGTTTCCCAACAGGGTGGCTTATACGTTTTAAGTGTAGCGGTCTATAGATATACTGAACCTATATCTAAAGTAAGTGGTGCAAGCACCAGATTACACAGGTTGCAGTAGCAGACCTATAGTTCCATTTTGCTTGGCATCTCATGGGTGGCATAATACATGCTTCAGCCCATGAAGGCCTCCGGGGTACCTATGCCCTGGGTACTATATTCTAGGACATATAAGGATACCCCAGTATCCAATCTGGAGTGTACCAAAGTACATGGCATAACATTTTAAGGAGAAAGCAGATAGACTGTGGTCCTGATTAGCAGGATTCCAGTCAGACTAGTCAAAACAGTGTAACATCAAGGAAAAAGTGGGGGTAACTATAAGAAGCAGATCCTACTTTCCTACAATGCCCTTCACAGTTCTTACGGAATACCTAATTCTCTTGGTTTTTCAAGCTTGAATATTAAAAGATGTACACCCTGTTTGTGATGCGCTCTGAATCCTTTATAAATAAGTTATGGCACAACCCATTGCTATTACTGTTAACTGCCACCCAGCTGTAACTCAACATTTAACACAGCATGGAGTCCCCGTAGCTGGGGCTGCTGTGATTTTTGTTGTAGAAGCGGATGCAGTGTTACCCTTTGAAGTTTTTTATTACTGGGTCACATTTCTGGCTGTTGGCGCTAATGATAATACTTTTCATGAATGCACAACTCCCCAGGCACCTGCTGCATATCGCCAATATGCACTTGTTAAAATTCCTGTTACCGTCTGGGAGCACCAGACTTGGTTTAATAACGCCCTCCCCCATGTGCTAGGGACTATTTGAATGGGCAAATACAGACTCAACATGGGGCATGTTCTGCCCTAGATTTGGGGATGAAACCTCTGGGTAAATTTCCTGTTGTCTCAAAATTATTGTTTCTAATGTTAAAGGTGAAGCAGTGTCAGATGCCAGACCAGCATATGATTTTGGTTAAAAAAAAACATGGGATAAATCTAAACAACAACCACAGAAAGGTAGTCATTTCGGAGGTCCTCCACAGCCAGTCTTCTGAAAGACGATCTAATTTTCGTGATCACATTAAAATAAAGACTCTAGACAGGTATCAGGTTCCTGATCCTCATTGTCCCCGTTCCTTCAAGATTTGTTTGATCAGCGCAGTACGACAGAGGAGGATGATATGACCTCAGACAAGAAGAGTAGGTGAAAACAAAAATGGACACCAAAGCTTGTCTGGCATGAGGATAAATAAGTAGGACAGACCTCCCCCATATAAACCCCCTTTTCAGAAAAGGAAAGTTGCAACTTTAACTGCTAAATATGCCACAGAGAGGGAGAACCCTCCTCCTGAACAGAGTTCGGCAGTGACTCTCCACAACAGCGCAGCAGAAGCCATCATAGTACGACGGATTCTCTACCTGTTTCTCATAGCAAAAGCAACTGAAACATATATTTCTCTACTCTATCTGTGTTAGCCTTAGTTGGATATTACTCTACTCTATCTGTGTTAGCCTTAGTTGGATATTACTCTACTCTATCTGTGTTAGCCTTAGTTGGATATTACTCTACTCTATCTGTGTTAGCTTTAGTTGGAACTGAACTTGAATTACTGATTGGATCACCATTTGTATAGTGCCTTGTCGTCTTATTTAGTTTGCAATACAGTGGGTATTGTTTATTTCCCCCTCACAATCTGGCATATATTTCTTTGTAATCTTCATTTGTTTATTACTACCAGACTCTCTTCCTGCATCAGTTTGCTAATTACTTCTGACCCCCGTAGCCGAGTATAATTTGTAGATATACAAACTTGTCTTTTATTATGCACGTCGGGTACAACTTCTAGGTCTTACAGATTGAGGGGTATACTGATGATCCTTACAGGCACCCAGTGTTTTTTTAATCATTTTCTGCCCTGCTTCACCCTGTTTCTGAGCCAGACACTTCTGATGAAAGGGCAGCCTCTCCGAGCTTTTAGCACGTGCTCGGCCAATAATGGAAACAGTGCTTCCTTCAATCGCCTCCTTTCTACTCAGAGAGCTTGCGGATACATTTGTATCAATGTGCGTACTTGGTTCTATTTCTAGCGTTGTTGCTGCTGTGGACCTTCTCGAGCCTGGCGATGGCCCTGCTTCAGTTTTCATTGGCTCTGTTCTAAATTCGTTTTTCTGTGCTCCGTGACCCAGTTCCCTTTCTCTTCCCCCTGGGCATTGGCTAGGAACTTACAAAGCTGCCTGCCACAGCTTCTCTGGGGAAGGCAAACTCCGAAATATCTTCAGAGACAACTTTTGTCGCATTGTTTTCACATCTTTGTGCATCCGCAGCCTCCCATGCGAATTCCATGGCGTCCATGGCAATGTCCTGGGCCTTACATTATACTTACACCAGTAGTGCAAGTCATTGCGAATGAAGTGTGCTGCTTGGAGGGATTCCTAACTTCTCTGATGAGAATGCAGTACTCAGTTCCGGATTACCAAATAGGCAAAGTAGGCCCAGGCCTATGTGCCCCACTCCTTTTAGGGGCCCCGTGACAAGGGATCAAAATACAACTTAAAGTACAAAAACCAGAGGCATCAGATTCAAATGACAGTTTGTCTCTTAAAAGCTCATCTTCTGGCAGCTGTCAGTTTGAAAAAAAAATCCAGTGCATTCGGTATTAGGAGATAATTTGTGAGAGGGCCCTCCAAAGTTTCGACTGCCTAGGGCGTTTACAGGATTTAATCCACTGGCCAGGAATGTCAAAGCATCTACAGCCTGTGGGCCCACGCACACATGCAGTTTCTCTCTCCAGTGCACCCTGTGAAACAAACATCATGTAACCAGCACTGATGTACCGTGTGCTGTGCATGCAATCAGCAGGTAAATGTCACACATCTCATCCCTCGAGGTATATCTCCCTTTCGCTCGTTCTATTCCAAGAATGATTGCCGGAGAGGCAGCTCACAGAAGGGAGGCCAAGCACTCCAAGTAGCCACAACTCAGCCGGCCATCATCTTTCCCCTTCTCTAGAGGCAGCTAAATAAATACCTAACTTAGATTCTCCTCCAGCTCCTCACTCACCCAGAAGAAGGCTCATCCCTAAAACGAATCCCTCAGAATGGGTGCATTTTCAGGGGGGAACTTTCACCTGCGGGATTTCATGAGAGTAGTTTACTTTGCACAGCAGGCTTGGTCAAAACCTGAATTCCATTGGAGATATGTCCAATCTTAAGGTACAACAATGAATGCATATAGGACAGAATTGATGCTGAATTTGCATTTGGGAGCCAGGAATTATTAAGGAAAGACAAATCAATAGCTTTTGTTTCTCCTGTCAAACAAAAGTTGCTTTTTAGGCACAAAGTGTAAAAATATTTTAGATATTACATATTTCACACTTCAACCATGGAAAAAACAATTTCATAATGGGTTCCTAACTGCCTAACTGAATGAAAAGACCAAAAAATCCTTATGTGTTTATTATGCCTAACTCGTGCAAAACCTGTTACCACAGCTCCTCAGCAGCGAAGCATGTTGTGGACACAGCTCAAAACCATTCTGAACAGAAATACAACGAATACAGCTAAATTAGGTTGACCTACTCACAGAAAAGGGCCCAAAAATTCAGGCGAATTTTTCAGAAATAAGCATTTTTTTGTTGTTGCAGGTGAGGACCCACTTCTTCCTACATTCTCCACTATTGGGCTGCTCTATACTACCACAATCAGACAGTGATTGTGGCTTATATTAATTGAAAGCATAAAACACTTTTCAGGTTTTCTTATCTTGATAGCACTGCATTGGCACACTAAATTGGAGCTCCATCTGTTCCCTCTGAGGGTGTCCAACATTAGGGGTTTGGACAGTACAGACAGAGATGTTGGGCACAGTTTTTCCACCTGTCCCTTTTGTCCAAACATCTTCATGGAGCTCTGCTTTTATTCCTGACTCTGTCTTGGCCACATCCCACTCTATAAGCATATCCTCCATTTGTCTTGATTCCTCAATTCCTGTTGTAGATTCAGGAGGAGGTAGGTGAACGGATTGAGGTGGTACCCTGCTGGTCTTGTTGGTCAAAATCTTCCTTCCTTCAGTCTAAGACTTTAAAACCTACTTGAGGCTTCCTCTGCTGCCACTGAACTTCACTCACAGGGATGTCTGTTATTAGGATATGCCTCTCACTTTGTCTGGAGATTGAAGTGATCGGCCTGCAAAATCAGAAGACACAAGGAATTTCACTGAAGATATCCAGAAATCCCTCAACTTGCCACTTGGTGTCGGGTTTCTCAGCTGTTGTGCCTGCACTAAGTGAAACATACAAGTAGAAGCAAGAAAACTACATTTTGGAAAGTACAGCAGGTCTCTTGTGAGAATGTAATGTTGGTAGCCACCTTATATTCATTGAATATGTTTCTTGTGGTTCAGAGCGTTCTTTGTAGGCAATCATGATACTTAGTTGCTGAGATAGAATCCCCAGGCAGAAGATGGAATTCATTACAACGTTATTGAGAATCGTTAATGACCTTGTTCGTAGCAAAGTAATATGCACAAATATTTTAAAATATAGATTTAGACTTTGATTTGCACTTTAGTACTGGAGTCATCCTTTCAAGGATTACGAAGTCTATAGCTAGAGTCATCATACTTGATAACCTCAATCTTCAGCTGAGTCATATCTTTTAAAATGAACTGATTTACAGAGGGACAGTTTAGAATGAAACCCCAAAAATGTGCTACAGAATCATAGCCCACCCTTCCCCAACAAGCATCTTCTGATGTCTACACGTGTACAAGGTGTCTCTGCGCACAATGTGTCTTCACATAGGCAAAATGTCCTGCCCATTGAGAATGGAAAATTAGCAACCCTAATTTGCATCATAGGAAAGCATTCTACTTATTCAGGATGTGTACCGCTGCATTCAAGCAAAAAGATACAGTTTCGGTCACATGAACAGGTCACTCCAATACAATCTTAACAGGTTAATTAAAGTGGAATATCTAACCAGCTCCACTTTGAAGAACGTGTAGTTGTCCAACAAACACAATGTATGGGAAAGTGACCTTAAATTTGGAGCAATGTGCTGTCATCATTGTAGCAATGCAAAGGATGGAGTCACTTTCTTGGGTTAGCGGATTACAAATTATTATTTTGAGAGCCACCCACAAAAATGATTCCTACCTGGTAATTTAACCGTCAATTTAACTTAAATCTAATGAATAGAACCCTCAAAATATCTATTGCGATAAAAGTGCTTTTCCACATTTCAACCAAGTACCTGGGGTGTGACGTACAGAGCCATGCAAAATTGTGAGGGTAACTAATGACTACATAGATTAACGTCATTCAAATTCATTATATGAAAATGAGGCACATGCAGAAGTTCTGAAAGCATGGCATGGATCTGGTGCTTGTTGACCAACTTTAGACACTCTCTTGACTCCAAAGCAATCATAGGCC